>NC_062280.1:143309203-143934203 GCF_902655055.1 Lutra lutra
TTAATATTGGGAAAACTATTTCATAATTTTTCGAGAGGAAAAAAACTCAAAAAGTTAGAAACGTAATAGAGATTTCCTTTACTAATTGCCTAAATCCACATTTTCAATAAACCTGTATAGTTTTTGTAATTCTTTTCTTTTTTTGTTTTCACGCCAATTATATTTGCCAAAATGTAATTTTTAGTTGGCTGAGGCTAACAATAAAACAACAGAGCTTGTCTATGTATTTTTAAATTCATTGTTTGAGTAATTCATGTTTAATCACTTTACGAAAGTGCTGGTTCTAGATGGGTTGGAAATCTAGGGAACTGGTTCTTTACCACAGTTCAAGAAGCACTGGCAAGAGACCCTGCTTCTCAAGCTTTCTGGGCACAGGCCTCCCTGAGGATCTTAATAAGCAGATTCTGGTTTGGTACGTCTGGGATGGGGTCTGAGATGCTGGATTTCTCATAAGCTTCCTGGTGAAATGAATGCTGCTGGTATAAGAACCACACTGAATAGCAAGGCTATGCAGGAGTGGGAAACAGATGATTCTAGAAGTTTTAAAGAATCAGCGAAAGCAGCAGAAAGGGCCCAGGAGAAGCAGAAGTGTGAAGTGGGCCTTTAACTTTTGATAGAATTCTCTCCCCAGGTGCCCCTGAAGGTAAGAAGGACAGTCTAGAAGTAACTGTCATTGTTATGCAAGGGGGCTATATAATGGAGATGACTGGTGTGCTCACCAAGGGTTGCTTGGATCACAAGCTAGATGAGACCCCAGAGGGAGAGGCTCTGCATCCTACTGGACAGCTGGCTTCTGTCCCCCACTGCCCCAGTGATAGTAGGAAGTGGTTATAACAACCTATGGGTCTCAGGGACCCCAACTGCTCTAAGTTCTCCTATGGAAGAATGTTTAATGTGCTGAGACAACTCTGTAAACAGTGGTCCTGCAGTCTAGGTCTTCCTGAAGAGGACAGTTCCTCATACTTGTCCTAAGAAAGACACCCACAAAAAGGAAAAGTCCTTCCATGGAACGAAACCATAGCCCACATGATCTTCATCCGGGGACAATGGAGAGATTGGTGGGCTATATTCACCTCTGCCTCATTGCCCTGTGCGTCGGTGACCTGAGCTCTGGTCCTTCCAACTCTAACAGGTGACCAGGCCTTATAAAGCAATGTCTGGATAGAACACGGAAGTGGGTGGACAGTGTGCTTGGGGCCTCCAATGCCCGACCCATGCCCTGTGCCTGTTTGGCAAAGAAGTAGCAGAGGGACCTACCTTCGAAGAACTCCAACATGGGACTTAGCTCCAAGGGCACCTGATGGGCAAAAGACAGAGGCCCTTTCTCAGATGTTCCTGGGGGAGGGAGGAGCCTATCAGTAAGATTAACACTCAATTTCCTGCCTCCCAGGTGGGGTCAGGATCAGAGTTAACCAAGCTGTAAAAGAATAAAAGGATGTAACAGTTACCGGGTGCTCCCCAGTTTGTGGGGTAAGTTCATAGCTGCTTTCATCCTCATGACACAGAGGACCAAACCAAGCTTTGAGACGGCAGATACAATGATTTCTCCAAGATCACAGAGGTCATTGGTTTCTTTCTATAGCTTACCGCCTTTCTTATTATATCTGACTGGAGTTTCGGTGGTGAGGAGAAAACAGATCCAATCCTAAAAACATTTCATAATAATAATAGTAATAGTAATAGTAATGATAACCACCAATAGCACTATCACACCAGAGAGTTTACATTTGTCGTTCAATTTAACTCTCATAACACTCTACAATAACTATTATCTCCGTCTTACAGAAAGTTGAGCCTCAGAGGATTTCACTGGCTTGCCCAAGACCCTACAGGTAGGAAAGACTGACTCGGGGTTTCAAGCAGGTTTCAAGCAGGTTTCAAGTCTGTTTCCGGAGCCTGCACACCTACACCACACTATTCTTTACCCACAGTTCCAGGCTTCAAGAAATGAGGGCAAAAGGCTTGCCATCTGTTTTCTATTCAACCAACCTGATTTATTTTAGGCTTTATGGATTGGGAGTGTGCTAATACGCAATCCTATGTTACTAGTCCATTCCAATTAGGGAAAAAAGCTGAGCTCTGTATCAATAGTGTCCTTTATTCTTAGTGTGAAATTCTTTTAGCCTAGCAGTGAACGGGGCCTGGACCCCGATTCTGCCTTTCGCTCTACACCCCCAGAAAGTTTTCCAGCAGAGCAGGGATTGAAGCAGCTGAGAACCTCCAAGAGGGTCTCACAGCTCAGGCGCTTTGAAAATGAAACCATATTATTTTATTGTAGGTTTGGCAAATGCTCTCAAAGTCTGTCTATTCCTTGTCTGGTTTCCAACAGCAATCCTTTTAGCCAGTGGTCACCTATGTGCCTCTAGTCTCCATGTGAGGAAGGCATAAAGTTCTATTGGAACAAACTGGCTTTAACTTTTGCATTCTTCCTGAAATCTAATTCCTCACAACCACATCACGGAGCGATTTCACGTGGTGGTAATTAAGACCACATTTCCCATACTCGAGTTTTTGGTCTCTGATAAACTGCATGAATGGGGCCTTCAGGTTCTGAACACCCTGGGCTCTGGTTTTGTTGCTATCTCACGTAAAGGAGGGGTTGTGGACTCAATGCCTGTATCCACCCCTTCCCCACTGATCCCTATGTTGAAATCTTAACACCTGATGTGATGGCATTAGGGGGTGGGGCCTTTGGGAGGTGATTGAGTAACGAGGGTAGAGCTCTCATGAGTGGGATTCGTGCCTTCATAAAAGAGATCCCAAAGAGTTCCTTTGCCTTTTCCACCCATGTGAAGACACAGTGAGATGTCAGCCGAGGCTAGCCTTGAAGAAGGCTCTCAGCAGAACCCAACCCTGCTGGCACTCTGATCCTAGACTTCCAGCTTCCACTGCAGTGAGGAAAGAAATTTCTGCTGTTTATAAGCCCCCCAGTCTGTGGCATTTGTTACAGCAGCCCGAACAGATCCAGAGAGCGCTGAAGGGAAGGCACAAGCCTTGGTTCTCTCGGGCTTCCCTATCTGCGACCCATGATAATAGAGCATGTTCTTGGGAGCGAAACAGATTCCTGCCTAATAATCAGGAAGAATCCAAGGCCATCCCACAGGCAGGATCTCTCGCCTATCTTGAGAAAAGGATGAGCTGTCCCAGCAGAAGTAGCAGTGCCTGCTGAACACCAAGGTCTGAACTCGTTGTCCTTGGATCCAGAAAGATAAAAAGGGGGGCTCGTGTGTTCTCTGTCAGGGCTCTCCTTCTCCCAGTTGCTCAGTTCCTGGGGAACGTGGCCATTGACACACCACGGAATGATGGACAGCCTTCAAAAAGAATGAGACTCTGACCCAGGCCAACACGGGTGAACCTTGAAGACCTGGTGCTGAGTGAAATGAGTCGGACACCACGGACAAGTCCTATGTGGCTCCACTTACTTGAGGCACCAGAAGATAGAATGCTGGTTGCCAGGGACTAGGGGAGGTGGAGTGGGGACAGATTCACTGCGGGAAGGTGAGACAGCTGTGGGGAAGGAGGGTGGTGATGGCGATGCGTCAATGTAAATGGATGTGAGGTCACTGGACCGTAGGCATAAATATGGTTCAAGGGATACATTTTACGTTCTGCGTGTTTCACTACGTATACACAAAAGAATTTGATGATGATCAATTGATCAATGATCGATTTTATGTTCCGGGCTTACAGATGGCCGGGAACAACAGTGCCGAGTCAGAGATGAGGAAACAGCTCCAGCAGGTAAAGCGACTTATCAAAAAGCTCACCACTACCTAGAGGTCCCATCAGCACAAAAATGGAAGCTCTTCCAGCCTCCCCAGGCACCGGGCTCCCCACAGCAGCTGTAATGGCCCAGGGCCTCTGGGGAGAGAGAGACGCGCGCACACGCGCGCACACGCGCGCACACACACACACACACACTGCAGGGAGACGTGGGGCCCCTCTCTTGGTCTCCCACAACACTGAAGCCTTCCTTGGAGCAGTGCCCCTGTGGTATTGTTTTTGTTCTGGGGGTTGTCTGTTCCTCCTCAGACTCTAAGCTCCTCAAGGGCAACACCCATATCTTCTTTCTTTTTCTTTTTTCTCTTTTTGGTAAAGACTTAATTTTTTAGAGCAGTTTGAGGTTCACAGCAAAACCGAGCAGGAAGTACAAAGATTTCCCCTAGACTTCCTGCCCTGACACGTGCACAGCCTTCCCTGCCATCAACATTGCCCACCGGGTGAGCCAACAGACACATTGTATCCCCCAAAGCCCGTAGTTTCCATTAGGATTCGATGCCATAGAATGTGTTGTGCCCGTAGTTTCCATTAGGATTCGATGCCATAGAATGTGTTGTACATTCTATGGGTTTGACAAATACATAAAAACATGTCCCTCATGGTGGTCTCATATAGGATAGTTTCAGGGCGCTGAAAGTCCTCTGTCCGTTCACCCCGCCCTCCTCCCTAGACCCTGACAACTGCTGATCTTTTTACTGCCTCCGTGGTTTCGACTTTTCTCGAATGTTATATAGTTGGGATCACAGCCTCTTCAGATTAGCTTCTTTCACTAGTGTGCATCTAAGTTTTCTCCGAGTCTCTTCATAGCTTGATAACTCATTTCCTTTTGTCCTTGAGTAACAGGACGGTGGACCACGGTTTCTTTATCCACTCTCCTTGTCTTTTTACCCTTCTATTTCAACACCTAGCAACTGCCTAGCACATAATAGAATCTGAACAAATACTTGTTAAATGAATGAATAAACAAACAAAGCACCTGTTCACAGGCATAGTCTACTCAGCCCAGAAGACAAATATCAAGAAGAGGGTGGGCTGGAAGGTTTATTATTGGATTCCTCAATCCTTAAACACTGGGCCTGAATCCCATTGCAAAAAACAATACTTTATGTATTTTATATTGTGTTTTAAACCCAAATTTAGAATTTAAAAGATAAATCAATATTCACATTTATTCAAAGCACTATGAATCTTTATCTATTCTTATTAGAGGACAAAATTACACTTTTTAAATTTTTGTTTTGTTATTTATTTATTTATTTGACAGAGAGAGAGAAATCACAAGCAGGCAGGCAGAGAGAGAGGGGGAAACAGGCTCCCCTCTGAGCAGAGAGCCTGATGCAGGGCTTGATCCCAGGACCCTGAGATCATGACCTGAGTTGAAGGTAGAAGCTTAACCCACTGAGCCACCCAGGCACCCAGGCACCCAGGCACCCCTCAAATTACACTTTAAATGATAAAAGCAAATTCCCTTTAACTGTGATCTCTTCCTTCTTTGTACTTTGCCATACCCTGTTTTCTGATTCAGAAAACTGAAGTCTGGCGCCCTCTTGCGGCCTCTCATTTTTAAAAGAGAAGCACAATGAAAAGTTTTGTTTCCTGACATTTTTATCCACTTGCCAGCATCTAGTTTCTGTTTGGAGGAACATGACTTTCTCACAGCTCATTGTTTCTTTTTCTTTCTTTTTTTAAAATTAAATTTAATTTTTTTTCAGTGTTCTAAAATTCATTGGTTATGCGCCACACCCAGTGCTCCATGTAATACCTGCCCTCCATAATACCCGCCACCCTGCTCCCCTCCAGATCCCTCAGTTTGTTTCTCAGAGTCCACAATCTCTCATGGTTCTTCTCCCCCTCCGATTCCTCCCAACTCACTTCTCCCCATCTCCCAATGTCCTCCATGTTATTCCTTATGAGCCACAAGTGAAACCATATGATAATTGACTCTCTCTGGTTGACTTACTTCACTCAGCATAATCTCTTCCAGTTCCAACCATGTCCATACAAATGGTGAGTATTCATCTTTCTGACTGTGGAGGGATATTCCATTGTATATATGGACCATATCTTCTTTATCCATTCATCCATTGAAAGGCATCTTGGTTCTTTCCACAGGTTCCCACAGGTTGGCGACTGTGGCCATTGCTGCTATAAACATGTGGGTACAGATTGTTTCTAATGCTAGCAGTGGTTCCCAGAAACTTCAGAACGGACATTCCACCCACCACAGATGTGGTCAGGCTGGACGCAGTTTTTCTGTTGGTAGTCAGCGCTGGACTTTGAGGTAAGCACAAATAGGACTAGAAACTCATTGCTTCCCGTCTTCCCTCTCTCAAACACTCCCCATCCCTGAGCCTTCTTGACCAGCTAGCTGTTCAGCTTGCAAGGCTCTTTAAGTGTCATTTTCTTGATAAAACATTTTTCTGGGTTAAAAAAAAATTGTTTCTTCTTGGTGCCCCGACCTGCCTGCTGTCTCCTATAGAGGCTGACAATGGCTGCACTTAGCCAGGTGTTTATCTGAATCCTTCCTTGGTGGCTATGCTCCTTGAGGGCAGGCTCTCCATCCTGAGGAGAGCAATACTTTTTCCCATCCCCCCAGTGCTTAGTACAGAAGGGCAAGTAATGTTGATTGTAAATTGAAGACCAAGGCAGGAGGTCATAATGGAAGCAAAGAACACATGAAAACGTGTCTTGTGGGGGGCCCCAAGACTCTTTTCCCTTCTGCTTTCCCAGACTTGCTATTCGTTACAAAACTATAAAGGCAGTGTCACCTCCACGAAGCCTGCAGACCGCAACGCCCACCCCCAACCAGATTTATAGGGGATGAAAAAGATACATATTCATTCCATGGCCTCTCTATGGGCTTTGGAAAGTGTTGAGTCAAACCAAACTGTTAATGTAATTACAGGTTGGAGGGAACTGAAAGCACTGCCTTATTCCTCTACTATGAGTATGAAGGGGGTTGGGGCTCAATGCACTGATGAAGAATGTGAGCTCAAAGACTCAGCTTCCTACAAATCACATGACAGGTGAGTTCCAGGACAGCAACCTGGGCTCCAGACTCCTGGTTCCATACTCCATCCATTCCGGGGCACAGTGCTTCCTTGGGCAGGGAGCCTAACTCCTGAACTGGACATTTTAGCTTCACATACACATTTCAGTAAACATTACAATATTATTTACATTGTAAATAAATGTAATTGTACATGTAAAGGTACATTGTAAATAAAATGTAATATTACATTACAATATTATTTAGATATTACAAGCAATCCCCACTGATGTGGCATCCCCACCCCCAGTCTCCAACTAAGATAAACTAAACAAAAACAAACCCACTGATGAAAACAAATGGACAAAACCATTAACAGTATTTCCCCAGGGCCAGCAGAGTGTCAGGAGTATCATGGGGGAATTAGCAGTCACTGGGGCCGTGTCCCAATCCAGGCTCTGTCATTTATCTGTTTATGGCCCTAGGCAATGGCTTCTGCCTTAATTTCCTCATATATAAAATAGATCAGACAGTTGTGTGTCTTGAGAGAATTCAGTGAGTTCAGTGCACACAGAGTCTGGCATATAGTCAATATTCAATTAATACTAGCTAATATTACTTGAAGAATTCTTTTGGGTATCCAGATTCAAATGTCTACATTGGTGGAATTCACAATATTTTCTTTTTATTTTTTTAAGATTTATTTGTTTATTTTTAGAGAGAATGAGAGAGAGAGAGAGAGAGGGAGAGTTTGGGAGTGGGGGGCAGAGAATGGGAGAGAGAAAATTCTAAACAGACTCTGTGCTGAGCAGGGAGCCCGATGTGGGGCTCCATCTCGTGACCCTGAGATTATGACCTGAGCTGAAATCAAGACTCAGATGCTTAACCGACTGGGCCACCCAGGTGCCCCTATTTTTCTTTATATTAGCTCAAGTCTTTGATGGGTGATTTCTTTAAAAGAAGGTTTCTCTCACCTACTGTTCTACAGGTAGCAGTAGAGCCATCTGGCCTCCCTCTGTGTCTGTCTCTCTCTTGGTTTCAAAGTTAACATGACAGTTTCAGTACCATCACTCGGTGTTAAGGGTTAGGCCCTTCTGTACTCCTGAGCTTGTCTCATTTCTGAGGTCCAGGGCCCCCAAACAAGAAAGTCTTTAAATAACTGACAAGACTCATGTCGATACAGAAAGAGGAAGCGCTGCTTGTCTGCTTCTCAGTTGGCTTCTCACACACCCCAAAGGGAAGCTGGTCTTGGAGCTTTGATTGAGGTTGTTTCGTCTCCCTGCAAATGACTTCCTTTCTCTTGTCTCCTTCAATACCACCTCATGATGCAAATACCCTTTGATGGAATAGACAACTAATAGTGCCTCCTAGCCAAATGGCTCTTGTTTCCTACAAGGGCCAACAGGGGCACCTGGGTGGCTTAGTCACTATGCATCTGCCTTTGGCTCAGGTCGTGATCCCAGAGTCATGGGATGGAGTCCCACGTCATGCTCCCTGCTCAGCCGGGAGCTTGCTTCTCACTCTGTGTGCTGCTCCCCCTAGGGGCACCTAACCTTTTGACACCATTTGAAAGAGAAACTCCTCTGAAAGCTTTCTGGAACGAGACAAAAAGTAAGTTTGGTAACAACCACATTTGACTGTTATTACCATGACAACCGTGAATTTAGTAAACAAAGGAATCTCAAAACAGGCCCCTGTCAATACCGAAGCATGTGATTCCTATAAGGATTAACAACTGTGATTCATGATGTACACAGACCCTTGGGCTGCAGTTCCCTGACTTTGAACTTCAGCATCCTGGCCAAATTACAGATCCACGATCTGGTAGATTTCATGTCTTAAATTCAAACCATGTGTAGGGAATTATTAAATAAGCACATGTCATAACATATTTGGGCAACTCTTGGGTAAACTAAAAAGTTGGCAATAGATCTCATAAAAGTTACTCAATGGTCTAGCAAGGCAAGGCAGCTTCTGAAAGCATGGCCACCTGCTATTTCTCGAAGCCCTTGCTGTGAGCAGCTGCGAGACTGATCAGGATTGGAAAAGTGGCTCTTCTTCCACGAACAGGGTGAAGATAGAACCTGGAGGTCAAGCCAGAGATGCGTGTCTGCACTGCATCGAAGGAGAACAAAGCCTAGCCAAGTCCTACCCTCTCTCTGCCCCAGGTTTGTAGAAGTGATGGACGAAAAGCCACACTACTCATCTGGGCCCCTGAGCATCAACTCCTTACCTCTCTGCAGGCTTCAGGGCCATGTAAGAAGGCTGATGGGTTCCTTGGGGGCTGGTTCTTAGAATCTTTAGTCTTTCCATAATTCCTTATTTTATAGGGATAGTCATTCACATATGATGAAAAATACCAAATACCCCCAAACACACTAACCCTTACCCCTTTCTGGTGTCATGGCAGCCAGGAAATATGAAAGCATTTAAGGGATATTGGGATTTGCAGGTTGATTAGATGTTTTCTTGCTTTTTTGTGATTATTGCAGCTGCTCAAAATGATGCTAGACAAATATGTCTCTATGCTTAAAATCAACGGGCCAGGGGCACCTGGGTGGCTCAGTGGGTTAGGCCTCTGCCTTTGGCTCAGGTCATGATCTCAGGGTCCTGGGATGGAGTCCAGCATCGGGCTCTCTGCTCAGCAGGGAGCCTGCTTCCCCCTCTCTCTCTCTGCCTGCCTCTCTGCCTACTTGTGATCCCTGTCTGTCAAATAAATAAATAAATAAATAAATAAATAAATAAATAAATAAAATCTTAAAAAAAGAAAAAAAAAGTCAGTGGACCAGAATTCTAACTCCGATGTGAAGCTAAAGCGATACCCTCTGCCTGCCTGTGTCTAATGGAAGGAGGAGATCTGGAAGCAATGTCCTGAAACCCTGGGGAGAGGAGCATTTCAAAGAGGCGGAAATTGTCAGATTTCCCAAATGCTTTCGATAAATCAGTAAATATAGGACTGAAATGCATGCATGACGCTTTTAAAAACCGCTCTCTTGAGGTGTAATTGACATACAGTAAGCCACACACACTTAAAGCACATAATTTCATACATTTTCCATATGGTCATACCCACCATCACCACAATGAAGCTGATAAACATACCTATCACCCCAGAAGTTTCCTTCTGGTCCTTTGTAGCCCCTTGTCTCTACCCTTCCCTATCCCTCCTTCCCAGGCAACCACAGATCCATCACTATGGAGCTCTGGATGGGGGTACATTGTTTCATCTCCCTGAAAATGACTTAGTTTGTATTTTCTGAAATTTTGTACAACTGAAATCATACAGCATGGACTCTTTTTTAAATCTGGCTTCCTTGGGATGCCTGGATCCCAGGACACACAGTCAGTTAAGTGTCCGCTTTCAGCTCAGGTCATGATCCCAGGGTCCTGGGATGGAGTCTCGCATTGGGCTCCTTGCTTAGCAGGGAGCCTGCTTCTCCCTCTTCATACTCCTCCCCCTGCTTGTGCTCTCTCTCTGAAAAATAAATACAAATCTTTAAAATAAAAATAAATCTGGCTTCCTTATTTTAGGAATGGGACTAATTATTTTGAGATTGAGACTCATCCATTTTGGAGCAAATATAAAGAGCTTTCCCTCCTCCCTCCCTCCTTCTTTCTTTTTGCTGAGTAATAGTCCACTGTGGGTACAGCAGGGAGATATTGCAATTGTTTATCTATTCTCCCGTTAACTGCCAATTTCCAGTGGCTATGACTATTCACGTTCATGTCCTTGTATGAACGTGCACTTTCTTTTCTCTTGCGCGAATCCTTAGGCTGGCTTATGTGACATGTGTATGTGTAACTTTCTTTTTATTATTATTGTGTTATATTAGTCATCATTCAGTACATCATCAGTTTTTGATGTAGTGTTCCACTATTCATTGTTCGCGGTATGTTTAACTTTTTAAGAAACTGCTGACCTGTATTTCAAAGAAACTGCTGACCTGTATTACATTTTACATGCCCACAAGCAGTGTCTGAGAGTTCCAGGCCTACCACATCCTTGCCAGTGCTCCCTGTGACAGTCTTTTTTTTTTTTTTTTTTTTTTTTTTTAGAGAAGGAGAGAACAGCATGGGGCGGTGCAGAGGGAGGGGAGAGAATGAGACTCTTAAGCAGGCTCCAAACCCAGCATGGAACCCACACGGGGCTCAATCTCACCACCCTGAGATCATGACCTGAGCCGGTCAAGAGTCAGATGCTGGCGCCTGCTGTGGCAGTCTTTTAAATTTTAGCCATTCTAAGTCTGAAGCCATGAAATCTGACAATCTGAAGGTTCTGATCATCTTCAGAAAGTATTTGCACTGCAGTTGTGGGCACACAAGCCAGACTGCAGTGGGGCAGAGGAGGCAGAAGTTAAGCCATGGAGACTGTGTGTGATGCTTTCAGAGACTTTAGGCTATCTGGGAAGGCTCCAAGTTTATGTACAAGTCATGGTCATATACTCAAAACACTCAACTTTTATCTGAATTAAAACACTTTACAGTTTAGGGGCGCCTGGGTGGCTCAGTCAGTTAAGCAACTGACTCTTGATTTCCAGGTCATGATCTGAGGGTCATGAGATCAAACCCTGCGTTGGGCTCTGCACTGGGCGTGGAGCCTGGGTAAGATCCTCTCTCTCCCTCTCCCTTTTCCCTTCCCCCACCCTCTCTAAAACTTTTTTTTACAGTTTATTATTTTCCCAGTTCACAGCGTGGGCAGTGAGGTGGGGTCTTCTAAGGAGAAGGATATAGGATAAAATATTTCTTTTTAATCTTACCAATTCGTGAAGCCACAATTGCTTCTTGAAAACTAAGTGTTAAAGTTGGATAAAAATCAGCTGGAATTCTTCAGTCCTTTCATCAAACTTTAAATATGTCACATGTGTGTTTATCCTTTCCAACAGGGCACACCCGAACGGAGGACCAACAGAGAGCCTGGAGAAGAGAGACAAAGACAGAGAAACAGATACCATGACATCTGTCCCAGTTTAGCACCACAGGTCTGAGTCTTGAGTGTGCACCGCCCTCTAGTCTGAGCTAGGGAAGGAATCAAATCGATAAAGCTAGGGCCTCAGATGGAGGACGGAAGATGTCACAGTCTCCGATAGGTTTACAGAATATTTCTCTTTCCTCCTTAAAAATGTGAAGTGTAACTTCACAAATTAATGATGTGTCATGTGTGGAAGAGTCCTACAAAAACTAGGGGTTCATAACTGGAAAATATTTCAGAGCCACTCACTCAAGTGAATAGATCCAATGGGAGCAGGGACAAGGCTAGGACAAGTTCAGGCTTCTCTCCTGGCCTACTTCTCTCTATTCTGTGGCCTCCAGCTTCTCTTACCCTTCAGGATTCCATGTGGGTTGAATTGTACCCCTCCCCCAATCTGTTTAAGTCCTAACCCCAGCTATCTATAAATATGACCTTATTTAGGGATAGGGTCTTTACTGATGTGATTGAGTTCATACTAGATTAGACTGGGCCTGGATGACCCAATGACTGGGGTCCTTAGACTAAGAGGGAACTCTGGACACAGAAACACCTACAAGGGAAGAAGGCCATGTGACCATGGAGGCAGAGATTAGAGTGATATACTCATAAGCTAAGGAAAGTCAAGGATTGTTAGCAGCCCACAGAAGTGAGAAAGACATGGAGTAGATTCTTCCCCAGAGCTTCCAAAAAGGAACCCTGGTGATAACTGGACTTCAGATATCTAGCTTCCAGAACTGGAGACAATAAATTCCTATGGCACGAAGCCATCCAGATGGTAGTACTTTGTAACAGCAGCCCTGGGAAACGAATACAGATGTTTCCACCCATGTAACCTCAGTGATCCCGAACATTTCCTTCACAGAAGTTTATTGAGTAACTATAATGTTCCAGAGCCTGTATGGGCGTTATGGGAAAACCAAAGTAAATGTCAAGGCCTGGCCTGCTTCTTTGCCCAAGTACCCATATGTATTTTCCAAGTCTCCATGTGGCTGTCAGTCCTTCTAGAAAGCCTTCCCCTCTACCTCCCTAGGGGGGTTCCAGGTTCTCAACCATCTCTGGGTATCAGAATCACTCAGGGAGCTTTTAAAACATACTAATGCCCTGTGATCTGAGATTCTGAATTCACGAGTTTGGTGTGGAACAAGGGCATTTTGTAAGATTTTCACTTGTAAGGTTGAGATTCTCTTCTTAGGGTCCTTCTCCCCCAGGGTCTCAGAGTACCCTGCGAGTGCTTCTTTTCATCCAGAAGAACATTTCTCAATTTTGGCTGCACAATCACATCACCAAAGAAGCTGAAAGTCCTTGTGCGCCTGACCAATCCCAGACCACTTGAAAGAGGAACTCTCCAGCTGTCTGCAATTTGCAGCCAAGTTTGAAAACTACTGTACCAGATCATAAACCCCCTTGGAGCAGGAGTCTAGCTTTGTTGATTGGGTTAACTCCCTCCCTAATAGACCCCTGGTGCTTTATGCTGCTGCGAGTGCACCAATGGATGTTTCTTAAGTAAGTTAACTCTACCAGAAAATGGGTTTATAACCTAGAAAGGAGCCTAAAATTAACATGTTCCTACTTACAAAGTTGTATGAAGTGACTTAGAACAGGTACCAGAGAGCTGCGTCTTCTTTGGGGAGCTGATGGATGAGGAGAAAAGTAAGGAAAGTCAGCAGTTACTCTTGAAAAGCCTTTGGGAAGGTGCCTTTATAACCAATGTTTTCCCAAGAGCACAGAAATTATGGCTGTTTCTGCAGTTGAACACCAAATGAAATAATGAGATTGCATTCAGGAATTGCGTTGATTTTAAGATTCAACTCTTTGAACACTAGAATCACACTCAGTTTGAGAAGGCACATGCTCTAAGCAAGGCTTATAGCACTGCAGATCTGCTGAGGGGAGAGCTGACTGATTAATTCCAGCTTTGCTTTCTCCGAAACTCAAATAGGAATTTCCCCGCCATTTCAGTTGTATGCCCTTACTTTTGGGCAAGAACATATATTTTAATTTAAATTTTTAAAAATGTGTGTATGGTTCCATTCCCTTGTGCCAGCAAATAGCTTGTGATTAAAACAAACACAAAACCACTTTATATAATTGTGAGCTAAGGACATGCTTTTTGAATGGAGATAGGACTAGAGCCACCCTTAAGGTTAAGTGAAATCAGGTTGAGAACAAAGGCATGACTCTCATAGCTGCTTCTTATTTATGAATAAACTGTTTTCTTTTAGGCTTCTCCAGACATTCAGGTTCATGGCTACCAGTAGTTTTGGATTCATGCTTACAATCCACCTGTAAGCTAAAGAGCATAAAACCAAGAGAACCCAAAACATCCTTGGACCTCCAATTTGGGAAACCTCTAAGGAAGGACCCTGATTGGCCAAGCTCAGGTCACATGACAATGGTAAAGGCTGGATGGGGTACCATGACTGATGATCCACTCCCCAGATACAGGATGGAGCAGAGAGAAACAGCCACAAAAGAGAGGTGGTCCCATGAGAGTTCATGAAAGCCGGAATGACAATGGTGCCAGTAAGTAGGAAAACCACCTCAGCGATTAACATGGTGAGAGCTACTAGAGAAAGAGGAACTTTTAAAAATGACTTCAGATTTCATTTTTTGCTGACTGAAATACTGTCATGTCATTAGGAGAAATGGAGACTTCAAGGGGAGGAACTGGCCAGAGGGGAAAGCAGGAAGCTAACTCCAGGACATGCAGTGTTTAAACTGGTGGTCCAGAGGCCTACAGTAGACCAGTTATGCACCTGGTGATTAACAGGAAGAGGAAGGGTCTTGATCAGCCAGTATGATGTGATCTGCATGGAGGAAGACAGGGAGTTGCTGTCAACATTAAAAGAGAAAATATAGAAAGCAAAAAAGAAGAGAAGGTGGAAACTTGAAGGCAGCCCTTACATGTGAAGAGCCAGAAGAGGAGAGAGAAAAGTGCCATCAGAACAGCCAAGGGAGAAAGACCATGTGATGCTCAAATCTTGAAGGTGTGGCTGAGTTTTGAACCCCAACAGATGGCAGGGTTGCCCAGGAGCATGTGGTATGAGTATACATTATGGATTTCAAAAGAGCAGGACAAGCACATGTTAATGGGGTCCACGTCTTCTTCTCCTTGGTTCTTAAGCTTCTCCCATGCCTCCCACACACCCCTCCCCACCTCTAATGCCCTTTCCCCAGCCAATGTAGGGACAGGGAGCTGCAGGAGCTAGCAGGTGTTAAGAAGATGGGTTGCAGGTCTTCTAGTTCATAGATGCCCTTTCTTTGACTCAGTACCTTTGAAGATTTATTTATTTGAGAGAGAGAGAGGGAGCAGGCATGCACAAATGCACACATTAGCGGGCTGTGCAGAGAATCTCAAGCAGACTCCCTGTAGAGCACGGAGCCACCCGGGCTTGACCTTAGGGACTCTGAGATCATGACCTGAGCCAAAATCCAGAGTCAGGGGCTTGACAAGTGAGCCACCCATGTGCCCCTGACTCAGTACCTTTGATACTTATCAGTAACCGAGCTGAGATCATTGAACATAATCTATTATGTGTCATTACATTTACAGCCAGTCTTCATAAAAAAGTAGGCAGCTATCTTTAAGAGGTAGAATTTCCCATGACCTCCCTTGACTGTAACTGATGCTGAATTCTACTAGTAAAGCTTTATCTTGTTAGTTTAAGGTTTTGTTTCCTGTTAGGGCACAGATTTCACTGGGGGAAAAAATGCCAGTATTTGTTTTAAGTACAGGATTTTGTTGTTTATTATACGACTGCAAGATGCTTTACTGGGTGGTCTATCTCTTCAACCCATCCATGCATTAGTCTATGAGGGCACGGATTGTGTTTGATTTCCCATTGAACCCCCTGTCCCTGCTGCAGCCAATGGTATGCTGGGGCCAGCTTGCACCACTGTGCTCTTATCTTCCCAATTCTGTGTTTGGTGGCATCCCATCGGTGGCTCAGTATCACCCATGGCAGCGGTATTTACACCACAGAAATTGGAGCTCCCCCACCCTGAAGGTGGTTTGTTCAATATTTACCACCACACCACTGCCTGGCCTTTTAGACCTGGTCACCTCATTTTTCTGTTGAACCACCAAGGTTGTGGGCCTGCAATAGATTTTAACGTGGTCCTACTATAAAATAATAATAATGATGACCCCTTAAATTTCCATAATACTCTACAGCTAATCTATAGTTTTCCACCATTTGACCTCTCAGCAAAGCCATGAAGTGGGCCAGGAAGATTACGGAGTCATCTGTTTTAGTGATCTCCTTGGGGAAGGGACAGTCTCAGTGAACCCTCACTGTAGGAGGTGGAACAGGAAGGAATTTTTTCCAGCTTCTCATAGGGCAGTCTCATAGAATCATTCTCTTTGCCCTTTTTCTCAACTGTTTTGACATTGGAAGACCAGAACTGGCCACTGTGTTGGGTGAAAGGACCCTTCCAGAATACATAATTGAACAGCTAAGGGCTAATTGTAAATACTGGCATATTTCATTTTGTCGCACTTCACAGATGCTGTGTTTTTTACAGACTGAAGGTTTGTGGCAACCCAGTGTCAAGCAAATCTATAGATGTCATTTTTCCAATGGCATTTGCTTACTTCGTGTCTCTGTGTTACATTTTGGTAATTCTCACAAGATTTCAAACTTTTTCCTCATATTTGTTATGGTGATCTGGGATCAGTGATGATGATTTGCTGAAAGCTCAGATGAGAGTCAGCATTTTTAGTAATAAAATATTTTTAATTCAGGCATATACATGTTTCTAAACATAATGCTATTGCATACTTACTAGAATACAATATGCTTATATACACTGAGAAACTAAAAAATTCATTTGCTTTGCTTTATTATAAGACTCACTTTATCATGGTGGTCTGGAACTGAACCCTTCATATCTCTAAGATATGCCTAAGGCAAGCCATGAGTTAGACAAGATATGAGTTCACTAACCTTATGCTGCTTGATTCCCTGGCTTTCAATGGTCAGTATTCCAGGAGACTTTATCTTGCCGGGAGACAGACACTACAAGTAGGCTATTGACAAATAAATGTGTTCCAGACATCTGTGGAGGCCAAGGGACTTTTCTCTGCATTGTCCATCTCTGTGTTTTGTAACCCCAGGACAACTGGAATATGGCCACCATCCTCAGCCAAGAAGAGAGAATCCAGTAGCATTCTCCAGCTTTGATGTTCTGTGATGTGCTTCATGTGGTACGTCAGAGATCACAGTGAGAACTCCAAACCAGAGATCTGAGGTTTCCTTGGGGAAAAGACAATTGGCTCAGGAAATGCAGTTGTGTGTCTTAAACAAAGGATTTTCTGGCTCTGAGGCCTGGCTCTGACTTCTGACATGTTCCCCAGGATCAAGCTCCAGGTCAGCCACCCCACTTGGAGTCATGGTCTCTGTTGGGCTCTGCCAAGCCTGGGCCCCCAACTTTGATAATGGATCAAGTACCTCAGCCCCTTCAGGACTGGGCTGTTCTTAATCTTTCCAGGTTTTCCAGGTAGCCAGTTTTCCTGGCCCCAAGCCCTGTTCAACAGCTGGGCCTTAATCACAGATCTCATCTCTGCTTCTTTTCTGTATTACTGCCCTTGACAACTTTTCCAGACTGCCGGTAACATCTCATTTCATTGTCTTTCTACTTGTCCCTCCTCTAGAAGAGCTTTTCTCAACACTCTTTTTTTTTTTTTAAAGATTTTATTTATTTATTTGAGAGAGAGACAGTGAGAGAGAGCATGAGCGAGAAGGTCAGAGGGAGAAGCAGACTCCCCATGGAGCTGGGAGCCCGATGCGGGACTCGATCCCAGAACTCCGGGATCATGACCTGAGCTGAAGGCAGTCGTCCAACCAACTGAGCCACCCAGGTGTCCCGCTTTTCTCAACATTCTTGAGTACTAGCCCCTCCCAGATCATTCTCCATTATCCTGTCTTATTTTCCCGATAGTACTGTGTAGAATCACCTTTTAGTTGTATAATTACTTATTTATTATCTGCCCCTCTTGCTCCTTCACTACCTCTTAGATCATAAGTTCTAGGAAGGCAGAGGTTGTTTTGTTTACACTGATTTCCAATTCCTAGGATAGCATCTGACCCATAGGAGGCTCTCAATCAGTATTTGAATGACTGAATCCTTAGGCTAACCTTCCTTTTACTTACTCGATCATTTCTTACATTGCCTTCCTCAGGGACCCCAAGAGCTACTGCTGTCTTAGTAGTACATGTAATTTTGAGTTCCCACCAGCCTCTCCCTCCCAGCTCTACTGGGCCTATGCCAGGAGACTAAACATCACATCTCCTGAGCTCCAAGTTTTCCTTCTGAAAACTTGCCAATATTGTCTAGACTTCTGTTTGAGTGCCTAGTTTTGACACATAGCCTTGTTCTTTAAAAAATTTTTTTTATTTATTTAAGCAGTCTCTACACCCAACATGGGGCTCAAACTCATAACCCTGAGATCAAGAGTCACGTGCTCTACTGACTGAGCCAGCCAGGTGCCCAGACACATAGCCTTGTTCTTACCACCGATAGCTTTGCCTTCTTGACCTTTGGTTTCCACTCTGACCTCTGGCTTCCCTGGCCTGTACTATGTCTTCTCCCTCATCTTGCTCCCCATCTTTGCTGGGCCCTCCTTGTTCCAGCCCTGCCCTTGCCGCCTGTGGTCCCGAACTGTCAAAGAGAAGTCAGCATCAAGGGCAGTAGCATGTTCAACCTCTAATCTTTTTGTTTTTCCCTAGATTTTATTTATTTGTCAGAGAGAAAGAGAGAGTACAAGCAGGGGGAGTGGCAGGCAGAGAGAGAAGCGGGTTCCCCACTGAGCAAGGAGCCAGATGCGGGACTTGATCTCAGGACCCTGGGACCAAGATCAGAGTTGAAAGTAGGCGCTTAACCAAATGAGCCACCCAGGCATCCCTCAGCCTCTAATCTTAAATATGATCTCCAGATGAGAATTTCACTCTAGGATAATGCAGAATATGTCAGTCACTGAACAGTCAATAGCTCCCAAGTTTTGTGTTTATCTCCCTAGGGATGATTAATGTTGCCATTTTTTCATATTATTTTTAATATGAAATAAAACAAGTTCTCAGAAAATAAATGTATGAAACACATATGTGTTGTTTACTGAATCTAGCAAACATTTGTATAGCCACCACCCAGATCAAGAAATAAAATGACCCACAATCACGAACCACCCAGGTATACCTGGTCCCACCCCTTTCTCCTAGTGGGAACCACTGCACTGACTTCTGTGTTTATTTCTTCATTTTTCTTTCTAACTATACTACTTGTGTATATATCCCTAAAAAATAGAGTTCAGTTTTGTCGACTCTAAACTTTCTATGAATGGGAACAAAACCTGTATATCTTTTTGTGGCTACTCCTTTGATGGTGACTCTTTTGTATGAGAAAATTGTTCTTAAAATGCATGCCTATACTAGCAGGATCTAGCACGAATCATTATTGGTAGGTTTATTCTTTAGTCATTCCAGCCTTCTTTGGAATGTGACTTGCAATTTCCAGACAGGGTTTACTGCTATGTTTTCCAGATTGCTTGGTAGTAAACCCAACTCCAATGTCCAAACCTTAACTCCCTCTGAGATGCTTATTACCTACCCCTTCAACCAAACAAAGAACATAAGATGCTTTCTTATCTCTACATTTGCACATTTATAGTAGAGATGAAAATTCTTAATGACTTGTGTTGGAATGTGGCATGTAAGTATATAAGCTCTTATTCTATAGAAAAATAGGAGAATTACTGAGGCCATTGTCCTATAGTAGGGAGAGAATGTGGAAGATTTGGCCAGTCTTGGATAAAAACATCCATGTGGAACAGCTCACCACTAATCCTTTGTGAAGAGAAGTTTTATCTAGGGCTTCCAAAAGGGAACAAACTAACACATTTCGAAGTACCCCAATTCTAAAGCACATTCATACCACTTAGAGAATATTGAGTAGCCTAATTCTGGAATATAGCAATTTTCAAAAAACAGTGATATGAATGAGCCCTTTGATTCAACCTAAATCTTTTGGAAAGCCAGTTTGTGCAATAGTTGTGTAAATCAGGCCAGAATGTATTCTCTGCCTAGAAATGAGTCAGGAAAGTCACGTGCCTTGTTGGCCTTGTTCCAAAGTTGGCTTTCTGAATCAGTAGTATCACCCAAAATCGATTTCTAGGTTGGGAGTGGTCGTTATGAGGCAAAGAATGAAAGAAGAGAAGAAAAAATAAACACCTCCCATTTTGGCCATCTGGTCAGAAGCTTCCACTGTGGTTCCAAGACATTGCATAAACCTACCCATTGTTCTGAGCTCATTCTTAGTCCATGGTAGGGTGGTTTGGCTGCGGTACAGTTAAGTTACAGAGGGCTGCATCAGCAGGTTCTATTTCTTGCTCTTGCTCACAGCTGCTGGGCTGAAGATGAGTTTGTGTGTGTGTGTGTGTGTGTGTGTGTGTGTGTGTGTGTGTGTTAACAAAAAGGAATCTTGCTAGTACCTTTGGGGGGTGGGGTGGGTCTTAACAAAATGCTCACTCTTATTTTCAGAAATAAATATCCAAAGGACGGAAAGCTCAGCCACACCAACAGACCCTAGCCGCCTCTGTGTTTCTACCCCTTGCACAGCAAAATAGTCTCTTCCCAATAAGAGAGAGGAAGAGAGAAAGGCTGAGGTTATGCTCACATAACCATTTGAGGGTTTTCCCATACAGGAAAAAGGAGGAAATAAAATGCAAAGCTGATGAGAACCTCTTGGTGCTCAGACCAGACCTCAGGGCAGGACCTTTGTTTCCCCAAGAGAAGTATATCCAGGTGGCCCAGTGTTGGAAAGCCTGGGTGATGGCAAAAAGCAGTTGAAAACTGCCTGGTGGACCCTGTCATGTGACAGGGTCTTATAGCTTCTGGGGCTGGAGAGT
The DNA here is from genome assembly GCF_902655055.1 of Lutra lutra. Taxonomy (NCBI): domain Eukaryota; kingdom Metazoa; phylum Chordata; class Mammalia; order Carnivora; family Mustelidae; genus Lutra; species Lutra lutra. The sequence goes on from NC_062280.1 coordinate 143,329,844, forward strand.
CACACACAGAAGAAATGAGGGTAAAAGTCCCTTTGAACGAGGAAGTACAGGGTGTGCAATTTTGGAACTAATTTTACCTGTGCAAGCCAGGCACATACCCCACATGGGCTTGCGAGGTGCTTCTCTTTTGTTCTCTCCTCGTTGACTATCATATCAGAGAAAGAAAAACCCTGGCACAAAGTCAATGTGAGAAACAAAGGCAAAAGAAATGTAGCTTAAATGAACATCTCCTAACATCTTGCAGCCCACGAATACCTGAACATGCAGAGCATGACCTTCCTGGAGGAGCTCATGGCTGCCCTTGTGCCTTCACGTTTGAAAGTAACCTTATCTTGGCCACAGCTGGCCCCTCAAGGTCCTGAGAGCCTTGTTTCCGGATTCCTTGGAGACTTGCGAGATCCCTAACTCCCAGTATTTAAAAAGTAGAGTCACTGCTCACAATCCTAGTATAGCTCTTCCTGCCCACAGATCCTGTCCCGTGAGTAGGGAAGGAGTCACGTTCCAGGCAGGAGAGATAGGAGGCCCCTGTCTTGGCTCTCAGACTGTTCTGGGCAGGTGGAGACGCTGAGACAGAGCGGAAGGAGAGATAAGGGAACAAACTAAGACACACGCAGCTCAAGGCCGCAAGCTTCCCAGTCAGTTCTCCAGAAAACACTGCCCCTAGAAGCCCTCAGTGGCAATCTCTTTGGACCCCTCTCACTCTAGAGAGCTTTTTCCCTTTCCTTTCTGTTCTCACCTTCACTTGATAAACTTCCACCTCACTTCACCCTTTTGTGTCCTTGAGATTCATTCTTTGACTCTGTGAGACAAGAACCTCATAATCCTGTAACACAGTGATTAGATGTCCTTCCCCGCCCCCTTCTGCTTCCTTCCTGTCCCTCTCCCAAATAGAACTTCGCTTCATTTCCATTTGCCCTCCTTAAAACCCAGTCCATATACATCCCCCTCCCCCAACACCCTACTCCAGCATGTACTATGGCTTGGGACATGGTTCCTTCCAAGTGCATTGGATAAGGATATTGAGATATTTGCTGTGGGTGGTGGTTTATAGTCCATGATTCTTGCCATCAACAGCTTCATCAGTAACATGGATCCTGATGAGGTGGGGGAAAGAAGCAGAAAAATGTCCCCCTTTAGCCCAGAAGGCTGGCCTATAGCCTGCACAGTTCTGATAAGGATCAAATACATCCTGGTTGCTACATTCTTAAAGGGTCTCATGACTGCCTGTACGTCTCATTGATGGCTAATATCAAACTGCATGATAAGCACCAGAAAAATCTTGCAAAAGTCATTTTACAAGTAGGAATTTGAAGAAGACATTTATGATCTCATACTCCCTGCATGTCCCCTCCCCCTTGAGCACTAAGCATAAAACCACCAGCTTCACAGAGTCAAGGTGCAGCTCTAGCATGGGGTCCTGTCCCCGTGCCACTAGAACAAATTTACTAAGTTGCACCATACAACATCTCAAGAACTCTTTCTTGACCATCACACTCAGTGATCCAGCAACACAAACCAGCAGTGAGCAGAAGATCTCTTGTGACCCCATCTTCAGAGAACCAGGCAGAGCTCACAGCCAGGGTGTCAAGGAATGAGGGAGTGGCACAGGCCAGAGGGTGTGGCTGGGGCAGGGCAAACCTATGCGATGCCAGAAAGACATTTTTGATGGAAGAAAACCAAATGACATCTCACCTTTGGAAATAAAAGAGCTAGAAATGTTTAAAAGGTGTGGGAGAACATAAGGGAAGGGAAGAAAAAATAAAATAAGACGAAAATAGAGAGGGAGGCAAACCATAAGAGACTCTTAACTATGGGGAACAAATCGGGGGTTGCAGGAGGGGAGGGAGCAGTGGGGAGATGGGGTAACTGGGTGATGGGCATTCAGGAGGGCACGTGATGTGATGAGCACTGGGTGTTGTATGCAACTGATGAATCACAAATTCTACCTCTGAAATTAATTTTTAAAACTTTATGGAAGGAGTTTACATTTAACTTAGTTTGAATATCCCTTTCATACAGCTGTAAATACAGATCTCTTCTCAAATCAGAATTCATTTGTCTCCAGCTCAGCAGGGCCAAAGGGAATAGCAATATACAGTAGGAGTTGAGTTTCTTGAGGGAAGAATAATTCACTAATAAACAGGCTTTATCCTTCTTTAGGATCCTCTGGGAATATGTGAGGGAACAACTAAATACAGGAATCAAGGTAATGTACCAAGTGTTTATCTTCATCAAACATGTCAGCGACCACATGACCTCCTTCAGGGGAAGTGAAAAAAGCTTCGAGGTTCTTATTTGCTGTCGTTTCTCGTATGTCTGCCACAGGAGGAACCTAAACCGCCAATGTAGTCTCTGCTGTCTGACAGTATAAATAGAGCTTGTGGGGCACCTGGGTGGCTCAGTGGGTTAAAAGCCTCTGCCTTTGGCTCAGGTCACGATCCCAGGGTGGGTCCTGGGATCGAGCACCGCATCGGACTCTCTGCTCAGCAGGGAGCCTGCTTCCCTTCTCTTTCTCTGCCTGCCTCTCTGCCTACTTGTGATCTCTGTCTGTCAAATAAAAAAAAAAAATCTTTAAATAGAGCTTGTAATACCCTTTGTATTAAAGAAGCAAATTATTTCTCCAGGAAGATAATATATGTTAGGCAGTACCCGAGAGGCATTTCCTTCCCTTCCATAAAAGGGAACCCAGCAGTGGGATGATAATTTTATCATCTGAAGCAGAGATCTTTGGTTAAATAAATCATGGATCAGTTATGTGGTACACGATTACACAAACACTCAAAATCAGGATTTTTGAAAGCTCTTTCATGAATTGTAGGAATGATGCTATTATATTATTTTTTAAATCTGGGCCATGCTGTATATACAAGGGGGTTTTCTATTTTGTAATATATGTGTGTACATATAATATATATATATATACATATAACCTACATATATAACATATGTACATATGTATGCAAAAAGACAAAGGAAATACAGCAAAATATTAAAAGTAGTTGTCTATAAGTTACAGGATTAAGTATGATTTAGAAATTTAGAGTATTCTTCCATTCTTTTTTTTTTTTTAAAGATTTTATTTATTTATTTGACAGAGAGAAATCACAAGTAGGCAGAGAGGCAGGCAGAGAGAGAGGAGGAAGCAGGCTCCCCGCTGAGCAGAAAACCCGATGTGGGGCTCGAACCCAGGACCTGGGATCATGACCTGAGCTGAAGGCAGCGGCTTAACCCACTGAGCCACCCAGGCGCCCCGTATTCTTCCATTCTAACTATCCTACAATAAATGTATTTTTATTGAAAATCAGATAAAAAGCCCCACATTTTGAACACTTTGAAGAATTGTGACTCCCAAAGTGTCCGTTATGTTTTCTGGAACATTCTCAAACACGATTAAAATAAATGTAGATAAGGTGAAGAAGATAAACTCGATCATTTTGCAAACCGCTTACTTTGGTTGCTTGGCCACATGCTATCCCAAGTCAGCAGCGCTGTCTGTAAACACCAGGCCCTGATAAATGCCGGAGCAACTCAAGGTCCTCATCCTTTAGTGGGTCGATGGTGCCATCACTGCCCAGAGGGAACTGGTGCTCAAGAGTATCTGAAGACACTTGTTTGCTTACAATTCAATTCAATACCCTCTCTAATGGTGGAAGGCCATGGGCTAGGGTTGCAAGGACTCTTCCTAGGAAGTCTAGAGGCCACCGTTCTGGCCCTGGCTCTGACTTGCACACACAGTGTGGGTTTAGACAAGGAACTGCACAGACCTGATCAGCCTAGGCTTGACTTCAGCTCAACCCAGACCCATGCAAAAGAATGACCAGCACTGGAAATGGGGACTACATGGGGAAATATGTGGCACTATATGGGCAAATAGGAAGACTTTCTTTCTTATGACTTAGATATCTTTAAAAGATAATCAATTTGGGAGCGCCTGGGGAGCTCATTTGGTTAAGCTGCCAACTCTTGATTTTGGCTCAGGTTATGATCTCAGGATTGTGGGATGGAACCATGCAGGGAGCCCTGGTTCCATGCTCAGCTGAGAATCCGATTCTGGATTCTCTCTCTCCTTCTCCCTCTGCCCTGTCCCCGCCAAAATAAATAAATAAATCTTAAAGATAAATAAATAAACAATCAGTTGTTTAAAGCAAAGCCAGGACTTCACTAAATATTCATATTGTCTATTTAATTTTCATAATCACTGTATTTGAAGTATAGTCTTATGTACACTTTAAAGATGAGCAAACTAAGGCTTAGTGACCAGAGGTATTTTGCCCAAGGTCAAATAAACACATCTCTTATACTCTCTTGCTTTATGTCAATGACATAGTGCACAGTTTCATTGCAAAAAGTAGGCGGAAGAGGGGGAAATGTATTGAGTAATTGCTATATTTAGCTGCTTGAACAAATGCCTCTTTGTTTAAAAGAAAAAGACAGTTATTAGGACACATTACCATGTTACTCATAAATCTAAATATGAAAGTCTATAAAAAAGAATCATGTCTGATTCACAGAGAAGGAAATGCCCTGAGAGCCAATGGATCACGATAAGGACCAGTTGGCTTTATGAGAATTTACATGGCAAGCAACTATCTTTTGATGGCAATAATGAGGGGAGAGAACAACGCTATAAAGGATTCTTTGTGTTTTAAACAGATTAGGTTGTTTATAATTTCCATTTGGATTAGAAAAAAAAAATGGATACAGGATAAGTAACATCTGTCTGCCTCGCCAACCAAGTAGAATGTTATTCAAGGAAAAGGATACATTAAAAAGAACACTCATTTTAAATCTATCCAAAATCTGTAGGATGGGACCTGAGCCTTTTAAGCAGAGCACATGTTCATGAAACAATGTATAGATTTTCTCCTGCTTCAATAGTATCAATGAGAACCAGGGGAAATTGTGCATGTGTGTATGCGCGCGTGCGCGAGTGTGTGTGTGTGTGTGTGTGTGTGTGTGTGTGTGTGTGTGTGTTGTGTAGTCCTGGTGCAGCAACCAACTAACCGAAGTTTGTTTGAAAAAACTAACATTTGTTAGGTTCCTATAATGTATCTAGAAATGTACCACAAATATTCTTAAATATCTACATATTATCTATAATACAGTGGTTTCTGAGAAATACAAATTTTGGTCATTCAGATGGCTAAATCGATTTCTTAGATATATTTGGTCTTCATCTATAATCCCTGAAAATACTTCTGAGCCATAAACGTGAAATGGGAGTGTTGTTATTAATGAAGGTGACTATTGGACCCACCCAAGGGTGGGGGGCCTGGTTGCCAGGAAGACCAACCATGGGATTAAAGGTTTGGAACTTTTAGTCCCACCCCTGGACCTCAGAGTCAGAGAGGGGCAGGAGGTTAAATGAGCCAGTGGCCAATGACTTAGTCAATCATGATTATGTAATGAAGCCTCCATTAAAAACTCAAATTGGGCAGTTTTTTGGTCTTTTTCAGATATTTCCTACACTTGGGAAACCAGAATGCTTCCTCGGGCTACCAAACCAGCCCCCAGACTCCATGAGGACTGAGTTCCTTTGTGCAGGACAATCACTGTGTGCATCTGTTCCTTTGACTGTTCATCTGTAGCCTTATCCTATCCTTTCACAAACCGGTAAACATAAGTAAGCGTTTCCCTGAGTTCTGTGAGCTGCTCTAGCACATTAATCCAACCTAAGGAAGACGTCTTTGGATCCTCCAGCCTGTAAGCAGCTGATCAGAAGCACAGGGAGCAGCCTCGGGCTTGAGATTGGCATGTGAAGTTGGGGAGAGAGGGGCTGGGCTGTCTTGTGGGACTGAGCCCTTAACCTGTGGAATGTGATGCTATCTCCCGGTGGATAGTATCAGAATTGAGTGAATTCTTGGATCCCCTGATGGTGTCCCAGAATTTCTTGGTGTTGCATGTGGGGAAACCTGCCCCCAGGTTGAAATCAGCCTTAGGAACTCTAAAAGATGATCTCATTTAATCTTCATAAAAACCTATGTAATAGGTGTTATTATCCTTTTTTACAGATATGGAAAAAAGTTATAATGAGATTATAAGCACTAGTAATAAATAATAATCTAAGTATTTTATTATATAAATTGTACTAAACATCAGATTGCCTATTTTAATCTTCATAATCACTCTATTGAAGTAGATACTCTTATCATGCAGCACACTTTACAGTTAAGCACACTGAAGCTTAGAGAGCTTAAATGTCTTGCCTGATGTCATATAAACACTCAACATTGACACTATCTATTGTTTTGTTTCCTTGACAGAGTACAAACGTTAGTCCCCATTAATTCCTAGCCTATCTCTAAGAGATACATACCAATACCAAAGAGACACATTTCAGCAAGGTACTTTTTCATTTATGATAACCAGTAAAAGGCTGGGATAAAGAAGATCCCATGTCTTCACTCCCGAATCTCAGTCTACTAGTGGGGTGCCTCCTTCTCCTTAGTTTCCATGATGGGACATAGGCTAGTTTGGAACCCTCAGAAGTTAGATGCTGGGCGCCAGGAAGAATCTGATTGAACGTGAAGTGCTTGGGGGATGGTCCCTAAAGAACAGGAGTGTAAGGCAAAATCAGAACTTAGTTCCACTGCCCAAGAGAGCTATGATCATCACACCAGTAGGTACCTTCTCCATGCCAGACCCCGTGCTGAGATCTGGATGTCTATCCTGTGTGCTGCGTGTCATAAGCCCTGCGTGTTACTCACAAAGAAGGGAACTAAAGCTCAAGAGGCATCTGGCTCAAGGCATGCAGCTGGTCAGTGGCGAAGAGACAGGAGCCTGGAGATGTCACTAAACATAGCTCTGCAGCGTTTCAGGAAACTAAGCGGAAGGATGGCTGTGGGCTGAGGAAGAGAAACTGGCTTTATCTACCAGCCCTGTTTCAGCTTGTTTTACTGTTAACTGGAAAAGATTTAGGAGGGAACCAAAAACAGTGCAAAAAAGACCTGGGAAAGAAAGCAAAATGGATTAGATGTTAGGAAGAAGAAAAGTCGATGAATCAAATGTATTAAATAAATTGGTAGCTTGGAAAAAAACAGTTCAAGTAATATGTAAACTAAGAATCCTGGTGTCCGGGGCTTTCAGAAATTCTCTACCTTATCATCCTCTTTTCTAACAGTTTAATCCCGTGGGCAACTGCACAAATGATGTTCTCGCATTTTATTCAAAGACTTTCCTGGCACTACAAACCTTTAATGTCAGTAAGCTTGTTCTCAAGTTTGACTATGAATTTCTTGCTTAAAAATGTTTGAGGGGCGCCTGGGTGGCTCAGTCCCTTAAGCGTTTGCCTTCATTCAGATCATGACCCCCGGGGGCCTGGGATCAAGACCTGTGATGGGCTCCCTGCTCAGCCGGGAGTCTGCTTCTCCCTCTCCCTCTGCCCACCACCCCCGCCCATGTGGGTGCGTGTGCATGCGTGTGCGCCTGCTCGCTCTCTCTCTCTCTCTCTCTCTCTCTCTCGCACAGTCCTCTCTCAAATAAATACATAAATAATCTTAAAAACAAAAAAACAAAAGGTTGAGAAAGAGATGATCACTCCTGTGGGTGGGAGGGTCACATGACCCAAAATGATGCCCACGGATTCATCAGGAGCTCTGGGCACCAATACTCCGTTTTCTTTCTGGGCTGCTTTTTAGTGGGATTCTAAAAATGCAACTGAGGCCTCTCTTTTTGTTCTCTCTTAGAAATCATTAGTTGGGAAAGGACTGGTATTTTGCAATTGCAAATGTCTCCGCAAAATGAATGTGAAATTTAAGACTTTGTGAGTATTTGGATGGCGCTGAGTCGTCATTCACGATACATTGTAAATCTCAACTAAATAGAAACTGTAGCTAATATAAGAGACATGGCTACATTGTAGGTATTATTGAGTATATTACTTCAAATACCAGTTTTATCTTTTATGGTTAGTGCTTCCTATGTCGTGATTAAATAATCTTAATTAACCTCTAAGTCACAAAGGTATTCTCTTATGTGTGTCTTAAAGTAGGATTTCTACTGTTCCACCTTAAGGTCTGTTCACCTTAAAGTCTGTGATCCTTCTCAAGTTAATTTTTTTGTATTGTGTGAAGTAAAGGTCCAGGTTTAGTTATATCCCACACGGTATCAAACTGCCCACACACCAGTTACACGAAAGGGTAATCTTTCCCCCACTGAACTTCAGTGGCCGCTTTGTTGCCAATCAAGGGGCCAAGTGGCCATGTGCATCTGAGTCTGTTCAAACTCTTTTCTGTTCTATTGATCTATCAGTCAATGAAACTCTTGAGCATTAGCTAGTGCATTATACTGTCTTTCTGAGGTTGGAAGGAAGAGAAGTAAGTTTAATGCAGCTTAATAGAGTAAATTATAAAACCATACATTGGATGCTTCCTGTGTACTGCACTTTATGCTCAGGACTTTATATTTATCATGTCACTTATACTATGCAGTGGCATGTGACTATGCTATATTGATGAAACAAAGGCTTGACAACTCCTGTGTTTCTCTCTGCAATATCAATTTAAATGGACCTAATTTATTTCTCTGCAACTTTCCTTCACATCTCTAAATCATCCAAACCAAGGCACGATGGTCCTTTTTGAAGAATCAAATGTTCTTGGCTTGATGTTGACCTCGAGAAATGGAGAGGTCAGTCCTGCTCAAGACATTGGGAAAAAGGAACTTCAAAGCTTCTTTGTAAATAAGTGCACATGGAGAGCAGGACGAGACAGGGAGTTCTGAGCTGAAAGTGCAGTGAGTCTGAGTAATGGGAGTAATGGTCCAGAACAAGCAAAGGGCTCAGAAAAAATGACGAAGAATGTTGTCACAATGTTCTCTGCTCAGGCTATTAGGTCGCCCCAGGAAAACACAGAGCTATTTGAAGATGGAAAAGAGCTTGGTGTGCGCCCTCCAGCCACTCCCTTGCCTTTTTCCAGGCTCTGAAAAAAACTCCATGGTGGATGCTTACAAGTGATTCTGTTCAGATTTGCTACTCAAAGTGTTGTCCACAGCTCAGCAGTCCTCGTAGCACCTCAGAGCTTGTTGTAGCATCTGGGGCTCAGCCTGAGAACTACTGGGTTAGACTCTGCCATTTTTCAACACTCAAGGGGATTCCCATGCACATAAAAGTTGGACAAGTTAAGACATTAATATCAGCAAGAAAGGAAAATGCAAACATCCCCAAGGTTCCCAACCCGATCATGTCCCATTGTTCAGAACCCTGTTCTGAACAGCCCTCAGGCTAAGGCTCTAACACCTTAATCTGGCTTTAGACTCTCACCTCCAGCCTCCTCCCTTCCCTCTTCCCTCTTGTGTTCCCTGCCAAGATCAACCTAGAGCAGCGACAGGAAACTCCTAGGCTTTCTTTGGGTTGCACCTATTTCTGCTCATTGAAACAGGACTGTCTTAAAGCCAAAGAAACACAGCACGAGTTAGGAACAATGACCATAAGAAAAGTGGCCCCATGGCCCAGAGGAGCCCAGTGAATGTGCATATGGCTAGGTCAGTGCATCAGCTCTGTTCGCGGCTGAATTCAAGAAGCAGAGGCCTCCCTGGGAGGACTCTTAAGTCAGCAATTTTCAATTAATGACATTGTTCAAGGGACCTTTTTGTTTACACTGGGTTTGATTCTCTGACAGAAGCTCCAACTCCAACAGGACTCTTGGGAGCCCTTTTTAGTAGGCCAACTGTTGTAATGATTCATTGAAACACTCTACTTGTCTCTCCTGCAAACAGGCCTAGTGTTGCATGTTGTAAGAGATATGGGTGTCAGCTGTGTTGACAAGAATGTCACAGGCTCTCTCACCAGCCAGCCTGAAGCGCTTCCTCACACCGCAGAGTAGAAATGAAGCTTCCTTTTGTGAGGGAAGTCACTACTGTCTGCTAAGACTGATGTTGATTTTTAAATCGAATCTACATTTTCTCTGGAAGCAGAAGAGAGAACCAGGTATTATCCTCACAAATTTCTCTGTTACTTCAAGTTGGTATAATTTAACTACCAATTTCTTGATAGCAGGGGCATTCATTCACAACTAGCTAGAAAAAGAGAGAGAGATGGTTATCCTTGAAGTTCCAGGCAATCCAAGATACACCAACCCATGGCTCACAGACTCTATATTTTGTCAAAATTTATTTATTCAGCAGATATTTTTAAGAGCTTCTATTATGTTCAAAGCACTTTAATGATTAGAGAGAAAAAATTAAGATATTTCCAATGGAATCCAGGAAACCACTTGGTTTACTGCCTTGCTGCTCCAAAAACTGTATTTTATCAGTGCAACCAAAATCACTCAGTCTCTTGGGGTCTGTAACTTAAAACAACACAAATTTATTATCATGCAGTTCTGGAGGTCAAAAGCCTAAAATGGGTCTCACAGAGTAAAAATCAAGGTGTCAGGAGAGCTGTGTTCCTTCTGGAGGCTCTATGGAAGAATCTATTTCCTTGTCTGTTCCAGCTTCTAGAGACGGCCTTCATTCTTTGGCTCCTGGCCTGTTTTCATCTTCAAAGCCAAAAATGGCTGGCTGGATCTCTGTCCCATTGCATCACTCGGACTCTCCTGCCTCCCTTGTTTCCTTACAAGCACCCTTGTGATTACACTGGGACATGTGATTGGTTCGGGATAATCTCATCTCGAAGTCAGTTGATCAGCGACCTTAATTCTCTCTGCAACCTACATTCCCCTGATGCCATGTAACATGACATAAAAGGTTCTGGGGATAAGGATGTGGATGTTTTTGAGGGACAATTACTCTCCCTTTTACAACTCGCTGGAGTTGATTTAATATTAAAATTAGTGATCAAATTCACTGGAGATTACTATGTAAGGAGGAATGATCATTTATTACTATTTACTATGACAAATTTAACTTTGGGGGAATCGAGTAGGTGGGAATGCCCATGATGTCTGGTCAGCATCTTCCTTGCCTGTAGGCAAATTGATACAGAAAATCTACTTTTAAATAGAAGCCAGCATGAAGGGCATGAAATTAGAACATCAAATCAAGTTGAATGGCTTAATGGCTGCTGGTTGGTATTCACTTTACTGGCACATTAAAAGACTGTAACTTAATGTGGCAAAATAATTGATTGAGGACTTTATTTGTATTTTGTTGTTCGTGATAATTTCTTGGAAAATGCACTTGTTTTATTCTTCATGCTTTGCATAAAAATCCAAATGACCAAGACCACGGTTCTCCCATCTCCCTGAAGGAGGTCTGTAGGCCTTTAAGTACCTCAGGGTGTAATTAGGAGATTTTGTTTTTAACTTAATTGTGATTGTGTGTTATGGCAAGCAGAGAGGCAGAGGGTGTCTGAGTGGGAAGTGGCTTCTTCAAAGAGAAGAGTGTATTAGTTTTAAATGGGAAGGGCAAAGAGGGTCTGTGAGAGAGGGACAGACTCTCTGAAGGGGCAGCATTTGAATGCTGAGTGACTGAATCCCTAAGAGCCTGGCAAAGGATCTTCATACCCACACTTGACATACAGGGATGGGACTGTTCAGATCAGTAGTTTTCAAAAATGAGAATCTCTGCAGTGACCTTGATGGAAGAAACCAGAAATCTTTCCTCAGATGTTACCTAGGTACCTGAGCTCTTGAAAAACTCTAAGGTGGGGGTGAGGCTCTCCAGCACACGGCAGATTTTTCTTGCTACTTTTTCAAGTAGGGATACAGAGTCAACTTAATTTGATTTGGAAAAAAATTTAGTTAAACGAGGTAACTTGTTTTGGTATCCAAGTTATAGAGAAATATTTCTACCAGCCACACAGGATTTAATCTAGGTGTTTCAGCCTTATCAAACATTCCATGTGGAAATGATCTTAGGAATTGTCTAAACATGGCTAGAAGGCTACCAGAAAGGCTAATGAAATGTCACGCAAGAAACACAGAAGTATCAGGTCAGTGCTGAGAGGTCAATGTGAAAAATATAAGTGGTAGATGGCTTGGGGTATAAAAGTAGGAAAATATGAAGGATGTTCCGAGAGCAATTGGTGACCATTGAGGGTCTTAGGGTAATTGAGGCACGAGTAAGAGAAGAGACTGTAAATTGGGTTCAGATCACCGTAGAGAACACTTTAAATGTCGACTAAGAAACCGAATGTCGGAAGCTTCAAGTGTTCCCAAACATGAGATAATCTTAGCCTGATGTCTTTCTCTTCTGTGAGGTGGCATTCAAATCACACCCTACAAGCTACACAAGCAGTTAACAAATACATGGAACACCAGAAACATGTGAAGCACAGGACCAGGCCCGTGGAAGGGGATTGTGGAGGAGGAAGTTCAGAATGGACAAAGGTCCTCCTGGGTCCACAGTCTAGAGTGCAAGGCAGATTATAAACAACTTAATATTTTTGTTCTAGAGGGGGAGGAGCAAGATGGTGGAAGAGTAGGAGATCGAAATATCATCAGGTCCCAGGAGTTCAGCTAGATAGTTATCAAACCATTCTGAACACCTACAAACTCAACAGGAGATCAAAGAGAAGAAATGCAGCAATTCTAGGAACAGAAAATTGACCACTTTCCAGAAGGTGGAATGTGTGGAGAAGTGAATCCAAGGCAATGTATGTAAAGAGAGACCACGGGAGTAAGGGCTGGCTCCTGACAAGTGAGAAAGCAGCAGAGCACAAAATTGGAACTTTTAGAAGTCTGCTCCACTTAGGGACATTGCTCCAGAGGCTAAGTGGGAGGATGAAGCCCCCGAAGGGACAGTGTGGTCTCAGGACCCATAGGGTCACAGAAAGACCAGGGGTGTCTGAGTGTGTCAGAGCCCCCTGGTACTGGAGTGGGGAAGCTGACTACAGAGACAGAGCTGAGCAGTGGGCTCTCAGCTTGGAGTTACCTTAAACCACCGTGACCTGAGGCACAGCCGGCCACTACTCTTCCATCAGGGACCCCACAAGTAGCAGATCCAGGGAGACTCACCTTCCTCCTCTGGGAGGAGCGGCACAGGAGCAGACTGCAGGAATCGGCTGGCTTTGGAGACTCCAAAGGGGGCTGTGTGCCAGGGATAGAAATGCTTGGTCACAGGCCAGGTGAGCATGGAGCGTGGCTGGAAACGAGGGAGAGGGGAGGGATTGACTGCTTTTCTCTGAGGGCACACTGAGGAGTGGGGCCCTGGGCTCTCAGCTCCTACAGGGCCGGAGATTAGGGGGCTGCCATTTTCATTTCCGTCCTCCAGAGCTCTATGGAAAGTGTTCAGGGAACAAAAGCTCCTGAGAACGAACCCAAGCAGATTACTTAGCCAGGCCCCGAGCAAGGGCAGTGCAATTCCACCTCCCACAAAAACATCTGAGAAACACTGCAACAGGCCCCTCCCCCAGAAGATCAGGAAGAACATCCAGCCAAGACCAAGATCACCAATTAATGAGAACTGCGGAACTCCAGAGCTAGGGGAAAGCAACACATAGAATTCATGGCTTTTTCCCCATGATTCTTTAGTCTTTCAAAGGTAAATTTTTTAAATTTTATTTTTTAATTCTATTTTTAAACTTTCCCTCTTTCCTATTTTAACCTTTTTAAACTATTTTATCATACCTTTTAAAAAATATTTTTAAAATTGTCATTGCTATAGTCATAGTCTATCCCTTCATTGTATTTAACCTTATTTTTTGTATACATATAGGGTTTTTTTTTCCTTTAAAATTTTGGGATACAGTTTCTTCTAATAGATCAAAATACGCCTGAAATCTAGCACATGGCTTTTTTCTAGTCTCCAGCCTGATCACATTCTTTCCTCTTTTTTTTTTTCTTTTCCCAACCATCTTCTTATCTTATTAATTCCTTTTTTAGAATCTTTTAAAATTTTCATCTTTATAGTCATATTCCATCAATTCATTGTGTTTACCCTTATTTTTGTGTGTGTATATATATATATATATATATATATATATATATATATAAGTTTTTCTTTCTTTAAAATTTTGGGAAGTAGCTTCTTTTAACAGACCAAAATACACCCCAAATCAAGTGTGTGGCTTGATATATATATATATATATATATATATATATATATTCTTTTTTTCACCCTTTTTCTCCCCCTGGTTTTGGCTCATTTCTGATTTGGTTAGTGTATATTTTCTGGGGTCATTGCTACCCTTAGAGTATTTTGTTCTCTCATTCATCTGTTCTTATCTGGATAAAATGACAGGGTGGAAAAACTCACCTCAAAAAAAAAAAAAAGAACAAGAGGCAGTACTGACAGCTAGGGACCTAATTAATACAGACATTAGTAATATGTCAGAACTAAAGTTCAGAATGATGATTATCATCATCATGATTATCAAGGTGCTAGCTGGGCTCAAAAAAAAGCATAGAAGATACTAGAGAATCTCTTTCTGGAGAAATAAAAGAACGAAATCTAACAAAGTTGAAATCAAAAAGGCTATTAATGAGATGCAATAAAAAATGGAGGCTATGACTGCTAGGATAATGAGGTAGAAGAGAGAATTAGTGATATAGAAGAACAAATGATGGAGAATAAAGCTGAGCAACAGAGAGACAAACAACTACTGGACCACGAGGGGAGAATTGGAGAGATAAGTAATACCATAAGATGAAACAATATTAGACTAATTGGGATCTCAGAAGAAGAAGAAAGAGAGAGAGGGGCAGAAGGTATATTGGAGCAAATTATAGCAGAGAATTCACTAATTTGACGAAGGGAACGAGCATCAAAATCCAGGAGGCACGGAGAAAACCCCTCTTAATCAATAAAAATAGGTCCATGCTCCATCATCTAATAGTAAAACTTACAAGTCTCAGAGACAAAGAGAAAATCCTGAAAGCAGCTCAGGACAAGAAGTCTGTAACATACAATGGTAGAAGTATTAGATTGGCAACAGACCTATCTACAGAGAGTTGGCAGGCCAGAAAGGACTGGCATGATATATTCAGGGCACTAAACGAGAAAAATATGCAGCCAAGAATACTATATTCAGCTAGGCTGTCGTTGAAAATAGAAGGAGAGATAAAAAGCTTCCAGGACAAATAAAAACTTAAAGAATTTGTAAACACCAAACCAGACTAATAGGAAATATTGAAGGGGTCCTCTAAGCAAAGAGAGAGCCTAAATAAACAGACCAGAAAGGAACAGAGACAATATACAATAATAATCACCTTACAGGCAATACAATGGCACTAAAGTCATATCTTCCAATAGTTACCCTGAATGCAAATGGGCTAAATGCCCCAGTCAAAGGACACAGGATATCAGATGGATGAGAAAACAAGACCCATTGATATGCTGTCGGCAAGAAACTAATTTTAGACCCAAAGAAACCTCCATATTTAAAGTGAGGGGGTGGAAAACAATTTACCATGCTAAATGGACATCAAATGGAAGCTGCAGTGGCAATCCTTATATCAGATAAACTAGATTTTAAGCCAAAGCCTTTAATAAGACATGACTATACTATACTTAAAGGGTCTGTCCAACAAGAAGATCTAGCAATTTTAAATATCTATGCCCTAACATGGGAACAGTCAATTATATAAATCAGTTAATAACAAAATCAAAGAAACACATCTATAATAATAAATAACAGTAGGGGTCTTTAAACCCCCCCTCACTGAAATGGACAGATTATCTGAGCAAAAGATCAAAAAGGAAATAAAGGCTTTAAATGACACACTGGACCAGATAGACACAGATATATTCAGAACATCCCATCCCAAAGCAACAGAATACACATTCTTCTCTAGTGTACATGGAACATTCTGCAGAATAGATCACATCCTGGGTCACAAATCAGGTCTTAACCAGTACCAAAATATTGGGATCATTCCTGGCATTTTTTTCAGACCACAACGCGTTGAAACTAGAACTCAGTCGCAAGAGGAGAGATGGAAAGAACTCAAATACATGGAGGCTAAAGAGCATCCTACTAAAGAATGAACGGATCAACCAGGAAATTAAAGAAGAATTGACAAAATTCATGGAAACAAATGAAAATGAAAACACAACTGTTCAAAATCTTTGGGACACAGCAAAGGCAGTCCTCAGAGGAAAGTATATAGCAATCAAGATTTTCTCAAGAAACAAGAAAGGTCTCAAGTACACAACCTAACACTACACCTAAAGGAGCTAGAGAAAAAAGAGCAAAGAAAATCTAAACCCAGCAGGAGAAGAGAAATAATAAAGATCAGAGCAGAAATCAATGAAATAGAAACAAACAAACAAACAAAAACAGTAGAACAAATCAATGAAACTAGCAGCTGGTTCTTTGAAAGAATTAATAAGATTGATAAACCCCTGGCCAGACTTATCTAAAAGAAAAGAGATAGAACACAAATAAATAAAATCATGAATGAAAGAAGAGGGATCACAACCAACACCAAAGAAATACAAACAATTATAAGAACATATTATGAGCAACTCCACTAGCAAATTTGACAATCTGGAAGAAATGGATGCATTCCTAGAGACATATAAACTACCAACACTGAACCAGAAAGAAATAAAAAACCTGAACAGACCCATAACCAGTAAGGAGATTGAAGCAGTCATCAAAAAGTTCCCAGAAAACAAGAGCCCAGGGCCAGACGGCTTCCTAGGGGAATTCTACCAAACATTTAAAGAAGAATTAATACCTACTCTCCTGAAACTGTTCCAAAAAAACAGAAAGGGAAGGAAAACTTCCAAACTCATTTTATGAGGCCAGCATTACCTTGATCCCCAAACTAGATAAAGACCCCATCAAAAGGAAAATTTCAGACCAATATCCTTCCTGAACATGGATACAAAAATTCTCACCAAAATACTAGTGAATAGGACCCAACAGTACATTAAAAGGTTTTTCACCATGACCAAGTGGGATTTATTCCTGGGCTGCAAGGTTGGTTCAACATCTGCAAATCAATCAATGTGATACAATACATTAATAAAAGAAAGAACAAGAACCATAGGATACTCTCAATAGATGCTGAAAAAGTATTTGACAAAGTACAGCATCCTTTCTTCATCAAAACTCTTCACAGTGTAGGGATAGAGGTACATTCCTCATTATCATAAAACCATTTGTGGAAAACCCACAGCTAATATCACTCTCAATTGGGAAAAAGTGAGAGCTTTTCCCCTAAGGTCAGCAACATGGCAGGGATGTCCACTATCACCACTGCTATTCAACATAGTACTAGAAGTCCTATCTTCAGCAATCAGACAACAAAAAGAAATAAAAAGCATCTGAATCGGCAAAGAAGTCAAACTCTCACTCTTTGCAGATTATATGATACTTCATGTGGAAAACCCAAAAGACTCCATGCCAAAACTGCTAGAACTCATACAGGAATTCAATGAAGTGTCAGGATATAAAATCAATGCACAGAAATCAGTTGCATTTCTATACACCAACAGCAAGACAGAAGAAAGAAATTAAGAAGTCGATCCCATTTATAACTGCATCCAAAACCATAAGATACCTAGCAATAAACCTAACCAAAGAGGCAAAGAATCTGTGCTCAGAAAACTATAAAGTACTCATGAAAGAAATGGAGGAAGACACAAAGAAATGGAAAAACTTTCCATGCTCATGGATTGGAAGAACAAATATTGTGAAAACGTCTATGCCACCTAAAGCAATCTACATATTTAATGCAATCCCTATCAAAATACCACCAATTTTTTTCAAAGAAATGGAACAAATAATCCTAAACTTTATATGGAACCAGAAAAGACACCGAATATTCAGAGAAATGTTGAGAAAGAAAACTAAAGTTGGAGGCATCACATTCCAGACTTCGAGCTATATTACAAAGCTGTCCTCATCAAGACAGTATGATACTGGCATAAAAACAGACACATAGATCAATGAAACAGAATAGAGAGCCCAGAAATGGACCCTCATCTCTATGGTTAACTAACCTTCGACAAAGCAGGAAAGAATGTCCGATGGAAAAAAGACAGTCTCTTCAATAAATGGTGTTGGGAAAATTGGACAGCCACATCCAGAAGAATGAAACTGGACCATTTCCTCATACCACACACAAAAATAGACTCAAAATGGATGAAAAACCTCTATGTGAGACAGAAATCCATCAAAATCCTTGAGGAGAACACAGGCAGCAACTTCTTTGACCTTAGCTGCAGCAACTTCTTCCTAGATACATTGCCAAAGGCAAGGGACGCAAGGGTAAAAATGAACTATTGGGACTTATAAAGATCAAAAGCTTTTGCACAGGGCGCCTGGGTGGCTCAGTGGATTAAACTGCTGCCTTCGGCTCAGGTCATGATCTCAGGGTCCTGGGATCGAGTCCCGCATCGGGCTCTCTGCTCAGCAGGGTGCCTGCTTCCCTCTCTCTCTCTCTCTCTCTGCCTGCCTCTCCGTCTACTTGTGATCTCTCTCTGTCAAATAAATAAATAAAATCTTAAAAAAAAAAAAAAGCTTTTGCATAGCAAACAGTCAACAAAACCAAAAGACAACTGACAGAATGGGAGAAGATATTTGCAAATGACATATCAGATAAAGGGCTAGTATCCAAAATCTATAAAGAACTTATCAAACTCAACACCCAAAGAACAAATAATCCAATCAAGAAATGGGCAGAAGACATGAACAGACATTTCTGTAAAGAAGACATCCAGATGGCTAACAGACACATGAGTAAGTGCTCAGCATCACTCAGCAGAAGGGAAATACACAACAAAACCACAGTGAGATACCACCTCAGACCAGTCAGAATGGCTGAAATTTATGTCAGGATATGACATTATGAAATGTCAGGAAATGACAGATGTTGGCAAGGATGCGGAGAAAGGGGAACCCTCCCACACTGTTGGTGGGAATGCAAGCTGGTGCAGCCAGTCTGGAAACAGTAGGGAGGTTCCTCAGAGTTGAAAATAGATCTACCCTATGACCCAGCAATCGCACTACTGGGTATTTACCCTAAAGATACAAATGTAGCAATCCAAAGAGGCACATGCACCCGAATGTTTATAGCGGCAATGTCCACAAGAGCCAAACTATGGAAAGAACCTAGATGTCCATCAACAGAAGAATGGATAAAGAAGATGTGGTATATATATATATATATATATATATATATATATATATATATATATATATATACACACACACACACACACACACACACACACACACACACACTGGAATACTATGCAGCCATCAAAACCCCAAAATCTTGCCATATACGACGACATAGATGGAACTAGAGAAACTATAAGAGACTCAATCCCAGGAAACAAACTGAGGGTTGCTGGGGGGTTGGAGGGAGGGATAGGGTGGCTGGGTTATGGACATTGGAGAGGTATGTGCTATGGTGAGTGCTGTAAATTATGTAAGCCTGATGATTTACAGACCTGTACTCCTGAAGCAAATAATACATTATATGTTAATAAAAAATATTTTTTAGCTCTAACAGCAGATTGCTGTGTACCATTGCACTCATGCAAGACCCCAAGTTTTTTTGTATACAATATTTCTTGTGAAAATAGACCACAGGACAGGTGAACCTTCTGGTTCTACTGGCCCAGCTAAGGCCATCTTCAAAGAAGAAAAGTGAGAACTGTGTACTGGGGAGAGGAGGAGGGGGACAAGGGACAAGGTTTACTGATTATCTGTCCAGCTAAGAGCACATGCATTTCATCTTGTCATTTCCACTAGAACAGGCTGACCTTGGGGGTCAGGGTGTGCCTGAGGCAGTGAGGTTGTGTGTCTGGTATTCCTGGTTGGCTGGAAGCAACAACATTGTCCCCCAAGTCCACAGTCCTTTTACTTGTTACAAAAGGAAGAACAGGACTGAAATGGAATCGCTTGCCCCCACAAGAGGAAGAAAATGAACCAAGACTTCATTATGGTTTCACTCTGCCTGGGAAGGTGTCCTTCAACTGGTCAATCTGGAAGGAACTGAGTAGGGCTAGTGAGATTAGTCTACATGAGAAGTCCCTGCCTTCTTCCCAGAGGAAAGTGATCTTGCTGCAAATAAGCCTTCCTTTGTCTTTGACTTCCTTGTCCCATGCTGTTCTGCCTTTAAAAACCTTCTAATTTCATCCAGACTCAGAGCTCCCTTCTATTTGCAGGAGAGGCTGCTGCCTGATTCGCAAATCATTGAATCAAGTAAATTAGATCTCTAAATGTACTCAGTTAAATTTAGTTTGTTGTTGTTTTTTTTTTTTTAATTTTTTAATTTTTTTCAGCATAACAGTATTCATTATTTTTGCACCACACCCAGTGCTCCATGCAATCCGTGCCCTCTACAATACCCACCACCTGGTGCCCCCAACCTCCCACCCCCCACCCCTTCAAAATTCTCAGATCGTTTTTCAGAGTCCATAGTCTCTCATGGTTCACCTCCCCTTCCAATTTCCCTCAACTCCCTTCTCCTCTCCATCTCCCCTTGTCCTCCATGCTATTTGTTATGCTCCACAAATAAGTGAAACCATATGATAATTGACTCTCTCTGCTTGACTTATTTCACTCAGCATAATCTCTTCCAGTCCCGTCCATGTTGCTACAAAACTTGGGGATTCATCCTTTCTTTCTTTTTTTTTTTTTTTACAGCTTTATAAACATATATTTTTATCCCCAGGGGTACAGGTCTGCGAATCGCCAGGTTTACACACTTCACAACACTCACCATAGCACATACCCTCCCCGATATCCATAACCCCACCCCCTCTCCCAACCCCCTCCCCCCATCAACCCTCAGTTTGTTTTGTGAGATTAAGAGTCACTTATGGTTTGTCTCCCTCCCAATCCCATCTTGTTTCATTTACTCTTCTCCTACCCCCTCAATCCCCCATGTTGCATCTCCTCTCCCTCATATCAGGGAGATCATATGATAGTTGTCTTTCTCCGATTGACTTATTTCGCTAAGCATGATACCCTCTAGTTCCATCCACGTCGTCGCAAATGGCAAGATTTCATTTCTTTTGATGGCTGCATAGTATTCCATTGTGTATATATACCACCTCTTCTTTATCCATTCATCTGCAGATGGACATCTAGGTTCTTTCCATAGTTTGGCTATTGTAGACATTGCTGCTATAAACATTCGGGTGCATGTGCCCCTTCGGATCACTATGTTTGTATCTTTAGGGTAAATACCCAGCAGTGCAATTGCAGGGTCATAGGGTAGTTCTATTTTCAACATTTTGAGGAACCTCCATGCTGTTTTCCAGAGTGGTTGCACCAGCTTGCATTCCCACCAACAGTGTAGGAGGGTTCCCCTTTCTCCGCATCCTCGCCAGCATCTGTCATTTCCTGACTTGTTAATTTTAGCCATTCGGACTGGTGTGAGGTGATATCTCATGGTGGTTTTGATTTGTATTTCCCTGATGCCGAGTGATATGGAGCACTTTTTCATGTGTCTGTTGGCCATCTGGATGTCTTCTTTGCAGAAATGTCTGTTCATGTCCTCTGCCCATTTCTTGATTGGATTATTTGTTCTTTGGGTGTTGAGTTTGCTAAGTTCTTTATAGATTTTGGACACTAGCCCTTTATCTGATATGTCATTTGCAAATATCTTCTCCCATTCTGTCAGTTGTCTTTTGTTTTTTTTAACTGTTTCCTTTGCTGTGCAGAAGCTTTTGATCTTGATAAAATCCCAAAAGTTCATTTTTGCCCTTGCTTCCCTTGCCTTTGGTGATGTTCCTAGGAAGATGTTGCTGCGGCTGAGGTCGAAGAGGTTGCTGCCTGTGTTCTCCTCGAGGATTTTGATGGATTCCTTTCTCACATTGAGATCCTTCATCCATTTTGAGTCTATTTTCGTGTGTGGTGTAAGGAAATGATCCAATTTCATTTTTCTGCATGTGGCTGTCCAATTTTCCCAACACCATTTATTGAAGAGGCTGTCTTTGTTCCATTGGACATTCTTTCCTGCTTTGTCGAAGATGAGTTGACCATAGAGTTGAGGGTCCATTTCTGGGCTCTCTATTCTGTTCCATTGATCTATGTGTCTGTTTTTGTGCCAGTACCATGCTGTCTTGATGATGACAGCTTTGTAATAGAGCTTGAAGTCCGGAATTGTGATGCCACCAACTTTGGCTTTCTTTTTCAATATTCCTTTGGCTATTCGAGGTCTTTTCTGGTTCCATATAAATTTTAGGATTATTTGTTCCATTTCTTTGAAAAAAATGGATGGTACTTTGATAGGAATTGCATTAAATGTGTAGATTGCTTTAGGAAACAAATGATAATGAAAACACAACAGTTCAGAATCTGTGGGACACAACAAAGGCAATCCTGAGAGGAAAATATATAGCGGTACAAGCCTTTCTCAAGAAACAAGAAAGGTCTCAGGTACACAACCTAACCCTACACCTAAAGGAGCTGGAGAAAGAACAAGAAAGAAACCCTAAACCCAGCAGGAGAAGAGAAATCATAAAGATCAGAGCAGAAATCAATGAAATAGAAACCAAAAAAACAATAGAACAAATCAACGAAACTAGGAGCTGGTTCTTTGAAAGAATTAATAAGATTGATAAACCCCTGGCCAGACTTATCAAAAAGAAAAGAGAGAGGACCCAAATAAATAAAATCATGAATGAAAGAGGAGAGATCACAACGAACACCAAAGAAATACAGACAATCATAAGAACATACTATGAGCAACTCTACGCCAACAAATTTGACAATCTGGAAGAAATGGATGCATTCCTAGAGACATATAAACTACCACAACTGAACCAGGAAGAAATAGAAAGCCTGAACAGACCCATAACCAGTAAGGAGATTGAAACAGTCATCAAAAATCTCCAAACAAACAAAAGCCCAGGGCCAGACGGCTTCCCGGGGGAATTCTACCAAACATTTAAAGAAGAACTAATTCCTATTCTCCTGAAACTGTTCCAAAAAATAGCAATAGAAGGAAAACTTCCAAACTCATTTTATGAGGCCAGCATCACCTTGATCCCAAAACCAGACAAGGATCCCAACAAAAAAGAGAACTACAGACCAATATCCTTGATGAACACAGATGCAAAAATTCTCGCCAAAATACTAGCCAATAGGATTCAACAGTACGTTAAAAGGATTATTCACCACGACCAAGTGGGATTTATTCCAGGGCTGCAAGGCTGGTTCAACATCCGCAAATCAATCAATGTGATACAACACATTAATAAAAGAAAGAACAAGAACCATATGATACTCTCCATAGATGCTGAAAAAGCATTTGACAAAGTACAGCATCCCTTCCTGATCAAAACTCTTCAAAGTGTAGGGATAGACGGCACATACCTCAATATTATCAAAGCCATCTATGAAAAACCCACCGCAAATATCATTCTCAATGGAGAAAAACTGAAAGCTTTTCCGCTAAGGTCAGGAACACGGCAGGGATGTCCGTTATCACCACTGCTATTCAACATAGTACTAGAAGTCCTAGCCTCAGCAATCAGACAACAAAAGGAAATTAAAGGCATCCAAATCGGCAAAGAAGAAGTCAAACTCTCACTCTTCGCAGATGATATGATACTCTATGTGGAAAACCCAAAAGACTCCACTCCAAAACTGCTAGAACTTGTACAGGAATTCAGTCAAGTGTCAGGATATAAAATCAATGCACAGAAATCAGTTGCATTTCTCTACACCAACAACAAGACAGAAGAAAGAGAAATTAAGGAGTCCATCCCATTTATAATTGCACCCAAAACTATAAGATACCTAGGAATAAACCTAACCAAAGAGACTAAGAATCTATACTCAGAAAACTATAAAGTACTCATGAAAGAAATTGAGGAAGACACAAAGAAATGGAAAAATGTTCCATGCTCCTGGATTGGAAGAATAAATATTGTGAAAATGTTGTTGTTTTTTTTAAAACCTGTGTCAGCTTCCTTTCTCTCTGAAAGGTAAGGAGCCTCTTGCAGGAGGTGGCATTTCTGAATATGCCTTCCGCAGACCCCAAGCTACCTTCCACCAGCAGAAGCAAGTAGTAAAATGGCAGGATTACTCTTCCTTCTCAAGGAGGAGTGCAAAGAACTCCAAAGCTAGGCCCTGCCACCCCTAAAGGAAAGCAAAATGAGGCGAGACAAAACAGGCAGAAGACATGAATCGATGTTTCTGCAAGAAGACATCCAAATGGCCAACAGAGACACATGAAAAAGTGCTCAACATCACCAAGCATCAGGGAAATACACATCAAAACCACAGTGAGAAACCACCTCACCCCAGTCAGAATGGCTAAAATTAACAAGTCAGGAAACTACAGGTGTTGGCGAGGATGCGGAGAAAGGGGAACCCTCCTTCACAGCTGGTGGGAATGCAAGCTGGTGCAGCCACTCTAGAAAACAGCGTGGAAGTTCCTCAAAAAGATGAAAATAGAGCTATCTTATGGCCAGCAATTGCACTACTGGGTATTTACCCTAAAGATACAAATGTAGTGATCTGAAGAGGCACGTGCACCCGAATGTTTATAGCAGCAATGTCCACAATAGCCCAACTACGGAAAGAACCTAGATGTCCATCAACAGAAGAATGGATAAAGAAGATGTGATATGTAATACAACGGAATATTATGCAGTCATCAAAAAGCCCGAAATCTTGCCATTTGCAACAATATGAATGGAACTAGAGGGTATTATGCTAAGTGAAATAAGTCAATCAGAGAAAGACAGTTAACATATGATCTCACTGATATGAGGAATTGGAGAAACAAGACAGAGGATCATAGGGAAAGAGAGGGGAAAATGAAATAAGATGAAACCAGAGAGGGAGACAAACTATAAAAGACTCAATCTCAGGAAACAAACTCAGGGTTGCTGGGGAGTGGGAGGGAGGGATAGGGTGGTTGGGTTATGGACATTGGGGAGGGTGCTATGGTGAGTGCTGTGAATTGTGTAAGACTAATGAATCACAGACCTGTACCCCTGAAGCAAATAATACATTATACGTCAATTTAAAAAAATAAATGAGTTTCCATGGGCAGAACCCATCTCTTAGCACATTGCTTTCACTTGGGCTTTTACTCCAAAGAAGTATTACATCATGATAATAGATCTTAAATACATATATGTAATATATATACTTATATATAATATGTATTTTTACTATAACACATATTATATTTAGAATACACATTACATATATATAACATTATAATACATATATTTTCAATATATATTTACATGCATGCACACATACATATATAGTTTATTATGGTAAAATATACAGAGCATAAAGTTTACTGTTTCAACTACTTGTAGGTATACACTTCAGTGCCATTAAGTCCATTTGCAAATATGTGCAACCATCACCACTATCCATCTCCAGAACTTTCTTCTCATCCCAAACAGAAAGTGGACCCATAAAACACTAATTCCCCATTTCTCCTCCTCCAGTCCCTAGTATCCTCTATTTTATTTTTGGCCTCAAAGAATTTGCCTGTTTAGGTTCCTCATGTATGTGTCATCGTACGAATTTGTCCTCTTGTGGATAGCGGATGTTTCCGACAGACAGAAAGGAGGAAAAGAAAGTGAGATAAGCCAAATGCAGCTTACCTTGGGTCTTTTACTCCCTGTTGCATGTGTTGACTTCCCTGCCACTGTGGGATCATCCTTCCTTTCATGAATGTCCATCGTTGTGGTATCACTAGGCTCCTCTCCAGAGCTGATTATGCCACTCATCTTGTTTCCCTCCTGTTTTGCCCAGAGACTGGTTTCTCCTTTGCTGACTTCGTTAGCTGAGCTGAAAAACAGGGTCGCATCCCCACTCATGGCACAAATCATGGATAGTGGTGATGGTTGCACATTATTGCAAACAGACTTAATGGCACTGAATTGTATACCTACAAGTAGTTGAAACAGTAAACTTTATGCTCTTGTGAGGTCTGGTTGGGTTGGGGCAGGCAGCTGCCAGGCCTCTAGTCTCCTATGAGGCTGTCTTGGCCACAGTGGAACCTTGTGTGTGACCAATGGGTACTGGGAACAATCCTGACCAGCAGAAGTGGTGAGTTGTTCCTGAGGCTTTCACTGCCCTTGGGCCCTGGGGAGGGGAGCGTCCTGTGACCTGGAAGATGACGTTCCCCATGAAAAAGAAAACCAGCCTCTGCTTTTCCAGAGTGGTTTTTGGCTAGTACTTATCAGTAACTTTCTTAGAATCAAACAATTGGCTAGGCAGTGTTGGAAAGCCCATCCTCAGCATTTAATACTTGGGAAATTCTTCCAGGATTCTAATCCTAGAGGGGACAGTAGGTTTCCAGTGAGTGTTTCTTATTTGAAAAGAAATCTGTCCTTGAGCTTTCTTTCTAAATTGTAGAGACACTCTTCCAGGAGATGTGCCTACTTATCTGTGTCTGGTGAATGTGTATGTCCAAATTTATAGGATGTCCGCATAACAGGCCGTAGGTCAGCCTATTCACCTATTGGTGAAGATGATGTTAAAGTGACTTCAAAGGGAACTGGCCAAATCTTACTATCTTGGTCTAAATTCCTCTAGTGCCATTACAAGAACGCTTTTCTTGTCTTGGACTTGTCCAGGCTACCACTTAGTACAGTTTGCTTTTTGTATTTTGACTTTTTCTTGACCAGTAGACTGACTGATTTACTTTACATAACATTCTTTCTCTCCTCTTCCTCTTGATCCCTCTCCTTTTTTATATATTCCTGGGAAAGCTTTTGCTTTGCCCCTTGATTTCATTATTTTTCTGTGTCTTGCTAGTAACATAGTGGAAAATGGACACAGGGTTTGGTGTTAGAGACACTGGTCTTTATTTATTTTTTTTCAAAGATTTTATTTATTTATTTGACAGAGATCACAAGTAGGCAGAGAAGCAGGCAGAGAGAGAGGAGGAAGCAGGCTCCCCGCTGAGCAGAGAGCCCGATGTGGAGCTCTATCCCAGCACCCTGAGATGAGGACCTGAGCCGAAGGCAGAGGCTTTAACCCACTGAGCCACCCAGGCGCCCCGAGACACTGATCTTTAAAGTCTGACTGTGCTTTACTGGCTGTGTGACCTTGGGCAAGTAACTTAACCTCTTTACGACACAGATTTCTCCTTTGTGAAATAGAAGCAGATGATTTGTTATTTGCAGGAATGTTGATAGGATAACTCAAAATAATTTGGAAAAGTATCTGGTACATAGGAGAGCTGCACTCATTGACAACCCTCCATCCTTTCACCTCCCTTCCTTCCTCCTCCTCATCCCTCCCTTCCTCTCTTCCTTCCTTCCTCCCTTCCTTCCTTCCAGTTTAATGTAAGCCCTTCCCAGTCTGCCTTCAGCCTATATGAATTCCTGAGACAGAACCCCCAAAATCCATAGTCCTTTCAGGTCCAAACAACTCTGGTCTCCAAACAGGCAGTGGTCAGCAAAGGTGGGGTGGTTGACAGCTAGTTTATCAACTGGCTTTGATACTGGATCCTACTGGATCCCATCAGAAGATAAGCCTTTTGAGAAAGCAGAGACTGCCTGGAGCTGTCCCTTAGCCACTCCATCTAGGATGTGCCAGGGAGGGGGTGTTCCAGAGAACCTTCCGGCACATAAAGGCCAACACACCTGTGACTTGGTTCCACAACCTAGAAGTGACACAGGACAAAGCCAAGCAACTAAGGCGGGTACGATGCTGTTGGTTTTATCCCCACAGAAGTTATTCTTTTAAGTAATCCCAGACAAACTCACCTACCTGTTGTTATGGGGATAGGCAACTCTGAGATTCCTTCCCCAAGAGAGACTGGCGCACTGCTGGAGTGCGTCCAAGCTCCCTAGGGGCGAAGGGACGTGGTGCACTCTACCCTAGGAAACTAAGTCAAGGCTTCGGTTTCTAATGGTGGAAACTTTGTTTTGGTTGGCAGCTTCTCCCCAGCATCCACCTGGATCTGGATTCGACCCCCGCAGCATAGCTGTGATGGGACAGCAAACCCTCGCCTCAAGAATACAAGGTGATGATGGGGTGGGACGAATTCCAGTAAGGTCCTCGGAGTGGGACTCCCCGTGGAGCAGCCAGCTGAGGTCACGCTCGGGTTAAGTTTTAGGCCCCCGCGGGGGCGCGCAGAGTTCTATGCAGACAAATCCCAACGACTCAGGAGGACCGTTCCACATTTCAGGCAGTTGCACGGATGCTAAAACCGCCGCTTGGGGCGTCTGGGGCCCGGAATTCGTCGTCCTCCAGGTCTGCGTTTTCCTCCCGTGTTTCAGCCCCCGACAGCGCGGCTGCGTCTGGGCCCCCAGCGAAGGCAGGGCCTGATTTCGGGGAGGACCCCGGGGAGAGGGGAGCCCGGCTGCTCCCGGCTGTCCCAGCCCGCGGTCACCGAGGGCTCGGAGGTGGGCTCCCGGGACACGGGCGCGGGGGCTGGAGCAGTGCGGGGGCCCCAGGTCGTGCCGGCTCGCGTCCTCCGCGTCTCCCAGCAAGCCGCAGGCTCCGGAGCGGCGCTTCGCTTCCCCAGGGGCCTTCTCGGAATGCTGCGGGAGCCCGGGATTTTGGCGGGGGGTGGGGTGGTGGTGGCGTGGCAGCGTCAGGGCGCCGCTTCCCCCTCCGCGCGCCCTCTTTCCGCCGCGGCGGCGCGCGCTGACCTGGCAACGCTGATCCGCTCGAGCTGGAGCCCACGCGCCGCGCTCACCTGGCGAGCTGGGGTGAGGCGGCGGCCCGGGCCGGGGGCGCAACGGGAGCCCGGGGTGGGGCACGCCGGCGGGGGGAGGCTGTCGGAGCGGGGGGGGTACGAGGGGAGCCCGAGGCAGGGGCACGCCGGCGGGGCGAGGCTGCTGGAGAGGTGAGGTGGCGCGAGGGGCTCGGGAGAGGCTTTGCGCGAGTCGGGGGGGGCCCTGCCTGGGCAGGGTAGTGCAGAGGCCCCTGGGGGAAACGTAGGAAGGGGCTCCTCTGCGGGGGCTGGAGGGTTTTTATGGAACTCACTTGCAAAAGGGAGGGACTGTGAGCTCGGCTTGGATCCGGAAGGCTCGGGAGCGGGACCTTCAGGCACTTTATCGCTTGGCGACTTTCAGGGAGCACAGAGCCTGCACCCTGCGTGGACCCAGGCTCTGTGTTCCCAGCGCGTTGGCTTTTCTCGGTTCCCCCAAAGCGCGCACACAGATGGCGAAGGCCCGCGGAGGAGCTCCTCCCCAACACACCCAAACCTAGGGATAGCTGGTGGCAAAAGCCAAACTTTTTGCTACTTCTCCGAGCTAGGTGAGAGCGGGAGAGCGCGGCATATTGGGTGGTCGAGCGCCCATGTCAAGTCCACCTGCTGAGATTGCAGCGGGAAAAGCGGAATTGCTGCATTTCACCCCGCTCCCTCCTGCCTGCCTGTCGCGGCGCGGTGAGGTTTGCTACCCCCACCTCCTGCGACTACTGATGCTGTCAGCTTGGAGAACGTGGAGAACCTTCGGAAGAAGGGTTGTTCGGCCCTAAATGGAAATTAAGACTAGCAGGAAGGGGCATATTCCAGAACTGTGCTTACTACGTGCTTGCCGTGGAACTTGGAAGGATATTTGAATTGCAGATGGGGTGGGAAAGTTCAGAGGGCTGAGGGTCAGCAAATTCAAGTTTCCCCTACTCTGTCCTCAGGCCGAATAGCAGTGAGGTTTTGGCAAGTCAAGAAACCCCATGGAATCTGCTTGTGTGAGAAGTGGAGCGATAATCCCTGCCCTACCACATTGGATGATTTGTAAAGAGGGAGGGGAGTGTTTTGAGAAGTATGTAGAGTGGTTTCTGTAAATGACGGTTATCACCGCATTGCTCCCCACACCTCCCTCCTGGCCGCCAGCAGAACCTCATTTGGAGGGGACTTAAGGCAGCGGGAAGTGCAGGCATTTTCCTGCTTACCTGTCCAAAATGTCGGGATGCGTCTGTTTCTCGGTGTGTTGTGGTAGTTCTTCTTCCCAGCACGACTACCTGACACTGCGCATCACAGTGTGACATCAGGAGACAGGAACTTTGCTTTCCTCCTCTTCTTTAGGGCCTGAGGGAGATGCTAAGAAAGTTGAGGAAAATTGGTAGTGACCAGTGGGAGGTGAGGGGAGGGTTAGATTTGATTTGCCATGCTCTTCATGAGAACATTTAACTCTGAAAACCTTTGCTTTCTGGAGTTGGAGTTCTTGTTTTCTGATACGGGAAGACTCTGTCAGGGCCAAGGATAAATATGCAAAAATCAGCATTTCAATTCAAATGATCTTTAGAGGAAGATAAGTAAAGAGCTAGAGAAAAGAGTACAGTTGCTTGCTCACAGGTTTTCTCCACCCCTCTGGGGCACACAAATAATAGCATTGCCAAATTTAAATAGTTTCCCTTGTTACTAAATTTAGATCCATATTTCTGATATGGAAAGGAAAAGAGTCACAGGGTTGGTTGTGTTACCGTTAGAATTTAAGCAGTTCCTTTTAAATAAGCATGTCCAATCTTCTAGCCATTATAAATGTGAGCAATACTAATGCCTGTGTGTTTTATTGTATGTATCTTTTCTAAAAAGATAAATAAGGTAAGCTTGTCAAGGTCACCAAGCTCTCTGGTTTTTCGTTTTAATTAAAAGTAGTTGAGAGGTGACTCATTTACGAAGTGGGGTAATAAAACTAGGTCTCCTTAGTTGTGCTGTGGTGAACGGAACTGGAAGTTTTTCTAAAATAACACTGATGGTGTTGAATATTGTGTGCTGGATTGAGTATTCATTTAGTTCTCACAACAGTCCTGAAAGAAACTGAAGCACAGAGAGGTTAAATGCCTTATCCAAGGTCACACAGCTAGTAAGTAAGGAGTTTCTCAGGTTGGCATAAAAATTACATTTGATTGGGACCCTGGTGTTTTTTTCTTAACTTCTGCACTGTGTTTTATCCCATACATACAGCAGCATGAGGGGGAGATTGGGGGCTCTGGAGCCGGGTTCCACGTCCTAGGGCTGAGATTGCTGTTGAATTGCTGTGTGGGCTTCACGTTACTTCCTTTCTCTGGGCCCCAGTTTTCTCATCCACAAAATGATCTCAATAATCCTATTGAATATTGAACGGAGGCTGTAGTTCTCACTGGAACATGAAGTGTGAACTGTGAAAGAGAAACATTTCCAGTATGTAACAAACTGCAGAAATGATTCCTAAAAGTCTAGTCTTCACTTCCGTATGTAAAAGGAAGTTTCAGAGACAAGTGTTTTTGCTGTTCTCAACATAGGCTGGAACATGACAAAGGGGAAAAAGCCAAACTAATCTACACACTTCCATGTGATCTGCCCAACAATTAATGTTTGGAAATTATTTTAAAAAAATACTTTAGTTCTGTTCTTGGATCCTTAGTTTTACACTTAAAGAGATAAGTATAAATTAGACCTCAAAGTTTTTTTGGGCAGGTCACCCATGACCAGCAGATGCTTTCGTCTTGTTGATTTCAGGAGCTAAAGACCAGAGGTTGGGGTGGCCTTAAACTCTTCCACATTCTTTTATTTCAGCAACTTGTAGTGGATCAGAAAACAACTGTGCAGGAAATACATGTAATGTACTTCCTTATTCTCTCTTTCTTTATTTGGAGATTATTCTTAGAAGCTAGCTTGAGGATGGCCATTTTAAATATGATGGGTCAGGAGAGTTGAACTTTCGTTTATGCACATTTTGAGGGTATTTAAGCAATATGGCTCAATTGTCTAATCATTTTAACTGTCCTACGACATATATAAAATGGTTTTTTTTTTTTTTTTTTTTTGGTTGGTTTTGGTTTTGGTCTCATTCTTAGTTTAAACTCTTGGTCCCTGTGGGGATTGGGGCCCAGGGAGGTATAAGCATGCCCATGTCACTGACATTGCCAGCAGCCCCTTCGTGCTTGATAAATTTTGATATTCTGGAGAGACGTTTGGATCCATGAGATTTAAAGGTCTTTCCTTCATCCCTGCACTGTTGCAGGTAAGAATGTGAACTTGGAAGCAAGACTGCCTGGGTGTGAAATGCTCCAGTTTCAAGCTATGCCTCGGGTCCTAGTGTTGTTATAGCTACCTCATAGATTGTTAGAAGGATCAAGTATGTGTGTGTGTGTAGAAAAGTCTAGAACAGGGCCAGGCCCATAGTAAATGCTGTGTAAGTGTTAGTTAGGAACTGATGATGATGGCTAAGATAATAGAAGACGAGTGCTCTGGGGCAAAAAATAAAATAAAATAAAATAAAAAATAGGGCAGTAAACCAGGATAGTGTATATTTTAGGGATGAAGTTTTAAAAAGGGTGATGAGGAAAGTCTCATTCCAATGGCAAATTTGAATAAAGAAGTGAGTGCAAGTAGAAGCGTATAGGGGGATGCAGGGGTGCAGAAGTGTATAGAGGTGTAGGAATGTAGAGGTAATAGAGAAGTAGGTCAGAGAGGTAACTCAAGGTTACATGGACAGATACAGCAATGTTGAAGTTTT
Organism: Lutra lutra; assembly: GCF_902655055.1. Taxonomy (NCBI): domain Eukaryota; kingdom Metazoa; phylum Chordata; class Mammalia; order Carnivora; family Mustelidae; genus Lutra; species Lutra lutra. The sequence continues at coordinate 143,362,073 of NC_062280.1, forward strand.
TTCTTTTTTTTTAATTTAAAACTTTTTTGTTTTTAATTTTTTAAATTAAATTCAGTTAATTAACATATAATGTATTATTGGTTTCACAGGTAGAGGTCAGTGATTCATTAGTCTTATGTAATACCCAGTGCTCATTACTTCATGTGCCCTCCTTAATATCCGTCACCCAAGCCCCTCCCCTCCAGCAACTCTCAGTTTGTTCCAGTTTGTTCCCCATGATTAAGAGTCTCTTAGGGCTCATCTCCCTCTCTGGTTTCATCTTGTTTTATTTTTTCCTCTCTTCCCCTATGATCCTTTGTTTTGTTTCTTAAATTCCACATATGAGTGAGTCATATCATTGTCTTTCTCTGATTGACTTATTTCACTTAGCATAATACCCTCTAGTTCCACCCACATCATTGCATATGACATGTCATTTTTGATGGCTGCTTAATATTCCATTATATATCTATACAACTTCTTTATTGATTCATCTGTTGATGGAATTTTTCTTTTTTTCAAAAGATTTTATTTATTTATTTGACACACAAAGAGATAGAGAGAGAGAGCACAAGCAGGGGGAGCAGCAGGCAGGCAGAGGGGGAAGTAGGCGCCCTGTTGAGGAAGGAGTCAGATGTGGGGTTCAATCCCAGGACCCTGGGATCATGACCTGAGATGAAGGCAGCTGCTTAACCAACTGAGAAACCCAGGCGCCCCTTTAATTGTTTTCTTAAACTTTTTTTTTTTTTTGAGAGAAAGAGAGAGAGCACACACATGTGCAAGATGGGGTGGGGGATGGGCAGAAGGAGAGAGAGAAGCTCAAGCAGACTCCAGGCCCAGTGTGGAACCCTACCAGGGTCTTGATCTCACAACCCTGGGCTCTATCTCACAACCCTCGGATCAAGATCTGAACCAAAATCAAGAGTTAGATGCTTAACTGACTAAGCCACCCCGGCACCCCTGTTTTTGTTTTTGTTTTTTAGCTTTTACCTAGGGAGTTTGCTTATGGAAAATTTCAAACTAGAAGTAAAGGGATCAGTACATGTACACTTCTCCCATGTTCAACAATTCTCGACATGGCCAATTGGGTTTCACCCATAACTTCTGCTGGCACTTCCCACTGGATTATTTCAAAGCAGATGTCAGAAATTCTATCAATGATTTTTACATACGTCTGTATATACTTCTCAAGGATAGGCACTTTAATCATGCAGAAGCACAATTCTTGGGGTGCCTGGGTGGCTCAGTGGGTTAAGCCTCTGCCTTCGGCTCATGTCATGATCTCAGGGTCCTAGAATCGAGTCCCACATCAGGCTCTCCTGCTCAGTGGGGACCCTGCCCACCCACCTACCCACCCCACCCGCCTGCTGGCCTCTCTGCCTACTTGTGATCTTTGTCAAATAAATAAATAAAATCTTTTGAAAAAATTAAAAACAGAAGCACAATACTTAACTATGTTGATTTTGTTTCCCATCTCTAAGTTGGGACCAGCAGAACCTCCCTCTCAGTGCTAGTTTCAAGATGGGGATGTCAATGTCTGGACCATTGTGTAGGGTCCAGCGACTGGTGCCCCATTGCTAGTTGCCATCACGTTCATGATGTCGTCTTTACCGGCCATTGGTTTTTGTTTTTTTCCTCTTTTCTTTTTCCAGATAGGTCAGTGGTGGCAATTTCACTTCTACTTCCCCTTTCCTCTCTGTACCTACTTTAGGCACCCATATTCTGTATTCCCTTTATCTATGCTCTATTTTTCCCTTCACTTTCAGTGCCTGTGTTTGCAGCCTGACTTACAATCAGTTGTCCTCTGAGCCCCCGAGCCCATGCCATACCAGTGCTCTCTAGGCTTCCTAGATCTTTTTAGAAGGGAGATGGGAACTTCTTCCTACTTCATTTTTTTTGGACAACATTATTGAGATGGAGCTAGAGTTCACATAACATACAATTCACCCATTTAAAGTGTACAGTTCAGGGGTGCTGGGCTGGCTCGGTTGGTTAAGCATCCAACTCTTGGTTTCAGCTCAGGTTGTGACCTCAGGGTCATGGAATCGAGCCCCGCCTCGGGTTCCATGCTCAGCTTGGCATCTGCTTGGTATTCTCTCCCTCTTCCTCTGTCTTCGCCCTCTCAAACAAATAAATATATCTCCAAAAAAATGCCACTTTTAAAGTGTACAGTTCAGTGGTTTTAGTATATTCACAGATATGTGTCATCATTGCCGCAGTTAATTTTAGAACATTTAGAGCCTCAAAAATGTACCCTGTACCCTTTAGTTATCACTCTTTATGTTCTCATTCCCTCCTTCCTCCACTAATCTATGTTCTGTCTCTATGGATTTACTTATACTTGACATTTCATTAAAAGAAGTATCTATCAATATGAAATATCTTTCGTGACTGGCCGTTTCACTTTGTATAACGTTTTCAGGGCTCACCCATGCTGCGGCATGTCTCAGTGTATCACTTCTTACTGTGGCCGAATAGTACTGCATTGTTTGGTGGTCACACACTTTGCTTACCCCTCCGTCAGTTGATGGACATTGGGGATGGAATTTTCCACTTTTTGGCTATTGTGAATCATGCTCCCATTCACATTTGTGCACAAGTGCTTGTGTGAACATCTGCTTTCGTTCTCTTGGGCATATACCCAGGAGAGGAATTGCTAGATCAAATAGTAACTGTATGTTGAACCATTTGGGGAACTGCCAGACTGTTTTTCGACATGGCTCCCTATTTTATTTTGCCCAAACTTGGGAGACTTGCCATCATTTAACGGTAGGTGCCTACCCTTACTGTGGGTGAATATTTGTATTAATATTTTTTGTAAGTCTTATTCAGTTGTCTAATATTCATGGATAGATAATTTTTTTTGTTTATCATTATTTTTTATATAGAAGGTATAAACTAAACCATTATTTGTATGGTGGTAGGTACCTTTAGAATATAAGATGATTTATTGGAAGAAAGAACAAAATGCTATTTTCATGAATTTTTAAGTTACATGATATATTAGAATAGCTGTGCACATATAAGGTTTATAAATAAATAGTCCCATACTGGAGATTTAGGTACAATAATGTTGTTTGTTTTTTATAAATAGATATAAAATTCCAGGCACAGTGTTCTAAAAACATGGTAGCAAGTATAGTGGCGTGGTTCTTAATCCTTCATTTTGTGACAGATCTCATGGGAAAATTCTTAAAATTACTTTACCAGTGAAATTGCAAACATCAATTTGAGCCCAAATGGCACATGTAAATATCACTGGAAGGAGCTTTGGATCAGGTCAGACTTTTGTTTTTTTGTTTTATGTCTAGTAGTTATTCATGGTAAGGCTTTGGGCAAGTCCCCTAACGTTCTTTATTTCAGTTCCCAAATCAGCATAGTAAAACCTGACATAATTCATGTTATCATCACGTAGAATGAGAGTGGTTAAGTGTGACATACACAGACCACAGGAAGTTAGTCATTTGTGTATCTTGGGCAACCTTGCAGTTTTCTTAGGCAAAATATCTATGTTCCTTGGTCTTTTCTTTGCCTTTGTTGGGTCTTCCCCTTCTCACCCCACCCATTTGTCATAATTGCTTTCTGTCCTTCCCTGGTGTTCTTTTGACAGCAGACTTTCAAAATTAAGGGTCATTGTCGAAGGTCAAGTTGGTCAGGTTGGAGTCGCTGGGATGCCACTGCCACTGTTGCAATATAGTTCTGTCACCTTCCGGCGCTCTTCATGTTAGAACACAGAGTTCATCATGTGTCATTCAGTGGTGGTAACCTTGTAGCTGTCGGAAAATGGCGGTTTGCTCTGATTCCTGGCCGCTTTGTGGAAGCTGTGGAGTCGCTTGACTGGGCATCTTAATGGTTTCTGTTTGGTAAGTGATAGTGTGAGTCTGTTTAAAGTCTAAGCTTGAAGGGAAGTAGATCAGGAAAGAGGAAGAGGACCAGGGAACTGTGTTAACCTCAAACAGCTTAACACGCTGACCGTTCACTTGCATTTGTTTATTATTGAGCCTGCTCGGTAAGCCACCATAAAATCGGCATAAATGAATCTTACCTTTCACCTCCACTCTTATTTGTGATTTCTAGTCTCTAACTTCCTTTATTCCAAGGGTTGACAGGAATTTTAGGTCATGATCTCCAATTTCTTCTAATGATGGACATATATTCTTGACTTACTTTCTTGGGCAACAGAAACAACCAACAGAACCATACTTAGGTAGTGTTTGTTCATTCATTCATTCTTCTTCTTTTTTTTTTTTTTTTTGAAGATTTTATTTATTTATTTGACAGACAGAGTTCACAAGTAGTCAGAGAGGCAGGCAGGTGGGGGGGGGGCGGGAAACAGGTTCCCGGCTGAGCAGAGAGCCCGATGTGGGGCTCAATCCCAGGACCCTGCGATCATGACCCGAGCTGAAGGTAGAGGCTTTAACCCACTATGCCACCCAGGCGCCCCTCATTCATTCCTTCCTTCATTTTATTCACACTCAAAGAATATATTTGCTGAGCACCTATGATGTGCCCCTGTTCTAGCTTCTGGGAACAAAGTAGTGTCCCAAGTACAATTTTTTTAAAGTTACCCTCAGAGATTTTACATTCTAGCAGGTGTCAGTCTTTGAGATTGAGTGAAATGAGGAGTCATGCTAAGGAGTAAGAAGAAAACTAGAGGTGGGTAGGGGGAGAGGAATTACTGGCTGGGACGGTGGCCATGACTTACATGGGGGGCCATGGAGGCGTTGCTGAGAAGGCGACATTTAAGATGAGTCTTTAATGCTCCCAGTAAGTATTCAGTCCGTAGTTAGTGTTTAGGCAGAGAAAATCTAAAATCCTAAATCTGACATGCTCATGTATATTCATCCGATTGTTAGGGGTCCTAGCAGCTAAGAGCTGCTCTTCTGCCATCAAAGTGCTGGCCGGTTAGGGCCTGAAAGACTTTTGTGAGGTCACTATAGAGGTCACGGTGGTTCCTGCCTTACTGAGTCATCCACCCCTTTTGCAAAAGTGGCATCTTTGCAGGCAACCCTTTGGCTCTGAGGTTGCCCTAATGATATGGTCATTCTCAGCAGAACCACTGATCTTGAGGGGCAGAGAATCACCCAGAATGACTGGACAGGGGGGATCTGGGAGTCTCTCTCTTGTCTAGGACCTCTGCTGCTGCACGTATGTTAACTAGTAATCTGGCCCATGCTCTACCTCAACAGGAAAATATCAATAGAAATGGCGGTAAGCTTCGCGCTCTGATTTCTCCTCCTTTAAAATGTTTTTGAAAATTGATTTTATCTTTGTACCTAAGCCTCTCTGATTCAAAAACCCCATTTGTGACAGTCGGAAGCATTTCAGGAAGATGCCAACCATTGTTTGGGCCCATATTACCGACTGCCTGTCAGCACTGAAATATGTAAATGTCTGGGTTTAGTCACTGTCTCCCTTCTAACCAGAACATAAATGACTGGAGGAATCATGGAGCTTATTTTACTCCAGTGCTTCCAGAACAAAAACAATGCCAGCCATGTAGTAGGTGCTCAGTAATTGTATGTTTAATTGAATAATTGACAAACCACAAGCAAGGTGACAACGAGCAGCACAACAATATAATGGTATCTCACCAAAGATCAGGCAGTGGAGATGTTGACCTCTGGGGCTAGGGCCTGGACTTTGTTTCTAATTATTGCCCTCTCCTGTGGCCATCTCCCTCCCAGAGAAACTCATGCTCCTTAATGAGTGTCCAGCCCGGCTTGTCATCCTCTTGAGAAGCCAACATCTGCTGGGTGTTTGTGTGAAACAAAAGCATCTTTCTAGAAGGAAGTGGAGCAAGTACCTGCTTCTGAAATTATTTTTGAAAAGAAAGTCTGTTGTGCTCCATTTTGTGCCGTTAAGTCAATTCCACATCTGGGAGGCTCAGAATTAGCATCACCCTTTTTGAACTATTACCTTTAGTCTGTTTATAAAAAAAAAAAAAAAAAAAAAAACTGGGATCACTGCTACTTATCATTAGTTGGAGGCTATGCATTCACTTCTGTAATTGTCTCCCACACACAAGGACAGCTATGACGTGGAGAGAACGGAGTGTAAAACACAACTTCTAGCTTCATTCTCTTGGAAATACATTATCAGGAGCTACGGACTCAGAACTAAAATTGGAACTTGTAAAGAGAAGAGAACTAGTGAGAGAAAATCAACAAAAAGCAACACAGACAAATATGTTCATTGCTATATGTTTTATAATAGTGAAAAACCAAAAATAAATTTCTATCAGTAGGAGTCTGGCTCAGTAAATCTGGATACATTTATACTATAGAAAGTGGTAAGATAGTTAAGATAAGCACTCTCAAGACCTTGTTGAGAGAAAAAGAAGGTTGTAGATTCTGTCCAGGATGAGCCCTTGTGTATGGGTCCCATCTTTTGACCTGTCCTATGTATGTTAATTCATAGGAAGAGGTTGGAAGTGGTTACCAGTGTCCTTTCTGGGAATGAGGTGGAATTGGCAGGTTTGGGCCCATGGGCGTGCTTCACTCGCTCTAGGCTTCTGTGTGGGGGGCATTCCATGAAAACACAGTCATGATTCTCATTTGTAATGTTGAAGCCCAAAATTATTGGAGAGGAAAAGACGGGTGATGAAGAGAAATTGGGGCAGTGGGTGAGATTTGAGGTTTGGGGAAGGAAGACAAAGCGCTTGAGATGAATTCGGACAGTCGCCACCGGAGCCCATGATACTTGGTGAGGGGTGATTTGGAGCTTATGTAGTATTGTACCATATTATGTGTATCCTGTCTATGTGTATGTGTCACTTTGAAAGGTTTGACCTAGAACAGAAGTCAAGAAAACCCAAGGAATTGTGGTACAGCTTTCCCATGTACCTTCTTTTGGTCTATTTGTAAGTGTTGGGTAAGAAAAATGTCCTATCATTAGAAACACGGATTCACTTCTATGCTTATACTGATAATTCTGCCATGGTAACAGAACAGGTGTGTCTACCACAGAAGTCCTCTCTCCAGCTCATGATATTATTTCCAGTTTGTTGGATTTTCTTCTTCAGTCCGGAAGTGTGTTGAGTCCCCATAGAGAGCTCTGTGCCTGGTGCAGAACAGACAAGGTCCCTGCTCTCATGGAGCTTATAGGGAGGGGGCAGAGGGGAATGACAGTGAGGAGCTAAAAATGTGTCAGGAAGTGAGACAACTATAATGGAAATTAAGCAAGGTGATGTGATAGGGAGTAACTGGGGAACTACTTTAAGAGAAGTAGTTAGGAAAGACTTTTTTGAGGAAGTAATTTATAAACCAATACGTGCAACAAGACTGAAAGGAGTCAGATGTATGATCAGTTGGAAGAGCGGTCCAGGTAGAGGGACTAGAACAGCACCATTAGGATGGGCAAGAGCCTGTGGGACATGAGTTTGCTGCGTGGTTGGGACTTATCGGGGATAGACAGAAATAAGTTAGAGTGGTCTGCAGGACAGGATCATGTCATGCCTTAAGGACAAGGTAAGAATTTTGGATTTTATTACAGATTCGATAGGATCTATCAAGGGCCAGATGGATGACTAGGGGACTGACATCTTATGTAAGCTTTAAAAGATCTCTACATACCTCTTGATTGTAAGTTGAAAAAAATAGAAGCAGGGAGACCCACTGGTCAGATGGAAGGAGACCCAAGTGGGAGAAGATGGTGACTTAGATGAGGGCAGTAGCTATGGATATGAACTTGCTAATGGATGAAAGACGAAGAGTTAGGGAAAGATAGGATCAGGAATCACTTCCAGATTTTGGACCTCAGCAACTGGGAGGTATGTTTCCTGAGATGGGAAGACCAGGGAGGAGCAGATTTGGAGGAAACTAGCATCTTTTTGAATGTGTTAGTTTGCCATGTCCCCTGGATGGATGTTGGATAGGCATAAGATATGCTAGCCCGTGGTCCCAGGGGAGGTCAGGAGCAGGGATCCAAGTGAGAGCCACCTGCATGCATAACACTAGTTTTTAAAGCCCTGAAACTGACTCTAAAGTTTCAGTCACCACCTGTTCTCCACCTTTCCTTTAAGCTAAGCTCACTTAAGCCAACTGCTTCCATCTCTAGGCCTTCCCCTTGCTGACTTCGCTTTTGCTGTTACGATTACTTGAGCCTCATAGAGTGAAGGACAGTGGGAGCAGTAGAAGGACATATGCTGGGCCTGTGATTACGGTGACCAGGGTGCTGCTCTTTGGAGTTTTAATTATGGCTGTATTTACTGGAGCCAAACAGTGAGCTTAAGAGTGAGCCAACTGGGATGCCTGGGGGGCTCAGTAGGTTAGGCTGCCAACTCTTGATTTCGGCTCTGGTCATGATCTCAGGTTGTGAGATCAAGCCCTGCATCGGGCTCCACACTGGGAATGGAGCCTGTTTAAGATTCTCTCTCCCTCACCCTGTGTCCCCCTTCCTTCTCTCTCTCTCCCCCACCCACTAAAAAAAAGAAAAGAAAAGAAAAGATAGATTCTAGATTCGCAGTGTGTTCTTTAGATATTACAAGCAAATCACAAATTTCTACTGCAATTATAATTCAGTATTATAATCCAAGTTACATAAAACAAAGTTTTTAGTGCTAGGGGTTCTCTTCAATTTAACATACCACTTGTCTACTTTGTTGTAATACAATCACAGACTAAATGAAAACAAGAAACTAAGAAACTATGAAAATGTGAATTTACTTCCCCATGGTATTCCCATTTGGGGTTTGACATTTAATTTTATTGGAATAATACACGGCTGTCTTACACTTTTATCTGTTTTATCACCAGTATGCATATATGCCTTTATCCTTATGTAAAACAATCTTTGATTATCTTTATGCCTTGAAAACCCTTTCTTGTGCTAACATCATGCTGCTTTTTTTTAAAAAAGATTTATTTATTAATTTATTTGACAGAGAGAGAGAGAGAGCGAGCGCAAGTAGGCAGAGAGAGAAGGGGAAGCAGGCTCCCTGCTGAGCGGAGAGCCCAATACGGGGCTTGATCCCAGGACCCTGAGATCATGACCTGAGCCCAAGGTAGAGGCTTAACCCACTGAGCCACCCAGGCGCCCCCCAACATCGTGCCTCTTGTGTCTGCTGCTAGTTATATTGCTAATTTACTTATTTCTCTTTATTTATGTGTTTGTTTAGTTATTTCTTATAAATCCAAGGGGAATTGACTGTATTATACAGGGTGAAGTACAAACTTACTAATGTTTTGTTTCTTCTCCAAAGATTTTGGAGTTTAAACTACGACTGTGTTCTTACTTATCTTGAATGGTTTTTGCTTGTTGCAGATAAGCTGTCTGCCCCCCACCCCCCAACAACTGGCATTCGGGTGAGTTCAAGGCCCTAATCCAGTAGTACAGTGGAACTCACACCACCCTGAGCTCGGAAAGATGGTGTCACAGTCTACAGGCCGACACGATTCTCCAGTGGACTCATGGGACAGGGACAACAATGACCCTGGCGACATTGATGTTTCCCCCAGCCTCCTGGACACTGACCAGCCTCCTTGCCACTCAGACGTCAGATTCATGAGGCACAAAGCTGCCTGGATTAACTCCCAGTGTGAGCAGCAACAGTCTCAGGATTCGCCCCCTCGGGTGCCAACAGTGAGGAAGAGTGGGAACCACTTTGGAGGGGACACAGCCTTGCCCCTCAACCCCTCACCATTGTTTCTCGGGGACTCCATGGTGGAGACATCACTGTCAAAGGATACCACAGACTCTGCCCAGGGCTCAGGGGACAAGAGCAGCGACCTTTCTTTTACCTCAACGGAAGAGCAGGCGGTGTTCCTAGGACACTCTCCTCAGATGTCTTTGTTCACAAGCTCCTCTCCTTGTCCTGAAGTAGACCGTGCTTTTCTGCAGCCTTCCCAACTGACAGCTTCCATGGATGAAGGTAACCCCGGTCGGGAATTTACCTCATTCCTGTCTGTTGCCATGCCGGCCTTGCTTGGTCTAAAGTTCGTCTGACGGTCTTTGTCATGAGAAAAAAGTCATGGTTTTCCACTTTGATCAGAGGCTGGTGCATTAGCTCATTTAATATTGTCTCCAGCCCAGCTGTCCGGATGGTCACAATGGGTAAAATCAGGTATTTCCGTTCTCCTTCAATAGCAAGGGGGTGCCATCTTTGCTCAGTTTAGTTGATAATCAGTGCCAGCTGCCATCTTTGAGCTGGTGTGTGCCTCCAGGAGCTTCTGGCCCATGCGGTTGCCTGAAAAAGAGTATCGGAGGAGCTCTCAATTCAGTGTGGTGGGGTGGGGTGGGGTGGGGAGTGTTTCCAGACAGAGTGGGTTCCGTTTCACATGGGTACTTTCCTAGGAGATGCACTTGCTGCCTCACCTCTATTTACCTTAATGAAGTGTGACTAGAAAATAGTAAGATTTAAAAATGGTAATAACAATTCCCCCAAAGACTATACAAAAGTTTTTTGTTTTTGTTTTTGTTTTTTAATTAAAGCCAGCATTCCCATTGCTCTGAAGTAACTCACATATTCTTAAAAAACTGGAATTCCTAAAATAATGCCTGCAAAATGCCACTCAAGAGTCAATAAGTTATCTATTACTGTTCTCATTTGTGGCGTTCTGATTTTTAAGAAAATATTCATTACATTATATTCACACTGTGTCGATCTGCATTTCTCTCAGAATCCTAGTTCAAATAGTTGATGAAGTTTTTTTCTTTCAAAACAGTTTGAAAGCTGCCCGCCTGCCTGTGTGTGTGTGTCCGTATGTGTGTACATATGTGGGTAATTTATTTATTTCTTACCAGCAAGAACCAGCCCTCCCCCTTCCCTAAAATATGCGGTTTATTTGTTCTATTGGAAAAACTTTTGGAAAAGTCGAAGATGATGATATTCTTTAACATATTATTCATAGCTTAAGCATCGCAGATTTTGGACAATCTTAAAATGGGCTAGTTTTGAAATAAGAACCAAATTTGGGCAAAATGACACACTCTACAGCAATTTAAAATTTAAAAAAGCAATTTAAATTAAAATTGTGGTTCTGCAATTTAAAATTATCCTGTAGCTTTGTCTTTCTCCCAGAAAGAAAACAGTTGCCCCAGCCCCATTTGTCCCAAGACAATAATCTCCAGCAATTTTTGTAAGTACTTTTAAAAGCCACTGCATCTTAAACTTGGTAGGAGGATGCTGCTTATGGAATTTAAAAAAAAAAAAAAAGAAGTCCCCAGCGATCTGGTCTCTCTTTGCTGTGGGACAGCAATGCAAAGACAAGGCATTTGCAACTAAGACACAGAATTTTCCCTGTGACTGCTTCGTCACAACTGACAGCAGCACACTCTTCCTTTTCTAGATAATATGGTAGAGGAGGACCCACCCGCCCACTCCCCCAGCCTAACATTTCCTGAGGCCCCAAGAAACCCATCCACAGTTCCTTTTGTTTGCAGGGCACACTCACATTCCTGGCCTCCTTCAATCTCCTAATAGCTACCTCTCCTAGTGCAAGAAATGAGTATATTTTAACACAGAGGCCCAGCCAGCTGGTGTAGAGAGAGCTGGAACTGGAATCCACAGCTTGACTTTTTTCTGTCCCGTTTCTTCCTCAGGTTCCAAAAACTATGACCTATGGGCCAGCTCCTTCTGGCCTCCTGATTTTACAAACCAAGTGCACCGTGTGTTGCTGATAACGCCATCCTCTCCCCAGTGGCGGAACTGCGTATTTGCAACAGACGGTCCTTAGAGCCTATAATACCTACTCCCTAGTCCTTTTCAGAAAAAGCTGGCCCACCCCAGATGGATTCTGGGGCTAACCGATTCAGAGTTCTCCGTGGAGCAGTCGCTTTCTTGAAGCAGAGGCAGGGGATCGGGCGATTCTGCTAGCGTCTCTCTTTGTCACCCTGAGAGCTATCTAGTCTTGAAGCCATCTGTGGCATTTTGGCTCCTTTAGCAGGTTGGAACAACTCAGCTCTTGGGGCCCTTGTAGAAAAGTTTTGCCTTAAATGCTGCCAGAAGGAATCACATGACAGGAATCATTCCGTTTTGATGGTGTTTGCTGCCAGTAATGGAGTGGCTCCGGGGGCAGAATGGATAAGTCAGCTGCATCTGTCCTCCGCAGTTTCTTCTGGTTTTTGGCTGCAGGAAGACCATTTCAGAGAAGCAATGCTGGCCTTTTTCAGATAGATTTGTCTCTGTAAACAAGAAGTTTTGAGTCAGTCACAGTGCATGGGAGAAGAGACCCCATAATTCCTAGGGCCCTTCTTCTAGACTGTTCCTTCTCACCCTTCTCCGTCTCCCTTAGGTAGTTTCCACGATCTTCTCTTTCTACCCTCTTCGCCTCATTGGTCTCCTCCATCCAGGGGTTCTCCCATTCCTTCTCTGAGGAGTCCTCCCAAGTTGCTCCAACAGGCTCTTGTAGAGATGTTCCCCATTAACGCAATCTCTGCAAAGCCTCCCACCAGAAGGTCCTGTCTTCTTCCGGCATCCTAATTTATTCTGGGATTGTGCTAAATAATAAAAAATATATATTTTAAGGCCACTGCCTAGCATTATTTTCTTTTTTTAAAAAATATTTTATTTATTTATTTGACAGAGATCACAAGTAGGCAGAGAGGCAGGTAGGCATGGGTGGGAGGGGGGTGGGAAGCAGGCTCCCTGCTGAGCAGAGAGCCCGATGTGGGACTCGATCCCAGAACCCTGAGATCGTGACCTGAGCCCAGGGCAGAGGCTTAACCCACTGAGCCACCCGGGTGCCCCTCATTTTGTTTTCTTAGGGGATCTTTGAACTTCTTTTTCTCCATTTTTAATAACTTGCTGTATTGGCAGGTGCTGTTCAAGTCAGCAGAAGAACCACTTCTTTGAATTCCTTCTCTCCGGAGGCATTCCTGCTCCCTGTCGATGTCGAAAAGGTGAATACAGCTTCTTTTTTTTCCCTTTTCTAAAACCACAGAGAATGTTCATTCCTTAGATGGTGATTTAAATCTGGAAACTTCTCTTGGTGAAGCTTGGCAGATTGGTTTCCTTTCAGCCTCTGGCAGGCGCGCTGAGCTAAGAAGAGCTCTGAGTCAGTGTCTGCGCTCAGCTGGGAAACTTTCCATGACCGATGCCTGAGGTCTACCCTTGGGCCACCATCAGCCCGGGGTCTTAGATCACAAGAAATTGAGCTTGGGGTATCTCTTGGTCTCAGTGGGCTAAATTTTATGTGTCTGGAAGATAGGGGCTCTACTTCATAGAATGACCTGTGATCCCTGAGTTAAGTGAACATTTATATTTCCGTGCATTAACTCCACTTAAATACAGCTTCTTGATTTTTCAATCCAGTATACCCTCAATGAAAAACAGTCAATTATGCTTATATTTTACCTGATACTTTTTTTTCCCCCTGCAGGAAAATGCCCATTTCTATGTTGCAGATATGATTATAGCAGCAATGGAGAAAATTAAGTGTACGATCCTGAGTCAACAGCACACAGAGCCCTGGGGTGTGGAAGAAGCCAGTGGGGTGCTCGGGAATGACCAAGCTGACTCCGAAGTCATGTTTTATACCAACACAAAGCAAGAATCTGGGTCTTCCAATTCTTCTGACAGTGGCTATGAAGGCAAGTAGGGCACATCAGAGAGACTTTATGCTGTGTTCTCCATTCATGTCTCTTTTCCTGTCACATCCCAAAGTAGATCTTCAAATCCTTTGCCACAACTTTCTAAAACTTCCTGAATAACCAGCTGCATAGCTCACCCCAGTCTTACAGGACCCTGGATCCACATTCCCAGGAGGAGCCCCCAACGGGGCCCGCTTTGATTGGGTGTCCCCAACTGGTCAGCCACCTTTGGCCAGGGAAGTGAAGGAAAGTGATTGGACCATCATCCCCTCTGAGGCCACCAGTGGGGAGAAAAGAAATAATTCCTATATCAGTCCTATTTCTGTGCTTTATCTTTGACTCTTTCTTTTTTGTGTCTGTGTCTTGGCCCCGTTTCTAGTGAGCTAATCAGCCCTGACTTCTCAGTAATGGTGGCATCTGCTCCATCCGTTCCCTGTCCACCTTTGACCTGGCCCATCACAGCAGCCTCTGGTCAGTCATTCTGTAAGCCGTGCACTTAGGTCCTCAAGACGCATTTACTGCCGTTAGTTTTCTCTTTACTTCCAGCCTCTTTCCACTCATCCATCCCATATGCATCTGTCTGACTAGAACAACTTCTACTCCTCTAAAACGGCCCACTGGGTTTGTGCCAGATTTGATCCTAGGACTTTGAGCTTTGTGGGATGCAGCTTGCCAGCGGGCATCTCCTGATTTCCCCGTGTTGTACTGTGAGCTTTAGTTTTACAAGCCTGGTCAACTTGCCCGCAGACATTTCTCCCAAGCCTCTGCCTCCCCCGCTTTGCTTTGGCTGGGCTCCTTGCAATGCTGGGTCCCCAGGAATGTCACATTAGTTCCTTCACTCTTCCACTCTTCGAAAGCAGTCTCCCTCCACCACCACTGTGACAAGCTCCCAGATTTCATCCCAAGGCAAGAGCACCATTCATGCGGAAGGAAGCCTAAGTTGCGCTCCCGAATGCTCTGTGATTGTCCGATTGCGTGCCTCCCTCCCTCCTGGAGTTGTGCAGCGCGGACCCCTCCCTTCTCAAGGCTGGGGTACACGCAGTTGTGTTTTCTCACAGCTATGCATGTCAGTTTCTCAGTTCCCTTATGAGGTTTTAAACTCTTTGATGCATTAGCATGTGTCTCATTTGAATTTGCTTCAGCCTAGTGCCTTGCTTAAAATAGTATTTTATAAATATTTGTTGAATGGCTGAGCATGAGCAGGGGGAGGGTTATAGGGAGAAGTAGGCTCCCTGCTGAGCAGGGAGCCCGACACTTGCTCAATCCTGGGACCCCAGGATCATGACCTGAGCCGAAGGCGGATGCTTAACCAATTGAGTCACCAGGTGCCCCTGAATTTTTTTTAATATGAATATAAATATGTTAAATAAGATTTTTAAATATTTCTACCACCCCAATAAAAATATGTGTCTTTTATCACATACGTCTCTTGTGACCTTTCTGGTAGTAGATACTACTCCTTTGGCATAGGTCGGCATACTTTAAGTTGCAGGTTGGTCTTGAGAACATTTGAAAACGAACAAAAAGAATAGAAAGTGTCAGCATTCGACTTACCTCGAGGGAGCAATGCTTCCTGGAACTTTTTTCTTTTTTTTTTTTTATAATCAGTGAAATATATTTTTGTGTCTGTAACTGAGTTGCAGTGGGATTTTATGTTACTGTGGATCGTGGTCAAAAGAGGGTGGGGGAAACAGAAGTGGGTGAGGTTGCCCTGCCTTACCCAGGAGGAAACCAAAGCTGATTGTGCATGGTCACCTGGCTAAGGTGGGGCAGTATTGTTGGTTTTTAAAACAATTTTTTTTAAAGATTTATTTATCTTAGAGAGAGAGTGCACACAAATGAGCAGGAGGGGCAGAGAGAGAGGGAGAGAGAATCCCAGGCAAACCCTGCACTGAGCACACGGAGCTGGGCACGAGGCTCGATCCCAAGATCCTGAGATCATGACCCGAGCTGAAACCAAGGGTCAAGTCAGACCCTTAGTGACTTGCAGCACCCAGGCAGCGTGGTTTTAAAAACTGGCCAGTTCCCTGTGAAACCCAGTCATGTAACCTCTGCCTACCTGCGGGCTAGAATATTTCCCTCAAGAACTGTGTCCACTTCTCTGTGCTTTTCTCTTATGTTTATTCAAGTGAGTACAGTTTCATAGTGATTATATACTTGTATTAATGCAATTCCATTAACAATATGATTATATTAACAGTATTTCCTATCCAGTTTTCCATGTTGCTACAGTTTTCACATTTTTCCATGATGGTATTTCTTGATTTAGTAACATGATTTGTAAAATCAGTTTATTATTATTTGGCATTTTGATAGCTTTTAGTATTTTAATATTTTATTTTTTTTTAAAGATTTTATTTATTTATTTGACAGAGAGAAATCACAAGTAGGCAGAGAGAGAGGAGGAAGCAGGCTCCCTGCTGAGCAGAAAGCCCGATGCGGGGCTCGAACCCAGGACCTGGGATCATGACCTGAGCCGAAGGCAGCGGCTTAACCCACTGAGCCACCCAGGCGCCCCTAGTATTTTAATATTTTAAAGGCACCGCAGATAGCTCCTTCTGATCAAAGCCTGCCTTTTTAACCTTTTTTTTTTCTTCTTTTTAATGACATTCTTAGGATAATTCCACAGACTAGCATTCAGGATTGAAAAACATGGACATATTTGTAGTAGTTTCCTTGGGTTGCATTAACAAAATACTACAAACTGGGTGGCTGAAACAACAGAAAATGTATTCTCTCTCCGTTGTGGAGGACAGAAGTCAACAGTGAACTTGTTGGAATGATTGGCTCCTTCTGAAGGCTCTGAGGGAGAACCCGTTCCATGCCTCTCCCAGCTTCTAGTGGTTACTGCCAGTCCTTGATGTTCCTTGGCTTGTAGACACATGACCCCTGTCTCTGCCTCTGTCTGTACATGACCTTCTCTGGCTATCAGTGTCTGTGCCCAAATTTCCCTCTTTATAATATAACCAGTCATATTGGATTTTGAGCTCACTCCAATCTATTATGGCCTCAGCTTGACTTGATCACATCGAACTCCTAAAGACCCTAATTCCAAATAAGGTCACATTCACAGGTCATTATCCTGGGGTCCCAGGATTGAGCAAGTGTTGGGTTCAAGTTCTGGGTGGATATATATTTTGCGGGGGGATGCTCCTCAACCCAGTACAATATTTAGGTCGCTTCTTCTCTTTGCCTCACTGTGAAGCTGATTTTTGTCCTCTTTCATTTTTTTAAAACTTTGTATTTTAGAAATTTTCAAACACACATTAAAGTAGGCAGCTGACTCTTATGAACCCCTCACCATCACAGATTCTCCTCCCTCTGTTTCACTCAGTCACAGTGAATGGACGAACAATACAAAAATAGCTCCCTGCGTTTTTTAATTCTTAAAGCTGGATTTTTAAACTCTTTTAATGTAAACTCTTGGCCCATTTTTATTCCCTGGTTTCTAGTTAGTTGGCTGTGACAGTTTTTCTTGTTTTTCTTTTTGGTGAAAGCCCCTTCATTTCTTTTTCTAGGTTATGCTGTGTTACAGGGCAGCCCAGTGGCCGGGACACCCACTCACTCTGATGTGCTGAAAGAAGCCTGTAAATGTGACTTTGATGACTTTGTTATCATAGGTAAGATTTGGAAACTCACCAGCGATGACTCGTAATTTCCCTCCCCTCAACACATACTGACATGCATCCCATGTGATACCACGTTATAATGGCTTTCAAAGAAACTTCTCCCAAGATCAGATTATGTCAGATTAAAAAAATAATAATAGTAATAATAATTAGATGTTCTTATTTCAAATGTCTTGATAATCAATCTCTCATCTCACTTGTAGAATTGAATGCAAAAGCAGATACTCATTATAGTCAGATCTGTTTGGCCTCTCAATTAAATTCTGGTGGAATTTCAGGAGACTGGATTTTGAAATCCCATCTTTGGTCATTGGCTGTAGTTTCATAATAGAAACCCAGAGAACATGAAGAATGGAGATGCTGAATAACGAGACCTTTCTGAGAGGCAGGGATTTATTTTTGTGTTCTTATAAAATTAAGTATGAGTAAGTAAAACAGACCGAAAGACTTTAATACCCTTTCTTTTATTTACTTGCAGAACTTGGTGAGTTTAGCAATATCACAGAAACCTGTGGGTGTTCCTGCAGCTCCTCGAAGAGGTAGGTCTCATCCGTGTCCACCTGCACCTAGACCCCTGGGCCATTACCACCGAGGCACTGTGAATGCCAAACCTCTGACATCTCCAACCAAGTTCTGCCAGTTCCAGGGACAGAGATTACTATTTGACAATGAAACAATCACCACTAAGTTTTCTATAGAGCTTTCTATAGTCTTTTATTTTTTTTTAATAGAATGTTTAAAGGCCTTTGTATACATTCTCATTTAATCAGCCTGGGTAGGATTTTTTTTTACCCCATTTTCATAAATAAGGAAACTGAGACTCAGGCTAAATGTGCCTCAGGACACAATGCTATTTGATGAGCAGAGACAGGACTTGAACTCAGGTCTTCGAACTCCAAATCCAGTGCATTTTTTTTTTTTTTTTTTACCACATTTCCTAGTCTTGGTCCCCTCCATAAATAAAAGCTGCCGTTTCGAGCACGGAGGAACTATGTTGCATAAGACAATCAGTGGGTGGCTGGGGCATGTTCCCTTCTGTGACACCTCTTCTGAGTTTTTGGAGGGGGAAGGATGGTTGAAAACATGAAGATCTACAGCATACTCCTCATGAATACCGTTTTCCACTTTTTGCATCTCTTACCTTTCAGTGTCATTTATGAGCCAGACTTCAATTCTGCTGAGCTAATAGCCAAGGAGCTGTACCGAGCATTCCAGAAGAGCTGGCTGTTGTCAGACGTTAATCAGCAGCCTGCAGGTCCTCCAAATGCAGCTGGCTCGGTAGTAAGTATCCAAATAAACTGGCCTTGCATTGAGAGTTCCTAAATTCTCATCTTGCTTGCTGTTCACTTCAGGCATTTATGCCTTTCCTTGCGTGGTCCCTGGAGTGTTTCCCGAGTGTTGATTATGGGCCGGAGAATTCAGCATTTCACATTTTCATCCTTACCTGTATCCTCTTAAGTAGATGCCGTTGTTATGTTTAAAGTGTTAATTCCCGCCCCTCAGCCAGCCTGGTCCGCGGAAGAGCAGGAGTCATGTCCAGTCTGGTCCCATGTGGACACACCGGCCTCTGACCGCCCTCAGCCCATTGCGGGGAGAGAACTTTGCCGCAGAGCTAACACAGGGGTGGGAATAAAGCAGTCTGCGTATGCAGAGGAGGGGTGCTTCATTTTATCAGGGGACTCGGGAAGGCCAACTGGGCATCTCCGAACTTGAGAGTGGTAGCAGGTAGAAACACGTGGCATAGGGCAGCTGGAGCAAAAGTGACAAGGGCGGGTGCTCATGGTATGTTTTCTGAGCAGGGTGGCCTGGTGTAGTTGGATAACATGTGTTTGTGTGTGTGTGTGTGTGTGTGTTGGGGGGGGCGTAGTTGGTCTTCCCCGGAAATTAGGTTTGAAGGATAGGGCCAAATTGTGGAGGAGACAGAATGCTACTTTGAATGTTAATTGCAAACAGGAAAGTGGAATGGCTCAGAGGGGAGCCACTGGACATTTTTAAGCTGGGGAATGGCCTTAAAAGAGCTGTTTTGGGGGAAGTCTGACAACAGCTGGGGGGTTCTGTTGGGCAGCACGTGGTAGCCTATGGACTGAGAGCAGTAAGGCTTCTGCTGCGAATAAAAGCATTCTGGGTCACAGTGACCTACTTACAGAAACTTGAAGTCTGAAAACAAATGAACTCCCCAAAATACTAAGAAAAGTGATCTCAGCTGGCTGGCATTTCAAGCAAGACTTCTACAGATGGTGTTAGATACTAGGAGGGCTTCTTTCGTTCAGTTGAAAGCAGTTCTAATTTTTCATGGCATATTTTAATGCTGGAAACACATTTGAATATTCTTTTTCTTTCTGTTCCAGAAATGTGCTTGTTTGGGTTGCTCTGAAATCCTCTTCTGTGTTATGCAGGTAGTGAATGAAGAGCGCATCCGGAAAGACTTTGAATCCAGTGTGGACGTCGTTCAGGAAATTACCCTTAAGTCGAGGATCCGAGGGGCTGAAGACTGGGAGCCCCCCAGATTTCAAATCATAGTTAATGTTCACCCGCCACTCAAGTAAGTCTGGGTTGCTGTGAGGGCTTCCAGTCCAAGTAACAAGGTGTGATAGGTCCTCTCTTTGTGGAAGTAGGGGAAGGGAAAAAAATTACACACCGAGGGTTGAAGGAAAATTTGTTGTAGGAAAAGGAAAGTTGGGCATATTTTTCTGAATTCGCGTCCAAACAACTTGTTTATCATGGGTTTTGTGGGGGGGGTGCTAAGTAAGTTTGACAAATTTAACCATGTCCTTTATTATGTATGTTACACAGCAATTAAAAATTAAGTAGGTTTAAAGGGGATTTTTTAAAAGATTTTATTTATTTGTCAGATAGAGATCACAGGTAGGCAGAGAGACAGGCAGAGAGAGGGGGGGAAGCAGGCTCCCTGCTGAGCAGAGAGCCCGATGTGGGGCTCTATCCCAGGATCCTGGGATCATGACCTGAGCCGAAGGCAGAGGCTTAACCCACTGAGCCACCCAGGTGCCCCTAAAGGGGATTTTTTCAAAGTGGCTAATATTAAACCTTAAAAATCATACACAATATCTTTAAAAGATTGCTCTATTTCCCAGGCCAACGTGAAAAAAAAAATGGATAATTTTCTTTTAAAGGGAAAATCTTACCTTGAGGAGGGCTGTAGTTAAGAAATGCAACAGGATGGGGCACCTCCTCCTCTCTCTCTCTCTCTCTGCCTACTTGTGATCTCTGTCTGTCAAATAAATAAATAAAATCTTAAAAAACAAAAAAAGAAATGCAACAGGATGCATATAAAAATGTCTTTGTTCTCTAAGAAGTAATAAAATCCTAAAAGACAAAATGACAAAAGAGGGTACAAAAGAAAAAAAGAAATAAACTCATTTCTATAAATGTCTACGTATAAATAAAATACATAATAATTCAAGGTAATAGTTTTATTTGTTTCTGAGAGGATATAACATTGTAAGGGGACATTTTAACCACCTACAGTTTCTCCAGTCCCCTTGGCTTGTATTTAATGTGTTCCCAAACTGCAGCATAAGGAAGGGACTGGGGGAGGGTCTTGCCAGTGGCCCATGGAAGTGCCCTAATAGGCTCTGTCTTGTGTTTTTTCTGTTTGAGAGAATGCCAAGAAGGTGTCTGGAGTGCTTAGGCAGAAGAGCTCCTTCTCCTGGCTTGGGGAGGGGTCACTCTCCTCAGCAAGGGTTGTCTTTTCTCTAAAATGTCCCTACGTCCTCTCTAAGGCACATGGGTAGGGTTCTGCCCATTTTTACCTTGGTCCATTTTTGCTGACCCTAAACTGTAATAAAATTTTACAACTTCCTTCGTATTTCCAAATCACATATGGAGTTGTGGCGTCAAGAGTTCAGTAGAGGACACTGCAGTAGACGGTCGCTCTCCAGAAATGTCTGATACTTAGGTCTTATGTGACCTCTTATTCATCCACGTTTTTTTGGGTCCCTGTGTGAACTTCCCAGGTGCATCACCTCTTGGTGTTTCATCTCCCTGAACTTTCTCCCTTGAGTTACATGTCTCCAGTTCTCACCAGTGGGGGTCCTGTGCATGCACAGTGAGCCGGCTCCAAAGATCCCACGGTGAATAGTCACGGTACTGACTTGTAGTCTGGCGATAGTAGGGGTTTTTAAAAGACCCAGAGATCTCAGAAAATAAATAAATAAGTAAATAAATAAATTTAAAAAATAACTAACTAAATAAATAAATAATGATAAAATAAAATAAACAACCCAGAAATCTCAACTAGAAAACTCGACAGAAGAATGCTATTTTTTTCCCAAATGAAAAAATGACAAAATTAAGGCCTTGAGCCCAGAAAAGCACCCTGGTGTCAGTTTCTTGTCCAGTCAGTGAAAAATGCTCCATTGGCTATTTCTGAACTGTAATTGTGATCCTTTTCTGTGCGCAGGAAGGAACTCGTGGTAGCAGCCCAGAATTTTTTGTGTGCTGGCTGTGGAACTCCAATAGAACCTAGTAAGTATGGGCAGTGGGTTACCCGTTGAGGACGCAATGACAGGGCCAAGAATGGCGAAGTTGGAGAGTGCACTGTTTTTGTGAGAGATGCCTTGGGTGGAGTTGTTATAGGATCTTCAGCTGCTGCCTTCTCTTTCCTGAAGAGGCCATCGTGACCTATAAGGCTATGTGGCTGGCCTGTTACCTTATCTCCTGGTTCTCTCACCCTTGAGCCCTCAGTTCCAGCCACATGGCCTCCCTGCTGGTCCTTGAAGGAGGCAGGCTCATGCATGACTTAGGGACTTGCATTTCTAGTTTTCTCTCCCGAGGATGACATCCCTATGGCTGGTTCCCTCACTTCCTGCACACCTTCACTTGACGTGAGGAGATGTTCTCTGGCCACCCTGTTGAAGATGCCAACATTGCCACACTCCTGGCCACAAACATGTGTACACTTTACTCTCCCTACTTATTTTTTATTCTAGCACTTACCTTCCTAAAATGCTCTTTGAGATTTTACGGATTTTGATAATCGTTGGTCTACTCCCCGTCTCAATTCTAAGTTCCATGAGGACAGACGTGTTGTCTGTTTTGTTCATTGCTTTGATGCCCTGCTCCTACAAGAGCACCTGGCACACAGTTGTTCCTCAAAAGGTATTTGTTGAGTTCCTGAATGGCTTGTATCAAAGAGCTGGCCAAAGCCCTCTGAGAGGGTTTGGGGAGGTGCCTTGAGGGATCATTCCTGGGCCCGCTGGGGGCCTAGAAAGTCAGACTTCTTCTAGTCAGAAATTCAAATTGCCCACTGAAGACTGCCAGTCACATATTCCGAGGGTATCCACAGGTCTGGCGTGTAAAAGGCTGGGGAGAGGAGCTTTGCTGGAAAGGGTTCCTTTGGCCTTTGATAGGAAGTCTTGGAAGGAAAAAGACTTTGAGGACCTCCACCTCAGGAAATAAAAATAGAACACAGAAATCTGTCTGGGATTCCTTCTACAATATTGAATGACAGTGCCCGCCCTTCATCACAGTTGTAACTGGTTTCCTTGAAAGGAAGGACTCATCCTCCCAGCTAATCTAGTAGAAATCATGTCCGTTTGGTTAACCCCTATATCCTGGTACCTCAGTATGGAATGCATGATTGAGTGCATGAGTCAGAAACTATGAACACATGACGGTGATTCTGCCAACTTTTAAACAATCTCTCTAAGTTTGTTCAACTGCGGAGATGTAGGCCTGCACTGGTCGCGTGAACATGGTCCTTCCCTCATGAAGCTCACTTCCAAGAAGGCAGAGGCATCAACCAAATGAACAGCAAGAATGATGCTTGCAATGAAAGAGAAAGTCAAGAGTGCTGTGGGATTTACTTCATGGGAACTTAATCTGGGCTTGAGGGGCTGGGAGGGAGAAGTTCTGTAGGGAAGTGATTGTCCCAGGAAGCGTGTGTGTGTGTGTGTGTGTGTGTGTGTATGTGTGTGTGTGTGTGTGTTGAGGGCATAAGGGTCACCCTGAGCAAAGGATCTGCAGCAACTGCCGGGAAGTCCTGCGTGAGTGGAGAGTAGTAAGGAGAGAAGAAAGCTGCTCACAGGTGCCCAGGGCATTTACGGCCGATGCGCTTTCAGGCACGGAGACAATTTGAACTTTTCCTGTGAACTTCCTATGTAGTTCTTAGGATATATTTTGACTTCTTAAAACTTTTTAAAAAGATTTTGTTTATTTGTTTGAGAGAGAGAGAGCAAGTACAAGCAGAGGGGAGAGGCAGAGAGAGAGAGAGAAGCAGATTCCCTGCCTATCAGGGAACCTGAAGCAGAGTTCGATCCCAGGATCCTAAGATCCATGACCTGAGCCAAAGGGAGATGCTTAACCGACTGAGCCCCCCAGATGCCCCTTGAGTTTTTACTTTAAGATATTTTTGAACTTCCGAAAGAGTTGCAAAAATGGTATTCTATATTCCTTTCATCCAGCTTCCCCTCACATTAGCATCTTATAATAATCAGAGTTTAACTACCAACTGAGGACTTCGCGTTGGTACAGTCCCATTCACTCAGGCACAGACTGATTCAGATCTCACCCATGACCTTGATCTGCTCCCAGGTCCAGTCCAGAGCTGCACATGGCATGTAGTTGTCTGGTCTCCTTGGGCTCCTCCAATCTCACACATGTTGAACCATTTGAAAAGTATGCAGACAACATGACAGCTTACCCTTTAATATTCCAGCATGTTCTAAAAATAAGGATGATGAACAGTTAGCACACCAAAGGAAATTAGTAACAATTCTCTAATACTCTCTTGTATTAGTCCATATTCGTTTGTTGTTCTCACGATGTCATTTTATAGCTAATTTTTCCATCCATCTTCTGAGTTTCATACACTGCATTTAGTCATTATTTCTCTTTCATCACCTTTATTCTAGAACTCCACTGTCCAGCATGGTAGCCACTCCCTCATGTGGCTAGTTAAGATTTAATTTAAATTAATTAAGGTTAAAAATACAGTTCCTCAGGGTGCCTGGGTGGCTCAGTCAGTTAAGCGTCCACCTTTGGCTCAGGTTATGATCCCAGGGTCCTAAGATCAAGTCCCATGTTGGGCTCTCTGCTCAGCAGGGACCCTGTTTCTCCCTCTGCCTGCCACTCCACCTGCTGGTGCTTTCTCCCTCTCTGTGTCAAGTAAACAAAGTCTTTAAAAAACGATCCAGTTCCTCAGACACACTAGCTACATTTCAAGTGCTCAGTAGCCACATGTGGCTTATAGCTACTACATTGGACGGCACAGGCTTAGAAGAGTTCCCTCCACCAAGAAAGTTCTGTTGGACTGTACTGGTCTAGAATTTGTCCTTCCTATTTTTTTTTTTT
The DNA here is from genome assembly GCF_902655055.1 of Lutra lutra. Classification (NCBI taxonomy): domain Eukaryota; kingdom Metazoa; phylum Chordata; class Mammalia; order Carnivora; family Mustelidae; genus Lutra; species Lutra lutra. The sequence continues at coordinate 143,386,522 of NC_062280.1, forward strand.
TCCTGTGGCATTGACTTTTCCTTCAATGAGAACAGTTGTGGTTTAGAGCAGGGCTTCTTGACTTCAGTACCACTGACTCTGTTGAAGGGCTGTCCTGTACATTCTAGGACGTTCAAAAGTATCACTAGATGCTACTGGTGGCTCCCCAGTTACGACAACTGGAAATATCTCCAGATATTTCCACATATTCTTAGGGAATCACGCCTGGTCGAGAACACCTGGTTTTGGATGTGTCGTTTAGCTCTGCTTTAATTAAAGGACTGAAGAATCCGAAACAGAGAGACCTCATTTACTCTGTATCGATAGTATAGTCTTAGTATAGAGTCAATGAAATTTGATGAATGAATGACCGGACATTGAAATTTTAGGATTGTAGATTTTAGGAAAAGATGAATTACATCAGGAAAATGTATTGGTCCCATCTGTCCCCCTTTCTCTTCCCATCCTGCTAAGTTTGATCAGAAATGTAGAGTGGAAGGGCCAGAGCATACCTTCCTTTCTGCCCATTTTATATAAAATGTATCAAGGCCCTGTCACAAGCCAAAAAATATTCATCATCTGACATATCAGAAATCGTAATCCAGGGTAGGAAATAGACATATACAACTGACTTCTCAAGATTTGAAATTGAAGAACTCAGCCATAAACATCAAGCATTTAAAGAGTTCTTAACAAGAATTTGTCAACCCTAGTTGTGTATCCTTATAATTGAACCTGGTTGTTTATGATTCTGTATTTGCAGATTTACCTACTGGATAAAATTTATTGGTGGTCACAGAATTACTCATGGTGTTTTCACAGTCATGCCCAGATATGCACAAAGCACCAAAAATTTGAGTTGCCTGAAATTTGAGGTGCCCGATGCACATGTTTCCAGCTGAAGGCAGTGCTCTGCCTTCTGGTTTTCTCTCTCATACTGTGAACAAGGCCTTCTCATGGTTTACTGAGTGCCTTTTTTATTTGTTACAGCTTTGCATTTTTTGTTGATGAGTTAGCTATTTAAAATATCCCCCACATATGGTACTGAAGTGCTTCTAAGCATGAGAAGGATGTGATTTGCTTTATGGAAAATATACATGCATTAGATAAGCTACATTCAGGCATGAGTTACAGATAGTGCTGTTGGCCCTGAGCAAGGATATAACAAAAATATAACAAAATAATAATTTGTTCGCAATGTATATATAAGGTTGTTACTGTTGGTTTAGTGTTGATAATATATATAAGGCTGTTAAAAATAAATTATAACAAAATACATTAGATATGGTGTTTTTAAACAGAAAACACACATAAAGCAGGGTTATATATTGACCGGTTGGTGAAAATGGTACCAGAGGGTCACAGAAGCCTAAACCTGTTTTTCCCTCAGGAGCATACATACCTGTTTTGACAAATTTGGTGTTCATGGCACCTTTACAGAACATAAACTATTGTAAATAGTAAGAATCAATGGGTGCGACCGGGGTCTGAGGGATAATCTGGGCAAGCACAAAGGTGTTAGCTCCTCGCCCTTTCTCTCCGTTGTATGCGGCAGAGGGTGAGGGGGCTGTGATGGCCAAAAGCTGGAGCTTCAGGCCAGAACCCCACTAGCCTGCTCCCCGAGTGTCTCTTCATTCTCTGTCTGGGCTCTCATCAGTGAAATGTGACGTAATAGCCCCTGCCTCTTAAAGGTTTGAGCAGAGAATGACAGAGTGTAGGTGAGAATTTTAACCAGAGCGTAAGACAAAGTCGGTGCTCAGTAAGGGATAGCTCTCGCAGTCACTCGGGCCTTGTTTATTGATTGATTGATTGGTTTTATATTTTATTTTATTTTTGTAAACATACATGCAGAAGCATATAGGACTAGCAATGTACCTAACTCATTGAAAACTCTCATCATTCAAGTAATGTCTCCTTTCATTAAAATACAAGTGACCTTGTTTATTCTGGAAGCCGGGGCAAAGAAACTAGATTTAGAATCTTCAGCGTACCAGGTGCTGTGGTAGCTGCTTTGCCACCCATCCTTTCATTTAATCTGATGATGATGATATCATCCTCGCCCATCTTAGACTCCAAGGTTGAGGGCAGGACACTGGGGAGACTTAACTGAGTCGCTGTCTTCTTCTTAAACTGGGTGGCGGGTACACAGGGACTTGATGCATTTGTCCCTACACCTTTTGCTTGCCAATATATTTTGTTAGATATATTTCGGAAAGCAATGCGTGCTTATTTGAGCAAATTAAAAAATGCAAAAGAATGAAAAATCCTTTCTCCTGCCCTCTGGAAGTGTTCACTTTTGGCTTTTTGGTGGGGATCCTCTTGGACTGTGTATGTGTGTTTTTAGAAGCAAAATCATGATCTCAGTGTAAGCATCTGGAACTGGATGTCCACTGCCCACACTCATCCACGCATTCGTGGGCTCTCTGTCATCTCATTGTTGAGGGCACCATGCCTGTCTAGCCGGGTGCTTCTTAATGTATGTTTAGATTGCTGTAACGTACTGTAATGAGCACCTGTGTCTCCACGTGTGCATGTTAGCATTTCTGTCTGGTGTCACCAAAGCAGGAGTTCCGGTACACATCAGAGTTAAAGTATATCGTGGAAATGTCCTCCTAGAAAGTCCCCTCAGGTCAGCCCTGAGAGTGAGTGTCCGCCCCTCTGCCCCTCGCCGGCCCTGGGTCCTCTACCTCTGTGACGGTCTCCTGCAAAACCAAGCGTTCACTCTTTTGACATGCACGTCCTTGTTGCTGAGATCGTTTCTCAGGTCATTCCTGGTCAGCTGCACTCCCTGTTTCCATGTATCGCCTATTCCCGTCCTTGGTGCATCTCTGTAATGTGTTTGCCCTGGGTTTATCCAGGAAGTCTTTGGGGTGCTGCTCCCTAAGGTGTCCAAAGCGTGCCTGACGATTTACCAAGCACTTTCTGTAGGTGTGATAGCCCATAACCTGCTCCTGAGCTGCTTTTGATAGCATCAGGATAGTTAGCCTGAAAGGATTCGACCAGCCCTCAGGCTCCCGGCGGGCCGGAGGCAGAGGGTAGACTCCCACCAATTTCTGGACTCTAAACCTTGTATTCTTTTGCCTACACTGCTGTTTACAATGCCTGTCTTCCAAATTCAGGAGTATTGGGGGCGGCTTTCTCTTTTTCTGACACCTGTTTTTGGAAAGCAGCGCTCCTGAATGGCCATATAATACACAGCCTCCTGCCCCTGCCGGAGCTTTCTCAGAGGCTGTGAGGGCTAGTACGGTGTTAGCAGCACAAACCCCGCCATCTGGGTCTTGAACCTCACAGGAATGGGAAGCGGTGGAGGGAGAGGGCGGGGGTGGGGGGGTGGCGGGTGGTGGCGCGGAGGGCAGTGGGTTTGCCATTCGCCAGCCGAGGTGAGGCGTGCTCACCCTCCCGTGGGCTCTTGCAGAGTTTGTGAAGCGGCTCCGGTACTGCGACTACCTGGGCAAGTACTTCTGTGACTGCTGCCACGTCTACGCAGAGAGCTGCATCCCTGCACGGATCCTGACCACGTGGGACTTCAGGAAGTACTACGTCAGCAATTTCTCCAAACGGCTGCTGGACGGTCTGGGTCCCCAGCCCGTTTTCAATTTGCTGAGCATCGGCCACGGCCTGTACGCCAAGGTCAAGGAACTGGACAGAGCGAGGGTGAGCACCGGCCTCGGCTGGGCGGGGGGGAGGTGGGGCCGCTGGCGCCAAGGGACCTGTGGCCGCCAGTGCACCTTGCAACCTTGTACCGTCTCAGGAGACACAGCTGGACCCTCCAAAGGGCGGGTTTACTGCCAGCTGCTGGAGCTTTAGCTTCCAAGGCCCGGTACCAAATTCCCTATGTAGGCATCGTTTTGCATTTATCCCATAGATTTTGACATTTATTTATTATTAGTTTTTAAAATAAAATTATGTTTAAGGTGTAGAGCATGATAATTTGATGTTCAACAAGTGAAATAATTACTGGTCAAGCTAATTAGCATCTCCATCTCCACAGTTAGGGTGTGTGTGTGTGTGTGTGTGTGTGTGTGTGTGTGTGTGTGTGTGTGTTGGGAGCACCTGAAATGTACTCTCTTAGCAAGTTTCCAGTGTTCAATACAGTATTATTAACTATAGTCCTCATACCATCTATTAGACCTGTAGACTTATTCATCCTACGTAACTGCACCTTTGTTCCCTTTGGCCAGCATCTCCCCATTTGCCCCACCTCCCTGTCTCCCTGTTCAACTCTCTCCTTCCGTGTTTTTGACTTTTTTAAGATTCCACGTGTAAGTGAGACCATACAGGTTTTTTTTTTTTTTCTGTGTCTGTCTGATTTCACTTAGCACGATGCCCTCCAGTTTTATCCATGTAGCCACAAAAGGCAGGATCTCCATCTTTCACACACAGTTTTGTGTTTTCCTCAAAGAAGGTCCCCAACGGTTGTGTAAGCCTCAGGCTTCACACAACTTGGGTTTCTACTGGACTCTGTCATGAACCCCTGCTATATAGACTGTTTGCTCCAAAGGCTTTTCTTAGAGTTGTAGCATTTCAAAGTTAGAACTAACATTTAAATTTGATTTGTACGTTTTCTGTGTCATTGATCACATTAACTTCTCCCCCTGTTTGGCTTCTCACATTAGGAAACCCGGGAACAACTTTTTCATATCAAGAAGCTGTTGAAGACCTGCAGGTTTGCTGAAAGGTACTGATGTTGGCTGGGCCAGGCCACGCCTGAGGTTGGGAAGGCTGGGGGCCTCTGCATACCTACACACACCCAGTCCCTTGGGTGCCACCTTCTCCCAGCAACTCCAATCCACAGGGCCCCTTAGCACAGCAACTCCCTCGGGCCTCTTCTTGATGATCCAGACCCTATCGTTAAAGTTGCTGAATCTTCTGGCTCACTGGTAATGAACTGAACGTGTTAGAAGAATTGGCCAAAACAAGGATGAAATAACTCCAGCTGGGGGCCTTACTATGATTGTTATTTTAAGTTGTGACCAAACACGCATAACAAAATGTACCATCTTAACCATTTTAAGTGTACAATTCAGTGGCATTAAGTACATTCACATTCTTTTCCAATGGTCACCACCATCCATCCACAGAATTTTTTCTCTTGCAAAACTGAAACTCTGTATCCATTTAGCAATAACTCCCTCCTCCCTCGCTCCTCCTGCCCCTGGCAACCACCATTCTCCTTACCATCTCTATGGACTCACTCCTCTGGGTGACTCCTGGAAGTGCAGCCACAGAGTATCTGTGCTTTTATGACTGGCTTATGGCACTCAACATAATTTCCTGGAGGTACGCCCATGTTGTAGCATGGGTCAGAATTTCCTTCCTTTTTTAGGCTGAAAAATATTCCATTATATGTACCTACCGCATTTTGTTTACCCGTTCAGCCACCTTGGGTTGCTTTCACCTTTTAGCTGTTGTGACTAGAGGTACTCTGAGCAGGGGTGTATCGATGGCCTTTTTAAAAAATCCCTGATGGGGGCACCTGGGTGGCTCAGTGGTTAAGCCTCTGCCTTCAGCTCAGGTCATGATCTCAGGGTCCTGGGATCGACTCCCACATCGGGCTCTCTGCTCTGCGGGGAGCCTGCTTCCTCCTCTCTCTCTCTGCTTGCCTGTCTGCCCACTTGTGATCTCTCTCTGTCAGATGGATAAAATCTTAAAAAAAAAAAAAAAAATCCCTGATGGAGGGCGTGTCAAACCGTCATTGCTGTTTAGTACTTTATAGTATCATGTGGTGTTAATTTCGGTATGGTTCTCTTACTGGTAGATTTTTAATCTAATAGATTTTAATATCTATATTAATATAGATTTTAATATCTCTATAGATAGTATGCTATCTGTATACTCTATAGAGTATAGCATACTATACTCTATAGATAGTAAACTAGATGGATTTTAATATCTCATGGATACTTGGATTTTTTTTGTTGTTGTTGATATATTTTTTTAAGAATTTTATTTGTTTGACAGAGAGAGAGATCACAAGCAGGCAGAGAGGCAGGCAGAGAGAAGGGGGGAAGCAGGCTCCCTGCCGAGCAGAGAGCCCTATGCGAGGCTCGATCCCAGGACCCTGAGACCATGACCTGAGCTGAAGGCAGAGGCTTAACCCACTGAGCCACCCAGGCGCCCCGATACTTGGATTTTTAATACCATTTGTTATTTAAAAGACTGGGCTTTAGGTGAATCTCTGTGCACATCCATAATATGTCCTTAGAATAAACTTCTAGCAGTGGAATTTTGGGGAGCCATGGCATAAAGGTATAGGCATGAATTCAATGACAGAGATATAATTTTTTAAGTGAGAAAAGAGGTTACTTAAGGGGTTAAGATTATTTGTTATAATAGACAGGATCATAGTTTTTAAAAAATTGTTTCATTTTATTTTTTTTTAAGTTTTTATTTATTTATTTATTTATTTACCAGAGAGAGATTGAGCACACAAGTAGGGGGAACAGCAGGCAGAGGGAGAAACAGGCTCCCCACAGCAAACCCGATGTGGGACTCGACCCCAGGACCCTGGGGTCATGACCTGAGCAGAAGGTAGATGCTTACCCAACTGAGACACCGAGGCGTCCCAAAAAAATCGTTTTGTTTTAAAGCTGCTTTCAGTTTCTGATCTTTAATGATAATGTATCTTTAATGATAATGTATTGCCTTTGAATTAAATTTCTTGGGGAGGAGCACATCTCCTGTAGTTATTTGGCCTTAAGCTCTACCTCATGGCAGTGGTGTGACAGGTTAACTACGTCTCAGGCTGTCCATTTTCTTGCCTGTAACATATAACAATCCCCATAATTATTACTGTCTACCAAAATTTCTTAAGTATCCATTTCTGTGCTTCAGATAAAAAGTCCGTAGGACTCATGTTACATCCAAGGAGAAAGCACAAACCTCTTATTGCCAGACCATGTGTTAGACACACACACATGGTGCTGCACAGAAGAGGCAACAGTTAGGTCCTATGGGGTGGGGCAGGGAGGAGGGCCACAGAGCTTCCCAGAGAAAAAGCAGAGTTTAAAGAGCAAGTCAGACTGAAGAAGAAGTGTCAGGGGTTCCCCTCCAGAAGAAGCAGTGTGAGCGAGCATCTCAGGCTGGATGGAGAATTTAGCACAGATTGGCTTGTTGGAATGTCAAATCTAGCGTAGGCAGTGGCTGGCTCGGGAATGAGTGGGTGGCGCCACTAATAGATTTAGGGAATCCAGGAGGAGATAAGTAGGGGTTGGAGAAAGATGCAATCCATATGTGACTGCCCTTCGGACACACAGGTGGCTATGATGAGCTCACAGTGGGATGCTTGGGTCTTGGGCTCAGTGCTGGACTCCTAGCTGGGGAAGTCACGCACCTGCCTAGGAGCAGTGATCCTCCTGCCGGCCGGACAACAGTCAGCAGGCAGATGGACTTGAAATTGAGCTGGAATGAATGAGGTCGTCTTTTTTTTTTTTTTTTTTAAATCTCAGTACATGTTTATAAGACTTGAAAAATAAATGTGCAGCTGTCTTTTGCTGAGTCTCTCCATGGGCAGGCTGCAAGAGATGTTTTTCTGCTGGCTCAGCTTTTCGAAATCCAATTTTAGGAAATTTTAGGTTTCTGGCTTCCAAACAAACTTGCAGAATGTCAGACGGTGAGCCAGGTTCACTTGCTCTTGGGCTTTCTTTTTTTTTTTTGAACTGAGTTAAAAAAATAATCAGGTGTGAGTGCCAGAGAAAACCCCCGCCTGCTCGGCTTTCTTGTGTCACAGCCTCTGTGTGGGTGGCTGTCCGAGCTCCTCTTTGTTTCCTCCCTGGCAGTGCGCTGAAGGAGTTTGAGCAGGTGCCGAGGCACCTGACTGATGAGCTCCACCTGTTCTCCCTGGAGGATCTGGTCAGGGTCAAGAAACGGCTGCTGGTGCCCTTGCTCAAGGACATTCTAAAAGCTTCCCTCGCGCATGTGGCTGGCTGTGAGGTAAGGCTCCCCTGGGACAGGTGTGTCCCTGAGCTGTCCCTTACCCTTCAGGGCCTGGGATGGGTGTTCTGGACCTTACCTCATTTAACCAACACCGACTGTGAGGGAAGTGCGGGGAACACTATTTCCAGATGAGAGAAATGAGGTTCGGAGCTATTTGGTAACAGCCAAGATTGTTGTGCTGGCCCCCCGCAGGGCTGGGAATGCAAGCGTGGGCCAGTCTACTTCTTCGTGTCAGGGCCAAGCCCTGCTGGGGGCCTTGCCTGGCTCCCATCTGCCCGGACGCGCCAAGGACAGCCATGTGGACTCAGGATCCCGGGGACTAGGAGCTGTGTGTCTGCATGAACTCAAAAATTGTAGAAGAGCCCTCAGAAATAAGAATAGATCATCTGAAGGCCCACGTATAAAGTCATGATCTTTCCCTGACATCTTGAACTAAATCTCTCCATGCGCAACAGAGGCACACGTACCGTTCGCATCCGTTTACTCTACTCTAGCGAGATCTAGCGTCCCGGTCCTTCTAGAGGCCGGGATGCGAGACACTTGACGACGGAGGTTTATAAAGTTCTGTGAAAGTAGTCACTTGGCTTCTCCATCAAAAGAATCATTGCCAAGGAGGATTTTAACTTTTTGGCTCCTTCTCTTACAGCTGTGTCAAGGAAAGGGCTTCATTTGTGAATTTTGCCAGAGTACAGCCGTCATCTTCCCCTTTCAGACTGAGACGTGTAGAAGATGTGCAGGTATCTTAACTTCATAATGCACGCTTGATAATAGCTTAATAACGGAAGCGCACAATGAGCTTAATAGCAGCTTAATCACTTAAGCACATTGTTGTTGGAAGTATAATGGTGCTAGTGCATGCGTGTATGTAGGGTGGGACCTCATGGAGTTTTGGGTGCGTGGGGAAGAGAATTTGGGTGAGGCGGGGATGACAGGGGGCATCTCCCCATACAGGAGGGAAGAGTGGTCCCCCTTTTGCCTATGGCCCAGTTCCTTCCCACCAGGGCAAGCCATAGCCATTGCCCCAGTTTTAGAATTGGATCGCGGTCATGCTTAAGGCTGAGGTGCTGTCCCTGGCCCCTCTTGCACTCCAAGGGCAGTTTGAGTCGTCATCACGGAGACCATGTAGCCCAAAAAACCTAACGCGTTTACTACCTGGCTCTTCACAGCAGAGATGCTCAGACCTTGTTAGATTGTCTGTATGGATGCTTGAGGAAATCCCGTGACCTCTCAGCTGTTTCTTGGGAGAGGTCTGACTGTGCATTCTGCCTTTACCCTTGATAAGAGCCATTCCTCCCCTTTACCAATCCAGCACCAACTCCCTGAACCCTTTAGGCAGGATCGCAGGAGAGGCTCCCCAGCAGAGAAACTCCAAAGCACGGATCTGTGTGCAGAGAGCTAACTGGGGTGTGATGTCAGGCTCAACACCCGTCAGGGTGTGAAGTCAGCAGGACTCGGCAGAGGAGGAGGCGAGCCGTGGTGTGGTGGCAGTGGAGGGTCAGCATGTCTCACAGGGTGCTCTGAAGCAGGATGGCTTGCATGTTGTCACATACTGGGGCCAGGGGCCAGGGACCAGGCAAAAACCTTTAAACAGTGTGTTGACCAGTCACCCGATGTAGGCCAGTGCCAGGCAAGGGAGATGACCTCGAGGGAGGGAGGAAGGTCTCTCCAGTTCCGGCATTTCCAGTTTGGGCCGCCTCCTGAGCTGTCAGTCACCAACACTCACCATGTTCATGGCACACTGGGGACTTTAGAATCTGTCCATTCCAACCCGCCTCATTTCTTGTTGGATGACTGGTTTCTGGACCCAGACCATGTCTCTCCCCAGGGTGGGGATGAGCATTTGTATATATGTGAGAAGACAAGATAGGCTGCTCGCTGATGGCTGTCCTCCTGCTCTAGGGTGCAGAGCGTGCTTTCACAAGCAGTGTTTCCGGTCCTCCGAGTGCCCCCGGTGTGCGCGGATCACAGCTCGGAGGAGACTTTGGCAAAGTTTACCTTCTGCAGCAACGTGATGCTCGAGTATTGTGGAAAAGACTGTTCAACATGCCTTAGAACACCGATTCCTGTCTATCATTGATCAGATTGTTGCAGATGTTGAGTACTGTATATTAAGGGAAAAAAGTGGCCAATATTGTTTTTTATTATATATATTTAATGTTTTAAAATGAATGCACTTTTTTTGGTTATTAAGCATAGGTTTGTTCCTGGTGGTTTTGTTTACAAATGTTCAGTGTTTTTGCTGCTGCTGGTTTTTTTTTTTATGAGTTTTTTTGATACTTCTTCAATTGTATTTGAGTGGTTGTATGTAGCTGATATTGGAGCCTATTTTTGTATGAACTGTAACTGACAAGACAAATGACTCCGTTTGTCTTTCTTTCAAGCTTGTTTTGTGAAACGGATTGGTACTCTCAGTGAACAAAAATGTAGCCAACAATCTGTCTACTCCCCGTTTTTTTTCTGACTTAAGTGCCGTTTCGTAATTATATCCGTTTTGTAATCATGTTATAGATTTTCCTTGCTCCAGGGTGGGTAGAGAGAGTACACGTTACTTCCGCAGGTGCACCCATTTCAAGACGAGCGGGAGTTGCTCAGCGGTGCCTGGAGCTGCTGTCAGAAGCAGGTGCCTCTACGCCGCACCCTTAGAGACACACAGACCCTCGCAGCACTTGTCATCTCTCTTCTGAACACTGAGTCAGGGATTCGCGGCTGGGTAGAACTTCATCCCTGCCCTTTAGGATTTTGTCTCATCAGTATAAAACTGAACATAAGGTATTTACAGACTTAAGTCGTGGGAAACTACTGTTAATGAACAATGTGATTTTAGGAATAATAAAATCATAGACATCAATTAAAAAGGCGAGGCAAATTGCTAAACTGTTATGAATTTATTTTTCCTATATTCTTTTATTTATATGCTTTCTTGAGACACACGAGTCTGTTTTTGGTTGTTTGTTTGTTTCCGTTCTACCTCCTGTATACTCTCGCCTACTTGAGAGGTGTCCTGGGCCCAGGTCCCTTTCCAGCACATCTTTGCCTAAACCCCATCCAGTTGTGTGTGTGTGTGTGTGTGTGTGTGTGTGTGTTGTATTCAGTAGGATAATATCGAACAAATGAAAGAAATGAGTGTGTCTACCAATCCCACCAATCTCATCCTGTCACTTGTTTTCATATCCTAGATGCACCTGGGACTGTGCTCTCATTTATTGTTTAAGCCAGGCCTCTCTCTCTCTCTTTTTAAGATTTTATTTATTTATTTGAAAGAGAGCACAAGCAGGGGGAGTGGCAGAGAGAGAGAGAGAGAGAGGGAGAAGCAGGCTCCTCACTGAGCAGGGAGCCTGATGCAAGGCTCGATCCTAGGACCCTGAGATCATGACCTGAGCCGAAGGCAGACTCTTAACCACCTGAGCCACCCAGTCAACCCAAGCCAGGTCTCTTTCAAATAGAAATTTAGGTACATGAGATAAGATAAATAAGATCGAATTTAAACCAGTGTTTTATTCCTACCTGTAGCTTATATTCATTCCTTCTTAGGAATCAAGAGTCAGAGTGCTCTGTTAATAATCCTTATACCATCTCTGTGAGTTTGTGGCAGCATCTTCATTTCACAAGCAAGACAACAGGCTGAGGGAAGAAAAACGACCTAAGTCCCCAGAGGTGGTGCACGGGAGAGCTAGCTTTGGCATTTGAGTCCACCTGCCTCCAAAGCCCACATTCCTAGCCCCTACCCATGTGGTACCGTTTTGAGATAATAGAAGCAAAACCAATCCGAGCTTGTAAGTGCTGGTCAAACCTTAGCTAGCGCCATGGGGCTGAGGGCTTTCTCACTCACACTCTTGTGTTGATTTGAGGAACTTTCTGCGGCTTCCTCACTGCCTGAAGGGCTCTGTGTCCAGGCTGCTGTGTTCGCAAGGCACCGGAATGTGGACCGTGCGGGAGACACATCTCTGACGTTGAGGAAGGAGGAGTGCCCAGCAGCTGCCAGGAAGTGATGCCTTTGATGTTTTATTTTGAGGAAGAATGAGGCAGTATGAGTAGCCACTCTGTGGGTTTGGCTGAGACTCGGTCCCTCCCCACTGTGGTCACAGATGTTTCTTCCCAGTGAGGTGCCCGTTAGAACCCAGAAGTGGCCTCAGGGCATGTGCAGCGGCCTGTGGGGAAGTGATCAGTTGTGACATACATTGTTCTTTTTTTTTTTTAAAGATTTTATTTATTTATTTGACACAGAGAGAGAGAGAGATCACAAGCAGGCAGAGAGGCAGGCAGAGAGAGGGGGAAGCAGGCTCCCTGCTGAGCAGAGAGCCGGATGCGGGCCTCGATCCCAGGACCCCGAGATCATGACCTGAGCTGAAGGCAGAGGCTTTAACCCACTGAGCCACCCAGGCGCCCCATACATTGTTCTTTAATGGGCCTGACTCACTGCCCTGGTTTTTCCATGCAACTCCTCCCTGGCTGCCAGAGGAAGATGAAGACTTGGTCTTTCTCATCAGACTCGTACCTGCTGTGAGGTAGCAAGTTGCTGTGCTGTGATCCCAATGATCGGTTTTAACTTTACACTGATCTCTTGGAAAATTCCAGTAACATATCCTTTATAGTCATGATTCTCAGCTGCAGGAGGGAGTTATGCTGAGGGATATGGAGCGAGGAGGAGTGAGAAGGAGGAGCGAGACATCTCAGAGATATTCTAGTGGGTTGACTTGGGTGAGAATTAAGGGATGGATTCCCAGATCTGCCGCTTTGTATTCATGGGTCTCTGCAAGCTCCTTAAACGCGCCGTGCGCTCCCGCCTCTGTAAAACGGGGGGGGGGGGGGGGGGGGGGGGTAATGAGCATATGCAGTTGCTGTGAGGATTAGACGTGGAAATGAAGCACCCAGCAGAGGGCCTCATACAAGCAATTATTAAGTGGTAATAATCAGGTCAAGACAAATTAAAAACGGAGTTATACTATTTTCTGTGTCTCTCTGAGTAAATTACTCTGTGTCTCCATTTAATATGCGGATTAGAACGATATCTATTATTGTGGGTTGAATTGTGTCCCCCTCTCCCCACCCCCCCCCCAAAAAAGTTGAAGTTCTCACTCCAGGTACGTTTGAATGTGGCCTTATTTGGAAATAGGTCGTTGATGATGTGATTAAGATGAGGTCATGCTGGATTGGGGCGAATCTTGATCTAATGACTGTTGTTCTTATAAGAAAAGGGAAATCTGGACGGAGATACCGACACAGAAGTCCCAGGGAGAATGCCTGCAATAGGGCCATGTGTCTATAAGCCAAGGAACACAGAGGCCTGCAGGCAAGCAGCAGACCCTAGAAGGGAGGCATGGAGCAGATTCTCCCTCGAAGCCTCAAGAAACCCCACCCTGCAGACATCTTGACTTTGGACTTCTAACTTCCAGCCTGTTGTCTTAACCACTCGATTTGTGGTCATTTGTTGCCACAGCCCTGGGAGACAAATGCACCAATATCTGGGGGCATCAGGAGGGCTAGATGATGAGTGAGTGTCACAGTTTCTGATGTCCTCCAGTTCTCCATCTCTTCCCTTCAGACGTCAAGACTCAGAGAATGGAGTCTGAACGGTAACAATGGCATGGAAACTATAGCATCTCTCAACCTGTGGGTGTCTGTACGGATAGAGATCCCCACGCACATGGCAATGGGGACCGAGCACCGCCATCACCTCTCCTACTCTGATCCTTGAGAACTGGAGAGAACCACTGACCTCAGGTGCCCGGGGATAGCCATGAGCTTCGAAGGTGCTGGTTTGAATCGTCGTGGGGGTGGCTGGGGGAAGTGGCTCTTACCTCACGTTAGCAAATGAATCCATCTTGATTTTTGGATTTCACAGAAATCAGAATATACCTTCAGACCCATCTCGAGGGGGCATTGATGGCAAGTGTTCAAAAGGCCCTCCTTTCCCTTGTTGCCTACACAGGCTGGAGGGGCACTGGCGCTCGCAGCTGGCCACACTCTTGGGGTCTGCACGTAACGGGGACGGGGTCTAGCGGCCCTGCCCTATCCCAGGTCCCTGTGGAAGACCTCAGAGGGGGAAAGAGACTGTCAAATAGAAGACGTTGTGGTATCCTGTGGAGTAACTGGTTGGGGACAAAGGAGGTCACTTCTGTAGCTCTTTGCTGTAGCTGCTTAGAAAGTCAGCCTAAGGCTCCAACTTCAGATCAAGTCTGAGGCATCACTGGGACACCCGTGAGGCAGGGGAGAAGATCTATGTTGCTATGGAGAAAGATCCATTACAAAGGCCATGAAGGAGATAAGCAGGATGTGTGTCAAATTATGAACTGGAGCAGCCCAGAGGCAGTGTGATAGACAAGCACAGAACTGAGGGATTTGACTGGGGAGGAAGCCAGCAAGGTTAGCAGGACCCAGAACGTGAAGCCTAGAGAACATGGAACCTAGTGAATATGGCAGGCTTCGGATTCTGCAGGAGGGAGGGAAGCTTTGAAGGATTTTGAGAGAGGCTCACAGCTCAGCCTATACTCAGGAAGGTAATGCTGGGTCAGAGTTGAGGATGTATGGGAGCCGGAAATTAGAGGCTGACCAGCGGAGAAGATGAGGCTTGGAACCCGGGCTGCCATGGAAGAAACGGGAAAGGAAAGAGGCTCGAAAGGGCAGAGGAAGAACTGGCAGGAGGGTAATGAGGCCCTCCTTCTCAGGCATAGAATTCGGGGGACCCTGAAAACTCAAGATTCAAGAGAAATCATGTTTTTGCAATATTTTTAGAAATTAATGTCAAAAAATTAATGTTGAATAAAATATCAACATTTCAAATAAAGACAGGATCTTACCGTGCCTGGGCTCACCTCGGCCCCATGCATCTGCCCGAACCCCAGCCAGGGGTGGGGGGATGGTGGTGGAAGGACACAGGAGACCCTGTGGCCACCGGCAATATGTTGAGAACTGAGGCGGCTGGGCAGGGGGTAGAAGGGGAAAGGCCCCACTAACCTTTGCAGAGCCCATGCCAGAAAGCAAATGCAGGCCCTCATACCAGATACTTAAATATGTAAAAATTATACTAGATTTATTTTATCCTCCTACCGCGATGCATAGCTCTTCATCAGGACCCAGGAAGACAGGTTTGAATTGAGAACCTCCGACTCCTTGGGGCCCTGCTCTGGAACTCGAGGACTCAGGCTAGCTGAGGCCTGGCGTCCTTCCCTTCCTGCCTCTGGCTCCATCCCACTGGCTGCTGCTCCCTGGTCTTAGTGGGGGCAGCACAGTCCACCTTCAAGAGACTGGACCAGGGGCAAGGTCCAGACTGTCTACTGTAAGTGGTCTGGGGCAACAGGACAGGCAATCCCGGGGTGCACAGAGCACCCGATCTAAGCACAGTGACCCCAGGTGGGGGGAAGGTGAGGGGGAGGGGCAGCCCTGGGACCTAGAAGCCTAGAGGCACAAGCAGAGGCCTGGAAAGTGCGGAGGAAAGTGCAGAATTCCTCTAAGCTCTGTGCCTAATTTCTTGGATTCTTAGTCCTCTTGACTAAGAGCTGGCCCTAAGTGCGGAAGCAGAAGAGACGGCTTTTCTCAGTTTTACGCTGAGGTTTCCCAATGGTGTTTACAACCTACCTGCTGTGACACCCATCACGAAAGCCCTAGATTAGTTTCTGGTGAAGTGAAAAGGGCCGTTTCTCCTTTCACACCAGCTGGGAAACTTGCTTATCTAAAGACAGAGATCCTTCAATGTTCATTTTAAGGAAGCAAGCTTATGAAGGATGTTGACAAAGGAGACACTGTAATTCTTGATTTCATCTTCTTTTGGAGATGACCGGAGAAGGCTCATGGCCGAGGCGTTCTCTGTGCCGTGTTGGGCTGATGTCAAACCAACAGAGACCTGTGGCAGGCCTGAGATCCCAGTTCTTCCCAGTCCTGTCTGCAAGGTTCTTCCACCCGGGGTGTGGGCGGGGTGGGAGGGGGCAATTCGTGGAGACATTAGATCACCAGCCCCGGGGTCCAGAGTGCCCCTGTTCTCTAGCTTGCCACTCACAGACTTTGCCACCACCCCAGGCAGGGATAGAGAAGCTTCTAGTTGCTCATTAGAGGAGTGTCCCCTTCTGCCACCTCCCCACCCATATTACATTGATCCTATCCTCAGTCCCATTCACTTGAGCAAACTGCAATGTTAGAGACAAAATAATGAAGCCAGGCAGTAGGTCATTTACTGAGGACGTACTATTGCCATAAAGATGCCTTTGGCAAAAAGCTTGACTATGGATCTGAAGTCTTTCCGCTGAACTCTGCTTCTCACGGATTCCACGAATGTCAAACAAGAGCACGTTGCCTTACCACTGAAGGTGGAAGGCTCTGGGGGACAGCTTCTCTATCAGTAGCCAACAAGAAATGGTTTATTCGCGTGGAGGTGTGTTTGTGGGGGTGGGTGGTGGACACACGCCAATCTCGGCCACTTCTAATGATTCCCCTGGGCTTCCCAGCTAAGTGAACTTAAGCTAACTGGTGATGCCTTTTCTCAGCCTTGTACCAGCTTCAGAGCTGGGGGCAGGTGAAGACTGCAAACAGAAATTCTTTACGCTCATGGCTCTGTTTGTGTCAACGGTCCCAAAGCCTGTGCTGTCCAGTAAAAGGAAGGAAATTAACATTTATCACATATTGCTTATGTAGTAGAGACTGAGGTTTTTTGTGTGTGTTTTTGTTTTTTAAAGATTTCATTTATGGGGCGCCTGGGTGGCTCAGTGGGTTAAAGCCTCTGCCTTTAGCTCAGGTCATGATTCCAGGGTCCTGGGATCGAGCCCCGCATCGGGCTCTCTGCTCGGCGGGGAGCCCCCCGCTTCCTCCTCTCTCTCTCTGCCTGCCTCGCTGCCTACCTGTGATCTCTATCTGTCAAATAAAAAAAAAAATCTTAAAAAAAAAAAAGATTTCATTTATTTGAGATAGCAAGAACAGGAACATAAGCAGGGGGAGTGGGAGAGAGAGAGAAGCAGGGTTCCCGCCAACGCGGGGCTTGATCTCAGGACCCTGGGATCATGACCTGAGCCGAAGGCATACTGAGTAGGCACCAACTCAGCCCAGGGGGAGATGGGCTGAGACTGAAATCTCTCTCTCTCCTCTTTATTCCCCAACTGTTAAATTGTTTAGGAAGGACGGGGGAAATCATCCATTTGTCCAGCAGGTGGCAGCATTGCTTTCAGTTCCACCCATCCGGCTCCTCAAGCAAAGAAGCACGCCCATCAGCGCCACCAAACCCCGCTGTTCCCAGCTCACGCTGCTGTCCGCGCATCAGTCTTTATCACGGTCTAAAACACCACCCTTTAGGAAGACGGTTGATCAGATTCTGCTTTAACTATGTCACTCTCCCATAAGGCCTTTTTAAAAGGAAGAGTTGGTTTTTCCTGTCTTTCCAGTCACTACAAATCACACACTGTGCCCTAGGCAGTTCCCTGACAAGCCCATAGGGTCTGTATCCCTTTCACTGCGGGGCTCTCAGAGCTGTGTTGTCAGGCATGGGGGGCAGAGGGGCTTGGTAGCCCCGAATTTGAGAGCCTCCCGATCCAGACCACTTGGATTTCAAAGCTGGTTGTTACCCTCACCTGGTCTGTGACCTTGTGCAACTCTTGTGTTTTAGTTTTCTCATCCGTAAATGGCACAACAACCGTGCCTCCATGGGAGGTTGTGGAGATGAAAGGAGTTATAAGGGTAAAGCCTGCAGGGCAGTGCCAGCCCTGTGGCAAGCGCAGGAGGGGTGATGGCTAACACTGTCAACACTCACTGTGTGTGCACTTGGTGGGTGAGAACAGCTTTGCAGAGCACAGAGTGCTTATCGCCCCAGGCCAGAAGGAACTGGCCCCAGACTATCTCCTTAGTCTTCCAAGGTTAGTGTCGAGGTGGTTGAAACCCAAAGCCCAATGGACTGAGAAAGGCATAAGGTGTGTCCCTGCTTCTACAATGATCATAGGCAAGCCTACGCAGGGGCAGGGCGGGTACTAAATTTGTACCTAGCCCAACTTCCCCCCCTCCTGTGGGTCCTTCTGACCTTAAGATTTGGCCTCTGCTTGAACACTCTAGAAAGCACAGCATTTGGTCTCTAAGACTCTATCTGACCCCTATCATTTACACCCCTGATCCTAATTCCACCTCACATCCGCCTCAATAAATGGAAATCTGTCCCCATTCCAGGGGTTCTTCAGGGAAAAGAGACACAAGAGGTCAACTTTGGTCCCCAATACTACCATTTTCGGGAAATCCTTAAGCAAAGGGGACTTTGGGGAAATTCATTAAGAAAAGGGGATTCTCTCTGAACTTAGCCTCCTGGTGCTTTTGTTGGAAAACAGAAATTCATTACAGTATGACCTTGACCGCAGGATCAGCCATGAGCTGGTCTTTGTTTTGACGAGTGTCTAAGTGCCCCGGGTCCATGAACTGGCTCAATAGGAGGAAAAAACATGGTTAGAGAATTTGAGTATCTGTGAAACAGCAGCAGGGACCAAGACAGGGCTTTGCGGGGCTGAGTGAGGCCTGCCCCCATATCCTACCCTCAGCCCCCATTGTCAGAGTCACCCAAGGGTGACTAGGATAGGGTTGAAACCCATATGGAAATGCATCACTCAAGTTATATAACTGGTGTGAGCAAGTCACCTCACCTCCCTGGGTCTTCATGTCCTCTCCTACAGGTGAGCCTAGTGAATGGAAGCGGTGTTTCCAGAAGTGAGTTTCCTGCAACATTAGTCCTTTGAGTTGCTCTGCGAAGAAAAGAATTCTGTGGCCTAAACTGGGGGATTCACCGGGTGCGTTTTTGCTGCTCACGTGACATTTGGCAATGTCTGGAGCCATTTGGGGTGGTCACAATGTGGGGGGAGGGGAGATGTTACAGGTGTAGAGACCAGAGATGCTGCTAAACATCATAGGAAAGTTACCACAGCAATGAACTACCTGCCCAAAGTGTTCTGAGGTGGAGGAACGAAGGAGATACTAATGAGTGGGGGATATATGTGGGAATATATGTGCCATATTCTATCACTTTCCTTCTCATTATTCTATCTCATTCTTTCTTCCACATTAGCATAATGAATGCAGGGAGATGTGTCACCATAAATTTTCTTTAAGTGGGTATTTGTCGAACTGGTTTGATCTTGGAACACTCTGTCTCTCCACCCCCACCAACATACACTCACAGCCTTAGTATCCTTCAGTGAAACTGCCTCTAGACAGTGGGCCATTTGGGGAAATGCTGGCTACATGATCCCTAAAGTTGTTTTCTGTTGTAAAAACCATTTAAAGACATTGTCCAGGACGCCTGGGTGGCTCAGTAGTTTAAGCATCTGCCTTCAGCTGGAGTCATGACGTCAGGGTCCGGGCTCCTTGTTCAGCAGTGAGTCTGCTTCTTCCTCTCCCTCTGTGATCTCTCTCGCCTTTCACTCTCTTTCTCTCTCTCAGAAAAATAAATAAAATCTTTAAAAAAAAAATAAAGACATTTTCCTCTGATGAGGCAGCATAATGCTGGGTTCTGAAAAAAGCTTGGAATCCCGCTGCCTGGGTTGGTGCTGGGGGTCTGGGAGGACTTTGGACAAAGTGACTTCGAAAAAGGCGGAAGTAGCACCGCTCACTGCATAGGGCGGCCGGAAGGGTGGTGGGAGGCCATAAGTGCAGTTTGCTGGTCAGCATCCAAGCCCTCCAACCAATGTCAATCATTATTATTTAAGCGTTTTGGTGTTATTTTGATTTTGTCATTTCCTGATAATGCAATTTCCCAGCTATGTTAGGTAGGGGTCAGATCTGCCCACAAGAGGGCACCAGCAACACAGCCTTGACCGGATAGTTTGTCAAATATCCTTGGAAGGCCAGGCCGCTCTGGGGTCTCCTAGGTCTGACTTCTCAAGAGCCACGGAACCACAGAGTGCAGAGCTGGAAGAGACCCTGTGGAGATATAATCCAATTATCAGATTTTGCAATTTTAAGCCACAAGGGAGGTTAAAGGCGGAGCCCATGAATGTGACTTAGGAAACCAACATAGTCACAGGAAAATCAACTTCAGGTACATTCTCTGTGGACTTGGATGGCAGGACAGAAACTCTGTTTTTCTGGAAGCCAGGAAGACATCAGCTGGGTTCACAGCAATGCCAGGCTGAAAGGAAGAGAAGCCATTGCTATAGTCCAGGGGCCGGAGAGGAGACCCTATGCCTTTGGAGCACCTGAGGGAAGAGCAGGGCTGCTGGTACAAAATTCCTCCACCCTTTTTTTTTTTTTTTTTGGAAGCAGTTTGGGTTTCTATAGTTTTCTGCAACTAAATTGCTTAATGAAGACAACAAGGAAGTTCTGAAGGCCCTATCAGATGACGAAGGCAACACTGAAGGCGTGTGTTTAAGGAGTGAAATTCAGGGACGCCTGGGTGGCTCAGTTGGTTGGATGACTGCCTTTGGCTCAGGTCATGATCCCGGAGTCCCCTGATCGAGTCCCGCATCGGGCTCCCAGCTCCATGGAGAGTCTGCTTCTCCTTCTGACCTTCTCCTCGCTCATGCTCTCTCTCACTGTCTCTCTCTCAAATAAATAAACAAAATCTTTAAAAAAAAAAAAAAAGGAGTGAAATTCATTGCAAGCGAGCCTGCAGGGATGCGTGAGTGTTGAGAGGAGCAGGAGATGCTCCTCCTTCTCTCCCACTTCCTCCTCTTCCTTCCCCTCCTCCTCCTTCTCTTCTCCCCCTTCTCCCACCCCTCCCCCCTCCTTTTCATCTTTCTCTTTCTTCGCTTGCTTTCTCTTCCTTCTTAGCTCTAACAGTAAAACCCTTTTTATTTTGCAATAGTTTCAAGAATTACAGAAGTTACAAAGACAGTACAAAGCATTCCCATTCTCCCTTGCCTAGCTTCCCCCAAACGTTGGCATTCTACCAACACTTCTTGGAGACTCTGGTGAATAATTGCAGAAATGGTGCCCTTTTACCTCCAAGCTTTGCCATGGATAGTTTCAAAAAAAAAAAAAAAAAGAAAAGAAAAAAATAAGGACATTCTCTTACATAATGAGAGGTCAGTGATGAAAAATCAGAAAATGAATATTGATATATGGTGCTCTCCTCTCAAAAACCTACAAACCGTATTCAAAATTTGCCACTGGTATTCTACTCCCGAGTCATACATAGCATTTATTTGTCACATCCCTTCATCTCCTTCAGTTTGGGTCAGTTCTCCCTTGACCTTGACAGTCTGCTTCTTCTGTAGAATGTTCCTGCATCCGAGTTTGTTTTCGCTCAGGTGCCATCACATTCTGCGTTGGGGCAAGAATATTGGGCAGGAAGTGAGGATATGAGCATCTCAGTCAGGGAGACCCTAGCCCTCCTTTCTCTCCTGCCAGGAAGACTTAGCCTAGCACTTTGCTGGAGCATAAGCTGGGCTTCCTGGAAGAATCAGCCCTTGAAATAAGTTGTGAAGAATAAGAAAAAGCTTTGAGATAAAGACTGAGGGGAAGTAATTCTGGAGGGAGGAAACAGCTTGCCCACTTGGGGGTGAGAAAGTGTGTTGCGTTGGGGAGCTGCTGGTCATCTCCTGTGGGCTCTGCAGAAGCCTGCCCACGGCACCATCGCTCACCTCTGGGCTCTATCCACCACCACCCCCGCCCCGCCCAGAGGTCACCACCCCTGCTGCCACAGGGGTTCCCAGCCATCCTTCCGATGCCTGGAAGAGTCCCCACCATATCCAGAGGGCGGTTGGCCAACCCCACAACCACTGGGCTCCAGGAGCAGTGCTCTCCCTCAGCTGCTGCCTCCGGAGCTCCCCCGGGGTAGCCCAGTGACTCAATATTTTTGTCCTTCCTCTCTCCTCTGTGGTTGACACCTCTCCGGCTTGACACCTCTCTCAGCAGTGGGGGATGGAGGGAGGCAGAGCACCCCTGACTCTTAGGACAGGTATCCCCCGCCCCCAACCCCGGGGGGATTCTGACACAACCCTCCCCCCACGCGGTGAAGGAGCACCCCAGCCCCAGCCCGGGGCCCACTGCAGGTCTTTCCAACTGCGTTCCCACTCCTTTGCCCCCCAGAGAGGCTCCCCCACCAGCCCGGCCCCCCTCACACAGACCTCTGAGAGCCCCCAAGTCCCTCCCTCCTCTATAGGGTCTGGCCACCAGGCTCCCTGCTCCCCTCGCTGGGCCCCTGCTCCAGCTCACTGCCTGGCCTGGCTGGATCCCTGCACCTGAGGCCCTGTGCCCTGTAGGCACTCAGCACGCTGTGTCAGGGAGCAGACCCAGGAGGGCATGGCTGCATGGACTCAGCAGGGAGACGTCAGCCCTCCTCCCCAGAAAGGGCAGGGCTAGGATTCAGGACGCCTCTCCTCCCATCCTGGGACCTCTTTGCCCCAAACCAGGAAGCATGTGTGGCCCTTTGCCCCTCCCACTGCCCCATCCCACCACCCCGAGGCTTTCCCATGGACCTTTGCCAGGAGCTAAGGCCATGAGGGCAGGGACTGTGTTGATCCCAGGATCTGGAAGATACGGCTGCTCAAGAAATACTTGTTGAAAGATTTTATAAAAGAGAGAGAAAGAGAGAGAGAGAGACCTCACCACCTCAGCACCTCACACTTCCAGGCTCTGCTCACCCGTGCTCTCCTCTGCCTGCTGCCACTTCCACCTCTTCCCTTCTCCTCTTTCCTGGAAAATTCCCACTCAGCCTTCAGAACCCGATAGAAGAACGTTCCTTCTCTGGCTGCTAGAGAATGGTAAAGAGCATGGATTTGGAGACACATGGGCCTGGGTTCAAATCCTGCCTCTCTCATTTTAACAAGTGAATAATCTTGGGCCAATATTTAACCTCTCTGACGCCTCATCTCTCTCTACCTTGCCCCCAAGGGCTGTGCTGCAGCCACACGGGCCTCCTCTCATACCCTGGAAAACACCTAGCTTTTCCCACTTTAAAGCTTTGTGTTTGCCTCTGTTTACAATATCTTCCCCCTTTTTGTATTTAACTAAAAGCAATTTTTGATGGATACATGCAATATTTGTAAAATCTATAGGATGTTTACAGGAAAACAACATCCCTTATATTCATGTACCCACCAGTCATCTGTCATTTACTGTCAGCTCTGGGAGATCGTCCTTGATCCCAGCCCTTGTCCTCCCCACTCTGAGATAAATGCTTGCCTGAATTTTGTATGGAATATGCTCTTGCTTTTCTTTTTTTTTTTAAGATTTTTAAAAAAAAATTATTTATTTGACAAACAGAGATGACAAGGAGGCAGAGAGTTAGGCAGAGAGAGAGGGGGAAACAGGCTCCCTGCTGAGCAGAGAGCCTGATGCAGGGCTCCATCCCAGGACCCTGGGATCATGACCTGAGCCAAAGGCAGAGGCTTTAACCCACTGAGCCACCCAGGCACCCCTGCTCTTGCTTTTCTTTACGGTTTGTTTGCTTGTATGTCTAAGCAATACAGGGTTTAGATTGCATGTTAACGAAATCATATTACTTTGGCCATTTGTTTTTTTTCACTCTGCTCTATGTTGCTGAAGTTTATCATGATGTTGAACGAGGCTGTAATGCATTCCTTCCCGCTGCTATATAGCATTTTATTTCATTAAAATATCAAGATCTCATTAAAATATCAATTTTATATCCTACCATTGGTGGACCCTTGAGCCTATCCCACTTTTTGCTATTACAACAAAACTCCAAAGTTTCTCAGACATACCTCCTAATACACAGGTAAAAACTTCTCTGCAGTATATACTTAGGTGTGGACTAGTAGTTTCTGGGATATAATTATGGGTTTTTTTTAAGATTTTATTTATTTATTTGACAGAGATTACAAGTAGGCAAGAGAGGCAGGCAGGGAGAGAGAGGAGGAAGCAGGGTCTCTGCGGAGCTGAGAGCCTGATGTGGGGCTCGATCAGGACCCTGGGATCATGACCCGAGCCGAAAGCAGAGGCTTTAACCCACTGAGCCACCCAGGCGCCCCTAGGATATAATTATGTTAACATTTTCTAGGTAACACATCATTGTTTTCAGAGTGGTTGTACCAATGTTCACCCTCTCCAACAGCAAATAAGAATTCCTGTTGCTCTATATCCTTGCCAATATCTGGCATCACTAACTTTTAACCTAACTTATTGCCATTCTGACAGGTGTAAAACGATAGCTCGTTACATTTTTAATTTGTACTTTTCGGGTTACTTGCCCTGATCTCTGCAGCCTGGTTCCCTCTTGTCACTCAAATTTGAGCTTAAAGGACCACCACCTAGCAACACCTTTGTCACTCAACTACCTTATTTTAATTCTTACTATCTGATATTTTCTTTTCCTTCTTTTTAAAAAATATGTTTCTTGGTCTTTTTTATTCCTTCTGACCCAGGGCTTGTATACTGTAGCCACCTAATAAATTTACTGAATATTTGTTAAATGAATGAATGGGCTAACTTCAATTCTGTTCAGATCAGTATTTGCTGGTTAATGGTGCGAGCTCTCTTTGTGTTGGCTTCATGTCTCTCTTTCATATCGCTTTCAGTCTCCTCTCATACCTTCTCCACTGTCTTTCTCCCCATTACTGTCCACTTTTCTCTTTGTTCTCCTTCTCGGCTAAATTCTTTCTTCTTGACAAGTTCTCTCTCTTGCTTCCACACTTGTTGCAGGTTTTCAACCTTCAGGAGACCTTATTCACATCTTTCAAAACCTACTTCTCCTGTACCCAGCTCCTTCCCACCCTGTTTTGCATCTACTCAGGCAATGGTCAGTCAGAAGCAGTCTGGATTCTAGAAGGCAAAGAAGGTAAGAGCAGACAAAGCCATCATTCATTCAAGTCATCTGCAGAGAACCCAGAGAAAGAGCTCTGTGGGTCCGTGTCCTTTGTTAGAGGTGATTTACTCTAGAGGCAAAAGTTATATACTGTCTGGAGCTCATTTCCACTTTAGCCTTCTCTCATATATGCTGTCAAATTTCACAACACTGGTATTGCAATAGCAGGAAATGAGGGTAAAGGTACCTGAAAGATACAGCCATCTATCACCCAACAAACTTTTAAAGACAAATGAGAAGGGAAAATTACTTCCAAGTAGTAGAAGTGATCTCAATTTTTTGTGTGTGATAATTTTCTGAAATATACTACCAAGTAACTTCTGTATTTAAAATTCACTAGGACACAAATTCAGCTTTCACCATATACTTCAAGTGTTGTTCTAAAAAGCAACTACTGAATGCTGTCTACGCATGACAGTTCAACAGCATACTCCTATCCCTTTCCCTCCCAGAATCCTATTAAAATGACTGTAAAGGAAGTAAGAAAATACAAAAAATATCCTAAGAGGACTGAGTGAATTGGATAAGAAATAGCATCAGAGGAAAGACACTTGAACAGAATTTTGGTTGCTAGAGGATTTGTGACTAAGGTTGGTGGCTGGTGAGAGGAACACTGATGGGAAGTCAGGGGTTCCTTTTTAGACCCACAGAAAGGCTCTGCAAAAATGTGAAGTGCCATGAGGCAAAGGACTGAGAACAAAGAATTTCGGGGAAATCTGTCAGGAGCCATTAGACACCCTCCCCTATCCTCGCAAAGTTGGGCAACTTATCTTCTTACTGGACTGAGAGACTGGAGGCTTGCTCTCATTGACTGGAGGCTTATTTTCTTCAGAAATTGAACTTAAGAAACTTGGGAGTCACAGTGAAGCGGTGTAAGGAGAGATGGGAGGCAAGCTGAAGACAAGGGGATTAAGGGAAAGTCTGCCCATGGAATTGTATGCTCTCCACTCCCTCCTCACACTCTGCTTTCCAGAAGTTGGCAGCCAGGCTTACAGTCCTCCCTGTCCCTGAGGAGAAGATCGGAGGATTCTTCACTGGAGCCTCCCAGTGAACCTATAGGAAATATCCCAGGCGCTGCCATTGGAGGGTCCTCCAATGAAAAAGCAAACTTGCCGATGATCTCACTGGAGTGAGACCCCCAAATACCACAGCTGAGCTTCCTGCTCAACCATGAATGAATGGGCAACGCTGTCAGCCATTTGTGAGTAGCTTCCAGAATGAAAGAGACAAGAGAGAAAGAGAGAGAGGACATTGAGGAAAGAGATTATGCTGAAAATAGGAAAATACAACTTAAAAAAAATCATTATTCTGCAGTGAAGGAGGAAGGATGAGGTTATAAAGGGGTTTCCGAGAGGCAATGTATTTTATGTCATAAAATGACAGAATTTTAAATTGACAGAACACACCTTGCACCCATATCAGTTCCTTGGTTTTGATACTCTTTATAAGTATGTAAGATGTGACAATAGGGGGAAACTAGGCAAAGGGGTAAGGGGTGCTTGGGACCTCCCTGTATTGTCTTTAGAACTTCCTGCCAATTCTAGAATTATTTCAGAACAAAAAGTTAAAAAACTAGTATCGGCAAAGAGTTAAGAGAGAATATTGCATCCAGAACAAGAATGAGATACTATAAAAGAAAGCAAAGGAAGAAACATTTCTTTGAGGTTAAAAATGGTACTTTTCCAACAAAATTAAAAGACTGCAAGATAATATTGATGAGATCTCATGTAAAATAGAAATGAAATTACAGCAGTGGAAAACACAGGAGAAAAATAAGGGCAATAGATCTGTCTAGAATGTCCAATATGACTTTCATACAGGAGAAGACAGAAAACAGGAGGAGGAATTAGTGAAACGAGATAAAGCAATGCAATGAGATAAGCTCTTGGAACCAAAGGACTGGGTTCTGGGTGACAGGGCTCGCTGACTGCCCCACACAACAACTGAAGAAAGAGTCACACCAAAACTCGTCATTATGTAGTTGCACAACGCAAGAGATAAAGATTCTAAAAGCTTCTGGAGAGGGGGAGAGAGAGAGAGAGAGAGAAAAGGCAACAACAAGCAGTCTGCAAAGGCTCATGAGTCAGACCAGCATCATACTGCTGACCAGCCACACCAGAGGCAGTAGACAAGGCAAGGAGCCATGCTGAGGGACGGTACTCTTCTACCCTGAATTCTATAAGCTACAAACATTGAGATTAGAACAAAAGCATTATTGAAGCCCTCAAAAGAACTGTCTTCCTTTTATACTTTCCAAGGAAACTACCAGAGTCCATGGTCCATCAAAACAAAGGAATAAAGCATGAAAGAGGAAGATGCAGGTCCAGAAAAGTGAAGATTGAACACAGGAGAATGGCAAATAGGAAGTCCCGACATGGTGGTCAACAAAAATGGTGGGTTGAGACGCAGCAAGCATGGGCGGGAGACAGGCCCACTTGGAACAGGAGAGCAGGGCTCCAGGGAGAAACACTAAAAGTAGCTGATTGGTTTGATGCCTAGAAAATGTTACTGATGAGCCCATCATAATAATAAGGGGCATTTGGAACACTTAGCCATCCATCGAGTGGACCTGTTTCTGCAACATAGTTTCACCAGTACCGTTAGTCAGTCTTGGAATTTTAGAGCTAGAAGTTGTCTTGGACATCATACAGTTCAAATCTTTGGTTTAACAGCCGAGGATCCAGAGAACCTGTGTGTTTTAGCACACTGCCCAGCTCTGCAGTGGCTGTAATGTAGACATTACATGAAGTAGAGGCCAACTGTCCCAACTCTTTGTCATGACTAGTATTCCTTGAAATGCCTGAACAAAGATGAATTTTCTCTGAGATTCCTGTTGAAGAATCTTTAGGCTCCTTGTGGTGTAGAGATTCAGTAGAGGGCCCAGGATGCCAGCTGGGGAGGAACACAGCATGGATGAGCACAGGCTTCCAGAACAGCTCTATCTCTTACTAGCATAATATCTTTGGAAAAAGTACAAAGTACTTAAATTCTCAAAGTCTCTTGGTAAACATTCCATTTCCAAGGTTTCTAGGAGGATTAGAGATAAATAACTGGACTCTCTGGTGTTCCCATTTTTTCTGGCAGAATAATGGTCCCCCAGAAATGTCTCCCTTCAATTTCCTGGAACCAGCGACTATGTGATGTCACCTGGCAATGGGGCAGTTAAGATTTCAGAGGAAATTAAGGTTGCTAATCAGTTGATCTCAGGGAGATAATCCTGCATTATTTGGATGGCCCAGTGTAAATACAAGGGACATTATGCTCTTATGTCCTTATCTTCCTTAGAAGAAGGATATAGAAGAGGAAGAATCAGAGAGACGGCAGTGTGAACATCACTGAGCCTGCCACTGCTGGTTTTGAAAACGGAAGAGTAGGGCCACGAACAAGGAATGTAGGCAGCCTCTGGAAGCTGGGAAAGACAAGAAAATGGACTCATCCCTAGAGCCAAAAGAAGGAAAACACCTTTTCTGACACCTTGACATCAACCCAGTAAAACCCATTTTAGACTTCAGAACTCCAGAACACGAAGATAATACAATTACACTGTTTTAAACCACTGACCCATGGTAATCTGTTACAGCAGTTATTACAGCAGCTATAGGAAATGAACAGACCTTTCATCTGAACATTGTTCCTGCTCCCCAGAGTGGTCTCTCTACGTCATTGTCATCGGCTTTTGGATGATGTAGCTTTTTGGAGGACACTCCTCGTCATAGTATTCTTTAGCAGAATCTGCTCTTAACACAAGCCAACCCAAGCAGAAAGTCTGCTTCTTTGGAGGGTGTAGCTTCTATCTTGCTGCTTCTCATTCCTTTTAGCTACTTGGATTAGCACTGAATCAAAAGCAATGGTTTACATTTGGGACCCATCATACTCGGGAATGAAAATGTACTCTGAAATAGCTGGCAATCTGATATTTTTTTTCTCGTGCCTGATCAGACATTCTGGTTAGAGCTGCCATCTTTCCAGAAAGTGCTGCCCTCTTGCAATGCGTCAGATGTTATTTGCCCGGAAAGGGTTGAGAGAGAGGCAACAATGAGCTTCCGTGATGACTGGTGGTGGTGGCAGACGGTTTGTGGTCTCTGCCCCTTGCAACACCCATCATCCTGTTTGACACAACCCTTTGATGCAGTGTGAAAGCCACTGTAGCAGGAGCGAGGGCCTCCGTTTGACCCACTTTCCTTGTACCCAAGTACAGCTGTTGGGATTTGCAGGTTTGCCAAGCACGTGTTCATTAAGTTACATACAATTCTCAGCACGCGGAGACACCATGACATGACCATTGCCAGTGATGAGTTTATTGAAGGAGAGAAAGCAGAGCAAGGCTCTACCTAGTTTCTGGGAGGCTCTCAGTGCCTGCAGGCTTCCAGTCACGTGGGTAGCGCTCTCAACTTCCCCTCTGGGGCTGCTGGTGCTGATGCGGGCCCTGACCTGGGATCTCCAGATGGGGGACACAGAGCAAACTTCCTCCTGGTTCCTCAGAGTAAACAAGCTGTTCCTACTTCTGGAACAAACTGTGGAAGCGTGGGTTACTTTTAGCTTCTCCTTTTTCTAAATTGTTCCTTTCCTTTTAAAAATGAAAATAGCTAAGGCTGGCTTAGGCTGGCTCCTGGTAGAAGAGTGAAGCATTTCATCATTTTCGTTGAGGATTTCTGTCATGTTGGCTCTCCGCAAAATTCAGAAGGATCACAAAGTCAAACTCGAGAATAGGAAATTTCAAATAAAGACCATTGAAATAACCACAAGAGGGGACTGTTTTCCTCTACTGACTGATTAAATATTTCAAGAGACATTCCTCACTGTGTTGGTGAGTGTGTGGTGTGTACACAGGTGGGAGGTACAGATTTTCCAGAAAGCAAATAGGCTTTCTGTATCAGGAGCCTTGAGCATGTCCACGTTTAGAAGCCTGAAAGTATACTGTTCAGGATCCAACCCTTTAAAACTCAGGCTTTTTGTTTCCTCACCTGTAAAAGCAGGCTATTAAGAGAATCTGTGGAGTGATGTGAGAAACAAAATCATGGAGAACTGTTGCACAATGTGTACATGGCAATCATGAGGCATCATAAGAGATGAAAAAAAGACTGTTTCCAGATAAAAATTACTGCAACATGGCAGCAGAGAAATTTCAGGCACCGATCGTGCCCTGTGCTTGAGCAAGGCTAAAAAACACCTTAGAAAGAGAGCTTTGGCTCACCCACTTCCCATTCAGCTCTTGAAATAGATCTCTTAAGATGTCTCAAAGTTATGTAAATTGGAGATCTTGATTTAATTCAGACATAGTGTCATAAAAATGGGGTAAGGACTTAGTTGACATAAGAAAACTGCACATATGATTTTTATGGGATACTTCCATGCCAACTTAGTGTTCCCTTAAGGGAACATTCCGGTGAGCACCCTGTTCCTGGAATTGCGTGTTTAGCGTGGGCTTACCAACCTTTCTCAGCAGACACTGCTTTAGAGCTAGGTCTATTTGAAGATTTTCGAAGAGCTTTGAAGACGGAACTTTCTGGGCCCCTGGGGGAAAGGGGATCCAGATTGGCTTTGGCTGCGAACTGTGGGCTGTGGTTTAGATAAGGAAATCACGTTCTCTAATGAAAAGGAAAGAGAATGTAGCTGTTTGGGAGGGTGGTAAAGATGGTGTGTCCCAGGAACTCACAGAGAATAGAGAAAAGAGAGCTCTCACGGTTATGGGATGAAGAGAGTGGTCAGAATGGGGAGGAGAGACTGTCGGGGGCAGGGGTGAGAGGAAGGTCGGGAGGAGTAGACTGGTAGGTCTGTGCGGGGTCCCTCATGTGCACCCAGAAGCCACCTTGAATGGTGTCTTCATCACTGACCACCCAGCCTTCGCCCATGTGGAGACCACAATCCCCTCCATCTCTGGGCTGCACTTGCCTGGTGCCATACCAGCTGCCAGACTAACAGGAGTGACGCCTAGCAATGACACAGGCCTGGTTCTGTCCCACCGCCCTGTGCAGACACCTCCCCACAACGTCCCAGGCTACCTGTAAACCCAAAAGAAGCGTCAGGGGAGCTCCCTGTCCTGTGCTCAGGCAGGGGTCCTGCCAAACAGAGCAAGATCTAGACCCCCAGGCTGAGAGAGTGCCTAATGGCATGCCTGTTACCTTTACAATATAATAATATTTTCCTACTTCTTTTAAGTTTGTTTGTCTTTACACAGGAAATACTATCTGCTGTGTCCCCTGAGAACTGGGAAGGGCTATAATTCTACTTGCTCAGTCAGAGGGGGGAGGGGCGAGCAAGGAGCTGGATCCAATAGTCTTGATAACAGACACCCTCTATTATTCTAATGGAATGAACGGAGTTGGAATCCAAATCCAGGGACAGTGGAGGGCTCCTTGAGCTTTGCCGAAAGGAATACAGTAGATCATTTTGGGTCTCTTTTTTGGCGTATTGCCAAATAGAAGGGGAAATGAAATTGGAAAGTTTCAGTTAAGGCAATGCTTTCTATGATGTATGATGTTACAAAGAAATGCCCTTGTCTGGATGCTGTTTTAAGGACTGTCTATTATCATGCTTTCTGGGCCAAGAGAAGCCTCAGTTAAGGTCAATTAGAAATCTGGTGTCCGAGCAGATATTTCCCAATTACATAATGACTTTTTGTGACTGTCTCTGTAGTTGTCCTAGGTATTATGGAAACTATTGATCTGGTTGCTGAGCCAAATTTTGCATTACTATAAATGACTTGGGTAATTCTTACTTTTTAGTGCCTCACTTTTCCAATTAAAAGTGCATGGCAGAAGCAAGAGTGACTCAGGGACCAAAAAATGCAATTAATGTGCATCTCTTTTTAGTACAAAAATGTATACGACCCCTAAGCTATGGGAAACCCAGCTAGAGAAAAGTAAAGGAAACACATCAAGTTATTATTTCTACCGTTCTGAGTAAGCCCATTATTCTCACCAAACTTTAAAAAAATTATAAGTGCCTTGGCTGAGTTCCTGAGGAATAGGCCCATTTGCCCCCAAAAAGATCACCTTAAGAGAAATCTAGTCATAGTCCTATTCTGGGCATATCCCTGGATTCTGCAGAATTTCTAAACATCAGCTTTGTGTATTTGAAACATACTGAAAATGTAACTGGTTCAGATTTTCCTAGTGATGAAACATATCCAGGGAGTTGATGTGGAAATGTTGAGGAGGGTCAGACATTTCAAACTTGATGTGACACTTTGAGGACACTGACCCCTCTTCTCATGTTCCAGGTTGTCAGGAAACATCCTTTCCAATTTTCAGAAGAAGCTGGGACAGGGACGCCTGGGTGGCTCAGTTGGTTGAGCCACTGCCTTCGGCTCAGGTCATGATCCCAGGGTCCTGGGATCGAGTCCCGAGTCGGGCTCCTTGCTCAGTGGGGAGCCTGCTTCTCTCTCTGCCTCTGCCTGCCGCTTTGCCTGCTTTGTGTTCTCCCTCTCTCTCTCTATGACAAATAAATAGATAAATAAAATCTTAAAAAAAAAAAGAAAAAAAGCTGGGACAGAAATGCTCTCCACAGGGGCAGGTAGTTCTAGTGCCCTGGACTCAAGCACTGCCTGTGGGCCATGAGGGGCCGGAGGGTGAAGCTGGTGTGGCTGCTTCTCTGAGCAAGTGAGACCCGATGAAGAGGGGATGGAAGCAGCTGGTGGCAGCACAGAGTCACTTGGCTCTTCTTTCTTTCAAAAATACATTTCTTTCTTTTAAAAAAATTTTTCTTTCTTTCTTTTTTTAAAAAAGATTTTATTTATTTATTTGAGAGAGAATAAGAGAGAGAGAGAGAACGGGTGAGAGGGGGAGGGTTAGAGGGACGAGCAGACTCCCTGCTGAGCAGGAAGCCTGATGTGGGGCTGGATCCCAGGACTCCAGGATCACGACCTGAGCCAAAGGTAGACGCTTAACTGACTGAACCACCCAGGCACCCCCATAACTTGACTCTTTCTTTCCCCGGCCCCTTATGACCTCTTCCAAGGAAGGTTCTTTCTTGCCTCTGCATGAAATCTCTGGTAGATGCCACAAGTCCCTCCTGCCCTTTTGGGTCAGAAAAGCAGCATCGTGGTAGCAGCAAAGCATCTAGTCCAGTGTGACAATCACACAGGAAGCTCTTAAGCAAGTGAGAAGAGCATTGGCTCAGGCCTGAAACCCACAGTGGGGGAAGGGCCCCACTGACCGTGCTGGTCACCCCCTGCCCCCTGGCTGCCTGCCCCCAGCGAGCTCTCCCATCACTCAGTGGCAATTTCTGACCCTTTCCAAAAGGGGTAGAAAGAAGAGAACACAGTCTTTGTCACTGGCCCTGTCCTGATCAGGCATTGTGCCTTCTGGCCTTGGTGGATGCTCAAAGTAAACACTGTCTGGGGCAGTTTTGTGGCTTTCTTGGAGAGTCCCCCAGTCAGTAGGAATCTGCCACTGCAGCTGGAACTAGCTGTCACAAAACCAGTTTTGTTTGGTTTTTAAAAATTTTATTTCTTTGACAGGGAGAGAGGGAGAGAGTGCACAAGCGGGGTGTGGAGGGGGAGCGGCAAAGGGAGAGGGAAGTGCAGGCTCCCCACTGAGCAGGAAGCCTGATGTGATGGATGTGATGCAGGACTCGATCCCAGGATCTTGGGATCACCAACTGAGCCCAAGGCAGATGCTCAACCACCGAGCCACACAGGCACCCCAAAACTAGTTTTGTCCACCTCCTTTCCTAGCACTTTGATTTGGAATATTCCGTATGATACCTCAATTTGGAAACTTAACATTTGAACATTTAAAAATGGAAACAGCAGGAGTCTCATTTTAGCCTCCTGTGACAGTGGCTAACCAGCACCAAACAATAACACAGCAATGGAAGAAGTGATAGCAAATACATGTATGAGATGCTACCATGTCGACAAAGAGAAGCCCCGTCTGGTGAATTATTTGAATAAGGATTCAGAGGCGGAAAAGGGTCAGAGCCTAAGGGTGGCTTAGCTGTGTCTACACCAAGCAGGGACTATGGTGAGGTGGGGCCAGGCATTTCTATCCCAGTAGATGTTGGGCACTCAATAACAGAGCAGATCTGACATGCTTGCATGCTGTTCCTAGGTTTTCTTGGTTTGCTGGTTTTAGAAGACTTTGTTTTTCCTTTTTAGAGGTACACACAGGTACAAAAAAGAAAATAATTTGACCTGAAGTGGTTGATTTCTTCCTTGCCTATAGGTCATATAGACCCGTGTCTGACGAGGTTGGGCATCCAACTCTTGGTTTTGGCTCAGGTCATGATCTTGGGGTCTTAAGATGGAGCCCCACATCGGCTTCCACGCTCTGTCAGGAGTCTGCTTAAGACTCTCCCTTGCTGGGGTGCCTGGGTGGCTCAGTGGGTTAAGCCTTTGCCTTCAGCTCAGGTCATGATCTCAGGGTCCTGGGATCGAGCCCTGCATCAGGCTGTCTGCTCAGCAGGGAGCCTACTTCCCCCTCTCTCTCTCTGCCTGCCTCTCTGCCTACTTGGGATCTCTCTCTCTCTGTCAAATAGATAAATAAAATCTTAAAAAAAAAAAAAGACTCTCCCTTGCTATCCCTCTGCCCCTCCCCCCTCTAAAATTAAACAAGTCTTAAAAAAAAAACAAAGTTAATAGCAGCTTGAAAGGAAAAAGAAAGGAGTTAAAAACACATTACTCCAGTAGAGGGAGTATATGACTCCTTCCTGATGCAGTGGATTGGAGTGTATTACAAGCTATATTTGTTAAGATTAAGTTTGGCTAGAGAGAACAGAAAAGCCTGAAGTATTGGTGGTTGGTGGCTAAAACAAGGTAGAAATTGGGTTCTTTTCATGTATAAGGTGGGCACACGAGTCTGGGTTATGGTGTCACGAAGGACCGAGGCTCCTACTTTCTGTTTTCAAGGTCTCCTCGTGGCCCAAAATGGCTACTGGAACTCCAGCCATCCTGTCTGCATTCTAGGCTGGAGGAAAGGGGAAAGATCAAAGGGCAAAAAGGATCTTCTCTCAAATCCACCTGTTCCCTTTAACCGGCCTTCCTGGTATCCTGCTATTGCTTTCACTGGCATTTCATCACCATAAGTTAGTGGCTGCATCTAGCTTCAAGAGAGCCTGGGAAACATAGTATTTTTATACTGTGAGGCAGTCATGCCTAATTAAAAGGCAGGATTTTATTCCAAAGGAGGAAAAAGAAAAAGGAAATGTGCTGGGTAATCCATCTTCCATGCCACACAGTAATACTAAAAACATGATGGCTTTAAAATCCCTCCTTTCCTTCAGTATGTGAAAGTGATCAGCAAAATATAAAATATTTAGGCAATGTAATCTGCTTTACAGTGAATTGTATGTAAGAGTCTGAAGTGATGGCGAGACAGTCCACTATTTGCTGAGAAATTAAGTAAGAAAATTAGGAGTATTCAAATCTTAGTGTCTTTTTCTCCTAAAGTCATCTGAGAAAATACTGACCTGCCACTTACTCTAAAACAAACAAACCAAACAACAAAAAACTGTCTTAGAAAAAAAAAATCCACAAATCAACTCAAAAGTATGTATATGTCTGTTTTTATAAAATAGGTATATTTCTGAGGAGCAGAATATTAAATCACATTTAGAGCTATTTATTTTTAAAGATTTTCTTTATTTATCTGAGAGAGAGAGAGAGGAGAGCACAAGTGGTGGCAGGGCAGCGTGGGGAGAGAGGAGGGAGAGGAGGAAGAGAGGCAGAGGGAAAAGCAGGCTCCCTACTGAGTAGGGAGCCAATGTGGGACTTGACCCCAGGACTCTGAGATCATGACCTGAACTGAAGGCAGATGCTTAATCAACTGAGCCACTCAGGAGCCCCTAAAGCTGACAATTTAAAAGTGTCATATAAAGATTTATTTTATGAAACGAAGAATCCTTTTATAGAGAGAATAATCACCCTTGTTTTTTTGGACAGATCTAGATTTTTAAAAAGTGACATTGACATAAAATAACCTCAACTTCACTTTAGTGTCTGGAAGAGAACAGAATATGAATTAAAACCAATATGCAGTTTAAAAATATCATATCAGTTCTATAAAACTGTTTTTTTTTCTATGACATAGTTATAGGCTTGGTGAATTAAATGAAGTTGAGATTTTTTTCAAAACTTCTTCCTCCCCTGAAATGGAAATCAAGGGAATCATTCCAGAGGCTCCCCTTCTCCTTCATGCCCAACATCCTTTCTGCCAATTTTACCTTCTAAATATTTCTGGAAAATTTTCCTCCCTACTACTACCGTCCTGCCTGGTTGGAAACCCCAGCATCTTCTCTGAATTTTCCAATCTATTTAAAATACACATTTGATCATGTTATTCTTCTGTTAAAATCTTCAATGACTCTTCAGCAGTTAATAACACTTCTTAGCGTATCATGTGAGAGCCTCATGACCCATCCAGTTTATTTCTCTAGCCTTAAGCCTCATCTCCCAAAATTTGCTGCTGTAAACTTGACAACATTAACCCTGCTCACTTGGCTTGACAAATATGCCCTCACGAAAGCTTCCTTGATCTCTGTAAGTGGCTCTGTGATGCTTCACTGCATTCCCACCATGCTCACATCTCTATCATAGAACATTCCACATGATACTAGATCCAAAGAACCTATATTTCATGGTTCCTGGCATCTAGTAGGTGCTCAATAAATCACTGGTGAATTGAATTCAACTAAAAAAAAAAAAAAAAGATCTCCAGGGAGCACTAGTTTCTAAGTTTTACTCAAATAGTGCTGATGTGATTATTATTTTTCTTTCTTCCACTACAAAACAAAGCATCTTCAGGTCTCCCCAGAGGTATGCAGCAGAAGGGCCCTTGGGCCTCTCACATGTATGTCCTCCAACTACCATTTTCTGATCAAACATACAGCATTTCTTATTGGTGAAAAACAGGAATTCCTGACGTGTTAGAAAAGAGTGGCTAGATCGTCAAAATGGGTTGGCATTGTTGATTTGTGCAGTTATGGATTTCTGAGATTAATTGCATTTGGAACAGTGGCATTGTTTGCTAGCCAAAGGAATCCTATTTAAAGATTAGAAGTGCTTACCTAAGCACAACTTGGGAAAAATAGGAAAAAAGAATCAATTTTGCCATTAATCTCTATATCCTCCCCCCCCGCTTAATTGTGATGCAAACAAAACAAAAATCAGAGATCTTGAACTGATATTCAATCCACTGGGAATGTCCTTGTGCTGATAATTTAAAAAGAGGAGAAATTGGAGAAATAGGTGTTTAAAATCTATATAAAAAGACAAACCATAATGCCTTTGAAGGCAGCCATCATGGTATAGAAGAAGGGAGAATTGGGTTGAGGCTGGGAAAATACACATTCTGACACTAAAGATATGAGCTACCCTTTTCAGGGCCCTGGCTCGGGGCCAAGTCCTGCACTAGGTACCTTGTCAGTCAGTCCCATAATGTACCAAGGAGCTTCAGCCACATGATTCCATCTCTGCTTTCCTTGACCTTACTGGAAGTAAGGACCCTGAGTCTGGGAGTTTGGTAGGAATAAAGCATTCCCAGAGAGTGGTGGGCCCATAAAAGAATCCAGTCACCACTTTGAAACAGGACATTTCTTTGGCTTCCTGAGCAATCAACTCTGGGATCTCAGGCCCTGACCCCAGAACCTGAAGGTGGGGGACCGCCCCCCTGACTCCCCCAACAGGACCACCTGGAAAGCTCACTGCAGCTGCACCAGCCTAGGCTGGGGAATACTCTGGGCTGCCTTGGCTGAGGTCAGCGCATTTCCACCCCTGGCATCTCTGGCAGACAGTGACACCATCGAATGTCTTCAAATTGTCACTTATGGTGTGTTGTTGGAGGGGCAGTTCCTGGGAAAGAGATTGTCAAGGGTACAGGCTCAGGAGGTGTGACGTCGGGTGTGTGAAAGTAAAGCATTTCCTCTGTGGGTTAAGGTGCTGCTTAAACAGGGACACCAGTATGTGATCTCTGAGCACCCGGGGCCCAGGACATGGCACATACTTCCGCCTCCTTAGGTTCCAAGTAGGAAAGGACAATCCCCAGCACAGGGGCCTGTAGAGAGCCTGTTGGCCCACCCCCAACCCCTGCCTTCTGCCCCAGCCAACTAAGCATGTGGATTCCACAGAGAGAACCGAGGACAAAGCAGAGAGCAACCAGAGCTGGCATCCAATTTTCCTGAACAAGGTAGAGTCCTCAGAGCTACACCGATCAAACCTTTGAGCTTAAAAATTCTACTTTTTAAATAAGTGCATAAACAACAATATTCATGATTATTGCTCCCAAAAAGAGGCCAGCGTTTTGTCATAAACAATGTAGAATATATATATAATATAGAAAATATATATATTACATATATAATATAGAAAAAATCTCCCAATAGCGGAATTAATATCATTACCATTATTAGTCCATAAATTAAGTCATACAGTGTGTGTTCTATATCATGTGGTTTTCAGTTTCCTTCAGTTGCTAACAAAAATCCAAAGTACTTTATTTGGTGAAAGGGAGGAAGATAATACAAAGTAATTTTAAAGATTTTAATAAGTATTATATAAAAATAAAGGTATAAGAATAGCAAAAATGTATTGAACAGGGGAGCCTGGGTGTCTCAGCTGGTTGAGCGTTTGACTCTCCATTTGGTTCGGGTTGTGATCTGAGGGTAGTGGGATTGAGCCTCGCTTTGGGCTCCACACTCAGCTTGGAGTCAGCTTGGGATTCTCTCTCTCCCTCTCCCTCTGCTCCTCCCCTGACTCACTCTTGCTCTCTTTCTCTCAAGTAGATAAATACATCTTTGGGGGAAAAAAAGTACTGAACAAAAATAGCAATGAGTGGGAACTTGAATAAGATATATTAAGATGTAGTTTCAGTTAAAATAATTAAAACAATATGGTGTTGGCATCACATAGACAAGTTAATGGAATAGAGTAGAAAGTAAAAAAGAAACAGAAATAGACCTAATTATCTCAGAATTCAGTGCGTCATAAAGGTGGTATTTCGAGTTGGTAGGGCAAAGCTTCAGTAGGAAATGAACAGGAAGGGGCACAACTTCCCAGCATTATAGAAAGACTTAAATTTGGATCCACACCTCACGTTCCATACTAAAGTAATTTTGAGATGCACCAGTATTAAAATGTAAAATAAGTAAACTACAGATAGATATTTCTGTAATTTGGGGAGAAAGACAGACTTGCTAAGCTTAGCAATAAAAGATAACAACATAAGGGAATAGATTGATTTTGACCAACATCCATCTGCCCATTTTCCCTAAACCCCAGGCCCCGGTAACCACTATTCTAGTCCCTACTTCTGTGACCTTGACCTTTTCAGACCCTGCATATATGAGAGATCAGGCAGTATTTTTCATTCTGTGTCTGGCTTATTTCACTTAGCATAACGTCCTCCAGGCTTATCCATGATTTTTATAAACTAAAATTTAACATCTTCATGTCAAAAACCTCCCCACTTTGAATAAAAATAATCCCAAAGTGGTCCTATAACAGCAAGTGCGTGTGTGAGTGTGCATCACATAGAAGAGGGCTGGAGAAACTTCCCTCAATTTTCAGTACCAGAACTCTTTCTTGGAGAGAATCTGACTCATGTGTTTTGGGAAGAGGGAATTCCTCCTTTCCCAGTTCCAGAGATGGGCATGTGACTCAGTCCTGGCCAATCAGAGCATTCCATCCATGAAGCTACAACGTTGTGTTCATATATGAACATGTGAACCAAGTCGAGCCAAAGAAAATCATCCCTAATGTGTTTCAGTGTAATGGTTGGGCTTAGATAGTGCACTTTTCTCTAAGGTTCCTGACATTCCAGAACATGAACCTGGAATCATCCGTGGCCATCCTTGCTATCTGGAAATGAGGCAAGCTTAAAAGTGTTGCTCAGAGATAGATGATAGCTAGATAGATAGGCAGAAAAACAGATACTGCCTTCACGACCGTCTGAGTTCCTGAATTGGCTATGCCTGAAGACACACACACAAACGAATACGGTTACATTTCCTTAGAGTGGGTTTCTGTCATTTACAATCACGACTTTAATGTTGGTCAGTTATATGTATTACAGGTATTTTCCCATGAGTTGCTTGTCTTTTGATTTTATGTATGAGGCTCTTGGCTGTCCAGGAATTTTAAAAATTTTTACATATTGAATCTGTTCATCGTTTCTTTTCGGCTGCATTTCCTGATTTAAAAAGTCCTTCTCATTCTAATTATTTAAGACCCTATTTATCTATTTATATTTTCAATTTAAACCTTTGATGAATCTAGAAATTGTTGTGTATGGTGTGAGGCAGATAATTCCCTCTTTAATAAAAGAATAATATCGGGCGTCTGGGTGGATAGGCGGTTAAGGGAAAGTCTCTTGATTTGGACTTGGGTCATGATCTCAGGGTCCTGAGGTCAAGCCCTGGGTCAGGCTCTGCACTCAGGTGAGAGTCTGCATGAGATTCTCCTCCTCTGCCCCTTCGCCTGCTCATGCTCTCACTCTCTCTCTAAAATAAATACACATTTTTAAAAAGGCAATATATAAATGTACACATAGA
Source organism: Lutra lutra (assembly GCF_902655055.1). Lineage (NCBI taxonomy): Eukaryota > Metazoa > Chordata > Mammalia > Carnivora > Mustelidae > Lutra > Lutra lutra. Next base: position 143,426,642 of record NC_062280.1, read on the forward strand.
CAATATACATGTCGAGATGGTTATCTCTGGTTTTCATTGAGTGACATTATAAGGAGAACTTTGTTTTCTTCTTAGGTTTAGTTCTGTTTTCAAATGTTTGTGTAATAAGTATGTTTTAGATCACTTAGATTCAAGGTTTACACCAACCATGAATAAATAACGAGATTGGGCTCTAAATGTTTTTCGTATTTGTTCAAATGTCTAGGTATATTCATTTTTCTGCAGCATCTCTAAGATATTGTAATTTCCTTTGAAAACTGTTCTTTCAACAAGAACCATATGATACTCTCCATAGATGCTGAAAAAGCATTTGACAAAGTACAGCATCCCTTCCTGATCAAAACTCTTCAAAGTGTAGGGATAGAGGGCACATACCTCAATATTATCAAAGCCATCTATGAAAAACCCACCGCAAATATCATTCTCAATGGAGAAAAACTGAAAGCTTTTCCGCTAAGGTCAGGAACACGGCAGGGATGTCCGTTATCACCACTGCTATTCAACATAGTACTAGAAGTCCTAGCCTCAGCAATCAGACAACAAAAGGAAATTAAAGGCATCCAAATCGGCAAAGAAGAAGTCAACTATCACTCTTCGCAGATGATATGATACTATATGTGGAAAACCCAAAAGACTCCACTCCAAAACTGCTAGAACTTGTACAGGAATTCAGTAAAGTGTCAGGATATAAAATCAATGCACAGAAATCAGTTGCATTTCTCTACACCAACAACAAGACAGAAGAAAGAGAAATTAAGGAGTCCATCCCATTTACAATTGCACCCAAAACTATAAGATACCTAGGAATAAACCTAACCAAAGAGACTAAGAATCTATACTCAGAAAACTATAAAGTACTCATGAAAGAAATTGAGGAAGACACAAAGAAATGGAAAAATATTCCATGCTCCTGGATTGGAAGAATAAATATAATGAAAATGTCTATGCTGCCTAAAGCAATCTACACATTTAATGCAATTCCTATCAAAGTACCATCCATTTTTTTTCAAAGAAATGGAACAAATAATCCTAAAATTTATATGGAACCAGAAAAGACCTCGAATAGCCAAAGCAATATTGAAAAAGAAAGCCAAAGTTGGTGGCATCACAATTCCGGACTTCAAGCTCTATTACAAAGCTGTCATCATCAAGACAGCATGGTACTGGCACAAAAACAGACACATAGATCAATGGAACAGAATAGAGAGCCCAGAAATAGACCCTCAACTCTATGGTCAGCTAATCTTCGACAAAGCAGGAAAGAAAGTCCAATGGAAAAAAGACAGCCTCTTCAATAAATGGTGTTGGGAAAATTGGACAGCCACATGCAGAAAAATGAAATTGGATCATTTCCTTACACCACACACGAAAATAGACTCAAAGTGGATGAAGGATCTCAATGTGAGAAAGGAATCCATCAAAATCCTTGAGGAGAACACAGGCAACAACCTCTTCGACCTCAGCCGCAGCAACATCTTCCTAGGAACATCGCCAAAAGCAAGGGAAGCAAGGGCAAAAATGAACTATTGGGATTTATCAAGATCAAAAGCTTTTGCACAGCAAAGGAAACAGTTAACAAAACCAAAAGACAACTGACAGAATGGGAGAAGATATTTGCAAATGACATATCAGATAAAGGGCTAGTGTCCAAAATCTATAAAGAACTTAGCAAACTCAACACCCAAAGAACAAATAATCCAATCAAGAAATGGGCAGAGGACATGAACAGACATTTCTGCAAAGAAGACATCCAGATGGCCAACAGACACATGAAAAAGTGCTCCACATCACTCGGCATCAGGGAAATACAAATCAAAACCACAATGAGATATCACCTCACACCATTCCGAATGGCTAAAATTAACAAGTCAGGAAATGACAGATGCTGGCGAGGATGCGGAGAAAGGGGAACCCTCCTACACTGTTGGTGGGAATGCAAGCTGGTGCAACCACTCTGGAAAACAGCATGGAGGTTCCTCAAAATGTTGAAAATAGAACTACCCTATGACCCAGCAATTGCATTGCTGGGTATTTACCCTAAAGATACAAACGTAGTGATCCAAAGGGGCACGTGCACCCGAATGTTTATAGCAGCAATGTCTACAATAGCCAAACTATGGAAAGAACCTAGATGTCCATCAACAGACGAATGGATAAAGAAGATGTGGTATATATACACAATGGAATACTATGCAGCCATCAAAAGAAATGAAATCTTGCCATTTGCGACGATGTGGATGGAACTAGAGGGTATCATGCTTAGCGAAATAAGTCAATCGGAGAAAGACAACTATCATATGATCTCCCTGATATGAGGGAGAGGAGATGCAACATGGGGGGTTAAGGGTGTAGGAGAAGAGTAAATGTAACAAGATGGAATTGGGAGGGAGACAAACCATAAGTGACTCTTAATCTCACAAAACAAATTGAGGGTCGATGGGGGGAGGGGGTTTGGGAGGGGGGTGGGATTATGGACACTGGGGAGGGTATGTGCTATGGTGAGTGCTGTGAAGTGTGTAAACCTGGCGATTCACAGACCTGTACCCCTGGGGATAAAAATATATTATATGTTTATAAAAAATAAAATTAAAAAAAAAAAGAAAACTGTTCTTTTTTCCCTACCTTAATTTATTTTATTTCCTATCTCAACATCACATCACCTTGTTATTCAAAGCAAAAATCAACATTTTCAAAATTAAAAAATAATTCTTCCTCCAACAAGCATTTCAGAGACAAAGAGAGACAAAGGTGAGTATGAATAGGCTACATGCCAGTAGGATGTAATCTTATTTTTTATCTTGTTTTAGAGGTATGGATATATTGCATTTTAATACATGTATTTGTTATTATGCTATAAATATCTCCTCTGGATTACTTGCATGATATGGTAGTTACTTCTATATAAAGAATTTTATTCTTTTGCTGGTGAATATGGTATATACTTCTCAAACAACATTTTCTTATTTCTGTTTAAAATCAAACTGAGTCTCAAGGAGGAAAGTATGAGTACCCCAATTTATTGAAATCAACAGTCAGAAAAAAATTTGTCTGGTTTATTTTGTCTTTGATTTAAATAGTACTAAATGAAACACACACACAAACACACCTGACATAATGTGTATTTTCTGACATTCTCTAAAGATAAGATATATATACAAATTTCAATCATTTGATTTTATCAAGTTTTGTCATTAGCAATGACATTTTGGATTTAAGTGTATTTTAAAAAATATACCAAATATGAAACAATTCTGTGCTACTCTAAAATGTCTTTGTTTGTATATCAAAAGGCTTTTACTTTTCTCTTACTGAACACTAATTCTTAAAGCCTCAAGTTCTACTGTATTTGTATGTTGCTCTGCAATGTAATTTTGTAAGTTTTACTTTATTTTTTTGCCAGGCTCTCACTGAAGGCCTGTTGAATGCTGGCAGCAGTCTATGGAGTCAGGCTTTGTGAGATGAGGGTCAGGATAACTGAGAGATTGTACCAGTTTTCTAAGAGCCCGGGTAATGAATTCAAACCACTAAATATAGGACTGGAATGAATCTTTTATTCCCTAAAACAATCCACAATTGAGATGGTTGGCACTGGACGGATTTCCACAGAAATTCACAAAGAGAACTTGGGTACATGACTTTGAACTCATCTGAGACAGGAGCCCCACTGATGACTTTGAAATGCTATCTTATCACTTGGAATGGATGCATGAAAGTGCCAGTTGTAATGTAAATCCTTTTTTTGCAAAGTTTTCCATCATTTCTCATTCGACAGCAAATGTGCTCTAAAAGAAATTTTCTAGATTTCCACTGAAATCCAAAGAACTTTTACTTATCCTTCTTAAGTAATCATTCTGCAACCATTCCCCAACAGTCACAAACTTCCTAAGGGGCTGGGATTACAAAGAGGAGCCACAGAAGAAAGAAGCTGTACTCGCAAAGAAATTAATTACTATAGACATAAACTCTAATGGCTTTTAAAGTGGGACTCCTAAATCATTGCCTGACTTATCAACTCAGAATTTAGAGTTATTTTTCCACTAGGAATACTACCTGAAATAAAACTGCGTTCCTTTACTTCTCTATAGCAGGAAGAAGAACACACAAGAAACAAAATAGGAAGGTGTGTTGTTCCAAAACCGTCATAGGATCGGATGACTCGAAAACCTTCACCGAACATGGGACCTTGACACCATTCACACCTAGATGTGCTGAAAGGGAAGACACTCAAGTCAATATTTAGTAAATCTCTACGGAAGAAAAGACTATTGTGCTTGATGTTGTGTGAGACTCACAGTAGTGTAAAATAGGGCCTTTGTCATTATTGATCTTACCTTTTAATTGAGGAGCTAAGACATACATAAGTAAAAAGTAAATGATAGAAAATAAAGTGGATAAATGTATATAAAACCATCTTGGTTTTCTAAAACAAAAAAGTATAGATGCATAGCAGAAAACACTCTTAAGGATAGATTCCAAGTAGAAAACAGTAATTATTCTTGGTCAGTGTGATCACAGGAAATTTTATGTGCCTTTATAATCTTTTTCTGTATTTTCCAAACTTTCCATAATAATTATGCATTATTTTATAGTTCAAAATAATGATACTATTTAAAAAAAAATAAAGGGACTATATCATAGCTTTGTACAGGATGAGTGTCTATATATATTTTTAAAGGCTCCTGAATCAGTTAAAAAAAAAGACATCAACCCCATTTGTCCACTGACATTAGCACATGAACAGACTATTCACAGAAGAAGAAACTTGAATGTCTAGAGAACATTGAGAAGGGGAGCTTCTCAATCTCAGTAATCAGAGAGGACAGGTACCATTTCATAATCATCAGATGGGCAAAATGGAGAAGTCTGACAGTAAGACATTTGGTGAGGACGGGAATCATCAGGAACACTCAGACTTTCTTGGTGGTGTAGAAATTGGTGTAATTTGCCAATTTTAGATTTAAAAAATAAAACTTAATATAAAAATGTATACATGTTAAAGTCTATGTATAAAATCTCAAAAGTGATTTAACGAAATGTCTTGGACAACTTTTTATTGCAATACATTTTGTTTTGCTTCATAGTAATAGCATCATAATATTCCATAATGTCAATACACCATAATTTATTTTACCACTTTTTAATTGATGCACACTGACGCTGCAGTTATCATCCCTAGTCCTAATTTTGTGTTCACGTGTAACTATTTCTATGAGATGGATTCTGACGATTTACATTTCTATTTCAAGGGGTAAGTAGGATACTGTCTAGTTGCCTTCCACAAAGTTTTTGCCAATTTACAGCACTACTACTGGTATATAGTGATCCAGATTTGGGGCATCCAACGACAAAGTTTAAGGTCAATCATTTTCTTTTTTTTTTTTTTAAAGTTTTTGTTCACTTATTTGACAGAGACCACAAGTAGGCAGAGACAGGTGGCGGGGGAAGCAGGCTCCCTGCTGAGCAGAGAGCCCAATGTGGGGCTCCATCCCAGGACCCTGAGATCGTGACCTGAGCTGAAGGCAGCAGCTTAACCAACTGAGCCACCCAGGCGCCCCTAAGGTCAATCTTTTTAATCTTAATAAAATAAGTAAAATATTTGTTGTTGCCATTGATGTTGCAGTTCCTTGATTACTAGTAAGATTTAACATGCTTCAGGTCCTGGGCCCTTTTCTATTGGTAGATTATTAATCACATTTTCAATTTCTTTGATGATTACTATCTGTTTAGGCTTCCTGCCTTTTGTGGAGTCAATACTGGTAATTTATACACTGCTGGAAAATTTACTTAGGCAGACAACAAAGATTTGTTAAATCAATAATATAAGGACTGGTGAGTGTAAAAATAGTTTCATACCATCGGAAGAAAATACAAGAGAAGCTGAGTGGACTCCTAGTGCACGGGCTTTAGAAACCCTGGTCCTGAAATTAGGCAATGATTCTCACACTGGCCATTAATCCCTGAGGAGGAGAAAATGTTCCAGATAAGGTTGCTCTCTTCCTGGTCTCTTACAAAGTGTTTCCCTGCATAGTCTGCCGGGGACCAAAGAACCCTTTTTTGGAAGAAACCACTTCTGTGTCCTTAGTAATTCACAGGAAAGATTAAAATCACACCGTATAGATGTGGCCAGCCACGCCTCAGCAATTTGTAACTCACACTGGAATTAATTCTCAATTAAACTTGAGAATATTAGGAAACAGGCTGAATTCAGACTCCATTATTACTCTGAAGAGACAGAAGGAGAAATTTAAAGAATTCTATGTATGTTCGAGGCTGCGATATGGATGTGTTAATAGTAGAACTGTCATCTGGCCTCTAAGGAACAACATTTTAAATGCTTAAAGGTGTATTTTCATTAAAAGGGCGTCAGAATCTGCTCACCATTTGAGTAGCTTTTGAATTTCTGCTGGGATCACATTATAATATTCACGTAGATTATTTTTTAAAAAGAAAAAAGAAGCAATTTGAGTAAGGGATGGTGGGCTATTCAAAGAATTCTCCTTCCAAAACATAGGATGAGTGAAAGTATTCTCAAAGAGGATTTTTTTCAGGTTAAGCTTCAAAATTGCAGATGGAAAAGTCGTCAGTTCATTCCCATCGACATTCAGTTTTTCAAGTGATCTGCAAATAAAGGAAACCAAATTTAAAAGGTATTTATGCAATTTATAATACCAAAGTAAAATTTTTTGTCCCTGTGTTCCTGCAAATTGGCATCAAAGGTAGTAGCAATAACGTCCAAGTGCTTAAGTATTTCCTTAGAACTGGAGAATTACAAAGCAAATGACACGGTTTGTTGTTATGCCGATCAGTGCATTTGTGTGAATAGCAGAGTTAAAGCATGTACTTTGGGTCTCTGCAACATACCATTATGGAAAAAGAAAAATTCTAGTATAGTATAATGATAGAATATATTTTCATAGACAAACTGAACACCAGTACACATTTTTTCCTTCAAGTCTAATCAAAACAGTGGAATTACCACTAGCAAAAAATATCATGTGTTATCTTGCAGTTTTGATTTTTCATCACCTGAATCCCCTTGGCTTTTACTGTGCCATTTGTTTCTGACAACAGCGATTCCTTTGTTCAAAGAGAACAAACATTACTGATTTTCTCATTTTATACGACCTGCCTTGATGGTGTTTTTTTTGTGTTGTTTTTGTTTTGTGTGTGGGTGTGTGCGTTTTTTTTTGTTTTTTTTTTTTTGTTTGTTTGTTTTTTCTTTTTTCAGTTCCTCATCTTTCTACTTAGTGCTGGAGAAAGGCAGAAAAGTATCTGTTTATGAGGGACACATAAAAACAAATCAAAGGCTAGTCCAACTTGCTGGGAGTGAAAAAGGATGACATGCGGACTGTAGGTCAAAATTTGCTGGGAACTCTAGGTTCTCATATGCAGTGTAGTTTCCTCCTCACACAATTTAAATTCTTTGGTGGGATTTGAAACAATGGGGCTAGGAACATGGCCCCTCACCTGTCTTCATCCCACAGCCACAGTCTGACTACTGCACTTGTCACAGTCTGGAAAAGGGAAGCAAAACCCCAGGCTTTACTGTGGTCCCAAAGGAGAGAGCTGGCTGGCATGGTCACTCTGCTCCCTCTAGGGAGCCTTAGGGCCAGCAGCAGAGAGCCCAAAGGACAGCCAGAATAAGTGTGGTGGACTCTAGGGAGATGTCAGTGGAGGTCCCCAAATACCCTTGGCAGAGGCTGCCCCTTCCTGAGTTGCTTTATCTCAGAGGCTTCAGCAGTCTGGGCTCATCCTTCCTCTGGATGAGGTCTGAGGAGTTTGCTAGGCTCAGCAGTCTCTAAAGCTGGAAGAGCTCCACCGGAGACAGCCTTAGCAGCTGAGCATCTGAGCATCGCAGGGAGCAGAGAAACTTCCTCCTGTTAGGTCGCTGACGCTCTCTGAATGGTGCTCTTGTGACTGCCTTTGGTCCTGAGCAGACGGCAGAGCAGCCAAAAGAGAAAAACTGACAAACACACAGAGCGGTGCTCTTGAGGCAATCATGCTCTGGGAGGCAGAGAAATTGGGGTGGAAGCAGGAGAAACACTTAATAAAATTCACACACACACACACACACACACACACACACACACACCCAAGGCAAATAGGAAAAGAAAAAAGTAAATAAACAGTAAATGCAAAGTAAAATGGAAGTAAAATGGAAGAAAAAAACTGAATATATCAGCCATAACAAAGGTGAAGAGGTTGAATTCCCCTATTAAAATATAAAGATTGTCACATGGGAAATTAAATAATTGGTACAAATATTAGAAAAGCAGAGATAAAATCATCTCACTTTACTGTAGATAAGACTATGCTCCTGGAAAACCAAACGAAATCTAGTCAAACTGAGCCAGAATGAAGATAATTTGGGTTATATAGCTTAATTTTATTTATATTTTTTGTTTCTTTTATAATTTTCATTTATTTATTTAGTTTTAAAGTTTTTTTTTTAATTTTTTCAGCATAACAGTATTCATTATTTTTGCACCACACCCAGTGCTCCATGCAATCCGTGCCCTCTACAATACCCACCACCTGGTGCCCCCAACCTCCCACCCCCTATATAGCTTAATTTTAAATTCATGTAAGGAAGGACATAGCTTTTCTCTATTCTGTAGGGGCAATAGTTGGCTAGAAATGAAAATTATAGAAAATGTTACATTCATAATAACAACACAATTATAGAATACTTAGAGAAGGTTAGTAATAAAGGACTTAATGTGAAGGGAGTCATAAATCTTTTAAAAGATTTTATTTATTTTAGAGAGAGTGGGGGGCGGGGGTGGAAGGGGCAGAGAAGGAGGGAGAGGGAGAGGGAAAGAATCTCAAGCAGACTCTGTGCAGAGCCTGATTTGGGTCTGGATGTGGGGCTCGATCTCACAACCCTGAAATCATGACTTGAGCTGAAAACAAGAGTCAACCTCTAGGCACCCCAAGTCATAAATTCCTATGAAGGACATAAAACAAGATCTGAACAAATGAAAAAATATGCTCTGTTTTAGGATGAAAATATTTATTAACATCAGAAATGTAAATTCTTCGAAACCTATATGTAAACTCAAGACAATTCCAATTGAAGTCTCAATTTTGTGTTTATTTTTTGGGGGGGTAGAGGGGCTTGGAAGTATATTAAATGCTCTTAAAACTCATGATCTAAAGAGAATAGTTAAAAGGCTATTATTGAAAAACAATCTCCCTCCTAATTATTAAAAATTATTCTAAAGTCATAATCAAAAGAGTATAATCAAAGGAGTACTGATCTGTAAGGACAGAGATGAACTTCAGATGTGAGATTTAAAAAATCAATGTGAGAAAGAATCAGGGCTTCTTATTAGGCTTACACTGTTATATGTATTTCCTTATCCCGAAGAAATAAAACTGATAACTATAGGTGTACATCCAGAAAAATGGACAAAATGAAGCATGTTATTCTATTAAGAAGCCTTCAGTACAACTTTTAAATAATTACTGAAAATGTTATGTCTTAAAATGCCAGTCATTCAAGTTACGTTTTCATAAATGTGATGTTTCATATATTAGGTTTTGTGGCTATTAAATGTATGAATGAACTTAGTTTTCTCCAACACAGTCATCACCAAATATGTCCTGACAGGGCATATGGCTTTGTGTACTTACAACTTTCAGAATACCTGAGTTTCTGGATTTCATTAGGAATGGAAGCAATACCATTGTAGGAAATATCAAGGTCCTCAAGATGGGACAAGAGAAATAACCTTAGACAGAAAGAGAAAATGGAATTAAAAATGATTACCTGCTTGTCATTACTAGGCATGAATAAAGAATTAAATACTTGAGCAAAGAGGTAGAAATACGGAGAAACTACATTTTCCTACAATCTTGAAATTTATGGACTTCTTTTCATTATAGGTGGCTTAATGACAATCGAAGTTCCTAAAATGATTCTTCTACCCTTTAAGACGGCTTTGAAATGTTTGGAGCAGATAAAGCCCCATACAGAAAAAGCCTGAGAAATTTCTAAAACATTTAGAGAGAGTCTTTTCTTGGTTGCTGTATTTGTTTCCTAGGGCTGATGTAACCAATGACCACAAGCCAGGTGGCTTAGAGCCACGGACACTTATTCCCTCACAGTTCTGGAGGCTGGAAGTCCAAAATCAAGGTGTTAGTGGTGTTAGTGGAGTCGGTTCTTTCTGGAGTCTGTCAGGGCCCTCCAGTGAGGTTCTGGGATAAAAAAGACAAGAAACAGAAAAAAAAGGGGGAAAAAACCCCCAAAAACCAAAAAAACAAGGCAAGGAGAGAGACACATTCTGGTGATCTCATTACCTCTTAAATGAACAAAAAAATCCCGTGTATTTCATGAACAAATGCTATCCTAAAGCTTTGGGAAAAAGAAGAAACCTTTTGGATTTTTTAAGTGATGGATTGTCTTTATTTTAGAAGAAAACTAAATAGACCTTTTCGTGGTCACAAAACTTCAAACATTTCATCTGAGAGCATTGAGTATACCTTTCCATAGTATAATCAAGGGCATAACTGTAACTGTAGAGGGCCTATCTGTAAGGGGCATAGCTAAGATGAGGACCCAGTTCTTTGTGCCTCCAGAACCTGGGCTTTGGTATCTGCATTTGCATAGCTTATGCCCCAACCAGCTCAGGGCAAAAATAGTAGCAACAAAAACTTAGGCCTCAGTTGACTTTGTGCTGTCGATCTCCCCTTGATAGGCATACATAACCCATGTTATTTGATTAAAAAAATATATACTGCTTCGGAGGGGCCTGGGTGACTCAGCTGGTTGAGTGTCTGCCTCTGGCTCAGGGTGTGATCCTAGTGTTCTGGGATCGAGCCCTGTCTCAGGCTCCCTGCTCTACAGGGAACCTGATTCTCCCCTCCTGCTCCCCCTGCCTGAGCTCTCTCTTTCTGTCAAGTAAATAAATAAAATCTTGAAAAATATATATATACTGCTTTATTTTAGGAACTCTAATATTTTTTAGAAATAGCTCCTTAAAACTTTTTGAGCATAACCAATAGTTAACCAATAGTTCAAACTAATTTGCTTAATCTCTAAATAGTGAGTAATGTTGACCCTGTAGCTATGAACAAGTTGTAGTTGCTTTAGGAATTTTTACATTTTGTTTAAATGACACAGAGTTATTAAAGGTCATAATTACAATTTTACAGATTAAATATAAATTTTATTTAGATGTACATATTCATATATGCATATATACATATATATGGGTCTCTATATGCATACATATATGTAGCTGTGTGTGTATATATGTATATATACACAGGGTTATGTGTGGTGCATATTTACAAATATATATATATATATATATATACATATACACACACACACACAGAGAAAAATATAGATACATGTGTACACACAGATTAGTAGACACACATGTATTACTTAGCTCTGTTCCCAGGGTGTCTAGAAACAATGTTATCCCAGTAGCACTGGGACTTCTAGCACCCAGATCTCGGTTTTAAATACCATCTTCCAATAAAAAGGAAGCAGAGTTTGCTTAGAGAAACAGCTGCTTCTAGAATCAAGGCAGGGAAAATACAATTTATATTACTGTTGAAAAAATAGATGATTTAAATAGAAATAAAATACACACAATGCAATATTCTTACTTTTAGTGTTGATTTGTTATACATGTATTATGTGTAATGTAAAATGCATTTATATATAGGAATGGTATAAGTTTTACATGCTTTTTTATTCTTTTAAATGACTGAATAGTTTTACAGTTTATTATTGCAGAATTTGTTGGATTGATAAACATAAACAATGCTGGGTGAACAACTTTATAAATGAATTTTGATGCATTTCCTTAATTTTGGTGAGAATCTTCTTTACAAAATGTTCAACTGTATAAGAGTCCTTGTCCCTTTGCCCTTAATCCACATCCAATTTGTTTAACTGAAAGATGTATGTCGTTTTGCATTTGGCTAAGGTTTTGGTTTAAGAATTAAATAATCACCAGTCCATAAGTCTGGAAAAATTCCATCTCTTTTATACCCAAATATCAACATTCTTTTTTTTTTTTAAAGATTTTATTTATTTATTTGACAGAGAGAGAGAGAGATCACAAGTAGACAGAGAGGCAGGCAGAGAGAGAGAGAGAGAGAGGGAAGCAGGTTCCCTGCTGAGCAGAGAGCCCGATGCGGGACTCAATCCCAGGATCCTGAGATCATGACCTGAGCCGAAGGCAGCGGCTTAACCCACTGAGCCACCCAGGCGCCCAAATATCAACATTCTTATTAAAGGATGATACATATCATATTGGCTAATTTCTTGATTTATAGATTAGGAAATTGAGACCAAGAAGGTTAAGTGATTCCCCAGCTAAAACAGATGATTATCCATTTTGAAGTTAAAAGTCTAGATTTCCTAATTCCATATGCAGTGTCCTTTCCAAATGCACAAAGGCTATCAAGAGATCAGTGCAAGTTTCTCACTCGAGCCTTTTTCTGTAATTGGTGTTCATTTAATCCATACTCAAATAATGGATCTCTAGATGAGCATTCACTAGCCCCTCACTAGCTGCCATCTGTGTAGCTGCTAGGATTGCTTTTAACACAATGATAAGAAGCAAGTCAGCTAACTGGAAGAGAATGGGAATCATTCAGTTGCTAGCTGCTTTCAAAAGGGAAATTGATCTCTTTCTAAATTATAAGCTCTTTATTTTCTGTGCTCATAGTCTCAAGCCATTGACCTTACCCAGGTGGAAGAGTAGTAATCCAATTAAAGGCAATGCTGAAAACTCTAAGGAGCTTAAGTTGCTGAATTTCAGAAGAGATTTCTTTGATAGGATTATTTCTTAGTAATAGTATTTGTAAATTTTTAAGACAAAGTATCTGAAGAACAGAAAAGAGAAACAAACATGATAGAATGATCAAGTATCACAGATCTCGACTTGGTACATTTATAAACCCTTTGAACTAATGTAGTAGAATCAACGAATGAACATTGATTGGCTGTATCACCTGTCTCTTTTTTGCTCTTTTCCAGGGTATCATAAATGTCTATTTTTTATTATAATTATTATTAATAAGAAATTAGTGCAATATACACAATGATAAAAATGGACTCACTTCTGTGGGGAAGTAACTGATGTCATTGAAGGATAAGTTAAGATATACCAATTGGGAGGCCAAAATCGTTAAGTCTGGACAATTTGTGATAAAAAAGCCCTAAAAGAAAGTGACAAGTGATAAGAGGTTAATTAACAATGCACAAAATATTTTATACCGAAGAAAAATAAATGAGCACATAACTGAGGACAGGCTTGACACAGTACACTAACAAGGCTATACTCATCTTCCATTCATTTGTTAGTCCTGCCATAATAAAATTCCCTAAATATGGAAAGGTAGAAAACCAAATAGAAACTCTGCTAAGTATCTGTTATAATAAGTTTAGTGTTAGATGTGTGACAGGAATTATTTTGATTAACGGCAAACAAACATTTATAGAGTATCCATTGTGTGCTGAAATGTAATTAACTTTTATATTTAATTATCTCTTTTATCTTATTTTTCTTGTTTTCTACCTCTTTTGCCGTTATCATTCTATTATCTAATGTCTATCTAAAATTTCTTGTTTAAATATGGCCAATTCTGATTGAGGAAAACTATGTGCTGCTGTGAACTAAATGTTTGCGCTACCCACAAACCTTTATGTTAAAGTCCCAAACCCCAATGTGATGGCATTTAGAGGTGAGGCTTTGTGAGGTAATAGGATTAGATGGGTCTTAAGGGTGAGCCCTTATAATGGGATTAGTGCCATATAAGAAGAAGAAGGGGCCAGAGCTCTCTTTTCCACCAGGTAAGAATATAGGAAGAAAGTAGGTGTGAACAAGAGATCTCTAACCAGGAGACAAATCAGCTGACACCCCTCAATGATGGACTCCAGGGCTGCCAGAACTGTGAGAAATTAATGATATTTTGTCATAGCAGTCAGAACTGATTAAGACATGTTTGGTGTCCTCAGTATCTTTAACACTCCAGGATAATTGAAACACTTGTTTCTTAAGGGTCATAGAATCAGTAGTGGTCATCTGAATGGACCAAGGGATCATTGTTGGATGATGAGACCTCAGCTTGTAGAAAACGGGAACATCATTGCAGGTGCATTAGACTATGCCACATATCATATGAGAATGAAGTCTCATGGCTAAAGAACCTTAAGTTGAGTACTGGTTTCAAGACTGACCTTTTACTGAAGTATTACTATTTGTAATATGTTTATAGACAAAAGTAGGTGGTCTTTTTTTCCTGTCATAAACACTTTTCTCTGCAGAACTGGTGCTGTACTTACAGAGCAGATATGTGTTTATCATAGTCTCTAATCATTTCACTTAGTGTGCTCAGACAACTAGATGCCTTTACATTTCCTTTTGCCTGGAAATTTCTTCCCTCATGTCATCCCATGAACTATATAGTCTCACCTCATCAGTGGCCAGCACAGAGTCAGCTGTCTACTCATATGTCATCTGGCCAGAGAGGCCTTCCTAACCAACCTATGACAGATAGCAACCTCTCAAACCAGTGATCCAGCAATGATTCCCTGTCCCTGTCACTTGCCTTATTTTTCTTCATAGTTCTTATAATCATAGGACAGACTATGTATAAATATATGTCTGATCTCACCCCACTAAACTTTAATAAGCTCTATGAAACAGGCATTCTCCTCTGTTTGGCACACTGACATATAGTTAAAATACATAGTTTACCACTGGCACATGGGGGGTTCTTGATAAATATTGGCTGAATGAGTGAATATCCGGAAAACCTTCATGTTTGCCTCATGTAATCCCCAGGCCATCACTAGGAGGCTGGGTCCACCACGGTACCCCTGGTCTCTCTTTACCATCCCATCATAAAACCCGTTTTGCTGTGGTTATCATGCAAGGCTATGTGGAACTAAGCCGTAGATGAGTGTGGTCCAAGATGGCGGAGGAGTATGAGACCTTGATTTCAATCTGGTGCCAGGAGTTCAGCTAGATAGCTATCAAACCACTCTGAACACCTATGAACTCAACAGGAGATCAAAGAAAAGATAGCAACAACCTTAGTAACAGAAAAGCGAAGCCAGTTTTTGCAAGGTAGGACATGTGGAGAGTGAATGGAGGCGATATATGGGAAGAGGAGACTGCGGGCGGGGGGGCGGCTCCAGGCAAGCGGTGAAGCAACGGAGCACAAAATCAAACTTTAGAAGTCTGCTCCCTTGAGGGACGTTGCTCCAGAGGCTAAGCGTGGAGTGGAGCCCTCATGGGGACAGTGTGGTCTCAGGACCCTACGGTGGTTTTAGAAAGACCAGGGCTGTCTGAGGGTAGCTCTGCCACCCTCATATATATATGGGGTGGAGAAGCTGGCCACAGAGACAGAGCCGAGGAGTGGGCTTTCAGCTCGGGGTTACCTTAAACCATGATCCGAGGCACAGTTGGGCCACTGCTTTTAGAGGAGGGGTTCAACAAGTGAAAGAACTGGGGAAACTCCCTTTCTTACCCCCAGGAGGAGTGGTTTTGGAGCACAACTGCAGGAATCAGCTAGGTTTGAGCCTCCAAATGGGGCTGTGCACCTGAGATGGAAACACTTGGTTGCAGGCCGGGTGAGCATGGAGTGTGGCTGGAGGACCAGGGATGGGAGTGACTGACTGCTTTTATCCGAGGGTGTATTGAGGAGTGGGGCCCCAAGCTCTTGGCTCTTCCTGGCCGGAGACTAGGAGGCTGCCATTTTCATTCCCGTCCTCCAAAGCTCTATGGAAAGTGTTCAGGGAACAAAAGCTCCCAAGACCAAAATCTTTGAGCAGATTGCTTAGCCTGGCCTCTGGCAAGGGCATTGCAATTCTGCCTTGGGCAAAGACATTTGAGAATCACTGCAACAGGCCCCTTCCCCAGCGTTCAGCAAGAACATCCAGCCAAGACCAAGTTTACTGATCAATGAACTTGATCAGTGCTAGGGGAATACAGCACATAGAATTCATGGCTTTTTTCCCATGATGCTTTAGTCTTTCAACTTTAAAATTTTTCCTTCTTTTTCTTTTTCTTTTTGTGAATTTTTCTTCTTTCCTTTTTCAACCAACTTCTTATCTCATCAATTCTTTTTTAGAATCTCTTTTAATTTTAATCTTTACTATCTTTACTATTCTATCCCTTCATTATGTTTAACTTTATTTATTTATTTAACCTTATTGTATTTAACCTTATTTTTTGTATATATAGAAGTTTTTCTTTCTTTAAAAATTTGGGTTGCTGTTTCTTCTAACAGACCAAAATACACCCCAAATCCAGTGTATGGCTCTGTTCCATTCACCAGCCTGATCATAGTTTTTTTTCTTTTCCCCCCAGTTTTGGGTCTCCTTTGGTTGTTTAGTGTATATTTCTAGGGTCATTGTTACCCTTTTAGCATTTTGTTCTCTCATCCATCTATTCTTCTCTGGACAAAATGGGAAAACTCACCTCAAAAAAAAGAGCAAGAGGCAGTACCGATTGCCAGGGGCCTAGTCAATATGGACACTAGTAAGATGTTGGATCTAGAGTTCAGAATGACAATTATAAAGATATGAGCTGGTCTTGAAAAAAGCATAGAAGACACTAGAGAATTCCTTTCTGGAGAAGTAAAATCTAACCAAGTCGAAATCAGAAAGGCTATTAATGAGGGGCAATCAAAAAGGAGGCTCTAACTGCTAGGATAAATGAGGCAGAAGAGAGAATTACTGATATAGAAGACTAAATGATGGAGAATAAAGAAGCTGAGCAAAGATAAATAGCTACTGGATAACAAGGGGAGAATTCGAGAGATAAGTGAGACCACAAGATGAAACAATATTAGAATAATTATGATCCTGGAAGAAGAAGAAAGAGAAAGAGGGGCCGAAGGTATATTGGAGCAAATTATAGTGTAGAACTTCCACAATGTGGGGGAAGAAACAGGAATCAAAATCTAGGAGGCACAGAGAACCCCCCTCAAAATCAATAAAAATAGGTCCATGCCCCGTCATCTAATAGTAAATCAAGTCTTAGAGACAAAGAGAAAATCCTGAAAGCAGCTCAGCACAAGAGGTCTGTAGCCTACAAAGGTAGAAATGTTAGGTTGGCAGCAGACCTATCCACAGAGACCTGGCAGGCCAGACAGGACTGGCATGATATATTCAGAGCACCAAATGAGAAAAGTATGCAGCCAAGAATATTATTCAGCTAGACTGTCACTGAAAATAAGAGGAGGATAAAAAGCTTCTAGGACAGACAAAAACTAAAAGAATTTCCAAACACCAAACCAGCCTTACAGGAAATATTGAAGGGGTCCTCTAAGCAAAGAGAGAGCCTAAAAGTAACAGACCAGAAAGGAACAGAGACAATATACAGAAACAGTCACCTTACAGGTAATACAATGGCCCTAAAGTCATATCTTTCAATAGTTACCCTGAATGTAAATGGGGTAAATGCCCCAATCAAAAGACATAGGTTATCAGAATGGATAAAAAAACAAGACCCATTGATATGCTGACTGCAAAAAAACTCATTTTAGACCCTGGGGCTCCTGGGTGGCTCAGTGGGTTAAAGTCTCTGCCTTCAGCTCAGGTCATGGTCTCAGGGTCCTGGGATCGAGCCCCGCATCGGGCTCTCTGCTCAGCAGGGAGCCTGCTTCTCTCTCTCTCAGTCTGCCTCTCTGCCTACTTGTGATCTCTCTCTCCATCAAATAAATAAATAAAAATCTTAAAAAAAAACTCATTTTAGACCCAAAGAAACCACCAGATTTAAAGTGAGAGGGTGGAAAACCACTTACCATGCTAAGGGACATCAAAAGAAAGCTAGGGTGACAACCTTTATATAAAATTAGGTTTTAAACCAAAGATTATAAAAAGAGATGAGGAAGGACACTATATCATACTTAAAGAGTCTATCCAACAAGAAGATCTAACAATTTAAAATATCTATGCCCCTAACATGGGAGCAGCCAAGTATACAAGTCAATTAATAAAAAAAAAAAAAAAAAAATCAAAGAAAAAATGAACAATACAATAGTAGTAGGGAACTTTAACATCTCCTTCACTGAAATGGACAGATCATCCAAGCAAAAGATCAACACACTGGACTCACTGGACCAGATGGACATCACAGATATATTCAGAACATTCCATCCCAAAACAACAGAATACACATTCTTCTCTAGTGTATATCCAGAATAGATCACATCCTGGGTCATAAATCAGGTCTCAACTGGTACCAAAAATTGGGATCATTCCCTGCATATTTTCAGACCACAATGCTTTGGAACTCAAACTCAATAACAACAGGAAAGGTGGAAAGAACACAAATACATTGAGTCTAAAGAGCATCCTAGTAAAGAATAAATGTGTCAACCAGGAAATTAAAGGAGAATTTTAAAAATTCATGGAAACAAATGAAAACAAAAACACAACTATTCAAAATATATGGGATGCAGCAAAAGCAGTCCTAAGAGGAAAAATATATAGCATACAAGACTTTCTCAAGAAACAAGGAAGGTCTCAAGTATACAACCTAACCCTACACCTAAAGGACCTGGAGAAAGAAGAGCAAATAAAGCTTAAACCCAGCAGGAGAAGAGAAATAATAAAGATCAGAGCAGCCATCAAAAATATGAAATCTTGCCATTTGCAACAATGTGGATGGAATTAAAGGGTATTATGCTAAGTGAAATGAGTCAATCAGAGAAAGACAATTATATGATCTTGCTGATATGTGGAATTTGAGAATTAAGGCAGAGGATCATAGGGGAAGAGAGGAAAAAATGAAACAAGACAAAACCAGAGCGTGAGATAAACTAAGAGACTCTTAATCTCAGAAAACAAACTGAGGGTGCTGGAGTGGAAGGGGTGGAAAGGATGGGGCATCTAGATGATGGATATTGGGGAGGGTTTGTGTTATGGTGAGCGGTGTGTATTGTGTAAGACCAATGAATCACAGACCTATTCCCCTGAAACAAGTAATACATTATATATTAATAATAAAAAACAAAGTTAAATTAAATTATTTCAAAAAAAGGGGGAAAAAGGTACTAAGCACTAAGAATGTGGAGGCCTTCCCAATCTCTTGAACTGCTCTAGCAAGCATTAAGTTCTTATATCTGGGTCTGTATTAGATTAATCAGTACACTTGTTTTGTATAAGTTTTTGTTCATAGAAAGTCTACTTCTTTTAATAAGGCCCTGAACTAGATCAGGAATTATGACCTTTAATTCTTTTATATCACCCACAGAGCTCAAGATTCTACTCTGGAGTCTAATATTTTTTAAAATAATATTAAGGGCTGTGGAAATAAAGTTTTTCTTCACTAGTTCCACCCAACTCTTTAAAAGCTACATTCGTTCTCCATCTAAAGCAAGGATTAGCAAACTACACTCTGCCACCTGTTTTTCTAAGTTAAGGTTTTCTGGAACATAGCCATGCTCATAAGTTTAAGTATTGTATATAGCTGCTTTTGCATTATATAACAGAGTTGAGTGACAGAGACCATACAACTCTCAAAGCCTATGATTTTTTTATCCAACCCTTTGCAGAAAAACTCACCAACCTCTGATTTAAAGTAATTCATTCCTGGGGCATCTGGGTGACTCAGTTAAGCATCCTACTTTTGATCTCAGCTCAGGTGTTGATATCAGTGTTGTGAATTCAAGCCCCATGTAATGAATGAATGAAGAAATAAATGAATAAATGAATAAATAAAGTAATTCACTTCAAAGGGCATTCTATTGACTGGCTCAGTCAGTAGAGTATGTGACTCTTGATCTCAGGATTGTTAAGTTCAAGACCCATGTTAGCTGTGCAGATTACTTAAAAACAAAATCTTAAAAAAATAAAAGCAGTTCACTATAAAACCAGATAATCTGATTGCTCACTTATCCTAATGGTTAATGACCTTATTTCAAACCAACCTTCTCACTAAAACCAAGAAAGTAAACAAACACAACACAATAAATATTTGGAGAATTACCAAGGTAGCTAGGTCTTAATAAGCCAAACTTTTAGAAAGAAGAGAATCTCAGGATAGTAGACAGAACACTCAACACTACTTTTCTCCCTAAGTCATTTGCCTAATCAAAAGCTGTGGACAAGCTAAGTTGAGCAGAATTATAGCCAGTCTAATAGGGCCAGAGAGATAAAAATTGGAATTCACGGCTTACCGAGGACAAGGGGGTCTCAGACTTGGTATGAAAGGGCTGAAAGGCTACAGCCCTAGGAGTAAAAGTTAACCGGAAATCTCTATAAAGATTGAAGCTTAGATCAAAATAAAGCATTTTGAGGCTTCTGGTCCAAGATGGTGACATAGAGAGACCCTGAACTCACCTTCTCCATGCACTTGCCCCTTCTACATCTATTTACAGAGCAATTCCTTCTGAAGAAGAACTGAGAGCTGACTGAATGGCTTCTGCACAACAAAAGATAGAGAAACCATGCAGAGGACATCAGAAGAGATGGAAACACGGTAAGGCAGGGAGCCTCCACCCCCACCCCAAACACTTCCTCTGGAACTGCAGAGGGGAGGGACAGTACTGAGGGACCAGTACCAGATTCATCTACCCTGAGGCACAGAGAAAAAGCCATGGTTTCAAAGAGCAACTAGAATATAAGAGATGCAGTCCTAGAACTCTGCCAAATGGTAGGGGAGCTGCTGGAACTCTATGGACCGGAGGGGCTGGTGAACACCATGTTTAACATTTCCTCTCCACGGACAGAGCAGACAGGAGCAGGCTCTGGGCACCAGAGTGAGTCTGCTTGTCTCAGTGAGCCTTGGTCCCCTAGCCCACGCCAGCTCTAACCACCCCACTAAGGCAGCCGCAAGATGGTACACACTGGGACGCTCCTAGTCAATACTCACTACAGCTCCAGCAATCAACGCAAGGTGGTGGTGCGGGCGCGAACCACCCCAGAACACTCCAGGCCTGACCCACTTTGTCTCCAGATGGCTTGTTAGGGCGCCCCTAGTGGAGTGCTCTAGGACTTCCTGGCTCATGCCTGTTTGGCCCCAGCAGCCCCACCAGGGTATTCCCTATGCAAAACATCCCAAGGAACCCCCAGCGTGCCCCCTGCCTCAGCTCCAGCCACCCCATTAGCACCCCCTGCACAGAGCACCCCAGTACACCCTGATCTGTGCCCCATCTCAGTTCCAGCCACCCTATCAGAGTTACCCTGAGCTGAGCATGCTAGGACCACTTGGCTTGCACCCACTTCAGCTCCAGCTGTCCCATCAGAGAACCCTCTGCACAAAGAGTCCTAGGACCACCCCAGCCCATACCCACTTCCGCTCCAGCCATCCCACCAGGGTAGCCCCAGCTCAGAGGGCTCTGGGATCCCCAGCCCATACCAGCCACAGCGAAAGACTGGTAAATGTCAAAAGGACACAGAAACCGACTTGAATGTCTTTTACTAATGAAATCTAGAATAACTTAAGAATAAAAATCAGTAACAGTATGACAGATTATACTCACCACATGAAACAAATTGAACATTTGATGAGAAATAGGATTATTTGCATAGTTTTTACATATTAAGTGCAAAGGGGAAGAAAGAGTAACAGTGCAGAAGCTCTAAAGATACCACTTTAAACAAGTAATCTAAGTAAACCCTGTTAGTAATGGGATAAATTGAAATAATGTACCATGTGATAAGATAAAATTAAAGAAAAAATTTTGAGATATTAATGCCAACATTGAATGACCTATATCTAATCACTGGAAAATATAAGAAAAACCCACAGTAATGCACATTTTGCAAAATAACTTGCCTGTAATTTTTAAGTTTCAAAGTCATGAAAGTCAATGAAAGCTGGAAACGTATCAGCTTGAAAGAAACTGAAACAACTGTATTCAGCTTGTGACCCTGGATTAGATCCCTCTGTGATAAAGAACATTATGGGGTAAATTAGCAAACTTCAAGTGGGATCTCTTGGTTGAATAGAGTTACGTAGGAGAATGCCCTTGCTTGTAGGGAATATGTGCTTAAGTATTCCGGGGTAATGAAGTACTTCTGTGGGCTTCCTTTGTACTTTTCTTGCAACACCTCTGTAATTTTTAAATCATTTCAAAATTAAAATATTCAAAAATACAACATTTTGAACCTTGGGGGATATAGTTAAAGTTATGATTACAGAAAAATTTGGAGTCTTAAATACAAAAACAAGAAAAGGAAAGGCTGAAAATCAGCCTTTTCATAGGAAGCCCACATTCATATAAAGAAGTTAGAAAAAGGACGGCAAATAAATCCTTCCAAAAGAAGAAAGATATTAATAATAAAGATAAGAGCAAAAATTAATAAAATAAAACCAGAATGGTAAGAATCAGCAAATCAAAAAGCTCACCACATGAAAAACAAATAAGGGAATACTACCAGAGTTTGTTTTTGTTTTTTTTTTAACTGTCCCCCTCCTGAGTTTTTAATTTTAGTCATTCTATAGAATATGCTGTGCAATCTGACTGTGGTTTCAGTTTGTCATCCTTGATGAGCAATGACGAGAACATTTTCATGTTATGGTTGGCCCTTAGTATATCATCCTTTGTAAAGATATGTCAAAGTCTTCTGTCCTTTCTTTTTCTCGTGTGTGTGTGTGTGTGTGTGTGTGTGTGTGGCAGAATTCTAGATGACCTCTGTGACTTTGACCCTGGTGATAGTCCTATGTCAGTTTTTAAACTTTTGACTTTGTTTCCAGCAACCACGCTAAATTTACTTATTGGTAGGATTGTTTTGAGATTCCTTAAGATTCGCTACATAAACGGTTGTGTTGTATGCCAATGAAGATAGTTTTACTTCTTCCTAATCTTTCTTATCTTATGTAAGTGGCTAAAATCATCATTACAATGTAGGATAAAAGTGAAGGAAAAAATTTTCTTGCCTTGCACCTATCTTAGGGAGAAAGTATTCAATCCTTACTGATTATATATGGTGTTGGTGGCAGAGTTTTCATAGATACTGTTTATTTAATTATGAAAGGTTTCCTTTAACCCTAGTTTACTTAGAGGTATATTTGTTTTCTTTCATCTTTTTAAAAAAGATTTTATTTATCTGAGAGAGAGAGAAAGAGAGAAAGAGAGAGAAAGAACACAAGCCGGGGAGGCACAGAAGGAGAGGCAGAAGCAGACTCCTTTGTGAGCTGGGAGCCCCAACGGGAGGCTCCAACCCAAGACCCCAGGATCATGACCTAAGCCGAAGTCAGATGCTTAACCAACTGAGCTACCCAGGAGCCCCTTTTTTTCATCTTAAATGGATGTTGAATGTTGTCAAGTTTTTGCATTTATTGAGATGATATTGTTGAAAATCTTTTCTCGTGAAAGCTTCATTTAGTCATGATACATTATCCTTCACTTTTAATTTTTGATATTGCTGAATTTGATTTGCTAATATTTTCTTGAGAAGTTTTGCACTTAATTTATGAAAAATAGTGGTCTATAATTTTCCTTTTTTATAATATCCTTGTCTGGCCTTGGTGTGGAAGTTATATAGGCATCATAAAATGAGTTCATATAAACTAGTGTTATTTCGTCCTTAAATATTTGATAGACTCACCGGGGAAGTCCTATGTGCCTAGAACTTTCTTTGTGTAAAGGCTCTTACCTAAAATCTTAATTAGATTTTGTTACAGGCACAAAACTATACTGGTGTTCTTTTTCTTGTTGTACCTGTTTTATCAGGTTGTGTTTTCCAAGGAATTTTTCCATTTCATCACATCTGTGCCACTTACTGGGAAAAGGTTGTTCTTAGTGTTTTGTGATCTTCTATTTTGATGTCTATGAGACATGTGGTGATGTCCCCTTTTTTTAAATTTTGATTTGATATTTAGAGTTTTCTTTTGTTTTTCCTTAATCAATCATATTATGGATTTAGAAATTTTATTAATCCTTTCAAAAAACTAAGTCTTGTCAAATGTCTTTTCTGCATCAATTAAGATGATTATGTTTTTTCCCTTTATGAATATTGTATTTTTATGTATAATAATATATACATACATATTATGTTTAATGTGTATTGATTTTCTTTTTGAATCATCCTTTTATTTCAAGAATAAATGTCCCTTTGTTATTACATATAATTCTTTTAATTTTTTGGATTTAGTTTGCTAGTATTTTGCTGAGGATTTTTATCCATATTCATATGGGGTGTTGATTGTGGTTTTATTTGGTGTCTTTTGTTCCTTTGGCATCTAGGTTATACTGACAACACAGAATGTGTTAGAGATTGTGATATTCTTTTTTTTTTTTAAGATTTTATTTATTTATTTGTCAGAGAGAGAGAGAGTACAAGCAGGCAGAGTGGCAGGCAGAGGCAGAGGGAGAAGCAGGCTCCCCACTGAGCAAGGAGCCTGATGCAGGACTTGATCCCAGGACCCTGGGATCATGAACACAAGCCAAAGGCAGTCGCTTAACTGACTGAGCCACCCAGGCATTCCGAGATTGTGATATTCTAATTCAAAAGAATATGTATTTGGTCACTCAGATGACCAAAATATATCTCTCATGTATATTTGGTTTTCATTCGAAGTTCCTGACTCACAGGTCTCCAAATTCTTGAAATTTCTGGAATCATAAGAGCAGTGGGAACATCTTTTGTTATATTTGATCCCTTTTCCTCAGTTCCTGAAATCACTTCAGAGCCATAAAGGTGAAATGCATAACAAGTCCCTTTCCACAACTGGATTTATGTTAATAAGGTGACTTTTGGAAAGCACTGAAGGATGGAGGCTGGTTTCTAGGGGAACCAAATATGTGATTAGAGAATTGGCACTTTCTGCCCCACTAACTCCCTTCCTCCAGAGAGGGGAAAGGGTTGGATATTGAGTTCAATCACCAAAGGCCAATGGTTTAATCAATTATGCCTATGTAATAAAGCCTTCTTAAAACCCAAGAGGACAGGGTTTGGAGAGAGTCCAGGTTGGTAAATATGTGGAGATTTGGGGAGAGTTGTGCCTGGAGAGGGCATGGAATCTCCATATCTGTTAGGGTCCGTTATCAAAGGAACAAAACTGAGACAAGGTGAAAGTTATTTAAAGCTTTATTTTATGACAAGTATTAGAAGTTAGACTGATCAGCCAGGGGAACGAGACTGAGACAAGGTGAAAGTTATACAAAGCTCTATTTTATGCCAGGCATTAGAAGTCAGGCTGACTGGCCAGGGCCACCTCTGAAGAGAGCAACCGCTCCCAGCCTCACAGACTAACTTTTACAGAGCAAAATCCTGGCCACACATAGGTGGCCAAGGAGATTGTAACATTGTATAGTCATGTTAGGCCACATGCAGGTGGCCAATTGTATTACAATTTACACTATAGTAGCTGTTTGAACTAACCTATTACTCTGGTCAGAATTGGCGCTCAAGTTTGGTGCCCAAAAGGCGGGGTTTACATTCTTTGGTGGTTAGGGAGATAGTATGTGTGCTTTACTGATTGGATGTTTTCACCTGGCCTGACTGGTCCTTGTATTCTGGGCTCCGTTATCAGGAACTGGCTGACCTGGTCTTGTATTCTGGGCTCTGTTATTAGGAACTGGCCGACCATATTTTACTGGTTTCCCAGACTTGCTTCTAAGTAAGTTTCTCTGGGGGGGGGGGGGGGCAGGGTCAGTTTAAGTTTTACTGCACAAACAACAAAATGGCTTTGAACCAAGATGGAGTCGCTCTGGGTAAATAAGCCCTTACACTAACCTTTTTCCATACTTTGTCCTCTGTATCTCTACATCTGACTGTTGACTCTTATCCTTTAATTCCTTTAATATCCTTTATAATAAACCAGTTATCTAGTAAGTAAATGGGATTCCTGAGTTTTGTGAGCCGCTCCAGCCAATTAATTGAACTGAAGCAATGGTTCTTGGGAACCTCTAATTTATAGCCTGTTGGTCAGCGTGTAGGTACCAACCTGGGCTTGTGATTGGAATTGTGAGTTGGAAGGCAGTCTTGAGGGTCTTAGCATTTTACCTATGGAATCTGGTGTTAGCTCTAAGTAGCGGCAAAATTGAGTTGAATTGTAGGCACCCAACTGGTGTCTAAGAATTGCTTGGTGGTGTTGGGGAACTACTCCCGCCACCATGGTGGAACTGGGTTCAGAATACCATTAGAGGTATTCCCTCCGCTTTTATTATTTTTTTAAAGACGATTTTGAGAGGTATAGGTATTCATTTTTCTTTAACTGTTTTGTAGAATGCATCCATGTAGCCTTGTGGTCCTGGGCTTTTCTTTGTGGGAGGCTTTTGATATTTATTCAATCTCTTTATTCATTATAAGTCTACTCAGATTTCTTTTTGTTGTTGAGTCAGTTTTGGTAATTTGTGCTTTTCTAAAACATTTTGCCATTTCATCTAAGATATTTAATTTGTTGGCACACAATTATTCATAGTATTCGGTTATAACCCCTTTTATTTCTATAGGGCCAGTAGTAATGTCTTCATTTTCATTTCTGGTTTTAGTTATTTCCTTTCTCTCTCTCTTTTTTTTTCTTAGTTTAGCTAAAGATTTGTCAATTTCATTGATCCTTTTAAAGAACTAACTTTTGATTTTGTTAATTCAACTGCTTTTCTTTTCTTTTTTTTTTTTTAAAGATTTTATTTATTTATTTGACAGACAGAGATCACAAGTAAGCAGAGAGGCTGGCAGAGAGAGAGGGAGGAAGCAGGTTCCCTGCTGAGCAGAGACCCTGATGTAGGGCTTGATCCCAGGACCCTCAGACCGTGTCCTGAGCTGACGGCAGAGGCTTTAACCCACTGAGCCACCCAGGTGCCCCAATTCTACTGCTTTTCTATCTCTATTTCATTAATCTCTGTTGTAATCTTTCTTATTTCCTTCTTGCTGCTAGTTTAAGGTTTATTTTGCTCTTTTGTTCAAGTTCTTCAGGTGTAGAGTGAGGTTATTGATTTGAGATTTTTCTTCTCCACATTCCCCTTTATCCACATTCCCCTGGTCCCCAACGTCAACATTCCATACACCAGTATGATGTATTTGTTATAATCAATAAACCACATTAACACACATCATTATCAACCCAAGTCCATGATTTACATGAGAGTTCAAACTTTGTGTTGAATATTCCACGGGTTTTGACAAATATATAATGAAATGTATCCACTAGCACAGTACCACACAAAAAAATTTTACAGTCCCCAAAATCACCTATACCCCTCCTGCTCATTCTTCCCTCCCTCCTCCACCATCCCTGGCAACCACTGTTTAGTTTTACTGTCTTTATAATTTTGCCTTTTCCAAAATGTTTTTCATTGTTGTTCTTTGATTACTGCCTTTTTGGAGTTTAATTATTTTGTGATCTGCCATATTGATTTTCTTCTCATTCTCTTTTGTATATATTTTAAAGATAGTTCCTTAGTAGTTGTTACCATGGGGATTACAGTTGGCATCTTTAATTTTTAACAATCTAGTTTAGATTGATATCAAATTAATTTCAATAGCATGTAAAATCTTTGTTCCTATACAACTCCATCCCTGCCCTACTTTATGACATATTGTCAAAAGTGACATCTTTATACATTGTATGTCCATTAACATAGATTTATAATTATTATTTTATGTATTTATCTTTAAATCACATAGGGAATAAAAAGAAGTGCTGCAAACCAAAAATAGAATAATACTGAGTTTTATATTTACCTGTGTAGTTACCTTTACCAGATTCCTTTATTCCTTTCTAAGGTTTTGAGTTGCTGTCTAATGTCTTTTCATTGCACCCTGAAGAACTCCCTGAGCTTTTGGTTACCTTAGAACATCTTAATTTCTCATTTGTTTTTCAAAAGACAGTTTTGCTGGATATAGGATTCTTGGCTGAGAAATTGCTTTTCTTTCATCACTTTAAAAATGTCATCCCATTCCTTTCTGGCTTCTGTGGTTTCTGAAGACAAACTGGCTATTAATTTTTAGGATGCCTTATGCATGACAAATCATTCCTCTCTTGCTGTTCTCAAGGTTTTTCTCTAGTTTTTGACAATTTGATTATAATGTGCCTCATTGTGAATCTCTTTGTGTTTACCCTTCTTGGAATTTGTTAGGCTTCTTGGATCTATAGATTTGTAGCTTTAATCAAATTTGGGAAGGTTTTGGCCATTATTTCTTCAAATATTCTTTCTGCTCTCATCTTTCTCCTCTTCTTCTAGGACTTTCATTACCTCTATTTGGTTCACTTGATGGTATCTGGTCTCTTAGCCTCTGTTCATTTTTTTTTCTTCTTCTTTTCCTTCTTTCCCTTCCCTTTGTTGTTCCCCTTCGCCCCCTCCTCCTTTTACTCCTCCTTATCCTTCTTCCCCTTCTCCTCCTTCTTCATCCTCTTCTTCTGTTCCTCATACTGGATGATTTCAATTGACTTATCTTCCAGTTCTGTGATTCTTTCTTTTGCCTGCTCAATTCTACTATTGAAAGCTTCCAATGTTTTGGTTATTATATTTTTCAGCTCTTTTTGTTTCTCTTTTATAATTTTGTTTTCTTTTTTCTTAAAAAGATTTTATTTATTTATTTGCCGGGGCCAGGGTATGGTGGTGAGGGAGAGAGCATGAGCCGGGGGAGCAGCAGAGGAAGAGGAAGAAACAGGTTCCCTGCTAAGCAGGGAGCCCGATGTGGGGCTTGATCTCAGGACCCTGGGATCATGACCTGAGCCGAAGGCAGACGCTTAATGACTGAGCCACCCAGGCACCCCTCCCCATTATAATTTCTATCTCTTTTTTGATAAATCTCTGCTCACACATCATTCTTCCTCTTCTTCATTTTTTAGCTACTTCAGCATATTTAAGACAGTTGAGTTGAAGGTTTTTTTCTAGCAAGTCCAATGTCTGTGCTTCCTCAGAGACAGCGTCTATTAATTTCTACAATGACTAGGCCATATCGTTTCTTCACATGTTACACATATTTTGTTGAAAACTAAATACTTTCAATATTATAATGTGGTAACTCCAAAAACTATATTATCTCCCTTCTCAGTGTTTATTTTTGTTGCTTGCTGTGGGCTGTTGCTGTTGGTTTAGTGATTTTTCTAAATTGTTTTTGCTGTCTTTACATTCTCACATGTTGTCTTTGAAATCTGTGCTCCTTTAGCTTGTGTTCAGTTAGTGTTTTGAAAGAGTCCTGTAAAACAGGACTGGGAGGGGGGAGAATAATATTTCTTCTGGTCTTTTCAGATTGGCTCTATTGAGGGGCACCCTTTCAATGATTAGCTAGACCATTAAAAGGTGGTGAAAACTTGGAGTCTTCTTGGGCCTTTTCTGAGAATGCATCCTGTGCTGGCCATGCACCTAGTTTTTTAAATCCCCCAGTATGCAGAGGCATTTTTGAATCCCTAATTTCCCCCAAGAAACTCTTATAGCTTTTCCTATTTTTGCAATTTTTCTATGAGTTTGAATTTATTTCAAAACAAAATTTAAAATAAAAAAGCATAGATTTTGAGGTCAAAGAGGCCTGCCTTCAAACCCAAGCTCTACTACTTTTTTGCTGTGTAGTCTTTCACGAGCTATTTTCATTGGGCTTCAGTGCTTCTATCTGCACAATGAAGATTATAATACCTATTTTAAGAGTAACATTTTCTTTGCACATAGTGGATGCTTAATAAGTGGTAACTATTATTATTGCTATTCATCATACCAGGTTCATGTTCAGCAAAAAGTCAGCCTATTGCTAGATTTGGCACAGGGGCCAAAGATTTCTGATAGCTTTAAAATATGATAATTCTGAATCCTACTTTTCTTAACATGCTAGATAATGAAAAAACACTATAATTGCTTTGGATCTTAACATTTTAAGAAACTGGAAGGAAGGCAAACTAAGACACAGGTTTAGGGATAAATCTGTATGTGTTCCTGGAGAATCTCTATTGTAACAGGAAAGATCCCTTCAATAACATGGAAATTAACCTAAATTAAGAAACCTAAGGTAAAAATAATAGGTAATACAAAAAGAAGTTGCCATTAAAACAATCTAGCATACCTTAAGATTAAGTGCATTTCTTCCATATATTTGACAGTTTACTATGGCAAG
The DNA here is from genome assembly GCF_902655055.1 of Lutra lutra. Taxonomy (NCBI): domain Eukaryota; kingdom Metazoa; phylum Chordata; class Mammalia; order Carnivora; family Mustelidae; genus Lutra; species Lutra lutra. Next base: position 143,456,625 of record NC_062280.1, read on the forward strand.
GTTGGTCATGGCTATTATTGTTTCATATCGTGTTGCACTGATAGTCTTAAGACCTCCACCACGTATGAGATGTACCTGTGATTCCTCTTCTTTTCTAGATTTAACAATACCTAAGTAAATAGAAGAAAACATGAGACTCAACTGTGTTAGCACTTAGAATGAAAGTTAAAAAGTATTGATATGATAATAGTGAATCATCATAAATAGGTTAGCTGTGTAAATCCTCTGGAAAAGATTCTTCATAACCTTCCCCCACCCTATCTCACCTTGTTGCTAAACTAGGTGTTGTTGTTGTTGTTGTGTGTGTGTTTTCCACATATTAGATAGTACAATTGCCTTTCAAAAAGAAAACCATATGCTTATAGATTTCTATCTAGATAAGTTAAATTCTACCAATCTCAGTCTTTTTGTGTTGTATGTAAAAATATATTTTTTAAATTTTATTAATTTACATAAGGAGCTTCTTGCTTCATAAAACTAATAAAGGACATCATATAATCTAAGTCAGATAGAGGTCACCTCCTAAGGAACAACCTTGCTTTTTCTCCTAATACCATCTTGATGCATTTTTCAAGTGCATATGTAATTCAGCTTCCTTCTCTCAGTTTGAAGACCCCATACAAGAAGAAAAATCCAAACAACTCAGAAGTTAGCCTAACAGAGATCATCTAAATTTACTTTATCATGACCCTTGTGGGCTTCACTTTCTATAAAAAATGTCCTATCCAAGTATGCACCTAAGTGCAGCAGGAAAATATTGTGAGATTTTTGTAATATAAATTTTATATTCATAGCCATTCTTGTTGCATTATTTGCAGCAACGTATTTTACAACCTCAGTAATTCTTTTTTTTAACAACCTCAGTAATTCTTATGCCATCGCTTCAACAAAAGGAAATAATGCATCTTAGACCAGAAAAAACAGTGTTCAGTTTCTATTTATAAAATGGGCCCTGTGTGCCCATTTCAGATCAATAAGTGTAAAAGTTAACTGCAGCAGAAAGATGTGTGATATGATAGACTTCTTGTCTTGGGAGAAAGTGGAGCAAGAAGGAAAGGAGAGTGAGTTAAGACCTAAGTCTGTGGCCTGCTCCCGGCTCACCTATCCTCATGGACTAAGTCCAAGCCGTTGGTTTTTGAGTGGAAATGAAGGAAATGGAGGTGGAGAGATTAAGTATAAATTCCCTCATGGATCTCTGAAGGATCTGAAGACCATTAAACTCACACCTGAAACTTTTCAAAGAAGGAACCACCAGAGTGGGACAATCTCAACAAATCAGAAGTAGCAGCATGCATGCCTTGTTTCAGCTTATGATGTGGAGGAGACTGAGAAGTTAACTGATGTCATAGATAATGGTACAGAATTATTGGGAAGGATAACGTGCTCAGAGAGTCCTATGGTTGGAATAATTAACAATACTGTCCTGTATATTTGAAATCTTAAAAATTCTCATAACAAGAAAAATGTAGGGTGATAGATATTACTTTCTTGTGGTAATCATTTCACAATAAGTAAATTAAACTAGGAAAAAAGAGAAAGTTCTATAGTTTGAATGTTCTATGTTTAATCATTAATTGAATCATTAATTTGTTATATTATTTTTTTCTGTTCCAGAATTTTGACTCTTGGTTTTAAAAACAAAAATTCTCATTCTCTAGTAAAATTCTCCAACTTATTCTTTCTTTTCTTTTTTTTTTTTTAAGATTTTATTTATTTATTTGACAGAGAGAGACACAGTGAGAGAAGGAACACAAGCAGGGGGAGTGGGAGAGGGAGAAGCAGAAGCAGGCTTCCTGCTGAGCAGAGAGACTCATGTGGGGCTGGATCCCAGGGCCCTGGGATCATGACTAGAGCTGAAGGCAGACGCTTAACAACTGAACCACCCAGGTGCCCCTATTCTTTATTTTCTTAAACATAGTAGTCACAATTATTTTAAAATCCCCATTTGAAAACTTCAGTATCTGACTCTGTGGATCTGTTTCTATTATCTGTTTCTTTCTCCTTATTCACTTTATCCTGTTTTTAGGATGTCTTGTGATTCTTTTAAGTTTAATGCTAGACATTGTGGATGAGAATTTTAAAGGATCAGGTTAATGCAACATCTCTCCAACAAGTGTTAAACTTTCTTTGATTAGGCAAAAAGTATCACTTTGATTCATTAAGGCTTGGTTTTGAGCTTTGTTAGAGATAATCTACTTTAGTTTTGTGCCTTTTTCTAAAACATCATCCTTATTCCTAACACATGGGTCCTCTGGGTCTTCAACTAAAAGCTCAGTGTATTTACAAGGCCCCTACATTTTGGCAGAGCTTTAATTCCAATAATTGTTTTCCATGCCACTATGAAATTATATGTTCCCTTCCTTTGCATCTCAGCTGATATTTCCTGCTGTGTTTCTTAGAGTTTTATCCTGCACATGCACAGATTAGAAATTAGCAGATATGTATACAGATATTTGGATTCACTTCTCTCCTCTCTGAGACTTTACATCAAGCCCCAGCTATACTGACAGCTCTGAAGTCTGATGGCTATCTCCTCAACTCGGTTATACTCCCCCTTTCTACCTGTGCTCTATTCTCTAACACCACAAACGACCTCAGGCCAAAGGCAAGGTAAGTGGAGAGCTGACTCACAAGCTTCCCTTATTTCAAAGATTGTAGCCACTCATGTCAGGCCTACAATGGTTACTTTCCAATATCTTCAAAGCATTTTTCTATATTTTGGGCAGCTTTAATAGTTGATTTTGGTGGGAGGATTTGTCCAATACAAGCTACTCAACTGTAGACAGACCAAAAGTCTTCAAGTTATTTTAAAATCTGTATCTGATAATTCTAACACCTGGCTCTCCTGTGGGTATGTTTTCACTGTTTACTTTTTTGCTAGTTCACATTCATTTTGTCTCTCTGTGTGCCTCACAATTATGAATTGCTTACTACACACTGTATTTGTGAAATTATTTGTAGAAATAATGTGAGTCTAGGATGATATAATTTTCTTTAAAGATTATTTTTCATTTGTTTTTGCTGGGCAACTAAAGCCAAAGCACTTAGAACAGTGACTGGCATGTGGAAAGTAGTTAATTTTCATTATTTCATGTTTACCTGCCCCACCCAGATTAAGGATCCTTTTTATGTTCCCAACATCAGTCCAGTTTGGCTTAAAGTCAATATTAAAAAAAAAATAGTTGCTAAGTAAATGGCCTGAAGAGCTGAGTTGAGCTCTAAAAATGTGGTGAGACATATATATGAATCACGCACACATACACTGACACACAAAGTCATGAATATTTTTATAGAGAGGTAAAGTTATATGCAGTTTTTTAAAGAATGATATAGCATTTACCTTCAGGTAGGTTTGGTGTGCTTTGCCTCGGAGTACTTTCTACCTTTTCAGATTCTGCTACCTGAGTTTCTAGAAAAAAGAAAAAAATGAACCAACTTTTGGATTCCTGTGAAAATTTGTGTTCAGGGTATTGTGATTTCATTATAATTATTCATCTTTTAATGAATTTGTATTATACATGGAAATGTGTCCATGAAGGCATCCATCAGCATTGGCATTCTGCTTCTGGATTTCATCTAGATTACCTTCTGAATGATTGTTTATTCCCCCTGCTCTTTTATATTGACTTTTCTGATCCTTTGTCCTCATCTGGTTCCCACTACCACCATCAAGGTAAAGCATCCGGTTTGACCTTGGGAGACCTCCAAAGTCAGTATTTCTGCTACTGCATTCTGGCTCATATATTGAATGTATGAGCCAAAAGTGATCCCATCATCCAAACTGCAAACGCAAGGGATAACTACCCTTTGCTTTCATGCCATCTCTCTCCCTTGCTCTACTTGAGCCCATTATCACAAACCATGTTCAGAATGCATTTACCTAATAAAGACTGTCTTTGAGGTTTTCTTGGCAAAACTGGTGTTGGTATGGAGATGGGACCTGGAAAATGAGTAATACTTAGTACCACAGCAGTATCTTGTTTTAAATGTTTAGCCCACCATCTTCTTCCTTTAACACGACTAGATCTTGTTATAGGGCTTGGCACAGTTGCTCTTGCACCTATCAGAGGTTGCCTAAAAGTGTAGGTAGATGCAGATAGAACTTCCTTGGGTTTGGGAGAAATAGCTGGGGAAGTAGTACTTGGAAGTCTGGAGAACTCTGAGGAGAAAATCACAATGTCTTTGAACATGTCACCAAAATAAATATTTTTTATTTTTGATGATTTTTCTTTTGATTTTCTTGACCTTTTCATTTGTCTTATTTCTTTCCCAAAAACACGACTTGAGGCCGAATGACAGGTTGGAAAAAATAAGGAACCAGTAGCAGTCTCTGGAATGTGCCAATACACATTCTTAGAAGTTTTTCTGGGTATTGAAATAGTAGTCACTTTTTCTTGTATATAATGATCAAGAAAGAGATTTTGGATATTGACAAGGGTTTGTGGTTGACTTCTTGAAACATCAGGAAAACTAGTTTTCTTTCTTTCAATTGAAGTGGTTTCATCTTGAATGAACGTTACATGTTTTGGCTCAGTTTTACCAGTCTTGGCTAAACCAGAAAGAAAAGAAAACACAATTAGTTTATATTTATCAAGGTATCAGGGACAAAACTATTAATGTGCTAGCATTCATAGCTTTTCTTTATTTACTCACCCCTCTTTCACCTTCTAAAATTTTCTGTATATGTTTGCTCAGCTATCAGGACTTTTGTTTAGCTGACTGGGGTAAAGTTTTAGTTATCAACTGGAGGAGTGGAAAGACTAAATTGTATTAGGTTTAGAAAGGGTAGGGAGAAACTCTTGGAAGAACAGAATTGATAGAATAATAGGACATAAAGGGAGGTGTTTTTTTGTTTGTTTGTTTTGTTTTGTTTTGTTTTTGAGCAGTTACTACTAAAACTGAAGTATGGGTAGGCAAAAATGATTTGGATGAAGTTTTGCTATTTATCTATCTCTTCCTCATTTGAAACTTCTTCAAGCAAAGACATTTCTTTTCAATGCCAAATGGCAGACCAATGTCCAAACACTATAACATCCTGATATTGGCTACAATGTACTACAAGTTCAGTTAGGTTACAATGGTAAATGTTCTTTTCTCTCTTAGGTCCAGAAAATGCACTCTGCCTGCATTCTTCAGTACCTCACTACACAAATATGCTTTCTCTCTCCTTTGTGACTGAATGTGAAATGACTTTTCTTCCATTGTCTCAGCTGAGTACAATAAATGATGAGGACCTCTACATTAAGGCAAGGCTTGGAAAGAGATGGCCAAAACAAGTCCAACTCTCACCCTTTTAAGAGATGGCTGAAGACTGGCCCGAATTCAGAGAGAGGAATTCTTCTGAATAGCACTATTGGGGTGGTATGTGTTTTCCTGAACTTCCCCTCCCTGAGGAGGGTGGATTAGGATGATTTTTCCCCCACCTCAAGCCATGTGAGGGGAATTCTCAGAGAAGCATTTATAGAAAAAGAGGAGTGTATGCCACAAGGAGAATATAACATCTTACCACTCCCCTACTCACAGCCCCCACTAATACAGAGTAGCAAAAAAAAATATTAGTCCTTCCAGGGCTGTGTTCCAGTTGGAGCAAGGCAAGAGGGTCCTTGAAACTACTTGATCTGTATCTTGTGGCATTTCAGGGGGTGCTGAGACTGATGTGTGATTCTTACCTTCATTCCTTAACTCTTCCCCACCCCTAACCCCACCTATGCAGGAGCAGAAACTATCAGTTGTGGAAAAGAAGTAAAGGACAAGATGGAAGAACTTATTATGACCCTGTTTCCTTTGACTTGTCTACAAATTAGCAGACCCAGTCTGAGCTGGGAGAAGGGGCAAGGTTTGAGTATATGCTTGTTAAAAGTAATGATTTAAGTTGAACTATTTGTTTAATATCTGAAAATGAAACCAGGCTCATAGAGGACAGTGATGAGAAAATCCTGGGAAGAGAGATCGATGCCATATGAGTGTGAAGGGCAGTAGTAGGAGGAGAAGAATGTTTCCTTCCTCCTTATATAAAACTAATAAAAAATAGCTCATTCAATAAAATGGTTATACCACTACCTTCACCTTTTTCCCCCTCTCTCCCATATTAAAACAAACATGGTAACACAAGCAAAATCCTCAACAAACTCCAGACCTCCACCACCATCTCACCATAGTTATCCTTCCCTTCAATGGCAAACTGAAGGAATTTACACTCAGTTTGATTTCTTTTCTTCTCCTCTCTGTTGTTTCACTTTATTTAATCTAACTTTTAATTAAATTAATGGACTTTATTTTTAGAACAGTTTTAGATTAAAAAAAAAAAACTTGAGCAAGAAGACAGTTCCCATACATTCCCCTCCCTTGCACACAGTTTTATCTATTATTAACATCTTGCATTAGTGTAGTACATTTATTATAATTGATGAACGAATGTTGACATACAATTAGAGTCCATAGTTTATATTAGGGTTCATTCTCTGTGTTGTTCAGTTCCATGGATTTTGACAAATGAGTCATGTCATGCATTCACTATTACAGTATCCTAAAAAATAATTGTACGACCTTAAAATTCCCTGTGCTTCACCTGTTCAACACTTCTCCTCTCCCTGAACAAACTTCTGGCAACCACTTATATATTTTTTATTGTGTTATTATTTTGCCTTTTGGATACTTCAGAAAATTCATGTTGAGGGTGGTATGATAGTTATTAGTCTTTTAATGAATTCGTATCATTCACAGAAATGTGCCCGTGAAGGCATCCATCAGCATTGGCATTCTGCTTCTAGAGTTCATCTAGATTCCCCTCTGAATGATTGACTACGGTACCTAGTCTTCTCCTTTTCTAGTTTCCCAGGGTAAAAGCTTAGAGTATTTGTTTTAGATTAATCTTCTTTTCCTAATATATGCATTCAAGGCTCTACAAACCCTCTAAGCCCTACTTTTGTTGTGTACCACACATTTCGATAGGTTGTATTTTTATTTTCATTTAGTTCAAACAATTTTACAATATCTCTGTGACTTCTTTGACCCATGTCCTAGCTAAGTGTGTTGTATAATCTCCAAATATTTTGGGACTTCCACATATCTTTCAGTTATTGATTTTTAGTTTAACTCTATTGTGTTCTGAGAGCAAATAGTGTACAATATCTGTTCTTTGGAAGTGTGTTTTACGGCCCAGAATGTGGTCTAGCTTGATGAGTGTCTTATAGGAGTTTGGGAAGATGTTTTCTGCTGTTGTTAGATGAAGACAATTGGATCCTATTGATTGTTGGTACTATTCAGTTCAACTATATCCTTACTAGTTTCCCACCTGCAAATCTATTACTAATAAGGAATGTGGAATTCTTATACTATAATAGTGGAGTTATCTATTTCTCCTAACAATTCTAGCAGTTTTTGCCTCAGATATTTTAACTCCCTCTTTTGGATACATGTCAAAGATTATTATGTCTTCTTAAAGAATTGACCCTTTTATAATTAAGAATTGCCTCTATTTATCCCAAATAATTTTTATTGTTCTGAATGTGCTCTGTCTGAAATTAATATAGCTTTTTCAGCTTTTTAAAAAATTAGTGTTAGTACAGTATGTCTTTCTTTGCACCCTTACTTTTAACCTAAAGGAAGTTATACTTAAAGTAAGTTTCTTATAGACAACAGAGAGTTGGGTCTTATTTATCTGCTATAACAGTTTGTCTTTTAATTGGTATACTTAGACCATTAATTTGTAATGAATTATGGACATTATTGGCTTAATGTCTGCCACATTTATAAAGTTTTCAATTCTTTACTATTGTTTTGCTGCTGCCGCTGCTTTTTTTTAATCTTCCCTTCCTTTTCTTCTTTTTCTGGTTTCAACTGAGCATTTTATGATTCAGTTTCTCAGTTTCTCTCTTAGCATATCAATTGGACTTCTTTTAAAAAAATTTTAAGTGGTTTCCCTGAAGTTTGTGATATACACTGATAATTCATCTGATTCTACTTTCTTTTATTTTTAGTTGATATATACTTTATTGATTGGTATTCATACTTTAAATTTCAGCTATCTTGATACGCAAAAAAACAAGACAACCTAAGTTTGATGTGCTGCATTTAGAAAGGATATTTAATTTATAATAAAAGTTTCTTTTATTGTCCTTTCAGAGTGTCCTCCCATTTACTTTTCAAACCATTATGACTTGGAACTTCCCACCTCTACTACCAAAGCTGTTATCACAAAGTTATTGATGTCTGGTTGCTAAACCTAATGGATACACATTATTACTATTTGACCTCTTTTTAGCATTTGATACTTTAATCTACTCTCTACTCCATGAAATTTGCTCTTTCCTTGGCTCTCATGAGGACACCATCATTTCTCCATTAATGCCACCTGGCTATTCATCTTTCTCTAGACAAATCTTTCTTTCTCAAATTACCATTTAATATTCCCAAAAGTTCTATCATTATCCCTCTGACTTTATCTGACTTTAACTAATTTTCCATATACAGTAATTCTAAGTCTGGGTCTGGAAGCCCTAAGCACCTCAAACGTCTCATGTCTACTCATCAACAGTTTCTGTTCTTCTTTATCTCATCAAGGTACATCTGTTATCTCGTCACACACATGTGCATACACACACACCACACACACACACACACACACTGGAATCCTGGATTCTTGGATTCTTCTTGTAATTAGCTTCCTCTAGCTGCTGTAACAAATCACCACAAACTTGGTGGCTTAAAGCAACAGAAATCGACTCTCTCACACTTCTGGAGGCCAGAAGCCAAAATTATACCACTGAGCCAAAAATCCAGGTGTCAGCATGGCCGTGTTCTCTCTGGATTCTCTTATGGAGAATCCATTCCTTGCCTCTTCCAGCTTCTGGTGGCTGCTAGCACTCTGTGGTTTGTGGCCACACCATGCTTATCCTCAAGGCCAGCATCTTCAAATCTCTCTTTGCTCCATCTTCATATCATCTTCTTCTTTGTGTGCGTAATCTCCCTCTGCCTCTCTCTTATAAGGATACATGTGATTGCATTTTGGGCCCACCTGGATAATCTAAAATAATCTTTCATCACAAGATCCTTAACTTGATTCTATCTGTAACCCCATATAACTTTTTTTTTCCATATAAGATAACTGTAGAGATTAGGATATTGTTATCTTCTTATGGGGTTACTTTTCAGTCCACATACTTCCAATTCCTCAGTCCTCACATATAACACACCCAATGAATCACCTCCAGGCTATACTCAAATTATATATGTCAGCTCCAAAGCTTCTAATTCTCTACTTCTTTTCCTCCCCCACTCCACTCCCCTCTCCTTTTCTATCAGGAAAATCAAAGAGGAAGTGAGCTATTGTTCTGAAGGATTCATGCCCCATGTCCTCTGTTTTACAGTGGAGAAAAGGATTGAAAAATCATTGACCTAATTAAGCTCTGCTGTTTCAGAATAGAAATAAGACCCACCAACTGAATGACTTCCCAAAGCCATGCATCATATCAGTGTTGGAACTAAGACCAGCACTCAGATCCCCGGACTCCCACTCTAGGGCCTTTTGCACTTTCCAAGTTGCTACAAGTCAGTAAACAATTGCAGGCTGAGTAAGAAGTATTATAAGTAGTGTAATGTCTCACAACTACACAATGATTTTAAAGTTTATGAAGTGCCTTCACACAGGGTCTTGCATTTTAAACTACTTCTCTTGCAGTTAAGTGATATTTTTTTAAAAACCCAGATTTTCCCTTCTAATTTTCACTTTCATCATCCTACTTGACATCAATTTAACTTCAACCTTGATTTTATGACATAGCCTGATAACATTTCCATCAAATTATCTGAGTCTTATCAGTGATAACTCAGATTCCTTAGTTTGGTGAATAAAACCTATGTGAATTGGATCCACTTCACCTAACCTTGCTGGGTAATGACTCATTAACTTCTAGTGGAAACCTCCGGATACTCTAATTATTACTGACAACCACAAAGCCCACCCTACTCATGTGTAATTTCATTTCTTAGGTTGATCACACCGTGTGGAATACCTTCTCTTATGAACCAACTGAAATCATTTTCTTCTTTCAAAGTCTACATTAAGCCTTATTCAATCCGTTTTTCCTGATTAATATAGCCCACACTTAACTGTTTTCATTCATTACATAAACATTTAGCACATGCCATGTGCCAGCTGTACACAGTGCTGAGGGTACAACCACCTAGCACAGACCTTACTACCAGCAAACATCTCACAAATTAGTATAGAAACTAGGCAGGTAAACAGTTACACTAGAGGGGGCACCTGAACGGCTCGGCAGGTTAAGCATCTGCCTTTGGCTCAGGTCATGATATCAGAGTCCTGGGATCAAGTCCCACATCTGGTTCCCTGCTCAGTGGGCAGTCTGCTTCTTCCTCTTCCTCTTCCTCTGCCCCTCCCCCTGCTTGTGTGCTCTCTCTCTCAAGTAAATAAATAAAATCTAAACAACAACAACAACAAATCAAACCGAACCAACCAAACAAACAAACAAAACCAAACGAGTTACACCAGAGAATAAGTCCTTGGTGGGGTAATGGTAGAATACTACGTGAGCATAAAGGAAGGTACTCTGATTCGAGGAGGGAAGAGATGCTTAGGGAAATCCTCCCAGTGAAGATGCTATCTGTCTTTTCAATTCTGTACTTCCCAAGTTTTTGATACATTTCCCCATGATTTCTTTTTTTTTTCCTAACATATTAAATTTCTACTTTTCTAAAAGACTCCTCTGCCATCAGAAATTATACAGATCTCCTCTATAAAACATATTTCATTCCACTTCTACTAATTCCTCAAGTCTTAGTTCAAGCCCCATTCCTGCCCCAGTACTCTCTCCTATCTATGAACTACTGTCTGTACCATTAATTGGACATAATTTCTATGCTGCCTTATACTGTTATTTAAGGTTCTGATTTTATGTGTAACTCATCTTTAGAACTTGATTAAAGGTCTTAAAATGTCCTAAAAGACTTGTACCAGATCATTCAGGTTATTAATTCCCTACAGTATCTAGAATCATATGCAAATTATAGATATTTATTTCAGGGTTTTATTTCAAATGTGTTGAATATTCATTTTTATAAACTGTACTTGAGTCATTTTAAGTATTAATGAACAAATATTTTAAACACCTATTCCATGCAAAGTCCTCCACCAAAAGCCTTCAGATACATGGGATTAGTAACAGCCAAGGTCATAGAACCTCTGAGTTGACAAAAAGCAGGAGAGGCCCCCCCACCCCCCAAAAAGAATTAGTCAGTCCTGTACTCAGCAGATAAACTTCAACTAAAAGATGAATGAAAAAACTACAACAAAAGAACTGGTGGTGAGCAGTAAATCCACATAAATGTGTGGGTATTATTTTTATAGAACAGGTTGTAAATGTAGAAATGTAGAACACCTAAAGAAATGTAGAAAGAACATAACAAAAGTTGAAAGGGACAGTGGGATAGGAGACTGGAGGTAGTATAGGCATGTTGATTTATACATCTTTAATAGCCTCATTCAAAGGTAGTAATTTAAATTGTAAATCAAGTTACGGACTAGACATATTTTAACAGTATAAATGTTGACACTAAAATAAGGAAATATGTTATAAAATAATGAACATAATCAATGCAAATCAGGTGGTTGAGGAGACTGAAAAGGGGAAAGAAGTGGAAATATGCTACTTTTATCATTGCTGTAAGTAAGGAGTCAATATACCGCACACGGAAGTACAGGATTATGGGTATATTATATAAAGTGATAGTTATTCAAGTGGCTTGTCTTCACCTCATAGCACTTATCACAGGGTAATTTTACATTTACTTACATGATTATTTGATGCAACCAGAGGGTAATCAATGAAGAGGATGGACAGTGTCTCTTTCGCTCACTATTACACCCTCAATTCCTAGCACTGTGCTCAAAAGTATGGTTAATTCTTGTTATTTCTGACTGTTCTGTTCTATAAAAATCTCAGTGAACACTGAATTATCCAACACTGAGCCGTTGCTTCTAGGAAAAATCCAGTGTTAGGTTCTTCTAGGTCTCTGCTCTCAACAGTATCAGCAACCAATCACTACACAATCTTCTTTTATACGTGTTTCTATTTAAAGACACTTTAAAGATTTTATTTATTTATTTTTGACACACAGAGAGAGAGAGAGAGCAAGAGAGGGAATACAAGCAGGGGAATGGGAGAGGAAGAAGCAGGCCTCCCGCTGAGCAAGGAGCCTGATGCGGGGCTTGATCCCAGGAACCCGGGATCATGACCTGAGCCGAAGGCAGATGCTTAACCACTGAGCCACCCAGGCGCCCCTAAAGACACTTTAATATATATTGTTGATTCATTAATATTGAACAGACAGCCAACAACACTGCAGCTCATGCCTGAAGGCAGCTTAGCCAACATATATGTTTTTTGTCTTTAAGGCACAGGCTTTCTTCGTGCTTAGGAACACAAGACAGCACTATGCCCCAGGGGGCTCTTTTAGACAGCAAAATCACCAACAAAAAGCACAAAAATTTTAAAAACGGGCACTGAGAAAAGACTGAAAACAGACTGAGCAAGGGGCTGTTGTTTACAGTATGAGAACTGAAATAAGAAGGCAGAGCGTATCCCTTGTTGGATGTCCACTGGGAGCGTGTGTTTTCACCATCCTGGTCATAAGGACCAAGAGTCGCCCTATATACTGCTCTCCTGTATAGAGTTCACCTATTATAAAAGGAGAAAGAGCTCTCTCTACGGCTCTGAAGTATTCTGCATATCATTGAGTTAAAAAGACAAACTACAGGGGCACCTGGGTGGCTCAGTTGTTTGGGTACCTGCCTTTGGCTCAGGTCGTGATCTCAAGGTTGTGGGATCAAGTCCCCTATCAAGGCTCCTTGTTCAGTAGGGAGCCTGCTTCTCCCTCCATCTCTCCTTGCTTGTGCTCTCTCTCCCTCTTTCTCTCTCTGACAAATAAATAAAATTACAAAATGGTGAAGTACAGCACAGGGTACTGCTTTGGGGGTCAGAAATAATTTTAGCAGTTAGGTAAATTTGCACCTATGGAATCCACGAACAATGAGGATCAACTGTAATTGTAGAATTGAATTGGATGTTATCATCTCACAACAAACATTTGTAAGTTACTGGTTATTAGTGGGTGTCTCTTTTACTATTGTGATTCTGAACTGTGCAAGTTAAGGAATTTCTATGAAAACTAAATAAACTTAATAACATGTCTGACTAATACACATACCTGTATGGACTTTCTTCTTACTTAAAGGCAGCTTAGGGAATTTTGGAGGTAAAGGTCTTCGAAGTAGTTGTGGGTGCTCTTGCATTTTAATGAACAATAAGCACTGTTTTTCACAGCTATTAATTGAGAGTTGCAAATGTTTTGATTATGCTTGAACTGTTGCTGAAAAATCATTCATTACAGTCTAGATTACATCTTAGTGAAAATCATTCTGTGCTAATATTGTACTGAGTCCAAGCAGAATTCCTTATAAAAGAGAGGATAAGAAAGAAGATTCTTTAAAACTTCTAGAAAGAATCTAGATAAAATTTAGGTTTACAATTCACACAGAATCTTAACATACATATACTATTACCAATCAGGATCATTCTAAAATTTCCCACGTTAGCAAAAACATTCAGTCTGCCAGTATTATATCATCTAGTAAATACTGATTTTCCAGAGCAGTAGAAACAACACTCATTTTTTTCCTCTACCTTCAAAATGATATCACTTCACATATTCGGAAAAAGGTTTGGTCAAAAAGATAAGGAAGTCCCTCCATGACAGCCTCTTAAGACCCACAATACCTAACCATTCACAAATAAGTTGTTTTCTTTCTGTAATAATGACTTGTTATAAACTGCAACCACTACTAGTTGGGTTATACTATTTAATCAAAAAATAAGATGATCTTCAATCTAATTAGATTTTCCAGGATCTCTATTCCAATTAGTACTATTTAGAAATGATGCCAGAAGATGGACCCCCAAAACATGACCTTAGTTTTCAGGGCAGCATCAAAGTGCCTGACCCATTACTCTTCCGTTGACAGTCCAGAAGGGAATGCTTTGGAGCTGCATAAATAGGCCGTTTTATCCCTAATAGATAACTTTGCACACAAGGGCTCAAGGTATTATCCCTGTTAGTACGTCCACTCGATGCTGGTAATTTTCCTTCCATATTATCGGAAAATACCGTTCCATCCTTTAAGGCAATCAGGGGCTTCTCAAAATAACTGGCTTTTCCTCTTTCCTCTTTGCCTCGGAATTTAGGCAGCAAGGTAATGGTCAATGGAGGTGGCGGGTCTTCCCGCGGGAAGCACCTAGGTTACCCTCGTCCCCTGGCAAAGCGAACAGAGGCCCGGGCGACTGGCCCTAGCAACCGGAAGCGACAATACCTCCCTGGCCGCCCGACTCGCAGGCGCTAGAGAGGAGGGCGGGGCCGGGCGGGGCCGGGCGGGGCGCGTGCCCGAGGAGCCTCGGGAGCGGGTCCCGCCCCTCGGCTCGGCTCCGCGCGCGCGGAGCCCACTGGCCTTTCTCGGCCGCGGCGAAAGGCTGCCGGGAGGCTGCGCGCGGTGGGGGCTGGAGGAGAAGTCCGCTCCGTGTGCACCTGCTGTACGGAACCCCGTGGTGACAATCGTTATTACTATTTTCATTCTTAATGACAATGACCACTCTTACTTATTTACTCTTCTGGATTACACGACTTATCTAGGGGCTGGGCTGGCCGTCTTTAATGCCGCCCTTGGGAGCAGCCGGGTCCCGTTGCTGATTTTGTAGTACCCCCCCGAAAAGCGAACGCTCTTGTTTTCTTTCTGTTCATTTCATGCAAATTGCTTTCTCTTTCTGATCCTTTCAAGTTCCTGGATGAAGAGAAACTGAGTAGCAATAGGGACATGAAGGGTCCAAACGGGTTTTAAAAGAACCCCGTTTCTCACTGTTAACCGTGATGTGATTATCATAGTATGGCTTGTCTCCTCTGTCATGGTGTTGATAAACCTGGACATACAGTGGTCGGTACATCGTCTGTGTTTGCATGTGTGTGCGTGTGTCTCTGAAGATTTGAGAGAGAACGAGTGTGAGAGAGAACTCATCAGGTAGGTGTGTAAATCCCAGCTCAGAAAGTAAAGCAGATGGAGCTTCCAGTCTCATTTTTCCCCCTTAAGTGCAAGTGTAGGAACTTTAGGAACAGGTATTGGAAGATGAGAGACTTCTGCATAAATCTGCCCAGCTTTGGGGATCTTTTAAGATTTAGTCCCTAACCAAGTTTTCCTTTTTTTCCTCCTTAGGAGCAAGCATATTTTTTAAAGCAGTTAATGAAAAAAGTGGAAAAGTAAAAAAGTAATTCATCAGACTCTGGGAAATAGCAGCTTGTTTTTCTTTAGAGTATTATTAGCACGTGGTTTCTTTTTCCTTGTGGGATTACTGAGTCCCAATGAGACTGTGGCGGCTAGCGTGGATTTATACCACTTTTGCCCGTGTCTACTCCGTAGTTTGATTAGCCTCTCAGAAAAACAAAGTTGACAGCAATAGGCAGATATGATTGCTAGGTTTTGTCTCAAATAATATTTGTTGTGCATATTTTGTAAGCGTGAAAAGTGTTTATGTTTTTAGGCATAAAAATGTATATTTTGCATACTTAATCTGTGTTTCAATATTTAAATTGAGTCAGGTTCTTGTGTTCTCAAAAGTTGTTGGAACCATGAGAACTACTGAGATGTACTTTTACTGAACAATGCTTGGCCTTTAGAATTTTTGCTTAGTGACTCATGGTCACAATCAAGGCAATGTCCTTATCAATAATTTAAGGAAAAAAATGCTTTGTCATATATGAAATCAGGTACCAGACTTCATTTCCTGCAGATCTCTTCTAGCAAGTATCTACAGACAGAACCTTGGGCTGTTTAATATGGAAACGATGTACAAATGTAGACTGGATTTAGAAAACACAAATCACATTCAATTTGGATTATTTTAGTATTTTTATTTCACTTATTAATTTTTTTTTTACTATTTTTGAAAATGTTACTACCTCATTTTTTTTTCCTTTGAAAAAAAAACACACATGTCTCTTTAAGGACTAAAGCTCATCTTTGACTTTAAGGGTCTGTTTTACCTGTTGTACAGTATGGTCAGCCTATTTATTTGTCCCATTAGCTTTGCAGTTTTGGCAGAACCATGTGATGAAGCTTGTGAAACTAAACCACAACACTTTGGGTCTTTTAGCAGATTGTATTAAGGAAGCCAGAGCAATGGTGAGCCAAGGTTATACACATCCTGTGTTTTTGTGCTTTTTTAAAAAATGTTGCTAAAAATGAGATAAAAGCTTATGCAAAAGCAACCTTAGGCACCCTGAAGTTAATGCTATTGATTTTTCTAATGCTTGGGGAATACTTGGGGAATCTCAGATTTGCCTGTTAGGTGAGAGGACACAGCTCTGCTAGAAAGGTGTCGAAATTGTTGCTAGAAATCTTTACTATTTTCCATATACCTCTCTCCTCTTTCCTTTTAAACATAACAGGTTTACTGAATTGTTTCATTAGTGTAGATTTAATCTAACATTTTACCATGTGGAAATAACTGCAGTAATTTGTATTTTTATGCTCATATTAGTTTTTTTGGAGGTTCTTTTTAAAAATGAAGAGTTATTTTTGTGTGCATGTTGGTTAAACTGTTGAGTCCCTACAGTAACCCAGGGCACCACAGCGCTTTTGAGAAAGAGGTATTTACTTGGTCTGAATTTATTCAATTCTATATACAGTACCGGGAAACGTCTTACTCTTCACCAGTCACAGTGGCTTAAATTTATAGATTTTTTTTGTGTGTTTTCATGCTACATAAAGAACAGTTTTATATTTTTCTTAAATGTTAATAAAGATATTTTGAAGCTGCTTTTCTTTTTATCTCTCATATCTGAAAGCTTCATTTCTGTTCTTAATTATTTTAATTATTTCTGGCCCGGTATTTAGTTACTTCTTTTTGTCTTTCAGGATGGTAGTTATTTCCTTTCCTTTGTTTGAAGTAGAGATTCATCCCGAGATTCATTTAAAAAAAAATTTACTAAGGAAATGATTTAAAAATTGTTAATAAGAAAATATCATGCAACCTGCATCATAGAATTTTTAAAAAATCTTAAAAAAAATCCTAAACATAATGAAAGGACAGTGTCTGTTTTTAAAAGCATATTCATGGATTTACTCATTCATTCCAAAGAGATTTATTGGAAACCTACTATGCATAAGATACTTTGCAGGTGCTAAACTGTAAGCTTTATTAAACAACTTATAATGATTCATTTGAGAATATATAATTTTAGACAGTGAAATGAAATTTTAAATCATTTTCAAAGGCTTTACTTATCTATTAAGTACTTGAGGTTTTTAAAATTTTTTTAACTTTTTTTTGTTTTGTTGTTTGGGTAGAATAGTGTTATTTATTTACACTACCCCGAATACTTGAAAATAGTTGTGTATTTCCTTTGCTTCAGTGATGGTTTTAGACAGCTTATCTGCACCCGGGAGATATTAGATATCTATGTATATTGTGTGACTGTATCCTTCACCAAAAAAAGGTAAAAAAAAATATTTGTTTCCTTTGTGTTAGGTTGACTAAGCAACCTTGCCTTTGGTGCTGTGAATGATGAAATGTCAATGTTGGTTACTTACTCTGTGGGAAGGCACTGTTCTTAGCTTTGATTTTGTTTTATCTTACTCCAGAATTATCATGCCAATTGCACATTCTCATATTCGCATCAAATTTCAATCAAAGGCCAGGTAACATAGCTCAGCTCCTCAGGGTTCAAATCCCTGGCTGCCCTTTCTTAGTTCTCTGCCCTTGGGCCAGCTGCTGAGCCTAAGCCCCTTTGGTTTCCTCACCTGTGAACCTGGGGTAAAATGGGACCTAATTCAGTGTATTGTGAAGATCTAAAGCAATAATCTGTGTCTAGGACTTAGTTTTGTGCTATGTACAACGAGTCCTCATTAGATGCTAATTGTTAGGAAACAAATGGCCCAGGTGTCCTGTCTGCATTGTCCCTGCTTTATGTGATAATAGTTGATGATTGGTGAATCCTGGGCATTTAGTCATAAAATATAGCACCTAGTTGGCTACCATTTCGGGCATGGCAGAGAACCACCTGCAGCTCTCACATTGTAAAACAGATGTGTGCTGTAGGCTGGTTCCTCCATTCTGTCACATAGATCTTTATGCCCTCTGGGCTACAGAGGACCTGTGGGACAGCTTGTACCTGAAAGTGTCCAAGTCAGTGATGTAAGTAAGAAGACCTTGATTCGTCCTGCACGTGAGTCGAGTCTAGGAGCTGCTGTCCCCATTGATTGCATTGGACCATATCCATGGGGAATCTCAACCAGTGACGCAAGGATGAAAGCCGCCCTGTTGTCAGCATCCTCTGGGCCAGCTAGCTGGTGAGCCTAACAGTGGTGGAAAAGGCAAAAGGGCTACAATGTGACCCTCCTTTGAATGGCTAGAGGGAAAGGTGTTCCAAAAGCACAGAATCCTTCCCAGGTGTTTTCTCAAGTGCACGTTCATCTACTGAGACTTTGGAACCAGCAGAGATCTGATCCTAAATCTTTAAGAAATATGTGCCGTGCCCATAAAGTATATGAGTCCCATGCCCTCCATTCAGTCCTCAAAAAAGTCATGTAGTATTTAGAACCAAAGGTGAGTCGAAATGCTTTGCGATGACACTGTTCCCTCTAAGGCGCAAAGCAATTTATGACGTTAAACATTGTGATGACACTCTTCATTCTAAGATGCATAGCAGTTTATGACCTTAAACAGTAACCACGGTGGCTTTGCTCCTCAAACCTATCTTTCTGGTTTCTGCCCACAACCCTGACTAAGCGCATGCTTTACCTTCCGTGTAACAAGGCTAAAATGGTGCGGGGGCGGGGGGGGCAGGGTAGGGAAGAGCACAGATTGCCTGGACATGTGATGTGTGCATCATACTCTCTGTGTTAGTGAGGAACTTGCATTTCTTCCACCTTAGCTGGACATGTAGAACGCTGGCCTACTGTCTCAGCATCACTCCGTGGGTCTAGCACATTCTTGACAGCCCTTCAGGATTTACAACAATCTCAATCCCTCACCCTTATGTTCCGATGTCAGAGATTTTATCAGGGTTGAGATAAGGAAGTTCCAGACGTTGCCTCTCTCCTCACCCTGTCCCAGGGAGTGACCCGCCTTGGTGAAAATGGAGAAAATGGCTTCATTTCCTCCGCCAGGTATGCCAAGTGAAGTAATACGGTCCAAAAAAGGAGATGTGGTGTCCAGCTCTAGTCAGGGGACCATGGGGAAGACAGATTGTGGTTCATTACTCTTCCCTCCCCTGCAGTTCCAAGCAGAACACCCACACTTTTATCTGTTTGACCTATTAATATGGCTCTGCTTAAGACTTGCTTTAACGAAAAAGTTCTGTAACTACCAGAGATTTGCATGCAAACCAGCAATCAACATGAGACTTAGTCTGTGCTCCTACTTCTCATTGGATGGAACCTTGCTCTGAGCCATGGGACCTTTGCATGCCATTTTTAGTGTGGGTCCCCTCCTTGTACTCAGGAACCCCAACACCCCTTCACTTAGCAACCTACCCAGAATCAGACCCATAAGAAGATACCTGGAGTTATCACTTCTTTCAGCTAGAGCTAAAGGAACCAGAACATTCACTCCTTCCTTGCTCCTTTCCCCAATCCCAGACTCTTGGCATTAAAAAGGATTGCTTTCAGTGGATCTGTAACTTGGTATATCACTTTACCCAAGTGATCCTACTTGGGAGGAAAAAAAAATCATCTCATCCTGCATACTCTCTCTGGTTATTCTCAGTACATAGTTGCAAAACACTTGGTGTCCCCAGTGCAGGTAAAAGGGAGATGGCACCTATGGGCTCAGTGAGCAGCTTGAAGTGATTGATCACAGGGATTGAAAGTTGATCCATTAATATAACAATTCTGGCTTGTCACCATTTGTTTAGTAGAGATTATTTAGTTAGGAACCAGAAGGGCCGGTTTTGCTAATCCACTGTAAAATGAACTGTGATGAATTACAGCAGTGTGCTTTTTAGATCCACACCTGAGGACTAGACTTGGCCCGGTATTTCTTGATACGTATATCTCACTTATTGATCCTTATTTTCAAGGAGAAAAAGTCATTTCGAAAATGAAGCATTTTCCATAAGGTGTAGAAATTTCGAGCTTCAAATGCTGCAAGGACGTCCTATAGTAGTGGAGGTGTGGATTTTAAGAATTTTCCATGAGTTATTGACATGAGCTGGCTGGAGGATAAAAGAATCACACACGAGAAGGGCTCAGGCTAAAATGGAGGGAAGGACTTTACTGCCTGCTTGACCTCTAGACCTCTCTCAAATGACCTCTGTCCTTCTGAAACATCCACACAAAGGCAAACGGGCACCATTCTAGTAAGAAGAATAAGTGAGGGAACAACAGCACACACATACCGGCCAAATAGTAGCCCTCAGATAGCCATGCACCATGCGGCTGGCGCAGCCCTCCACCATCACTCAGTCCCTGGCTTGCAGCCTGGGAAAGGTAACACCTGGCCCTGCCAAGTCGTTCCACCTGGCACGGTGCGACAAGGAGACGCCCAACCCTAAGGGTAAGGGATGTGCTTCCCTTTCCAGCAAGACCACCAGCAGCGGTGACCCCAGGGGGGTGACTGGGACTGGGAACGGAGAGAGACCTGGAGTGCTCCAGGGGCGCCAGGAGGTCCAGGTGCAACCTGCTCAGGACCCAAGTCTGGAGAAGCCTGGTGGTGGTTCGCTGCCCACCCCTCCCTGCCCCCTCACCATGGGGAGAGGCACTGGGGACACAAAGCCAAGAGGCCAGGGAGCATCCGCTGTGTCAGAGGCCCAGCAACGCTGCTGAGGGGCAGAGGGCAGGAAGGTGAGGGGGGATGGGGGCGGGATTCCCAGGGGCAGGGAGGAGAAGGGCAGTGCCTTTCCCCAGGAATGTCTGTCTCTCGGGAGCCTGGGCTCAGGTGCCCCCAGGAGAGCAGGGGGTCACCATATCAAGCTGACAGGCACCTTTCTTCCAGGTACCACATAGCACCTGTCTGAAATACAAGGGACAGACTTTGGATGGGGTTGGGGTACAGCACAGGAGGTTGGTACCAGAGAGTTCATGAAGCCTTAAATAGAGAGAAGATCAAGACCCCGTCTCTTGACACCATACATGCACTTTATAGCAGCTTTATACTGTTTTTTTTTTAAGATTTTATTTATTTATTTGAGAGAGAGAGAGCGAGCCTGAGAAGGGGGAGGGGCAGAGGGAGAAGCTGGCCCCCCTCAGAGCAGGGAGCCTGAGGCCAGACTCTGATTCTGGGACTCCAGGATCACAACCGGGGCTGATGGCAGTCGCTTAACCAACTGAGCCACCCAGGCATTGGGTATGTTTCCTGAGTGTGTGATCATGAAGTTTATATAAGAAGTATCATTACTGAGTCACTCCAGGTCAGCTCTAGCTTGAATCGCCAAAGGAAAATCCAAGAGAGTTGTTGGGGTTGTCTGTTTTCCATTTTGTTTCTCAAGCTGAACTGGGACTCAGAGGACTGTGTCACCTCAGGTGGCTAACTTCTGTGAAGCTCAGTTTCCTTACCCTGAAGACTCTTTCCATATTCCTGCTCTATGGTTCTATTACTGATTTCTATTCACGAGCTATTATTGATCACTAACCGTAAGTGTAGCCCAATAATTATTGAATAGCTTGACATTTCCCACATAAACCAGTCTTGAGTAAGAATGTCTATAAATCTACTTGACTTTCTAGTACTAGACTGGGTGATTTTATTTGCTATAAAATAATATCTGTTAAGCTTGGTGGATGCTAACACTGAGTTTGGTATTTCCTCAATTTAATGAACAAAAACGTGTGTGTTTTATGAGTTTTGATCAGCTCCTCCCTCAACTTTCATAATTTAATTGAGTGTCTCAATATCAAAGTCATTAATGCTTCTTGGGAAAAAAATAATAGAAAAGTATAGGAAGTAAATGTCTTCTCCCCCAAACCATTATATTTATTACATAATATAATTAATATATATTAATATAGAACATATAGTTAATGTATACAATTTCATGTATATTAAATAATTTATAATATATAACTATATATAATTTTTTTAATTAAAGAGATTACATTGCTTATATTATTTGGTGACTCAATTTTTTTTATTTACCATTTTTTTAATTTTTTTATATTTTTTTATTAATTTTATTTTTTATAAACATATAATATATTTTTATCCCCAGGGGTACAGGTCTGTGAATCACCAGGTTTACACACTTCACAGCACTCACCATAGCACATACCCTCCCCAGTGTCCATAATCCCACCCCCTTCCCAAACCCCCTCCCCCCATCAACCCTCAGTTTGTTTTGTGAGATTAAGAGTCACTTATGGTTTGCCTCCCTCCCAATTCCATCTTGTTTCATTTACTCTTCTCCTATCCCCTTAACCCCACATGTTGCATCTCCTCTCCCTCATATCAGGGAGATCATATGGTAGTTGTCTTTCTCCGATTGACTTATTTCGCTAAGCATGATACCCTCTAGTTCCATCCACGTCGTCGCAAATGGCAAGATTTCATTTCTTTTGATG
Source organism: Lutra lutra (assembly GCF_902655055.1). Classification (NCBI taxonomy): domain Eukaryota; kingdom Metazoa; phylum Chordata; class Mammalia; order Carnivora; family Mustelidae; genus Lutra; species Lutra lutra. Next base: position 143,479,243 of record NC_062280.1, read on the forward strand.
GCTGCATAGTATTCCATTGTGTATATATACCACATCTTCTTTATCCATTCGTCTGTTGATGGACATCTAGGTTCTTTCCATAGTTTGGCTATTGTAGACATTGCTGCTATAAACATTCGGGTGCACGTGCCCCTTCGGATCACTACGTTTGTATCTTTAGGGTAAATACCCAGCAGTGCAATTGCTGGGTCATAGGGTAGTTCTATTTTCAACATTTTGAGGAACCTCCATGCTGTTTTCCAGAGTGGTTGCACCAGCTTGCATTCCCACCAACAGTGTAGGAGGGTTCCCCTTTCTCCGCATCCTCGCCAGCATCTGTCATTTCCTGACTTGTTAATTTTAGCCATTCGGAATGGTGTGAGGTGATATCTCATTGTGGTTTTGATTTGTATTTCCCTGATGCCGAGTGATGTGGAGCACTTTTTCATGTGTCTGTTGGCCATCTGGATGTCTTCTTTGCAGAAATGTCTGTTCATGTCCTCTGCCCATTTCTTGATTGGATTATTTGTTCTTTGGGTGTTGAGTTTGCTAAGTTCTTTATAGATTTTGGACACTAGCCCTTTATCTGATATGTCATTTGCAAATATCTTCTCCCATTCTGTCAGTTGTCTTTTGGTTTTGTTCACTGTTTCCTTTGCTGTGCAAAAGCTTTTGATCTTGATAAAATCCCAATAGTTCATTTTTGCCCTTGCTTCCCTTGCTTTTGGCGATGTTCCTAGGAAGATGTTGCTGCGGCTGAGGTCGAAGAGGTTGTTGCCTGTGTTCTCCTCAAGGATTTTGATGGATTCCTTTCTCACATTGAGATCCTTCATCCACTTTGAGTCTATTTTCGTGTGTGGTGTAAGGAAATGATCCAATTTCATTTTTCTGCATGTGGCTGTCCAATTTTCCCAACAACATTTATTGAAGAGGCTGTCTTTTTTCCATTGGACTTTCTTTCCTGCTTTGTCGAAGATTAGTTGACCATAGAGTTGAGGGTCTATTTCTGGGCTCTCTATTCTGTTCCATTGATCTATGTGTCTGTTTTTGTGCCAGTACCATGCTGTCTTGATGATGACAGCTTTGTAATAGAGCTTGAAGTCCGGAATTGTGATGCCACCAACTATGGCTTTCTTTTTCAATATTCCTTTGGCTATTCGAGGTCTTTTCTGGTTCCATATAAATTTTAGGATTATTTGTTCCATTTCTCTGAAAAAAATGGATGGTACTTTGATAGGAATTGCATTAAATGTGTAGATTGCTTTAGGTAGCATAGACATTTTCACTATATTTATTCTTCCAATCCAGGAGCATGGAACATTTTTCCATTTCTTTGTGTCTTCCTCAATTTCTTTCATGAGTACTTTATAGTTTTCTGTGTATAGATTCTTAGTCTCTTTGGTTAGGTTTATTCCTAGGTATCTTATAGTTTTGGGTGCAATTGTAAATGGGATGGACTCCTTAATTTCTCTTTCTTCTGTCTTGTTGTTGGTGTAGAGAAATGCAACTGATTTCTGTGCATTGATTTTATATCCTGACACTTTACTGAATTCCTGTACAAGTTCTAGCAGTTTTGGAGTGGAGTCTTTTGGGTTTTCCACATATAGTATCATATCATCTGCGAAGAGTGATAGTTTGACTTCTTCTTTGCCGATTTGGATGCCTTTAATTTCCTTTTGTTGTCTGATTGCTGAGGCTAGGACTTCTAGTACTATGTTGAATAGCAGTGGTGATAACGGACATCCCTGCCGTGTTCCTGACCTTAGCGGAAAAGCTTTCAGTTTTTCTCCATTGAGAATGATATTTGCGGTGGGTTTTTCATAGATGGCTTTGATAATATTGAGGTATGTGCCCTCTATCCCTACACTTTGAAGAGTTTTGATCAGGAAGGGATGCTGTACTTTGTCAAATGCTTTTTCAGCATCTATGGAGAGTATCATATGGTTCTTGTTCTTTCTTTTATTAATGTGTTGTATCACATTGATTGATTTGCAGATGTTGAAACAGCCTTGCAGCCCTGGAATAAATCCCACTTGGTCGTGGTGAATAATCCTTTTAATGTACTGTTGAATCCTATTGGCTAGTATTTTGGCAAGAATTTTTGCATCTGTGTTCATCAAGGATATTGGTCTGTAGTTCTCTTTTTTGTTGGGATCCTTGTCTGGTTTTGGGATCAAGGTGATGCTGGCCTCATAAAATGAGTTTGAAAGTTTTCCTTCTATTTCTATTTTTTGGAACAGTTTCAGGAGAATAGGAATTAGTTCTTCTTTAAATGTTTGGTAGAATTCCCCCGGGAAGCCGTCTGGCCCTGGGCTTTTGTTTGTTTGGAGATTTTTGATGACTGTTTCAATCTCCTTACTGCTTATGGGTCTGTTGAGGCTTTCTATTTCTTCCTGGTTCAGTTGTGGTAGTTTATATGTCTCTAGGAATACATCCATTTCTTCCAGATTGTCAAATTTGTTGGCATAGAGTTGCTCATAGTATGTTCTTATGATTGTCTGTATTTCTTTGGTGTTCGTTGTGATCTCTCCTCTTTCATTCATGATTTTATTTATTTGGGTCCTCTCTCTTTTCTTTTTGATAAGTCTGGCCAGGGGTTTATCAATCTTATTAATTCTTTCAAAGAACCAGCTCCTAGTTTCGTTGATTTGTTCTATTGTTTTTTTGGTTTCTATTTCATTGATTTCTGCTCTGATCTTTATGATTTCTCTTCTCCTGCTGGGTTTAGGGTTTCTTTCTTGTTCTTTCTCCAGCTCCTTTAGGTGTAGGGTTAGGTTGTGTACCTGAGACCTTTCTTGTTTCTTGAGAAAGGCTTGTACCGCTATATATTTTCCTCTCAGGACTGCCTTTGTTGTGTCCCACAGATTTTGAACCGTTGTGTTTTCATTATCATTTGTTTCCATGAATTTTTTCAATTCTTCTTTAATTTCCTGGTTGACCCATTCATTCTTTAGAAGGATGCTGTTTAGTCTCCATGTATTTTGGTTCTTTCCAAATTTCCTCTTGTGATTGAGTTCTAGCTTCAGAGCATTGTGGTCTGAAAATATGCAGGGAATGATTCCAATCTTTTGATAATGGTTGAGACCTGATTTAGGACCAAGAATGTGATCTATTCTGGAGAATGTTCCATGTGCACTAGAGAAGAATGTGTTTTCTGTTGCTTTGGGATGAAATGTTCTGAATATATCTGTGATGTCCATCTGGTCCAGTGTGTCATTTAAGGCCTTTATTTCCTTGTTGATCTTTTGCTTGGATGATCTGTCCATTTCAGTGAGGGGAGTGTTAAAGTCCCCTACTATTATTGTATTATTGTCGATATGTTTCTTTGATTTTGTTATTAATTGGTTTATATAGTTGGCTGCTCCCACGTTAGGGGCATAGATATTTAAAATTGTTAGATCCTCTTGTTGGATAGTTCCTTTGAGTATGATATAGTGTCCTTCCTCATCTCTTATTGTAGTCTTTGGCTTAAAATCTAATTGATCTGATATAAGGATTGCCACTCCTGCTTTCTTCTGATGTCCATTAGCATGGTAAATTCTTTTCCACCTCCTCACTTTAAATCTGGAGGCGTCTTCAGGTTTAAGATGAGTTTCTTGTAGGCAACATATAGATGGGTTTTGTTTTTTGATCCATTCTGATACCCTGTGTCTTTTGATTGGGGCATTTAGCCCATTAACATTCAGGGTAAGTATTGAGAAATATGAATTTAGTGCCATTGTATTGCCTGTAAGGTGACTGTTATTGTATATTGTCTCTGTTTCTTTCTGATCTACTACTTTGAGGGTCTCTCTTTGCTTAGAGGACCCCTTTCAATATTTCCTGTAGAGCTGGTTTGGTATTTGCAAATTCTTTCAGTTTTTGTTTGTCCTGGAAGCTTTTAATCTCTCCTTCTATTTTCAATGATAGCCTAGCTGGATATAGTATTCTTGGCTGCATGTTTTTCTCATTTAGTACTCTGAATATATCACGCCAGCTCTTTCTGGCCTGCCAGGTCTCTGTGGATAAGTCTGCTGCCAATCTAATATTTTTACCATTGTACGTTACAGACTTCTTTTCCCGGGCTGCTTTCAGGATCTTCTCTTTGTCACTAAGACTTGTCAATTTTACTATTAGGTGACGGGGTGTGGACCTATTCTTATTGATCTTGAGGGGGGTTCTCTGAACCTCCTGGATTTTGATGTTTTTTCCCTTTGCCATATTGGGGAAATTCTCTCCAATAATTCTCTCCAATATACCTTCTGCTCCCCTCTCTGTTTCCTCTTCTTCTGGAATCCCAATTATTCTAATGTTGTTTCGTCTTATGGTGTCACTTATCTCTCGAATTCTCCCCTTGTGATCCAGTAGCTGTTTGTCCCTCTTTTGCTCAGCTTCTTTATTCTCTGTCATTTGGTCCTCTATATCGCTAATTCTTTCTTCTGCCTCATTTATCCTAGCCGTCAGAGCCTCCATTTTTGTTTGCACCTCATTAATAGCTTTTTTTATTTCAACTTGGTTAGATTTTAGTTCTTTTATTTCTCCAGAAAGGGCTTTTATGTCTCCCGAGAGGGTTTCTCTAATATCTTCCATGCCTTTTTCGAGCCCGGCTAGAACCTTGAGAATCGTCATTCTGAACTCTGGATCTGACATATTACCAATGTCTGTATTGATTAGGTCCCTAGCCTTTGGTACTGCCTCTTGTTCTTTTTTTTGTGGTGAATTTTTCCGCCTTGTCATTTTGTCCAGATAAGAGTATATGAAGAAGCAAGTAAAATACTAAAAGGGTGGCAACAACCCCAGGAAAATATGCTTTAGCCAAATCAGAAGAGATCCCAAATCGTGGGGGGGGGAGAAAGGGGATAAAAAGAGGTTCAGAAAGAAAGAAAAAAATTAAAAAAAGAAAACCAATAAAGAAAAAGTATAAAAAGGAAAAATATATATATATATATTAGATAAGCTTGCAGAAAGTGGTTGATTTTCTGTTTCTAGAGTTGCTGTTCTTCTTCTCTTCGATCTCCCGTTGGATTTGTAGGTGTTTGTAATCTTTAGATAAGCTATCTAGCTGATCTCCCGCTACCTGAAGTAGTCTCAGCCTGCTACTTCTCCGCCATCTTCCACCCTCCTCCGTGACTCAATTTTTTTTAAAGATCTTATTTATTTATTTGACAGACAGAGATCACAAGTAGGCAGAGAGGCAGGCAGAGAGAGAGAGAGAGAGGAGGAAGCAGGCTCCCTGCAGAGCAGAGAGCCCGATGTAGGGTTCGATCCCAGGACCCTGGGATCATGACCTGAGCCAAAGAGAGGCTTTAACCCACTGAGCCACCCAGGCACCTCAGGTGACTCAATTTTTTTCATTTGTTTTATCTTAGACATTCTGTGGGACCGTATTTATAGACCCACTTTATTGTTTTCAATCCAGCCTTTGCTTGTACAGGTTCCAGAACCTTGCTTTTTCAATCTGCTCAGGTGTTGTTAAGAAATACTGAACTAGGGATCATGAAACTAGTACATGTTTATTGTAGGAAAATCAGTTATACAAATAAACAAAAGAAGAAAGAAAAACTTCCTGTAATCCTTTTAGTATAGAGATAATTATTATTAATATTTTGATATAATATATATATAACTAAAACATTTTATATATATACACATGTACATATGTACACATATGTGTTTTAATTTTAAAATATTGTATCATTGCTATTTTATAGCTTTGTTGTTTCTTTCAAAAATATAAGAATTTTTTTCCATGTGGCATAAGCATTTTATTTATTTATTTTTTAAAGATTTTATTTATTTATTTGAGATGAGAGATCATGAGTGGGGGTTTGGGGTGAAGACAGAGGAAAAGGGAGAGAAATAAGTAGATTCCCCTGCTGAGTGTAGAGCCCGACATTGAGCTGGATCCCAGGACCCTGAGATCATGATCTGAGCTGACGTCAGATACTTAACTGTCTGAGCCACTCAAGCACTCCTTGCATATACATTTTAAAGCTTTTTGATAAAATGCCCCCTATTTGTCTTCTAGAAATCCTGATTTAAGTTCCCACCAGCTGTGTGTGTTTATTTCCCTTCATGGAGCTAACTCGTCCTGGGAATTAATCATTTTTTAATCTTATTCTGATAGGTAGAAAATAACATCTTATCTTAATTTGTGTTTGATTATTAATGAGCTTAACATCTTATTTCTCTGTTTATTACCAAATATGATCTATTATAAATGATTTATCCTAGTCTCTTGCCTATTTTTACATTGTAGTGTTTATTGTTCCCTCCTAATGATTTTTGAGGGATCTTTGTATATTTTGGATACGTAATATACCCAGTTTGCCTACTTTGGCTATTTAAGATAAGAGGTAAAATGGTTACATATTTGGGTCCTTAAGCCAAACATACATGGTTTGAGTCCTGGCCTTACCATTTACTAGTTATATGACTTTGGTCAAATTGCTCAACCCTTTAAGCCTTAATATCTACATCTGCAAAATTGGGATAGTAATGGCACCTACCCCATAAAGAGCTGTGAAAATTCAACGAGAATGTCCTTAAAGAGCTTTAACATGGTGCCTGGAGTATTGAGCATGCTCAGTCAACTTTTTATTTTTCTCAGTGAAAATTCAGAACCTAATAGTAGAAAGGAAATGTCACACCATGACCATTATTATTATAATTGTATGGGAGAGTGACTTTGTCAATAAATTATACTAAAATGGAACTTGTGCTCTTAAAAAATAATCCATATATAGGTATTTATTTATCTATACATATATCATATGAACAGTCATAAAGGTATTTTACATATATACATACATATGTATTTATAGATGTATATATGTGTATGTCTATATATGTATGTTATATGAACAGTCATAAGGTTACTTTATACTTGAGCATGTATAGTTTGTTTAATTGGTTAGAAATCAGTGCTAGGAATTACAGTTGTTACATGGCTGCCAGTGCTGAGGTGGACAGCTTCCTACCCATCCCAAATGCCTAGAAATATCAGATAAAATATGTAGCTGAGGGGTGCCTGGATGGCTCAGTCAGTTGGGCATCTGCCTTTGGCTCAGGTCATGATCCCAGGATCCTGGCATTGAGTCTCGTATTGGGTTCCCTGCTCTCTCTCTCTCCCCGACTTCTGCTCACTTGCTCACTCTCTCAAATAAATAATATCTTAAAAAAAAAAGTAGCAGAGATGAGCAGAAAGGGAAATAAATCCTCTCGTTGAAAAGAAAAAGAACTCAGTGGCAGTGAAGTCAGGTCAGGATGAAGCCACGGCAGTGCACAGACATGTCTAATTTAGACATGGGCTTTTTGAGCCAGGCACTGGGTTTGTACCACATACATGGGGAGTGGGGAAGACTCTCTAGTCTGTAGCGGGAAGAGAACTGAAACAAAATACCCTGCGTAGTGTTGAGAGCCTCAACTGCGGTCCTGTCCCTGAAAAAAGAAAATCCACACCCTGGCCAGGAAAGTAGAGGGGCAAGGGAGTTCTCTGGGACCTCTAATGAGAGCACTGATCTCTCTCCTGGGGGCTCCACCCTCATGACCTAATCACCTCCCATAGGCCCCATCTCCCAGTATCATCACTCTGGGAATTAGATTTGTACATACAAAATGTGAGGGCACATAGACATTCAGGCTATGGCAGCAGGTGTCCTAGTTTGACTAGAGAAGAAGCTGGTTAGAGAAGGTGGCCAACGTATGTCTGAGAAGGGACTCAGATTGTCAGGATCTGGAAGCAGTAGAGAGCCCCTGAAGGATTTGGAGCTGGGCGTCTCCAGGATCTGCATTAAGAGAGAAGTCTGAAACTGACACCAAGTTACTCTCTTAATTTCCAAGGGCTAGTGAGAAGAGAACCAGCTCCAAATAAATCATGAGTTCGGGCAACATGAAGGCCAAATGATGTCTGGGCTGCTGTAGTTCAAAAGCAAAGCCAGAAGTGAAGCACTGATCTCCTGAAGAACACAGTGGGTAGCACGGGCAGGGAACAGAATAACCTGCGCCGGCGGGGACAGACATCCTGCTCACCAGGCAGCAGGTGATTTAATTTCAGAAAATCACCGCTCTCCTCATTCAAAGACATACCTCGATTTTGTTGTTTTTGTTTTGAATTTAATTTTTAGGCTAACTTGATTTATAGGTAGGATCTAAATGCATTGGCAGTTTATCTAAGTGCATTAGCAGTTTTATGCTTGCTTATTGTAATAGAAATAGTTAACAACAACTCTGGAAGTCTGCGATCATTTTCCCAGATATTTATTCATGTTAGAGAAATTCTGGTCCAGTTGATGTCCCTCATTTCACAGTTACAGTTAAGATATAAAATGGGGTGCGGGGGTGGCTCAGCGGGTTAAAGCCTCTGCCTTCGGCTCAGGTCATGATCTCAGGGTCCTGGGATCAAGCCCCGCATCAGGCTGTCTGCTCGGCAGGGAGCCTGCTTCCTCCTCTATCTCTGCCTGCCTCTCTGCCTACTTGCGATCTCTGTCTCTGTCAAATAAATAAATAAAATTTTAAAAAATAGCTTAAAAAAAAAAGATATAAACTGAAGCCCAGGAAGGTGACTTGTAATAACAGTAGCTATAATAAAAATCCTTTCGGTATGAATGCTGGCACTTTTTGGGCGTATGCTGTGTATTGGTCATTATGCTAAGTGCTCCCCATGCTGCTTCTCGTGTATGCCTTGGAACGACGACGCTAGGATGTGGATGCTGTTTACTTTTCTTATGTTGATGAAGAAACAGTCTTCCAGAAATTAAGAAGCTCATCCAAACTTACAAAGATCATAAACCCAGGAACCAGGTTTGGGATCCAAGCCTTGGTAACTCCAGAGTACATGCTCTTAACTGTTTTGCTCTAGTGGCTTGACCTGGCCAAACAGGTGGAAACTCGGGTATATTTAAATGCAGGATCTCCTGATTTGTGTTGGATATTTTCTACCTCACCTCAGGCCTCCATATCTTTGAAAACAGGTAGCTAAAATCACTGAGTAGTTCAAGATCCCACTGCAAGAAAAATGTTCCATTAGGCACATCTACTATATCAGAAGTTCAGAATGTTTAGTCAATTTTTAAATTTCACTTGAGAAAACCTTTGACTTTTCGTGGAGTCCCTAGGGTGTTTTAATTAGATATTTGGTACATCTTTTATTTTCTCTATTTGTTTATTATTTCCCTTATATTTTCCCCAGGTGTTCAGGTTTGGGGACCAGATATTGGTCCCATAAATAGTTGTTGGTACTTGTACACTTGTATATACTCTAGAGGGACAAAAATTGATTTAAGAGGTCTTTTCCAGAAGTACGCACAAGTAGTTCCACAAAACCTGGGTATAAATTAATCAGTGCTGTAAAACTTTAAAATTAGGGCTACTTTTCTCCTTTGAAATCAAACATCCTCTTCTATAATTGATTGCTTGGTCTAGATTGAAAAATCTATTGAAGCAGTTAACCTTTCTGTTTGATAATATTGTTAGCTGTTTTAGGTTATACCTTAGCTAAGGTACTCACTTGATAGACCACAATATTAATGTTAAATCCGTTCTCTACCTACTCAGTACCTGCACCAGTGGAGATGAATAGGGAGGGAGAAAAACCATGCAGAATGCTTTACATTCACGATCACTTAATTATTCATTACAAAGGGGAAAAAACACTAGCTTTACAGTGGAGGACCATGGCAGACCTCAGGTGCCCCATGATATAATGCACTAAAAAGGACACATCACTTATGTGGCATTCCTGCCCAAAGTGTAGGCCTGATTTAATTGTGAGGAGACAGATAAGCCCAATGAGAGACATTCTATGACTAGCTTTTTCCAAAATGTCCAGGTGTTGAAAGACAACTGAGGAAGTACCTCAGGTTACAGGGGACTAAGGAGACATCACAACTAAATGGACTATGGGATCGTGGATTGGGTCCTACTCCAGAAAAAGAACACTAATAAGACAATGTGCTAAATTTTAAAAATGTCTGTAGTTTAGTTAATAGTGGTGGATCGAAGCTAATTTCCTGATGTTGCCAGTTGTACCATGGTTATATAAGATGTTAACATTTTAGGAGGTGGAGGAAAGGGCATACAGGAATTCCTGGAACTCTTTTTGCTCCTTTTTTGTAATTCTGAAATGATTTCTAAATGAAACATTATCTAATTCAAAGAAAAATATTTTTTTTTAGATTTTATTTATTTATTTCACAGAGAGAGATCACAAGTAGGTAGAGAGGCAGGCAGAGAGAGAGATAGAGGAGGAAGCAGGTTCTCCGCTGAGCAGAGAGCCCGATGCGGGACTCGATCCCAGGACCCTGAGATCATGACCTGAGCCGAAGGCAGAGGCTTAACCCACTGAGCCACCCAGGTGCCCGAAAAATATTTTTTTAAGTGTAATCACTAGCCATTAATGTTGCTTAGGCCCCACACCAAATTCCCCTCAAGCAGCCTTCTCTTCCAAACCCCTAGCCCATTGTTTTACACTCTCCTTTCTTTATAGCCCTTCCATAGCTCCTTCTGCAAACTCATTCGTTGTGGAAATAGAGATAGTCAGAAAATTTTGCACAGGTCCTCCTCCCAGCACCTGTGACCATCTACTCTGCTTTCTCTCCTGTCTTCATGGATGAGCTGTCTCTGCTCCTTGACCAGGCCAAGCCCTCCACTTGTTTACTAAAGCTCATCCCTTCTTATCTCTTCAAGACATTTGCTCCATCAAATCTTCCCTCTATCTCTTGCATGATTTTTTTCCTCTTTCTCTGATGGGTAATTCCCAGAATCATAGAAACTTACTGTTATTTTTTTCCCACCTTAAAAAAGACACTTGAGGGACACCTGGGTAGCTCAGCTGGTTGTGTCTGACTCGTGGTTTCAGCTCAGGTCATGAGTTCAGGATCCTGAGATCGAGCCCCATACCAGGGACTCCATACTCATCATGGAGTCTGCTTGTCCCTCTTCCTTTGTGCACTCTCTCTTTCTCTCTGATAAATAAATAAAATCTTAAAAAAAAAAAAGACACTTGAGCCCACACCCCCTTGAACCAGCTTCCACATTTCTTTTCTTCCCTTTACAACAGATCTTTTAAAATTTGTTTATAGTTTCTGTTTCCAATATCTTCCCTCCTATTCTTTTGGGAAAAGAGTCCAATAGGACTTTGGCCCCACATCTCCACCAAACTGTCCTTACAGGATTACTGATGGCCTCCATGCTTCAGTGGGCAGTTCTCTAGCCTTACCTTACATGACCAGCAGCAGCTTTTCAGAGATTGGTCCCTCTTCCCAACTTGAGATCTATCTTTAGTAGACCTCTAAGTCATCACAGGCACCTGTTCTATTTCCTGTCTCTCTGAGCATTCCTTCTTAGTATACTCCACTGGTCCCTCTTCATTTTCCTAACCTTTTATGTTGGAGTGCCTCAAAGCTCAGAGCTTGGACCGCTTCTCTTCCTTATCTGTATTTGTTCTCTAGGTGATCTCATCCAATCACGCAGCTTTAAATACAATGGATGACTTCAAATTTAACCCCACAGTGTGGGTCTCCAGATACAATAGGCTGCTGCCTGCTCAATTCTCCTAAGTGGGTCCCAGATAGGCACAACCAGTCTAAAACAGCTTGTGCTGGTCTCCACCTTCAAGCATATTCTCATCTAGTCTTTCCACATGGGCTAAAGCAGACATCATTCTCTACCACTGGCTCAGGCCAAAGGTCTTGAATTCATCCTTGGCTCTTCACTTTCTTAAATGCTGCAAAGAATCTGTCAGTAAATTCTTCCAGCCCTACTGTCAAAATATACACAGAATCAGGTGACTTCTTACTGTCTTCACTGCTGAGACCTTAGTCCAAGCCATGCCTGTCTCACAGATACTTGCAACAGCCTCCCACTGATTTTACTGCACCCAGCTTTCTCTCCTTTGGTTTAATCAGGAGACTTCCTTCCCTGCAATGACTTCTTACATCCCTTATGATAATAGTCAACACCCTGTGCGAGCAGGCCACTCTGACCTCATCTGCTCCTCCTCCTCTCCATCTTTGCTCATCACATTGGCCTTGCATACAGGAGGTGCACCTTTCCCTCAGGACCTTTGCACTTTTTCCTTCTGCCTGGAATCTTCTTACTCCAGAATCTGCAGGGCTTACTTCCACTCCTCACCTTCAGCACCCATGTCTCTCCTATTTCAGCTCAAATGTCACTTTCTCAGTAGGACCTTGCCTGGTAACCTTATTTAGAATTTCAAATCCATATCACTCTTCTCTGCCTAAAGGACACACACACACACACACACACACTTCTATTCCCCCTCCCTTATTTCATTTTTTCTTCCTAAGATTTATCACTGTCTAGTATATTATATACTTTGTTATCTTGTCTATTGTCTGCGTCTCCCAGCAAGGATGTAAACTACAACAGGTCAGGAACTTTTGTCTGATTCATGCATGACTGTATCTCCAGTGCCTCTGATAGTACCCGGCACATAGAAAGTGCTCAATAAATATTTGTTGAAAAAAATGAATGGTTACATGAGTCTGCACCAAAACCTCAAATTTTGGTACAACGGGCTTTGAACCAATGGAATGTTCCATGCCTTGCAAAAGCCTTCAGCAGCAATTTACAATGGCACGTTAATTCCTCACATTCCCAATCTTTGGATTAATGCTAGGCATCCAGTATTAACCACACCAAGGATTTTCCCCTTGTCTCCAGCTGGTGATGATGCCAACAATGATAATAACATAGGTCAAGCTCATTTCAATACCTTGCATAATTTGTTACCAAACTCTCAGTATCATTTTTACTGTCAAACCATTTGTCCCATATGTACAGTAATAGTCACCATTTTCTCACCATTCTTAAGTCTTTCAATTGTCTCTCTCTTCACTTCCATTATAACTGGATACCTCCTCTGTCAGGTTGTTTCAACATTCTGGAGTCCTTGCACCAGTTACACACAAGAAGGTTAATCATGTTGATGACTCTCCCAGAGCTTCCTTGTTTCTGTACAAACACAGCAAACCCACCATAGCCCAGAGGCTGTAAGTTAGGGACGTAAAATTTAATTTTTAAAAATTAATTAATGATATTTTATTTTATCATTTTTTAAGATTTTATTTATTTGACAGAGAGAGAGACACAGAGAGAGAGAGAACAAAAGCAGGGGACGTGGGAGAGGGAGAAGCAGGCTTCCCACTGAGCAGGGAGACTGCAATGTGGGGCTCGATCCCAGGACCCTGGGATCATGACCGGAGCTGTAGCAGACGTCTAAGATACCTGAAGGCAGGCATCTCCATTGACAATATTTTAAAAATCAGATAATTTCACATAAAAATTCAGACTTCTGGTTTCTCTTGAGCAATCAAGTTGGTATTCTTTCTGCTACTACCTGTGGACAAGGCTTCTATTTTTCCAGCGGGTGTCAGTTTCTGTCACTTATACCCAGCCCACATCACTCCAGTTAAGCACCTGCCTGGTCCCTGTAGGTGTTTGAGATTGACTCAAACCACAGGCAGGAAAATGACTTAGATGAAAACAACCCTGTGTTCCCATGAATGCCACCTACTAGGGTGGGAGGAGTTGGCACACTTATTCTGAAGCCTTGTTTTCCTGAACACTTAGAAAATGAAAGTTTTTAAATTCAGTAGTTTCAGTAAATCTACTACCAACAGCAATTTTGGAGAGTTTCTGCTTCATTCATTCTAGGGCCTTTTTTTAAAAAAAATTATTATTCTTCATTTAAAAGTGTATTTTTTGTTTATCTTTCATTTATCCTTCATTTCTTTTAATTCAAACAAGGAAGGACAGGGACGCCTGGGTGGCTCAGTTCGTTGAGTGTCTGCCTTCAGCTCAGGTCATGATCTTGGGGTCCTGGGACTGAGCTCCACATCAGGCTCCCTGCTCAGCAGGAAGCCTGCTTCTCCCTCTTCCTCTGCCTCTCCCCCTGCTTGTGCTGTCTCTCTCTCTCTCTCTCTCTCTCTGTCAAATAAATAAATAAATAAATAAATAAATAAATAAATATTATCTTTTAAAAGAATAAATAAATAGGAAAGGACAATGAGAAAGGAGATGAGATGACAAAGGATCCTTCTCCTTCCCATTTCTCATTCCTCTGACTGGAGTTTGTCAAATACTAGGAAGCCTTTGAAGGCTAAACCCTCACGGTGTAGACAGCTGACACCGCCCACTGGAGAGGTGGCAGGAACCCTCAACTACTCAGGTTAGAATGTGTGACAACTTGGGCATATTTTGTTGCATTTTCTGGCTACTATCTAATTCATCTAAAAGAAGACCTCTGTTTGCTGGTTAGTAAGCAGTCAGCCTTCATCTGTAAAAAGTTTGTACCCAAAGGACAATGAGAAAAGCAAGTGAATTAAATGTCACTGAGGTTCAATCCTGTTTACTTTGGATTGGAAGCAAAAAGGCAGGATGCAAAATGTCAGGAGGTAGGCTATGAACTCTGTAGGAACAGAGGATGTGACTGTTTTATCCACCACTGTAGTCTCAGTGTCTTGTAAAAAGTAGCATGAATGAGGAAAATAGTGAATGAATTTGGATGTTGTGATGTTGCAGGTAGAAACAAGTTTTGAGATTTTTTCTGGGCACTTCCAGGGTCTTGATGATGGAAGGAGATCTTACACAATATTGTAAATGGAAAGAGATTATTGATATTCTTGTTGGGTCCAACAACTTCATTTTGAACCATTTCCTTTCCCTAAATAGGATTTTTCTCAAAATGGACAGAATTTAAAGTGTACATACCTTCTCCTTTATTGATACTTAACATTTACTGGGACAGAAAAACAAGAATAAAATATAGTCCTCTATTATCTAATACAATCTAAAATAATCTGAAATCTAATCAATATTATCTAAGCATATTCCATTACATGCCAAAAAATTAATCAAATTGGCCTTTCTTCTTTCTCCCCTCTTGATGTTGGAGGTCAGTCCTTGAACGTCCGCTCCTTTGCTTCTCAGTGCTTCCTCCTGGAGAGCTGACCCTGACTCGAAGCTTTAATTCTCTCCATGCTGATGAGGCTCAGATCTGTGTCTTCTGCCTTGACTTAGCCCCAGAGCTCCATTACGTAGCTTGCGTTTTTCACCGGTGAGCAATCCTGAGCATTTTCAATGTTGCCTTAATGCCACTGTGATCCAATGGATTTCCCCCACGTCTTCCTAAAATGTCACACTTCGACCCAGGACATCCCTCTTCCCTGAATTCCCTAGCTGTTTGACCTCAAAGTCATTCTTGCCTCATCTTCTCATTCGTCCTCTGCACATACCCTCAGAAACAGTCTTGTGTATGTCTCTTGCTTCTGCTGCCCATTGCTGCCACTCCGGCTAGCAGCTGCTGCCCCCTCCCTCTGTGGTTGCCATTGCCTCGTAACCCTTCTCCTTTTTCCCTGTCACCATCCACCCCATTCCATCTGTCTGCCCCCAGGCTGATCTAATGCAGCCCATCTCATTGTCTTACTCTCTAGCACTTACGTTTCCTGTGATTCTCTGTACCTTTTTGTTTTGTGTCTTAGACACAGTACAGTCTTCATTAAACACAGTAAATACTTACTTCATAAAGGAGTGACTGAAATATGGAACCTGTGTCATATGAATTCACTGAAGCTACTCTGTTTGTCCGACTCTGCAGAGAATTAGCAGCTGATTCATATTTCTATTTAAGGAATGGAGAACTTGACCAGAAATATTTTCATATTGCAGCTGCAGATACACAGTAAAAACAACAACTTTTCTTCTGGGTCTCAGTTTGCTTACCTTAAAATGGAATAAATGCCACTCACATTATGGGGTTGCTGAAAGTATTGCATGTGATGTGCCCCAGTGCTGGGCACTGGTGGATGCGAAAGAATTCCAGTTGAACTGTAATAAAAAAAAAGATTGTTGGAATGAATGAACTTGACTTGACATAATGACATATTTCAGTATTTTCTGTAGATCACAACTTGCACACTTGGATTCAAGGGAAATTTGGCCCTAGCTAGGACCACTGTGTTAGCTGTTTAGCATGCCTTCTCTCATTTATTCTTCAAGGTAGTTCTGTGACATAGCTAGTATTGTCTCCAGTTGACGTGCAAGTTCAGCCAAGTACAGGGGAAGCACCTGTCGCAAGATCTGACATTTGCAGGGATCAGAATTTGTTGCTAAGATTGCAGATTTCAGGTCTTTTGCTTTTCCTGTGCACCGTGCTCCTCAAATATTCTTCTTACTAGTTTTTTCGTTTTTATTTATTTTAATTTTGCGTGGCTCATAACTTTCCATTGTAGTGCTTGATTCACACATTCTTTTTCTTCTATTTTTTTTTAAAGATCTTATTTCTTTATTTGAGAGAGAGAGAAAAAACAAGAGAGAGGGAGCATGAGAGGGGAGAAGTCAGAAGGAGAAGCAGACTCCCCGCTGAGCAGAGAGCCCCAAGCGGGACTCAATCCTGGGACTCCAGGAACGTGACCTGAGCCGAAGGCAGTCACCCATCCAACTGAGTCACCCAGGCTCCCCTCTTCTATTATTTTCTATACACTTATTTAAAAAGCTTTGTCCTTGTGTTTGTGTTCTTGGTGGCTAGAAATGCCTCAGACCCTCAGCAGCTGAAGCTTATCTGTTTACAAAAGTGAGGAAATATTGTCTTTCCAGCCTAGGAGGCTGAAGGTAAGTGGCCTAGCTTCCTTTCAGCCTGCATCTGTTTTAATGACTCTGCTAGTGCAAATGGGTTGTAAAAGGCCAGTGAATAGCTACAGCGTTGTTATAAACTAAAGTTATGCAAAGTCTCTACTTTTGAAATGGTCATCGCCTGCATTGTTGGCTAGTTTCAACTTTTTAAATTTTTTAATACTTAAAAATAGTGCAGGGACAACATTTTTATGTACTTGATGTTTTATGAAAATCAAATTCGCAGCAAGGAACAGCCCACTTCCTTTTATACTCTACCTGGCAATAGTAGCCATAATTAGCTTTCGTTGCACTGTGATCAGAAAGGGGTAATAAAATTAGCGTTAAATATATGTAAAAATCAGTCTTTATAGAGCAGCTGCATATATAAATTCTCTGAAAGACCCCTCATGCTTAGTGAATTTTAGATACATATTTAAAAATTCTAATTACTTTTGTTCTTTGGTTTAACTTTTAAATCCCACATTGTTTATGGAATCCATTTACCTCCTCAACTAATTAAATATTTATTGGATTTGTACTACGAGCAATGAATTGTATGAGGTGCTCAGAGAGGGTGCATTTCCTGTACTCCAAAAGCTGACATTTCAGTTGGGTGAGGCACGGAACGTTCCTGCACAGTTTGTATGTGCTGGTCTCTCCACCTGAAACATCCTTCATCTCTCTCTTTCCCCTGCTTGACCTGGCCAGCTTCCACACACTTTTGGAGTCCCAGCTACACGTCTTCTAAGACGCCTTCCTGCCTGCAGCCCCTCCCCATGTCACCTGCACCCTGGGCATCTCTCCCCACAGCGGTTACCACACGGCATTATAATTGTTAGGATGTTTAGTAACCTTCCAGATTGTGAAATCCTTGAGTGTATGAGAGGAGTCTTTTGGTTTTGTTTTCTAAGGGCCGGACACATAGTATGGTCCTCATAAGAGCTTGATGAATCAGTAGAGATGCTACCAGCATGTGCAGACATACGGACAAAGAGATTAATGGACAAAGGAAGTAGCATGCAACAAATGTCAAGAATGGCTTTGTAGACTGTACTATAGGTGGTAGTAGGAGAATGAAAAATAAACTGGTGGTCAAGGAAGGATTCTTGAGCAAGGCCTGCTTTGTGGACATGTGACCCATGCCACACAGGGGGTTCTGCTCAGAAGGGCTCCACGCTTGGCTTAATGTTCTGTTGTCAGCATATAAAAATTCTTAATCGCTTTTGAACACAGAGCCCCATGTTTTCATTTTGCACTGGGGCCCACAAGTTATGTAGCCAGTCTTGTTCTTGGTTCTCAGAGACTGATTCAGATTTACAGAAATGCAGAGTGGGCGAGTGGGCAGGGAGAGAGAGCGCAGGAATCTGAGAGGCATAAGAGAAATGTGCTGGGCAAGTCCCACAGTTAACAGACCAGCTCGAGAGCACCAGGGGCTTATGCAAGTAGTAGGAGGCTTGAAGGACGGATGAGGCAGCATTTGAACATTACCGTAGAAGTGATAGGTAATCTCAGATGATTAATGAGCAGGAGAATGAGGGGAGGAACATGCAGCTTGATGAAGAAGAGTGTGATGGGGGTGTGTGGGATGTATTAAGGAGAAGTGAGGGGGTGCCTGGGTGGCTCAGTGGGTTAAGCATCCGACTCTTGGTTTCAGCTCAGGTCTTGATCTCAGGGTTGTGAGATGGAGCCCTGTGTTGGGCTCTGCACTCAGCCTGGAGTCTATTTAAGATTCTCTCTCCCTCTGCCTTTGCCCCTTCCCCCCACTCTTGCATGCTCTCTCTCTAAAAAACAAAAAGTAGCATGAGGTAGGAAGTGGTGAATCAGGAAGCTGACCCAAAGTGCTGGGGTATGGGCTTAAATAAGGTAGACGAGGCATGGAAAGCACAAAATTGGGAACGACTATCAGGTAAAAAGAGATGCAACTTTGGCCACATGTAAGAAGGAGGAAAAAGTAGGAGTAAATAGGATTCTGGACTGTCCTGCGTCAGTGATGCACTCCTGGCTGAGCTAAGAAAGTAAGGGATGGGGTGCCCAGTGGCTTATTTGTCAGGAAGAATGAATTCAGTTTTAGATCATTGCATGCTAGTGGGATTTCGATATAGAATTGCTCATTTTACAATTATGTGTAAATCATTGTTCAGGGAAAAGAGAGTTTGAAAATGGAAAGGAGGGTGACCAGTGTCCAAGTCAAATGTTGCCTAAGGCAAGACATGAACACTAAATACAGTCCAGTAGGGCACGGTTTTAGAACCAGCATGAGATGAGCAGCCCAATAAAGACCGTGTGGGAGTTAGGAAATGAGGTCATCCTTGACTGCTTTTTCTCCTCTATTCAGTCTCTTTCTTCCTCTGCATTTAGTCGGCTCCTTCTGGTCCTTTCCGCTCACCAGGTTACCAAGCATCCCTGGAATCTGCCCACCTCTCTCTGTCCCACCACCACTTGTCCTCACCCTTCACAGAGCTCGAGGCAAAGGCCTCTGGAGTGGTGAGCTCTTTACCTTCTCCATCCCTGCTCCTTCTCCTTGGAGGTAGGGAGGTTTTCCTAAAACATGGGTCTGATTATGTCATTTTCTGTTAGGACGCTGCTAAGAATTGTGTCCTCCCCAAAAGATATGGAAGTCCTAAACCCCAGTGCTTATGAGTGGGGCCTTATTTAGATACTGGGTATTTGTAGATGATGACATTAAGATGAGGTCAGAAGGGTGGGCCTTAACCCCATGTGACTGTCTCCTTATAGAAAGGGGAAGTTTGGCATAATGAAGACCTGGGTGATGCCTTTGTAAGAAAGGATTACCAGCAAACCACCAGAAAGTGGGAGAGACATGGGACAGATGTCCCTCACAGCCCTCAGAAGGAACCAACCCCACTGGCACCTTGCTTTCAGACTTTTAGTCCCCAGAACCATGAGACGATAAATATCTATTATTGTAAACCACCCAGTGTGTGGTTAGTGCTTTGTTACAGCTGCCCTAGGAGACTAGGAGAGGCTTTTAAATAACTCCCCATTCCTTTCCGGGTAAAGATCAAACTCCCTAACACAGCTTCGAAGACCCTCCATGATCTGGTCTCTGCTGGTTTCCCTAGCCGTGTCTCTTTCTTTGCACCCTGCCCCGATCCCTCCCCCCTTGCATTCTTCCCGGCAGGAGTACTCAGACTCTCTCAGGTTCTAGAAGGAGCTTGCTTTCTCTCACCTGTGGTCTTTAGCACATGCCATTCCCTTGTGGCCAAAGTCCATTTCTGCCTTTTCCTTCCATCTCCTCCCTCCAGTCAGCTGAGTCCTCTTCATTTTATTCAACAAACATTTTCAAAATGTCAGATAGAGTGTTTAGAAGCTAATAAAGCAGGCACAGCCATTGGCCTCATGGGCTTCCCAGTCTAGTAGGAGAGCCCAGTATCAAATGAGGTAAGAGTCGACAGGAGACGTGAGCAGAATGTTGGAAGCCATAAAATAGAACGACTGGGGAAAGTGCTTAAGCTCGCGCAACAGAGCTGGTCCGTAGCCTGTAATGAGAGCTGCCGACAAGAAGTATCTCAGACCACACCATGGACCCAGCAAAGCTCCGAACCCTGAGGCATCACATACCTTTGAAGGTCTCTGTGCGAGAAGGAGCTAGAAAACAGGAGGATTGGTAGACCGTTTATACCAGAAGCAGTGCGACCGTCCTCATCATCCTCCCGGTCCCACCTTGCTATAAAAGAAAAAGGACGATTCAGAGAAAAAGAAAGAGCCCTTGGCTATTAAAAAGAAGAAGAAGAAATAAAATGTTCTGTGGAAATTTTGAAGAAAAAGTTGAAATACTTCCATGACAGTAGAATAGAAAAGCCGAGAGACAGAAAATAGAAGGAAAAAAGATAAAATGAAAGGATCAAGGCAGGTAGCCCAACATCCAAATAAATCTAATCCCGAAGAAAGAGAACACACACACACACACACACACACACACACACACACACACAAACAGAGAAAAGGGAGAGAGAGAGAGAGAAAACTTCCCGAAACGGAAATATTTGAATTTCCACATTAAGCAATCACAGAGTGCCTAGCACACAGTGGCTGAAAAATACACACTCTAAGGCATATCATAAAATTTCAGAATGTCGGGCATAAAATAAAAATATATCAGATATATATCAGATATCCAGTATCAGGATAATATCAGATACTGGAACAATTCCATCAGAATTTTGAGAGAGAACGATTTCCAGTGTGGCCTTCCAAGAATGAGACTAGACTATACATGTTTTCAGCTATAAAGCGTCTCAAGAAATTTATGTCCCATGTAATCTTAGGAATCTGCTAGAGGATGTACTTAGTAAAACAAGGAAGTAGTTCAAGAAGATGGAAGGTGTGTGGTATAGAAACAGGAGATTCAGCCCAGAGGGAGAGAAGGGGATTCCCAGCGTGATGACAGAGGGAAGCTTTTGGATGGCACCTGGGCAGCAGGAGTAGACAGGAAGACAGACAACACTATAAAACACCTCTCCAAAAGGAAAAAAAGAGAAACAGATTCATCTCCTGATTTTTTAAATTGTATTTGAGCTCCGTCAGAGAGTTTGGTAAAGAATTAGTAATATTAATATCATACGCCCGAACATCACCTTTTTTACAAAAACAAACCTAGGTTTATAGGTCAGCTGGGATGGCTCTGCTTCAGAATGTGGGTCAGCTGGATTCGCCCTGGGCTGTGGGTTGGGTTCGGGTTGACCTCAAGCACCTCCTCATTCCATGTAAACAAAGGTGTGTTTTCTTCACAGTAAATGTCCTATGCGGAGGAGACCAGGTCATATCATGAAAGCGAATTCAAGACCCCGGTTTGTGTCTTGTCTGATAGCATTCGAATGCTCTGTTCCCAGCAAGTTACATGAAATAAGCCTGGGTGGGTTTACCCTACTTACTTTACCGACCCTAGTGGGAGGTCCTGAAAAGTCTCACAGCAAAGAGGTAGTAAAGAATTGGAAACTATACTGAAAAAAAAAAAAAAAAAAAAAAGAAAGAGAAAGGAAGGAAACACAAAAATGATACCAAATTGAAAGGGCCATTGTGAGGAATGAATGAAATAATATAGGTGCAGAGTCTAGTCCAGAGACCGGTATAAATATTAAAAAATGAGTCAACACTTCCATACCCCTTAATTATGTGCCAGGCACCCAACCTTCTCTACATCTCTCCATTTAACCGAACCTTCACAACAATTGTATAAAGTAGATGCTATTCTTATCCCCATTTTCTAGAAAAGGAAACTGAGGCCAGTGAAATGAGTGATTTGCCCAAGGCCACATGACAAATACAGCTGTAGAGCTGGGGTCCCATGCCAGACAAGCAGCTCACCATCTTATCTCTTAACCACACATACAGGGGGCGCTTGGGTGGCTCAGGTCATGATCCCAGATTCCTGGGATCAAGCCCTGAATCGGGCTCTCTGCTCGGCGGGGAGCCTGCTTCCTCCTCTCTCTCTGCCTGCCTCTCTGCCTGCTTGTGATCTCTCTCTGTCAAATAAATAAATAAAATCTTTAAAAAAAAACAAAACACGCATACCACTGCTCTCCATGCGCCTTCCAGACCCCAAGTCTGGATTAGTGCTGTGTGTTCCCACGGGCACTTCGCTTTTCAACTCATCGTTCTGAGTACCACTTAGCTTTTCCTGTGTCCTTGACTACAGGGGACATTCTAGAGAGGAGGGATTGTGCCCATCTTATTTCCTTTGCTTTCCTACCCATCAAAGATTGGGGGGGGTTGGGTTGCAACAGAATGAAGCAGAGGTGTTCTTCCTTTTGTACAGATCCCACACTGCACGAAGGGGAAGTGAAGGGAGTGTAAGAGATCAAAGACACGAGAAAAATATGCAGTCGTTGATGGAGCAAGGTATTTAAGAAAACAGAAGATACAAGATTAGGATTAAAATGACTTTGAGAAGACACCAGAACACCTCCTCCTTTGAAGATTCAAAGAGGAAGAAAAGGTGGATCTTGTGAGAGCAGAGGAGGCTGGATGAGGATGCTTGGGCCAGATGACGTGGATCATCTCAGCAAATAAGGGGCGGGAGAGGATGCAGGAGGATGGAGTGAGAGATTGAGGCAACAGGAGAGGCGCGGAACAAACGTCTAGCTTTGGGGGTCTGTGATCTCTTTAATATTACGATAAGTAATATGAGGAACCCAGGAAGAACATACACACACAAGATTAGGCATCTAATTTTAGAGGTCGAGAGACACCCCAGTTGGTAATGCTTGCTCTCAGGAACTAATGAAATTGAATAAAAGTACTTCCGAGCAGTAATTTGATGGCACGCAGCCTGAATTCTAAGTCTGTATTTCTGTGACTTGTGCTGATGCGGAATTAGGCGCGGAATTAGGGACTGAGGCCCTGGGCTTCTGAGCAGCCCAGGGGTGGGGGGAGTAGGGGAGGGCAGTAGGGGTAGAAGGAAGGCAAAGGACAGGCCAGTGAAGAGGTGGCGGAGGTGGCAGTAGAGGCTTGTGGAGGGTGGAGGGTGGGAGAGGTCCTTTCTGGGTGTCAGCCATCAGAAGTACGTGGTCTGTAGAGAACAGAAAAATAATAGTAAAACCAAAAGTCAGTTTTCTGCCTACTAACATGATGCACAAGCAGTTCTCAATCCCGACAGTGATAAAATCTGGCCCTCTGAACAAGCCCTGATCTGAGACCTAAACAACGGCCAGTATCTGGGGAGACAGATGCTGCTGGTAGGCAGATAAAAAGATTCTGACAGAGGGAGTAGTCCAGGATGTGGGTGAGGTGCTGGTGGGTGGCCGAGCTGGAGCCGAAGCGGAGTTGGTGCTCAAGGAGAAGAAACCTCCTTCAGCCAGGTGATAAAGTGACATGGTTCCGTGGCTTTCATCTTCTAGAAGCTAGATGTTGTCTGGAATCCTGAATCCTTCTGACGGCTCGTCATCACCCCACGTGTTTCACCTTCTTCCTGTGTCAGCTCTGCTCACATCTGCACCTGCTTCAGTGTTCCACGGCCCTTTCCACCCCTTTCCCAACCAGGTGGCACTCATTTATGTACACGGTTTTCTTCCCTACTAGACTGTGTGCTCCCGAGAGCAGTGACTGTGCCGTACTCATCTCTGAATCACCAGGGCCTGCAAACAGGCCCCTGATGCTCATTGAACGGAGGCACAAATACATCTTGTGCTTCCTCACAAATTCCTCACATCTCCAATGACCAGACACCAACAGATACGGGATGGGGCTGCTCTCCTTCTCCCAGGTAAATGCAATCAGTCTCTGTTCCCCTTTATGACATGTTACTCCTGGGTCTTTATCCCCTTCATCATCATCCCAACCTGGGACGTAGAACCCAACCGCAGGGCTCCATATTTCACATGTTTTCATCCTTAAACCTTCAGGACATTATCTGGAGAGTCTGACTGCAGGGCCCAGAATGGGGATTGCTCCCACCAGAGCAGGAACCACTAGCATTTGGCCACTTTGTAGCATGACCGATACCGTCATAATGATGTACGGGTGTTTCTTCGGTGTCCCAAAAGAATTCAGGTACTTCTGGAAACACTGCTGCATTCTATTAGTTGGGAGTAATTGTGCAATGGAGAAAACAGGGTCTGATGCACCCTCTCAGTCTTCCTCGGGAGTCACCAGAGGGCTGATAGTTCTCTGGAGGTGAACCACTTCCAGAATGGACCAAATCTCCACCGTCTCTTCCATTACACTGTCCACCCTCTTCATCAAGATGGCCTCCATGTGGTTCTGACCAAGAAGCTGCCATACCATGAGCTAATGATGTAGATAAATCAGAAATATCTTGGTTTAACATTTGAGGTCAGAAGCAGGAACTTTCTAGAGGAGAAATCAAAGAAGCAAAAGAAGTGTAAGGGCAGCTCCCCAACCAGAGTACCCACTGGTGGGGGTTCCAGGACCCCCGTAGCTACAGAAGCCTATAGAATGATCAAGCACGATCAAGTTATCATCAGATTAAAACAGCCATAATCCTCATTCCTCAGTAGCTAACCACTGGAGCCGCACAGCGTTTGGGGGCGATCTGGAGATTACGCTTAATGTATAGTTAATGTGATTTGGGCACTGACACAACCTTCACAGCCTCCGTGAGGCCACGGGCACTTGAGCACTTGATTTTTGAAAATGGGAATTCACCCTCAAGACCAGCATCCAGGGTTTAGACATAGAGTAGAGGTGTTTTTTTTTTTTAATTCTCTTGCTCATTTTATAAAATGTGCATTCAAAAAATAAATCTGGTCTGTATGAAGGAAGCTAGCTAACTACCCATTTAACTCTAGCAGCTGCCTGTGTGACCCGTCGGTGCTCTTTATAGGAAACGTCTAAATAATTGAAATCTTTAATTGGGTTAAAGAGATCCCTACCACATAGATGTTCTATAAATAAAAGAATGAGTAAATAATATCGTGGCCTTTCTTCCCTTCCCCTTAAAGAGACCATTTTGTTTTGTTTGCTCCAATAAGATCGTTGTTCAGGGACACTCAAGTGAGGTTAGGTTTCGGCTGGGGCGGGGCTTTCCCAAGGAAATCCCTTGTAGTTTGCTTCAGGTGTATCTGCCGCCTTTCCCTCTGGCTACCCCACGAAAAACCAATCATTTGTTTGTCTTTGCTGTTAGTAGCCAGGCACCTGGGCTTTGCATTTGCAGCCCAGGTCAGAGCAAGAAGTAAAGGCAGCAGGCTGACCTTGCCTGGTTATCTGAAATCAGACAGGTTTAAGTAGCCCAGGGAGCCTAAGCGACAGCTAGAGAAGAAAGGGAAGGAGAGAGAAATGCTTTATAAAGAGGAAGTGGTAAGAAAGTTCTGAATTTCAGCGTGACCTGTTCTGTCAGGTGATTCCTGTGGGGGAGGAGACATGAAAGGAAAAAAAAAAAAGTTAGGTAAAATGTCCTTATAAAGACAAAATCTATTTCTTTCCCCGCTGATGATTTGTCCTTCTAGTCACTTCCTGCCTTGTGACTGCACACCCGGGTTTGACAAAGTTGTTCTGCAGATCAGAAAGAAGGGGGTTTCTGGTCACACGCCAGTACCACTGAAGACAGTTTTTCTACAAGGTAAATTTTCTTCATGTCTTTTTGTCGTTTCTAAGTGCTTACGATGTTTTGCTCATTGGGTGGCTCTGTTTCTGTGGATTGTGGGTTCTGCCTTCAGGGGACAGAGGTCTGGGCACCTGTCACTCGAGCCCTCTGCGAGCCTTGCCATGGTTTAACTGTCCCACCAAGCTACAGTTCAGAGGGGGCCCCCTCAGTTCTCTGGGGTGGCTTCTTCTCCGCTTACCCAATGACTCTTTTTTCCCCCCTTTTTAAACCAAACCATGTTCTGATTTATTTCTCTCAGTCCCTTTCAGGGAGGCAATTTACTGTGATTTTATCTGCCTTAAAATGTTTTCAGGAAAGTGCATATTGATCATTTAGATTGTGCTGCTCATTGGCCTAGTGGGAATAGTTTAATTTTAGCTCCTGTGGTTCTGTTTTTCTAAAAAGTTGCTTTGCAGTACTTGAGTGGATATATTCACATCTTGAGTCATGCGTTACCGAGTGTGTTACTGGGTATTTGAGTGATTTTGGCGCCAACGGTTTTTCATGGGTGTGTTTAATAACCACAAGGCATCTCAGGGGCCTCTCCTTCATTTATTTTGTAAAAATAAAAGCAATTTGCTTGCTTAATTGTACTGTTTTTACAGAATTGGCTGAACTATTGGGTAGGCTTATGACCAAACAAATGACTGATAAAAAACAGAAATCCTGATAGAGTTGATAGGGGATAGTCACTCCAGAAGCTCTGTTGAAATTGTAGGCCTTGGGTCTTGTAGCATCAACCTTCATTTAATTATCCTTATCCAACAGTTATTAAGAACCATAGACCGAGGATAAACATAAAAAGCCCTTTGGGCTGGAAATGGATTAATTTAGCAGGAGGCTTATCAAAACCCATTTTTTTTTTTCAGTAGAAAACAACTTGTGTTCTAAAGTTATTTCCTCAGGACAACTTAAAAAAGAAAAACCATCTCAGTTGACAAAGATGGTTTATTTGCCATGTCTTCATTTTAAACTTACATAAATTGATCATAAACTTGTTCTTATTAAATAAACATTTTCAAAGAACATCTGCCCAAGCAGATTTGAATGGAATTAGTTGTGTGCCCATAAATGTGAATTTCTGAAAGTTGCAAAATGTGGCTATCCATATTGTTTTACACATCTTTCCTGAATGTTTTCACACTAGCAAGCATGTGGAAATCAGGGAGGAGGATCTGCATCCCAGAAAACAACAAATTAAAAAAAAAAAAAAAAGCTCTGTCTTATTTCCAGTAAAACTATTAGTGAGAACAAAATAAATTAGAATGTAAAGGTGTATCAGTATTTTCCTTACTTTGTGAGGAAGTAAAACAGAATGTGATAAGTTAATTCAAAATAGAAAAAAAAAGTCTCTTGATTTAAATCAAGTTTAGACTGTTAAAGTGTCAACCAGATATTTTATAAAATACCCATTTCTCTTCATTTCAGCTCACCCCTAGTAACTTCAGGGAAAAATCCTCTGGGTCTTGTCCTTTGAACAAACACTGCTATGGTGGGACCTTTCATTCACTATCTCAGGGATGATTTCATTGTCACATTTTAAATTTTGTCTCCTTTAGTTTATAATGGGGAGTATGCCTGAAACAATCAGTAATTGGGCAAACAATTTCAGTATTTAAATCTCATTTCTAATTCTTTTCCCTACCCCTTTGAAGAAGGGGAGGAGGCCAGCAAGTGAAATCTCGTTCAAATATTACCTACTTAGAGAAGACAAGTAATAATAATATTATTATAATATTTATATGTCCTTACAATGTGAAGCCATCTTTTTTTTTATTTTTATTTTTTTAAAGATTTTATTTATTTATTTGACAGAGAGAGATCACAAGTAGGCAGAGAGGCAGGAGAGAGAGAGAGAGATGGAAGCAGGCTCCCTGCTGAGCAGAGAGCCTGATGCGGGACTCGACCCCAGGACCCTGAGATCATGACCTGAGCCGAAGGCAGCGGCTTAACCCACTGAGCCACCCAGACGCCCTGTGAAGCCACTCTTTATGCATCATCTCATGTAATTCTCTCAACTGCTCTTAGACCTGAGGAGTGGACTCAGCATGGAAGAAACTGGCCAAAGGTCACTGGGCATTTGGAGGGTTGAGAGATGGTAGATAGCCAGGATTGTCGGCTCCATATTGCTTCTCTATAAGCAGCTGTCTATTCTAGATCCCCTCTTCCACACCAGCATATTTTTCCCACATGTAGATCATTATAGACTTTTATTTCAGAAGCTGACTGGAGAGATCTTGGTGCTCACAATTTTAAGGGAGGGAGGAGGAGAGACGAGAGAGAGAGAGAAAGAAAGAGAAGAGGAAAAAAATTTGCAATAAATCCAGAAGTGTTTTTATTTTTATAAGTAGGAGTTATCATTGTGGGTTTCATGTAATAATAGAATAAAGAAACATTCTCTTTAAATTTATAATTTTACTAAAGAACTGTGTGCCTTCACCAACTTGCCTCAACCACTTCCCCAACCTTATTTCTTGTCACTTCCTTCTGCTCTGGCTCTCCCCCATCCTCTCTTGGCGATGTTCTGGGTACACAAGACCACAAGCCGCCAGAAAGTTCCAAGCTCTTTCACTTTTTTTTTGCTCCAACTGTTGCTCCAATTGCTTTATTTGTAAAACTTACGGTCAGTTTTCCAGACTCACTTCAAGAAGTGTGTCCTTTTTGAGGTCTTCCCTACTGGACCCTTCCCCCGTCTCCCTTGCCCCCACTAACAGTTTCTCCTGTGTGTGCCTGCTTAGGGCTTTGATCCTTAGAGTAAGTATAGCAGTAATCATACTGTTGTTGGCTGACAGCCTGAGCTCCTTCTCTTGCTCTCCTAGCTCATGGGAGGTGCCTAATGACACTGACTGAATTGAAAAGTTGTCACAAGTATTTTCTGTCAGCTCCTTAGATATGCACGGAAGTCTTTTCTCTGACTTCACCTCTTAATATTTACTGAGATCCCCCAGTGACTGCTGTGAAAAAAGCTACAATAATCATACAATATTTTGTATTCTACCATGCTTCCTCTTTGCCAAAACACTATTCTTTATTTTAGCCTCAAAGTACTAACTATCGAGTTCAGGGTATTTAAGAAATTGTCTAATGACCACAACAAACAGACAAAATTATGATTTTCATTCTTTGAGCTAATACTTAACTACTCTTAGCAAAACTATTGCACTGACAGTGGGCTTCTTTGATGACCGGAAACCCATTAACTTTTGCTTAATTACTTTGGATTATTCTAGAAAGTTCTCAAGTCAACTTCTTGTTATTTACAAAATAAAGACCTTTTATGTATACAAGAGAAAAGGCAAACAAATTTTTATATTAGTTAAGGTGAAATAAAATTAAGAAACTCGCTCATGAGATTATATTAATGAAGGGTCACAATTTATAAAGTAAGATTGTAAAAGTACTGGATTTTATGACTGATAGCAGATTTTATAACAGAGTGACATTATTTATATTAGTCTCATGGTCTCTTTAGGGTTTTTTTTCACTTGGTTTCCCAACCTCAGAAATCAACTGAAATAAGGCTATGCATCTTCCCATTGAACCCCACAGGCATAAAAATTAGAATTAGAGCCCCACCAAAATATAAAACTAACCATCGTCAACCGATTCTAAGAGTTTCAAGTTTCCCTGTTTTGCCATGTGGCAATGCACTTAAATCAAAAAAGTGTTCATGTTTCGGGCCACCTGGGTGACTCAGTGCATTAAGCGTGCAACTCTTGATTTCAGCTGAGGTTGTGATAGCAAGGTCATGGGTTTGAGCCCCATCAGGCTCCCTGCTCACTGGAAAGTCTACTTGGGATTCTCTCTCTCCCTCTCCCCGCCGCACTCACTCTCTCTTTAAAATGAATAACTAAATGTTTAAAAAAAAAAAGTTTAAAGCTTTAAGTTAAAAAAACAAAAAACACATTTCACACTGTTTTCCATTTTGAAGTTCTGAGAAGTTGCCACCACATTCTAGGGGCGTCTCCCTCAAGCTGCCCAGATGGCATCTCCTTTGGCTTTCCTCGGTTCCCTCCTGAATCAACTTCCTTAAACTATCAGACTGTCCCCATTGTTTTGGTTTGCCAGGTTTGGTGATTACAGCAGTCTTCCCTGTAATTTCATCATCTCTCCATTTTGTAAGACACAGCGAGTAGCAGAGGGGGGGAATGGAAGAATTTCAATTTCTCACCCTAATAATAATAATAGCTGACACTTACCTATTACTCACTTCGGACTGAGTATTTTCCTAAGTGTTGTTAACCATATTGATGCATTTAGTCATCGCTACAATCTTGTGAGGTGGTTAGGGTGTTATCTTCATATCTGAAGACAAGTTAATGCATTCAAATATTTTATTACTTTAATTTTCCACAGCTGAATCAGTTCTGTATAACTGCTAGGTTCCAAGAGAAGTAATATTCTCCTGGAATAAACAGACAGTGACCATGGGGCTTATTTGTACCTAAGCTCTTGAGTTGAGCTCAAATAATCATAATCTATCCCAAATAAGTGCATTTATATTATAATTGCGTTGATCAAACAGAATTCTTTTTCGTCCGTCATCATCATCAGTATTTACCCCGCACCTCTGTGCACTTGACTAAGTATTTAGTTTTTACCAATTTATAGATCTCTGTATGGGTCACAAAACATGACTTCTACCTCAAAATCTTTGAAAAGTTCCCCATCTTTGAAGGTTGGAATAATACTTTCAGTCAAATGGTCTTCACATTTTCTGATTGTCGTGACCAATAGACACAAATAAATTAAATAATTTAATATTTAAGCTGAAGCCCATATACCCATATTTATACAGTATTGGCCAAATACAGGTGTCCTACAAACTGTGAAAGAATGAAAGAGTGTTTTAATTGTGGGTTGAAAATAGAGGGGGAAATGTGACCCACTTTTAAAGTTAAAATAAGTTTTGGTGAACCTCAGAGCCACGCTTATGCGTCAGGCCCATTTGTAAGTTAAAAAGAGGCTTGTTTCTCAAATATGGTCATTCGTTTTTGTCTGGTGGGGGGAAATGTTAAACTGAGCAACTAGCAAAGCCACAGTCCTGTGGTTGCAGTCTTGATTCTTGTTTTAGTCCAGCACCAATTGTATGACAGATGGACATTCTCTGTCTTCTCTCTCTCTCTCTGTCACACACACATATACACACACCTTCCTGAGTGGCTGAGCTGAAGTGGAAAAGAGATTATGTTCTCCAAAGGCAGAAAAGCTAAGACACCAAATTCTACAGGCAAATGAATTATGCATGTGAATTGCAATCTCCTGGATAATTTGTTTTCCTTTTTTTCTCTGGTTGTACTTTCAAGAGGGAAGTGAATTAATGGAATAATTACTTTGCGTTTAAACAAGAGCCTGCGTTTTGATCCCCCAGTTGGGTCGTCAGCACCCAGATTTATGCAAGCTATGTATCCAAATATATGAATTTAAGAGGTGCACAGATGTATTTGTATAAAATTTACATATTCCTTTTGCCATTTTCTCAGGCAAAATTTAGAATTCAGCTTGCATCTTTGTTAACCTCTGGTGTAGCATTTTAAAACGTGGGTCCTCTACACCTCCTTGACATCATCAGCTCAGGTTATTTTCACTACAAGGGGCCCTAAGGAGAAATCCAGGTGACATGTGCAAAGTGAAACTACAAACACAACGAGCTACATCTATGGTGCTGACTTTACTGCACACCCCCTTCTTCATATTAAAAATGGGAAACAAACTTTCTCTGTTGTTTCCAGTGCTTTATAAACATTAAAAAAATTTACCCTTTGGAAAGATAGAATACTATGGTCACCTTGCAGACATTTTTCAGATTTTCCCCTTCCCTCATTGTCTTTCAGATTAAGATTTTTTTTTTTTTTCATCAAAATATCCTTGACTCTGTTTCTTGCCAGTGACCACAGAGAAAGGCAATTACAATAATTCATCTGTTTGGTGATCATATAGACTGTATATACTATATATTGTGTTTAACATTGTATCTAATGTTAGCTTTTTAAACTTTGGGAGTAGGACTGTCCTTTCTCTGCATAAAACATGGTATTGGTATACAGAGGGAGAGCAAATTTGGATTCACTTTCTAGCCTTGTACTAAGTGTGGAGCCTGAGCAAGTCTCCATTTCTTCATCTGTAAAATGGGGGAAAGTACTGTTTCCTTGGTCTGTTCTTGGGTTCATTTTCCTCTTCCTCTTCCCTCACCATCAGCCACTGTGCACACTTCACTCTACTACACACCTCACTACGGACTGACTGGGCCCTTGCTATTTTGGTAGGCACCGTGCTAAACCCTTGACATATATTTACTCTTCCATTTTCACACCAAAGCCAGATAAGGTCAATGTGGTCCTATTCTTTTTTTTTTTTTTAAAGATTTTATTTATTTATTTGACAGAGAGAGATCACAAGTAGATGGAGAGGCAGGCAGAGAGAGAGAGAGAGGGAAGCAGGCTCCCTGCTGAGCAGAGAGCCCGATGCGGGACTCGATCCCAGGACCCCGAGATCATGACCTGAGCCGAAGGCAGCGGCTTAACCCACTGAGCCACCCAGGCGCCCCTGGTCCTATTCTTATAACAGATGACCGAACTGAGGTTTGGGAAAGGTTACATCTGAGGTCCCAGAACCAGTACGTGCCAGAGCCAAGATTTACACCCTGCCTCTTTCCCATTTTATAGTCACAGTTTCTTGAAGGTATTTTAAAATTTTGACAAATGAAATGTTATCACAAATCCCGTTGTCAGTTGGTATTGCTAAGTATTTGCCAACCAAACCGTGGCTTCCAACAGAGTGAAGATAAGTATAGCCCATCAAATTAATACAAATTTCCTGCCTTTGTGTATCTGTTAGTCCTCATTTTGTTTTTTATGAGAATGAGCTTGTCGTTAGAGGTTCTAGAACAACTACCCCATGGAGCCTATAGAAAATGAGGCCATATTATTAAGAACTATTAAGTCACTGCTAATATACAAATGTGGACTGCACATTGTCTTGGTAGTTTTCCAGCTCCAACAGTAATAGAGGAAATGCCTGGAGAACCAGGGAGCAGAGAGAAGTAGGGTCCAGGATGACGGAATCAGTTGCCGGGCACTGGTGCAGCCCTGAGACCGAGGAGGCATGGGCCGATGGTCCATAGTCTCATTTCTTTTTGTGACTCATGGTGGATGTGGTCAGGCTTTTAAAGTTGCTGTACATTTTCCTCCTATGGCCACACTTCTTTAACTGTTAGTAGGTACTTTCCATCATTAGTATTTCAGGCGAGGCTAAGCCCAGAGCCCCTTGACAAGTCAACCTGAGATCAGCCAGTATCAGTGCCACCAGCTTCTCGTCTGTGGCATCCATTATTCCTGCAATGCCTTTTGAAACTGTCTTCAAAGACTCTGGATGAGAAGTGTAGTAAAAGAGCTCAAAGAAGCCAAGCTAAGGACAGTTGAAGATAGAACATAGATGTGAAATCTAGATTTATACACACACACACACACACACAGAGCATACATACAGTTAAATGTGGATTTTAGGTGGTGACTATATGATATTTTATACAATTTATAGTGGAAGTTGAGTTTGTTCCCCACGATAATTTTATGAAAGTTCTTTTTTTAAATTTTCCCCTTCATTTCTTGACTCCTTCCTTCCTTCCTTCACCAAACACTGTTGTATACAATTTAAACCCTTTGTCTCATTGAATTCTAACGCAGCCCTATGGAGTGAGCCCTGTAAATTGCATTACTAATGTCCCTTTTTTACATATGAACATATGAAGAAACTGAGGCTCAGAAAACTTAAGGAACATGTACAGAAACACATAGCAAGAAGCAGTTGCATAGAAACTCATCATTTTTTCACCATACCACGCTGCTTCCTATTTATTATAGATATACAAATATACATATAATTTCCCAAAGGAAGGCAAGATCACTAGCATTTGTTCTTTCTTTTTCTTTCTTTCTTTCTTTCTTTCTTTCTTTCTTTCTTCCTTCCTTCCTTCCTTCCTTCCTTTCCTTCTTTCTTTCTTTCTAATTACACTATGTTAGTCACCATACAGTGCATCATTAGTTTTTGATGTAGTGTTCCATGATTCATTGTTTGCGTATAACACCCAGTGCTCCATGCAATATGTGCCCTCCTTAATACCCATGTATGGGCTAACCCATTCCCCCATCTGATCATTAGCATTTGGATGAGGTTTAGGAGATGCCTGACATGTCTTTTTGCTGGCTTGGACAGGGTAGCAATGGGAGAAGCTGTAAACTGTGGAGCCCAGGCCATTCTTGAAAGGTGTGGGAGAAGAACCTCCTCCCACTTTCCTCTCCATCTACCTCCCTAAGCTATAAAGCACATTTCATGGACTTTGCATCTCAACAGATTTGTTTGTTTGTTTTTTACTCTGTTAGGTAGTTTAAATGTGAATGGACTTCTGTTTTTCCCATATCTTGGCTAGACCAAACAAACTAGCATTCTCCAGGCTCTACTTCTCCTTTCAGACCAATCACTGACTCACTGTGAGACTCTGGGGAGCAACTTCACTTTTCTGGGCCCCCATTTCCCATTTTGTAACATGTCCAGTTCCTTCCTCACTCTGTAGGGCTGTATTTTTTAGATGGGAGATGGTGATATGAGGAGAAAGCTATGTCCATACAAAAGGCAGAAATGGCTTCTAGGTGTAATCATTTTATTGCCTGAGGAGGTTGGAGAGTGTCTTACC
The DNA here is from genome assembly GCF_902655055.1 of Lutra lutra. NCBI lineage: Eukaryota > Metazoa > Chordata > Mammalia > Carnivora > Mustelidae > Lutra > Lutra lutra. The sequence goes on from NC_062280.1 coordinate 143,513,592, forward strand.
TAGAGGACATGCTGTAAGCATTGTGACTGAAGATAGCAAGGAGAGCCTAGACCACTAAGGTTTTTCTTCTAGAAACAAGAGGAAGGCAGCCATGCTGGTACTTCCCCAAATTCTTCTGGGAGCTGCCTTCAGGGCCAGTCATGCCAAACCCCCAGCAGCTTCCTTGGCAATCTTCTCAGGCTTGTCTCCTCACTTTACGGGACTGTTTTCTCTTATACGGTAGTCCCCCCTTTCCCATGGTTTCATGTCCACAGTTTCAGTTACTAGAACGTCGTCCTTCGGACGTATTTTCAGAAGGTCAAAGGTCAACAGTGGCCCACTAGTTGTATATCACTGTGCCTCCGTCATTCACCTCTTCATCTCACCACACAGGCATTTTATCATCACATATCTTCACAAGAAGGGTGAGTACAGTGCAATAAGAAATCCTGAGAGAGAGACCACACTCACATCAGTTTTATTGCAGAGTATTAGAATTGTTCTCTTAGCTACTATTGCCAGTCTCTTACTGTGCCTGCATTGTAAATTAAACTTTATCATAGTTGTGTATATATAAAGGAAAACATAGTATTTGTAGGTTTTGGTACTCTCTGTGGTCTCAGGCATCCACTCAGGATCTGGGAATGTCTACCCCTCAGATAGGGGGGTACCACTGTATGAAGAAACAGAGGGCCCTTTTCCATTCTGTCTTTTTGGAAAATTCCAACTAGTTCTTTAAGATGTAACTCAATGAAGGTCAGTATCACCGCCTTTGGACAGCTTTCCCTTCTCTTCTGGGACAGAGTTAAGTGCTTCCCTCTCCCGGCTCCCATAGCACCATGATCATAACCCCTTGGAGTGTGGAGGTCAGGCTGGCCTCTGAGATGCACTGGCTTCTTCTTTCACAGGACAGGTTGTCATGTAAGAGCAGGGATTTCCCCCTCTTCATCTTTGCATCTCCAGCACCTAAAAGGAGGCCAGCGCTTTACAAAATGTGATTGGTTGACAGGTGTGGAGCTTCTAACAAAGATCAGCCCTTGTGCACCAGAGGCAGGAGGCATGGGCAGGGAAAGGCAAGATCCCCCTTGAGGTGTTTTCTCGCTCTTAACTCTTCCCTCAAGATGGTGAGGAATTGCAGAGAAGAAACTTTTAGAACATCTCAAAAGAGCCCAGGAAGAGCCCCAGCCATAGGTAAAATCTTGCAAAGGGTGTGTGTCCTTCATTTACACAAGGTCAGAGGTGCATAACCCCAAAGGAGAGCAGAGAACCTTAAGATGCAGAAATCCAGTGGTCACAGGCACAAGGAAAGGTGCCTCCAGTAAGACCTACACAGTGTTGGCCTGCAGTGTGGGGCAGTGTCTGTGCTGTCCCCTGCCCCCCCGGGCTCTGGAGTAAACGTAAGGCTTCCCTAGTCATAGCAAGGTAACCCTGAGCCCATTATTAAAATCTCAGTTCCCTCATCTACAAAGAGGAAATCACAATAATGCTCCATAGGATTGTGGCTAACGTTAAATGTGATAATGCATATAAAACACTTAGCATTGACTAACCATTCACTGAATATTGGCTGGCCTTCCCATTTGTCCTTTAGCTCTTGTTGTCTCTGACTCCAACATAGATGGAGAGAACATTCTATGAAGAGAATAAGGATTAATCATCCTGTATGAATATGAAAAAAGGCTCCTCATCTGTGGAAATCCAGGTCAATGTCACTTCTTGCGGGAGCCGTGCTTGGCTCTCCAGGGGAGAGCTCTTCTCCCCCTTCCTGTGGATCTAAATTTCCCTTCATATTCTAGTGACTGGAATCCATCCTCCATACTAAACAGGCTGGGGCCACATCTAATCCTTGTGTTGCCAACATCTAACCCAGGACCTGCACAGAGCAGGTATTTGGCAAATATTTATTGAAAGAGGAAATGTACAGACATATTTTCATAGTCCAGATTGTTCCATGCAAGTTATATCCAGGGGACCTCTAGCACCCATTCCTCACTGTTTCCTGGGTGTTCCTGGCTCCTGGACTTGGAGCCGCCCGGCTGCTCTGCTCCTCCTTTAGCTCACAGCTGTGTCTCCGCAGGACTCCTGTCAAAGTCAGACACTGTACTTAGAGACCCACTGCCAAGCATCACAGGCAGCCAGCAGGGTTTCCAGAGACAGCTTGAAGGAGCCCCAGGCCCAGGCTTTGCTACCACACAAGCAGAAACCCGCTGGCAACTGGCCGGGCTGGGCCAGGGAGCCTTCCGCAGCCGGTTAGAAGACTGCCTAGGGACACTAGCCTCTCTTCACCCCCATGGCAGCTCAGCAAGGTCATTCTTCCAGCAACATGGTTTCACAAAATTTGAAACATTCGCTCGCTTGCTTTAGGCCTTTGTCCCTTTCCACAGGAGGGATGTTTTTAGCATGTGCCCAAGAATATTATCATTAAACTCTTCAAAGGAGGTAAGAGTAGACTTCTCAAGCCCTGTATGATGTCAGTTAATGGGTTTGTTCATTCACCTGGTTACCTGCCAGGTGACAGCTCCATGAGGTGACTTCTGGTCTAGATGTCCAGCAGTGATCTCACAGTCTGCTGAAAGAGTGGATGTGGACCCAGAAGCCACATGCTCAGGTCAGGACCAGAGCTGAGGGTAGGAAAAGCTCACTGATCCCCACCTGACAGCCAGAAGAACAGAGTTTCTGAAACCATGCAGATGTTTCTAGAAGTCTGAGGGTGCCATTTTAGTTTTTATCTGTGAATTTGGCATTTTATCTTTTGAACATTGTGCCTCAGGGTGAGTTGTTTTAATGGGGTTTGCTTTTTTTGGTTACAAAGGAAAATCAGAGGACCTCAATGCAAAGTCAAGAAAAAAAAAAAAAACACCCAGACGAAGTCATTTACCTAGCCCTGGTCATTTTAACCTAGAAGATGCCAATAGTGTAATAGGATTTAGCACCTGTTGTTTGTAGCCCAGGACCTAGGACCTTTGTGACCTGACAGTATCTTCTCAATACCTAGAAAAGTTTTGTTGTTGTTTTTTTTTCATTAAGTTCTTCATTAAGTTCTTCTTCATGTACAGGAAATACATGAAATTATATTTATTAAATATTTGAAATCATGGGGGAATTACACTTACTGTATATTGAGCAGGTCTTACTTCAAGAACAGCATGACCTTTTGAGTTTGAAAACTTATAACGGAAAGAGGAAAAGGAAGGAGGCCCAGACTCCAATCCGAGTGCGCTCTGTGGCAGGAAGAGGGTGGCCAGATAGATTATCTCTATGGTCCCTTCTCCTCTACATTCTATGACTCTGTTCTTCTTCTTCTTTTTTTTTTAAGATATTATTTATTTATTTGACAGAGAGAGATATAGCAGGAGAGGGAACACAAGCAGGGGGACTGGGAGAGGAAGAGGCAGGTTTCCTGCTGAGCAGGGAGCCCGATGCAGGACCCTGGGATCATGACCTGAGCCGAAGGCAGAGATACTTTAGAACTGAGCCACCCAGACGCCCCTGACTCTGTTATTCTTATGTTGTCATTTAAGGAAGTTGCCATAGACCCAGAATATAGCAAAGGAAACTATTAAAGGTTTGGAAGATAAGTCCCCCAAAACAGGTTAAAATAATTAAAAAAAAAAAAAAAAGGCTTGGTGGCGATCACTTAAGGCATGTGACAGAATTTTTATGAATTGAGCTGCTTCTGTAATTCCCTCTGAGAATAGCCCAAGAGAGAGCAAGTTTTCATCGTATCAGAAAAGATTTAGGTTACACGTAGGGATATGAGACACCAGAGAGGTGATAGTGTTTCCTTATTTGGATATTTTTAAGAAAATAGTAGGTGGCTGTCTTTCTGGGACAGTTTGCATACAGCCTTGCCTAGAAACGGGGAGTGAACTGGATCAGCATGTCTTAAGCTGTTCACAGATTTGACATCTCAGAAAGCAGGTCCCACGTGCTGCTTTGGTAACTTCCCTGCTCTGTGTTGAGCCACCAAGCAGGGGGTGTCTGCCTTGGTCAGTGAGGAGAATGCATGAGGACAGAGATTTACCTGCTGCTGAGGTAAGGGCAGGAGCCGGGAGGGGCTGGGAGATGCTGGGTCCTTTTCAGAGGCTGTCCCTCCCCGAGAAGGCCCATCGGGGTGACTGCCACGGCTCCTGATGGCCCCTGTCCCTATTTCTAGGCCCTTTTGAAATACACCTTCTCTGGGCTCTAACTTGTGCACACACTTACCAGCTAGTGAATAGACTTGGAACTTTTTAACATGGAAGGGATTTCATCTTCCAATTTATAGGTGAGGAAACAGAGGTCCAAGGAGGCAAATTGGAGCCCAACAGTCCTCAGACAGTATGCTAGGTCTCCCAGGCCCCCACGTGGGGCTCTGTGTCCCAATTCTCCTCGGTTATTTCGGTTAAGGTTTCCTTGGAAATGTACATGTGTATAAATTATCTGGCTACCTTTTTGCATGGCTGATTTAGATGTTTGCTCTTTTTACTTTTTGGTAAGTTTCTGTGCTAATTTCTTACTCTTGGTAATCTTTTTTCCTCTCACAGCCCTGTTTCATTTGTCTGTTTTTGATCTTCAAAACTTTTTGCATTGTGTTAACCATCTTGCATTAAGTGAACTAAAATCTGTGCATTACATTTGAAACCTGACATTTAACTGTGGGCTTCTTGAAGCCCGAGGCTTTGCAACCCCTGTGCTTGTAGTCCAGCTATAAGAGTGGTGCTTTGCACCTAGTCTAGTAGAGGATGAGAAAGAATGAATGAATGAACAATGAATGAATGGTGTCTGATATTGAGGTAATTGAATAGTAGGTAATCTGCTAGTCCATAATAATGTTTAGCATTTTGAAACGATCCAAGGATACCCTGACATTTCAGTAGGGAAGAGTCTGGATCTCAAAGTCTTCGTGGTAGAATGCAGAATGAAGGGTAGCTGCAGATTTTCAAGATGTTAACCCCAGAGGCATTATTGTCTACAGCCTAGGGAAGGAGAGAGATGACAAAGCATCGAGGGCTTCCATACCTCCATTCCATAAGCCTGGGTATCCCCTCTGCTTACAAGACGTTTGCTCTGTGTCACATCCATAATGGCTCTGAGCAACTCGGTAGAAAACAGGTGGCATCAGGGGTATGCTGGCGTGGGGGAGGGAGTGGGGGGGGCGGAGATGGGAACTCCATGGTTGGTGACTGAGCCGAGTTCTGTGTGCTATGCTTTGTACAGCTTCCAAAGCCCCTCAACCGTGATCAGACCACAGAGGCTCCCAGAACGGCATGTTCACTCGGTTTGGAGTAACCTTGCCTTCTGGCTTCCCGGGAGAGTTTACAGGCCCGAGATAGCTGGAGAAGAGAGCAGCCAAGTCTGTGGCCCCCCCTCACTCCTTCCTGGACCTTTACCTCCAATGCTGCAGAGACTTAAGTTCTGGGCTCTGGAGCAGCCCTTGGGGAAATCAGTGTATCTGCAGGGAGAAAAAAGACCATCCAAAGAAGATTTTTGACTCAACAGAAGAATTCATAAGAGCTCCTTTAAATGGTCACCTATATTTGAGGCTCTTCATCATGATTTGGCTCTTAAAAACAAAGTCATTTTTAAAAAATATTTTCAGACTGCTCCTTTATGTAAAACTTTGGAATATCTGTATCCATAGAGGAATAGTATCCCAAGAAGATACAGTAAATTACTGGTGGGTAGGTCCCCTGCAGTGGGCAACTTTGTAACACGAAGGGGATCAAATGACCTAAAGCAAAGCTTCTCCCTTGTCTCACAGTTTATCATGATGGCTTCTTAAAAACTTAGGGGCATTTTATTTTGCTTCGGACTCCTGTGTATTTTATGTTCCTCTTCTTCAGGCAGCGTAGTCTAGCACTAAGATTGCAGTATTAATGATGTTCTCGATTACATGTTGTTTTGGATTATTGACCGAACGTTCGCAAGTTGTATAGTTTTCTCCTCTCTGTGTATTGAAATTATTGAGGTAGAGCTAGGAATCTGGGTCCTGAGTTTCCAGTTTTACTTTACCCAGTGTGTCAAGTTGCAGGAAAAGTAGGACACATTCAAAAGAGTCCCAGGCAATGTGATGCCAGGTTACAGATGCCTCCCTGATCCTCACAGTTATATAACTGGGCATCAGTATATCGAACCAAAATACTGACCAGCTCACCACTACCCCCTCTAGGAAAGGAATCTAGCCCGTGAGCATCTCACTCTGGGCAAGTCACCTTTTCCATCCTTTCTGCTGCTTTTCATTATCACTTAGGAAACCCCTCAGAGAAAATTTAGCTTACATTTTTGCATTTATTTTTAGAGAATGTATTTCCTTCTGTAAATTCCACAGCACTGTGTTCTCTAGTAACCTCCTGCAAATAGTTTCTGTATCCCAACTTTAGGGAAGTTGAGTCAGGTGCTTTTATTCTAAGTGGCCATTATCAGAAATTCTCTTTCACTATTGATCTGGAAACTACCAGCCCCCTCTAAGCTAAGACTCAAAACTCACCAACCTAAGGAAGTGAGCGGGTTTTGTGGCTTTGGCAATTTGGAGGAGGATTTTGTTTTCTTAAGACTTTAGAAATAATTTCATAAAAATGAACAACCAGTACTTTCTTTGGCCAAATGTTGAGATTTTATAGGTATTGATTTAATTTAAGTGAATTGAATAAATTTAAGTGCTTACAGGAAAACTAGCAGCCAAATGTGACTTAGATGAATGGTTTGAGTCTGTCCCCTTAGATTCATGATTTGGCAGTGATTCAAAAACAGGGTTCCGAAATTCACCACTGATTTGCAAGAGACATTAATAAGGAATAAAGAATATGCAATGGAATATTAGTCAGCCATCAAAAGGAGGAAGTCCTATCATTTATGAGAACGTGGATCGACCTCAAAGGCTTTACGCTAAATGAAATAAGTCAGACAGACAAAGACGAATACTGTCTGATCTCACTTATATGTGGAATCTAAAAAATAAAAAACAAAATAGCTGAAACTATATTTATGGAAGAAGAAATCAGACTTGTGGTTACTAGAAGTAGGTGGTAGGGGAGGGGAAATTGGAGAAAGGTGGTCAAAAGGTATGAACTTCCAGTCACAAGAGAAAGTTCCTAGGGTTGCGAAGTAACACAGCTAGCGCTGTTGTGTGGTAGCCAGGAGAACTGAGGAGAGTAGATCCCAAGAAGAAAAATATTTCCCTTTATTCTTTTCTTCTTTCTTTTCCTTTTATTGTATCTGTATGAGAAAATGGATGTTAGGGGGACCTCTTCTGATCATATGTAAATCAAACTATCATGCAGTAGCCGTACACTGACACAGTGAGGCATGTCAATGATTTCTCCGTAAAACTGGAAAAAACAAAATGGGGCCTCAGTTAACGCAGGAGCGGCAGCGTGGAACCAGGAAGGAACATGCCTTCCTTGGCCACTTCCTTCAGGCTTCAAAGGGCTCAGCTCATCACATCAGGGCAGCGAGCTTGCTAGAGGCTGCCTCCCACGTGCCAGTAATTTGCAAACCGAAACCCTAACTTAGTATCCTTATGAATCTGGCTACCCTGATTATAACCCTAACCTTCAAATGTGCCTGAAATGGGCTTTTTTTTTTTTCCAGGCAAATACATTAGTAGACCGTGTAAAGTACCTAATCTTTGATTCTAACCCCAGGAATATCCTTCTTAGAAACATTCTGATCTGCATGTTTTTAATTCCCTCCTCTTCCTGCTTCTCTGTTTTGTGAACGTGCTGTGATTTGCACGTTCAGTTCAATTAGTTCAAGGGTCTCTTCTACGTCACGGACCTTAATGGTCCTCTTAAGGGTATCTCCATCCTCTTCCTGTTCTGCTCACCAGCAACTACATTTAAAACTCCAGCCTTGCTTCGAGAACATGTGCATAGACAAAGCATTTCATCTCATCAAAACTTTGGTTTTCTTATCTATAAAATGAAGGAGTCATAATAAATTATTTCATAGGTTCCTTCTGCCTCTAGAAGTTAACATGTGTTTCCAGGACTTTCTGTTCATTCTTATAGTAAATGAGACACTCTCATAGCATAGCTATTCATGCTTGCACCAAAACAACACAGTAGCACATTAACTTGGGCTGTTGACTAGTCCTTCTCCAGCTCACCTTTTTAAAGTTTGTATGTATGTGTGTATTTATTTACTGATTTAAGAGTGCCGGGGAAAGGGGGAGGGAGAGAAGGTCAAGCAGACTCCCCACTAAGCATGGAGCCCCGATGCATGGGGCTCGACACAGGGCTCCATCTCACACGAGCTCTGAGATTACAACCTGAGCCGAAACCAAGAGTCAGATGCTTAACTAACTGAGCCACTCAGGCGCCCCATCCAATTCACCTTTTCAAATAAATTTCCCTTTAGTTTTTTAATTACTGAAGGATTTTGGATTTTTGAAATGTGATGGCTGTCTCTCTATATGGCTTCTCCAAGTTGATCTTCCCCATTTATAAATCTCTCAGAAAGATACAGTTCTCCAGATGCTTGGGTTTTTCATCTTGACCTACTTGCTGTGGTTTAAAAATCGCGTGGCTTTAAAGTAATGCATTTTTACCCCCCTTTCTAGGTCTTTAATTTGAATGGGCCATGTAATTTCTATGCTAAAACATTTTCTCTACTTTTTCATTGCAGCATGATCTTCAGATTTTCCTTCTCGCTTAATACTATAACTTTCATTTCTTCTTTGGCCCTGCTCTTGACCCTTAAAATGCCATCTTTTTTTTACCTTTACTTGTGTTTTTCACAGTTTCTTACCATGCTTTACACCCTCAAACTCTATGTCGAATGATAGAGCTAAGTTTAGGCTCAGAGATCCCATTCAGTCTCCTTACCTTTAACATTGCTTCATGTTTCTAGGGTAACTAGGTCAGTGTAGATGTCCCATGCCTAAAATGAGGAGTAGCACCTGGCTTGTAGTAGACATTCAGAAAGTATTTGTAAATGAGTGAGTGTCTCTCGTAATCCCATGAATATCCATGAACCGAGAAGTGATAAGACACTTAAAAACCAAGAAAGGCCAGCTGGCTTAGGGCTTTAGACCAGATTTTGTCAAAGATCTTGCTAAAATAGGATGGAGGAGAGCCTTCTCTTCATGACTACAGGGAATATTTGTAAAGGCATAAGGAAGAACCTGGCCAAATTAGTCACAAGGATTTAGTAAAGGGTAAAAAGTTAACGTGCTAATTTCTTAACCCAGAAGCCTTGTTTTCCTAACATGTGAAAGCGTGATCTTCCTAAGCTAGAAGGTTCTCGGTTATAGTTTTTTTTTAAATCTCCCAGGAAATATACATATTAGACAGCTAATGAATAATTGCTGGGTGAACAAATGAGTGGACGAAATGAATGTCTAACACAAGTGTGAAGGCATTGAACCTGAACAGATAGCACAAGTGAAGAGAAAACACTTGAGAATTGGAATCCTGGCTACCCACCTCCCTGGCTATGTGATCTAAGATACGTATCCTAACTTCTCTGAGCATCTGTTTCCTGTTCTACAAAATGGGACTACATATATTTATGCCATCAGATTTCATTGAGGGACATTGTAACAAACACAAAGCTGTGTTTACTGCATCCCACAGGTGTCCTCTCCTTGAGGCCTGGGTGAAGGGATTGCCATCAGACCTCAGTTCTGTGGCCCTAAAAAAATTGGTTTGTTTGGCTTATATTGATAGAGAAAATTCTGTAACTAATGACATTTTCCTTTTTGCATTAGCTTCTGGAGAACTTGGAGCTAGATTTTCAGCTTCTTTCTAGCAAAATGTTCAGTCTTAACTCTGAATTTGGAAGAGTAAAGCTCCTCCCTGCCATTATCTTATTTTTGCCCATACTTATTTCTTCTTAACAATTGAACGATTTTGGGGTGTCTGGGTGGCTCAGTCAGTTAAGCATCTGCCTTCAGCTCAGGTCATGATCCCAGGGTCCTGGAATGGAGCCTGGCATCGGGGGAATCCCCGCTCAGTGGGGAGTCTGTTTCTCCCTCTCCCTCTACCCCTCCCTCCTACTCAGGCTCTCTCTCTTACTCTCTTTCTCTCTCAAATAAAATATTTTTTAAAAAGTTATATCAAAAAACAAAAAATATTGTATGATTTTATTCATTTAATTCTTAGGTTTGGATGTAATTTTGTAACCTGACTCAAATTGTTTTGGGGATAGGGCTTGGTGGGAGGGGGGGAGGTGGAGGATGGATGGGAGGAGAGGTTGAAAAAAGAAAAAAAAAGGAGGAGGGAGACAGAGAAAGGCAGACAAAAAAAGGAAAGGGAGTGAAGATGGCAAGAAGTCAGCTAGCATTGCCTGTCCCCGAGGGTCCCCGTGCTGTGTAACTGATGTTTGCTTGTACCCTTAAGTTCTACACAGGTTTACCTTCAGAAAACCCAGGGAAACTTTTTTTTAAAATATTTTTATTTATTTATTTTTTTAAAGATTTTATTTATTTATTTGACACAGAGAGATCACAAGTAGGCAGAGAGGCAGGCAAAGAGGGAGAGAGGAGGAAGCAGGCTCCCTGCTGAGCAGAGAGCCCAATGTGGGGCTCAATCCCAGGACCCTGAGATCATGACTTCAGCTGAAGGCAGAGGCTTAACCCACTGAGCCACCCAGGTGCCCCCCAGGGAAACTTTTTAGATACATAAGGTAAATAATAAAATTTTTATGGATAATAAAACATATTTGTAGAGGAGTTGAAATAGCAACAGTATCTAATTCTCTGACTTTCAAATCCTGCTTCCTTGGGTTCCCACAAGTACATACGGTGACAAGAAGAGGGCTAGTGGCAGCAAGGGGACATTTGGGATTTTTCAACCAAAGCCTCTCAGAGTTGTTCTTTTTCACTTGTTCACTTTTATCTACATTTAAAGCTTCTGTTAAAAAAGGATTTGGGGGAAATAAAAGTTTGAAGTCTCTGATAAAGGTACATGACAGAATAGTTTGTGGATAATAGATGTGGATTTGCAAAATTGAGCATAAGGCATTCTTGGCCTCTAGGTTTAAGTGTTAAAACTGTTGTTTTCTGTGGTTGTTGGTTGCCACTGAGAACAAGCACAACATTAGAAAATGCTGTAACTATACAGAAAAGGAAATTCGTTTAAAACAATATCCCGCAACAAACGTAAGATGGTTTTAAAAATCAGTAACTTCACTAAAATGTTCAAATTATAATTCCATGTAAAAAATACCCCATCATCCACACTCCCACCCCACTCACTCATCCTCTCCCCACCAGGAAATCCTGTAAACTTTAGCAGAACTCAGATTTGAAATATCTGGTGGGAATTAGCCAGGGGCATGGGGAATAGAATCCATGCTCTGTTTCATTCTTTTTCGACCCACTAGGGGGCAGCAATAAAGCGCAGGGAAAGCAGAATAACTCATAAGCACTAATAATAACTAATAAGCACTAGCATTAACTTTTCTCAGCAAGACTAGCCTTTCTGAAAAAAGAACACCTAAAAAGTCCCTCAGATTCCCATATATGAATTATTAGAGGGTCAGTTTCCCTTCCTCCTTCTCTAAATATTTAGAGAACTTGGAAAACTCCCTTCGAAGTTATAAAAGTTAACTGTTGGCTTGGCCCAACATATTTATTTTCAATGTGAACATGACGCCGCCTCTAAAAAAGACATTTATGTAACAGTTAAGTGTTACAGTTGTGTATTACCATGTAACACACTATTCCAAGACTTGGTGACTTAAAGCAGCAATCATTTATTCTGTTGACTGGGCACTGCTAGATGATTTTTCTGCCCCATGTCATTTGACTGGGACTGTGGACATCCAGGGTCTCAAATCAGGTGGAACATCTAAAATGACCCACTCCAGGGATGCCTGAGTGGCTCAGTTGGTTAAGCATCTGCCTTCGGCTCAGGTCATGATCCCAGGGTCCTGGGGTCGAGTTCCATATTGGGCTCCTTGCTCAGTGGGAAGCCTGTTTCTTCCTCTGCCTCTGCCCGCCACTCCCCTACTTGTGCTCACTCACTCTCTGTCTCCCTCTCTCTTACAAATAAATAAAATCTTCAAAAGATAAAATAAAATAAACTGACCTACTCTGGGGCATGGCGCTTGATGCTGGCTGTCAGTCGGGAGCCCAGCAGGGACCAAATCACCCAGCCATTGGCTTCTTCATGTGGCTTGCACATCTCATAGCTTGGCACTTGGTTTCCAAGAGGGAACATCCTAAGAATGGACATTCCAAAAGGAAGGAGCCAGAAGTTTCCAGTCCCAGACATGGCTTCTGCTGCCTTCTCAGTGGTCAAAGCAGACACAGGATCAGCCCAGATTCAAGGGGAGAGAAATCAGCTTCAGCTCCTGACATGAGGAGCAGTCTGTATACACAGGGAGAGGAGAAAGTGGTGAGAGGCAATTGGAGACCATCACATGGAGGGTTGGAAATAAGGCAATTTCTTACTTATTGGAAAGATAGTTACAAATCATGAGGGATGCAGAGGGGTATTTCTTCATTTAATAAGTGGAGATTGCTGCTTAACATGGTACTTTAAGAATTAAGATGCACAGAAGTCATTCCTTCTGTTCTTTTCCTTCTGCAGATCTGTTCCCTCAAGCAATAAAAATGGCCAGAGGATCAGTGTCCGACGAAGAAATGATGGAGCTCAGAGAGGCTTTTGCCAAAGTTGGTGAGTAGACCAGGCAGCTCACATCCCATAATTCTCCTCTTTACTGAGTGGCTTCAGGAGAGAGTCGATGAAATGGTACCATAAGCAAAATGGTACACGTGGAAAGAATACAGTGGTATTGGCCAGAGGAGCTGGGGGAACTTAATTTTGAAAGGTCTACTTTAAGAAAATTACTTTCTTTATCAAAATATGGAATGGACCGCTTGACACCTACAGCTTTTCTCCTGTTTTTATCTTGTCTGCTTTCTTTGGTTTCCTCTGTTTTTCTACTATTCCATGGTTTTTCTTTGTATCTCTAAGCTTGTGATTTATTTTCCCGTCTGTTCCTATGAAAGTCTCTTTGGATTCTGCTTCCAGAACCTCTGTTGTGACATGATGACTCATGGAAGTTGAAAGTAACATGAATGCCCCTCTCTCATAGAAACTCATGAGACTTAGCTCTTGCCTGGGGTCAGGCTGTGGCCGCTGAATGATTGCCTCTCCAGCACACTCCCCTCCCATCTCACCTTTCCCTCACCTCTTCATCCTGGTACCCGAATTGCCCTGAAACTTCAGGTGGTCGCTTGCCTTGCAGATACCGACGGTAACGGGTACATCAGCTGCAATGAGCTGAATGACTTGTTCAAGGCTGCTTGCTTGCCTCTGCCTGGGTACAGAGTGAGAGAAATCACAGAAAACCTAATGGCTACAGGTGACCTAGACCAGGATGGGAGGATCAGCTTTGATGAGTTCATCAAGGTGAGTACAATGCAGAATACCAGGAGATGCATTTGACACCAGGGACTTCCACTGGAAAAATATCCAGAAATACATTCCCACCCTCCTTGCTTCAACGTTACATGTTCTTTGCTTTATGGCTTTCTTGATCACAGATTGGGTTTCTAAAGGTACATTACATTTTGACAGGTTTTTCATGGCCTAAAAAGCACAGAGGTTGCCAAGACCTTTAGAAAGGCGATCAACAAGAAGGAAGGGATCTGTGCAATTGGTGGCACGTCGGAGCAGTCTAGTGTCGGCACCCAGCACTCCTATTCAGGTAGGCCGTCCCCGTGGGTGTGGAAGTGGGGTGGGTGCTGGCATGAGGGGAGACTGGCGGGGTAGTAGGAAGGGGAGCCATATGGAAAGGATCTGTGCCTTCCGGGGTTACAGAGTCTGAACCTGGTTTTCACACCTAAGGGGTACAAAGAAGCCAATGCAAGTTTATTGACTACTGCCTGTTGTCCTGTGGTTGGTGGGTCAGTTCCAGGGACATAATGGAGGAAGAGCAATCCTAACTCTAGGCAGAGTCCAATACCAAATAATCTCAATTAAAAAAAAAAATACATGAAGGCTGTCAGAATTCCTTTGTCAATGTCAGGCATAAAATGAACTGCTTAGGCTTCTATGTCCTCCAAACCTTGTCATTCTTCTCAGTGCCTGCTGTCTGGTCCCCAAAAATTGTGTTTTCACTGATCTGGAAGGAAGTTGTATATTTCTGCTTAAGGCTGCCATCCAACAGCCTTAATGGAAACTCAAAGTTCAAACGGGATGGTCATCCAACAAATCCCAAGCTGAGTTCTTCAAAACATTAGCTGATCTTAAAGATAAGTTCATGGTTAAGGACGGTCTGTAATTGCGGAGACAGCGTTTAACCTTTGACTTTCGAAGACAGAAATTATATGAATATACATGATGAATCTTCAAGACAGTGATGCACTGTGCAGTGCTTCCCAAACTTTGGTGACTCAGGATTCTTCTGAGGGACACTGTTGTTTTCAGTGACACACAATTTGGGAGACACGGTGCTGGGCTGTAAGGCATAACTTGAGGTTTTAGTTAAACTTCCAAAATCAACTTCTGGCGGCTTTACTGAGAGGAAAGAAAGTTTATAGGACAAAAGATTGTATTTCATAGCAATTTCACTCTAATTGTATAAAGAAACTCAGAGATATTATAGGAATTATCTGTGATTATCCCTCATTTAAATTGGCTGGGCTATCAGTAGCCTGAGTTTTATCCTATAAGCATGAGATCACATTCATATTTAAATTGTATCTACAGGGGTGCCTGTGTCGCTCTGAGGGTTAAACCTCTGCCTTCGGCTCAAGTCATGATCTCAGGAGCCCTAGCATCCAGCTCTCTGCTCAGCAGGGAGCCTGCTTTCCCCTCTCTGCCTGCCTCTCTGCCTACTTGTGATCTCTCTCCTGTGTCAAATAAATAAAATCTTTTTAAAAAATTGTATCTGCATATAAATAAATATATCTTTATTACTTATATATATAGTTTTATATGATAGTTATGTATGATATATATAATTTCTCAATCTGCCTGCCATATATTTTATGACTTGAAGTGAGCAGAGATTCTGTGCCTATTCCCCAAGTCATCTGAGATTTTTTAATGTCAAAAAAATAGAAGATGATAGGATAAGGGACCAGGTAATATCTCAATGTCTCTCCATGTGTGTAATTGTGTTTGTGTCAGATTTTCACTTTGCAGGTAAGTCATTTTTATCATTTACTTGCAGAGGAAGAGAAGTACGCCTTCGTCAACTGGATCAACAAAGCCCTGGAGAACGACCCCGACTGTCGGCATGTTATTCCGATGAATCCGAACACAAATGATCTCTTCAGTGCCGTTGGGGATGGCATTGTCCTTTGGTAAATAATGCTTCCTTCTTGGTTTTCTAAAGGTGTTCCTGGAATTTTCGGGAATACCAACGATTCGTTGGGTTTATCCTAGACCAGCTTCCTTTGGTGCTCAGGGGGACCCAAAATGCTTTCTGGACTTTTACTTGGCAGGTCCTTGGAAAGCAAACTAATTTCAAAAGCAACTTATAATGAGAAACATAAAACTGTTATTACTTGGTTGGAGGAGAGGGATGGGCAGCATAGAGACAAATATGTACAGATAATGAGTCAATGATATAAGGCCCAAAGCAATTATTTTTGAAATTATATGCCACTTGGCTTCATCTGAACATGACCTACCTCAGAAAATAGATAGATTGATAACAGCACCATGATCACTGAAGAAATCCAAAGCAAGTCCTTAAGCAAAGGGACTTTTGAGGGGTTCATAAAAACATGCAATGCAAATGCTGGGACCCCTGGCAAAAGAGGAATGTTTTCAGTTTGTGGAAGACCTCAACACCCACATGGTCATGACGGTGTCTTTGAAATGCTTCTGTAGCTCTGGCTTTAGCAGCTTCTGATACCACTGTCACACATGCTGTTAGTGAAAAGGCTTGAAATGCCTGGTCTCCGATGGGCACAGGAATTGAAGGGAAGGATGGATGGACAAGACTTAGAACCCCATCTTCCCTGCTCTGAGTAGAACAGCTCTGCTTTTGGTATTTTACTTATTAGAGTGCACCCTGAGATTTCATTTCAAAAACTTTCAACTGGGGCGCCTGGGTGCCTCAGTGGTTTAAGCCTCTGCCTTCAGCTCGGGTCATAATCTCAGAGTCATGGGATCGAGCCCCACATCAGGCTCCCTGATCAGAGGGGAGCCTGCTTCCCCCCTCTCTCTCTCTGCCTGCCTCTCTGCCTACTTGTGATCTCTGTCTGTCAAATAAATAAATAATTTTAAAAAATCTTATAAAAAAATAAAAACTTTCAACTGCCAAAAAGGAAAAAAAAAAAAGACATAAAAGAATGTAGCCTCAGGATCAAGTTCTAATTCCTTAGGTTGGCATCCAACGCACTCCATCATCTTCCCTTAATACCCTTCTAGTTTTACCTCTAAGGACCACCCATGACTCAGGTACCCAACCCAGGCTACTGAATGAATTACTCTGTGAATAATGAAGACATCTGCAACCATACTTACTCTCCCCCATACCTGTCCTGCTCATAACTGCAACTATGGCTTTGCCTTTTATTTTTTAATTTTTTTAAAAGATTTTATTTATTTGACAGAGATCACAGGTAGACAGAGAGGCAGGTGGCGGGGTGGCGGGGGGCAGGCTCCCTGCTGAGCAGAGAGCCCGATGCAGGGCTCGATCCCAGGACACTGGGATTACGACCTGAGCCAAAGGCAGAGGCTTAACCCACTGAGCCACCCAGGCGCCCCTGCCTTTTATTTTTAAGAATACCCTTCTGCATCTTCTCCTATAGAAATCCTTTGACCCTAATAGTTTCTGGTCTATTCCAGTCTCCCAGGGGTCTTTCCCATCACTGGATTCTCAAAGCACATATTCGTAGTACTCTGGAAGCCATTATAATGCTCTTCTGTTGGATCCTTATGTAACTTTTCATGTCCGTATATTTTGTCTCTATAATTGCACCGTCAGGTTTTCAAGAGCAAGGTTACCTTCTGCTTGCTAAAGTCACCCCTCCCTCCTGCCATCTCCCACGGCTTCTATTTCACCAACAGTTTCAGATTTTTTAAATAATGACTTAAGAGTTTGTTTTGCCTGAATTGCAATAAAGTGTCTTTTATTTAAATATATGTATATATATGCACACACTACAAAGTTATAGAAATGCATCTTTAAAGAACACCAAAGAAAAAGTAGTTGCTTAAAAAATTATGAGGAAAAAATGTTAATGCTGATTTCTCATAAAAAACAAGTAGCCAGGGTGCCTGGGTGGTTCTGTTGGATAACCGACTGCCTTCTGTTCAGGTCACGATCCTGGTGTCACAGGATCGAGCCCCACACTGGGCTCCCTGCTCAGCGGGGAGTCTGCTTTTCCCTGTGACCCTCCTTCCTCTCATGTCTCTTTCTGTCTTTCAAATAAATAAATAAAAATCTTTAAACAAAAAACAAACAACCACAGTCAAGTTTACTATTCTTTGAATTTGTTGTGGGTTCTTTGGATTTGCTTTTTCAACTTCCTTTCTTTAAGTAAGATGGAGGTGACCTAAGGAAATTTATTTTTGATGTCCCAGGAGGTTACACCAATGCTAAATGAGTGAAAGTAGTTTTTTATAAATAAAAATTGCTTACTTTAGACATTTGATCAACATATTAGAACTTACGTGGGTGATACTTCCCAAGTACAGATACAACAGTGACTACAGCAGGATATAAAATATTTTATCATCCACTTGGTTAACAGTATAGAGTTCCACCAGGTGTCAGAGAGAAATTTAGACATTATATCAGCTCAGAAGTATACAGGTAGTCATTTACATTAGAGTATATATAGTCATTTATATACAATTTTCACAGCTGAGAAAGTAAAGTACTTATGGAGGATTTGCCTTGGTTTTCTACCCAGAGTTTCCTAATATGCTATGGACACCAGGATGATTTGCAGCCTCTTACATGCATGAATAAAGTGGGGTCTTTATTTCCTGCCTCAATATATTAGTGTGATTTCAGTAACATTGACATTTCCCATAGAGAGTATGAATCTCATCAAAATTGCATAACTGATGTTTTATCTAAACACTGGATCACACAGATTATATTGCAGCCTTATTTGCTGATGGTATTGCTAGAATTTAAATTCAGTGTCACTGGACTCTGTTATTCCAAGGCCAGCTTTCTTTAATTTAATTGTTTCTTTTTTTTTTTTTCCCAGTAAAATGATCAACCTGTCAGTGCCAGACACAATTGATGAAAGGACAATCAACAAAAAGAAACTCACCCCCTTCACCATTCAGGTATGCCTTCTCTCTGTTACTAAGCTATAAGAGTGTGCTTGGAATGAATGAGCCCCAGAAAGGGGGAGCCAGTCTTCCCCAGGTGCTCGGACATTAATCCCAAACTCAGCTCTGCGGCCGGTGATTCGTCCGTCATGACTCATGGGGACAGAGGGAGACAGTTTTATCTTTTATTAATAGAACAGGGGATCTGGGCTGGGGAATGTTGGTGGGATGTTAGTAGTTGGGGGGCATTCTTTGTTTGTTTTGGCCACTTATGAATAAAATTCATGTTGGCTAAAGTTTTAATTCCACCTTCCCTAGCAATTTATCTTCGAGCTGATGCCAAATCCACAGCGTGTTAGCTGAAAAGATAAGCCTCTCTAAGAAGTGAGGGGGTGACAAACAGGAAGACCTCTAGGAGCCCATGGTGGTACTGGCCACAGCCACCAGTGTGATAAATATAACTTGGTTTTATGCCTTCAATTTGTTGATTAACTGGAACAGTAACCAGTAGTAAGTAAGCTGTATTTCTGTGTAATGTTCTAGTGTTTCAACACTATTGTAATTCCCTTGCTCAGAAAGCATGTCTCCTCCTTAAATCATGAACAATATATTATGCTGTTTGGTTGTAAGCAGTGCTGTGTACTTTTAAAATGGAAGTGGTAACCAAAGTGAGAACAATGATTAAACCTATATGAATGCACTTCATGTTAAATTTCATCTTGAGGGGCGCCTGGGTGGCTCAGTGGGTTAAGCCGCTGCCTTTTGCTCAGGTCATGATCTCAGGGTCCTGGGATCGAGTCCCACATCGGGTTCTCTGCTCAGCAGAGATCCTGCTTCCCTCTCTCTCTCTCTGCCTGCCTCTCCATCTACTTGTGATCTCTCTCTGTCAAATAAATAAATAAAATCTTTAAAAAAAAATAAATTTCATCTTGATGTCAAGTTTTAGTATTGGCCATAAATAGGAATGAGATTTTTCATTCATCGTTTGAGCTCTACATGGGCAAAACCCACTTTTCTTTTCTTTTCTATTTTTTTTTTTTAAGATTTTATTATTTATTTGGCAGAGTGATCATAAGTAGGCAGAGAGGCAGGCAGGGAAAGAGGGGGAAGCAGGCTCCCTGCTGAGCAGAGAACCCTATGAGGGGATCGATCCCAGGACCCTGAGATCATGACCTGAGCCGAAGGCAGAGGCTTAACCCACTGAGCCACTCAGCCACCCCAATGCCACTTTTCTTTTATTTATCTATTTATTTATTTATATTTTAAAAATTTCTTTTCAGTGTTCCAGAATTCATTGTTTATGTACCACACCCAGTGCTCCATGCAATCCGTGCCCTCCATAATACCCACCACCAGGCTCCCCCAACCTCCCACCCCCTGGCCCTCCAAAACCCTCAGATTGTTTTTCAGAGTCCATAGTCTCTCATGGTTTGTCTCCCACTCCAATTTCCCCCAACTCCCCAACTCCCTTCTTCTCTCCATCTCCCCATGTCCTCTGTGTTATTTCTTATGCTCCACAAATAAGCGAAACCATATGACTCTCTCTGCTTGTCTTATTTCACTCAGCATAATCTCTTCTAGTCCCGTCCATGTTGATACAAAAGTTGGGTATTCATCCTTTCTGATGGAGGCATAATACTCCATAGTATATGTGGACAACATCTTCCTTATCCATACGTCCATTGAAGGACATCTTGGTTCTTTCCACAGTTTGGTGACTGTGGCCATTGCTGCTATGAACACTGTGGTACAGATGGCCCTTCTTTTCATTACATCTGTATCTTTGGGGTAAATACCCAGAAGTGCAATTGCAGGGTCATAGGGTAGCTCTATTTTTAATTTCTTAAGGAATCTCCACATTGTTTTCCAAAGTGGCTGTACCAACTTGCATTCCCACCAACAGTGTAAGAGGGTTCCCCTTTCTCCACATCCTCTCCAACACACGTTGTTTACTGTCTTATTAATTTTGGCTATTCTAACTGGTGTAATGTGGTATCTCAATGTGGTTTTGATTTGAATCTCCCTGATGGCTAGTGATGATGAACATTTTTTCATGTGTCTGTTAGCCATTTATATGTCTTCTCTGGAGAAGTGTCTGTTCATGTCTTCTGCCCAATTTTTGACATGATTATCTGTTTTGTGTGTGTTGAGTTTGAGGAATTCTTTATAGATCTCAGATATCAGCCCTTTGTCTGTTTTGTCGTTTATGAATATCTTCTCCCATTCCATGAGTTGCCTCTTTGTTTTGTTGACTGTTTCCTTTGCTATGCAGAAGATTTTGATCTTGATGAAGTCCCAAAAATTCATTTTCACTTTTGTTTCCTTTGCCTTTGGAGACATATCTTGAAAGAAGTTGCTGTGGCTGATATCGAAGAGGTTACTGCCTATATTCTCCTCTATGATTCTGATGGATTCCTGCCTCACGTTGAGGTCTTTTATCCATTTTGAGTTTATCTTTGTGTATGGTGTAAGAGAATGGTTGAGTTTCATTCTTCTACACATAGCTATCCAATTTTCCCAGCACCACTTATTAAAGAGACTGTCTTTTTTCCACTGTATATTTTTTTCCTGCCAAGACCACTTTTCTGATAGTTCCCTTTCCAATTCACTAGTGGCCTGGTTTTATTTTTAATTTGTCATAAAAGCAACTTCTATACATCACTGCCTCTAATATCTTCTCCTGTCTGGACCCAAGAACAGTGTACAGATTCTAGACTAAAAATGTCATTGATTCTATTCCAACTGTGTATGAGTTATATACACATTATATACACTGTTGTTAGTTATAAGAACATGTAGTCTACATGTGTGTGTGCCTGTTTGTGTGTGTGTATGAATAGGTGTGTTTATACTTCAGGTCCCTAGATATCATGGATACTCAATAAATTGTCTCAGTAAAAAGCACTCTTATCTTTTCTAGGAATTTGATTTGTATCTTTTTCACTCTCTTAATACCCAATCTGAAAGTCAAAAAGCTGTTTTGTTATTCTTTTTTGTGACTGTGATTTGCATTGACAGTTGTGCTGTTAATGATAGCCAATGACAAGACAGTGACTACTCTCAAAGGTGCCCCTTTATGTCTGGCCCATGGGGACATTGAGGGCATAGGCTCCATCACAGGGCAAAATGGAAAACTGTAACCCTCATTAGTTTCATCTGGGCCACGCTGGGCTTTAGACTCAGGGTGCCGGTTTGATCGAAGAGGCATATGCCCAGATTTTTTCTTTCAGCTTTTTCTCAGTGTGAAAATTTAGTGAAGACCATGCCTCTAGACCTGTGAACTTTCCAGAAGCAAGGCATTGTTGTCATCCAGGAATCCTTAATTTGACATCTGCAAAGTCAAAATCAACATTTGTACACTTTTTCTCCCTCAGGAGAATTTGAACCTGGCTCTGAATTCCGCCTCAGCCATTGGATGCCATGTGGTTAACATCGGGGCTGAGGACTTAAAGGAGGGGAAGCCTTACCTGGTCCTGGGACTTTTGTGGCAAGTCATCAAGATTGGATTGTTTGCTGACATCGAACTCAGTAGAAATGAAGGTATGCACAAAGCCGCAGATGTTAAGAGTAGCCTGGCTTTTTATTAATGCATGGGCTGGGGGCTGTAGGGGGGAGATGTCAGGAAACGTTGAGCTCAGAATCTTCAACTTTTGAGAACTACAGTTGCATCACATCCCTTGCATTAATGTAACAGTTTCTATCCACACTGACCAGACTTTTTAAAATGACAGAGCAAAAGCTTTTTAAGACCACAGACTGACTAATGTTTGTTTAGAACCTAGAGCTCAGTCTAGCTGTCTAGGCTCTATCCGCAAGAGCTTTTCTGGGTTCACTTGACCTCTAGATACTTTGTAACAAATAGACTTGTTCTTACTGGTATTTGATGAAGCAGTTCACAGTGCTAGCTCCAGGTTAGGAGAGAGTTGATCTATTCCCTACTGAGACTATGGGAGATTATATGTACGGTTTCAGAGTTCGCAACTAATTATTGTAGCTGCCAATCTTATTCTGTCTGCTCTCTGCATCCCATCTGCATTTGAACAATTGCAGCCCATTGTTTAGATAAAAGGAGTAGATGGTGATAAGAATCATATAAAAAAGAGTTACCTTTTAGCTTTCCAGGACAGAGCCCACCAATAGGCAATTTGTAGCCAAATTCTGATCTTTAGTTATACACACTTTTTAATTTATATATCCAAATCACAATAACAGGTGAAGAACCCTGGGTTGCCATTTTTAAACCAATATATATTAAACATAATATAGAGGAGAAAAAGCAAATAGGAAACTTAGAACCCATGAGAAAGAAAATTGATTTACAAATTATAGCCTCGACTCAATTTAAACCTTCTAGCTGAGCAAAATGTATTTATTTAGCTGGGGAAAATAGAGGAAAGAGTTGATTATACTTTTTGAAATGCTGTAATTATGCAAGTAAGCATTTGAAATATAAAACACCTATGGGAACAGACAAGAAGACAATTGTCATTATTACAAAATTGATCTCTTAAAAGCAGAACTGTTGTCATATGGTAAAAAGTGGTCTGACAGACCCGGCGGAACGTTCTGACCCTGACGGTCTTGGTTATTTCTGTGGCTCTGGCGAGGTCTTCTTGGGCATAGCACTGAGATTTACTACTGACTTATCTTCCCCACCTGAAAAATGAGGATAATAGATAAGGGAATGATAATAAAGTGTTTGTTCCATGGGAAGGGCTGTAAGTACCCTCACCCCAGAGAAATAACATCTGCTGTGTCAGCTTTCCAGCGGAGCTCAATTGAAGTTCTAACTAATCCCTTCAAATATCCCCTGTATTTATTTTTCTTCGGCTTTCGTCCTTCTTCAGCCCTGATTGCTCTTTTGAGAGAAGGGGAGAGTCTGGAGGACTTGATGAAGCTGTCCCCCGAGGAGCTACTGCTGAGGTGGGCTAATTACCACCTGGAGAACGCAGGCTGCGGCAAAATCAGCAACTTCAGCACCGACATCAAGGTAGGAGGAGTGTGCTTGGAGCAGGAGATGGGGAATTGGGGCATTCCTGGAGAAAGCCCAAAGACTCAGCTCCGTCACTTCAGAAGCTCTACAGTTCGTTAGAGGGTGGCTGGGGCTGTGGGAGCAGCTTGGGCCTCCCAGGACTTCCCGTGCAGCTCTGTCTGTGGGCCCCATGGCGACCTGACCTTGGCACCAAAGGGAGGTGGGCCTCCCTGGACTCACAGTTTCGGCAAGTAGAGGGAGGAAGGGCGAGAGTCAGACTGCTTCTCAAGGAAGAGAGTTTGGGTAGGACGGGGATGTCCTGATTTTATCAAAAATCAGGGAGCGTCTGCTGGGAGCATCAGATGGGAATCCTTTAAAAAAAAAATTAAATGAGGATTCCTCTTCTAATGACCCTAAGAATATCAAACATGGTGTCTAGTGCCTACCAGGCCCTGTTCTACCTACTTTCCATGTGTATGGGCTCATTTAATCCTCACACAAAACCTTTGAGATAAAGATGATTGTTTTCTCATTTTGCAGATAAGGAAACTGAGGTAGAAGAGAACTTAAGTAATTTGTTCAGGTTCGCACAGCTGGGGAGCAGGGTCAGGATTCAAGCCCAGCTGTCAGCCGCCAAGGTCCCCTGTACTTGGACACCATACATAGTGCTTCTGTGAAACAGCTGGTGAATTTCTTGAAAGGTTTTCCTCTGTAGAAAGCAGAGTTGTCTTTAAAAGTTAATGACTCTGGAAACTCTCTGCAGTGAGAATGCCCCCCAGGGCAAGCAGAAGGTCAGGCAGTCCTACAGCAGAGACCCAAGGTGTGGAAAGGCTGAGGGAAGCATGCCTTGTGGTTTTCCAGTTGGTGAAATTCCCATGTCAAGGTGAAAGACAGCTGTTGGCACTAAGGACAGATGGGCCAAGACAGAAGGAGCTTAAGGAATGGTATGAGATGCTGGGAGGCAACAGGAAAAAAACATTTCAGGCTCCACTTTCTTGAAAGTTAAAGAAATCTTCTCCAAAGAGAAAGAGTCCAGGAAAGGTCATATGACTCACCAAGAGTCTCCCATGCTTCTGTTCCTTTGACAGCTTTCCCTTGCTGTGGACTCAGTGGCATGGTGCTAGTTAGACAGAAGCTTCCAGATGGAACGTCCCCCATTCCTTAGCACCTAAGCTAATAAGGCCAAATGCATTTTTCTAACTATGCCACTTTCACTGGTTATTGAGGGCGTAGCACCACCCACCAAACAGGGATTAACAGGAGCCAGACAGCAGTGTTATCTTCCTTGGTGTCCAACTCTTAAGCTCTGCACCTGTTTCAGCCAAAATTTTCAAACTTTTCAGCCAAAATTAGGCTGCTTCATCTGAGCCATACATTTGCCCCATTTCTCATCACTAAAAAGCTGTGTTCCTTAGAATAATAACCATGGGCACTGACAAGCTGAGTGGAGACTGGGGTGGTGGCTGTCACCAGGGGGCAGGTGCATGTGCCCAAGGTCAGCACTGTGATGTGTGTCTGAACATCTGGCAGCTTTGGGAGGCGCAATGAAATCAACCAAGTCAGCAAACTTGGGGAGAACACCCACCCTGCAGAGAGTGAGAAGGGTCTATTAGGGTCAGAGAAAATGAGAGGAGACTTAGCAAAAAGCTAACCAGATGTAACACGTGGCAGGCAGATTTGATTTGTGCCCAACACCTGCACAGAACTTTCACTGACTTCAAAATAGCTACGGCGAAAAGTAAGAGAAGGGGAGGGTGGAAGGGAGGGATAAAAATCAGTTTCCCCAGGTGCAACAACATGGCAGGCTTTCTCTTGTTCTAATGTCTCTAATGTCGCAAGTGGGGAGCCTACCTCTGCTGTCCCCAGGCCCCACCCAGTTTTAAAAACAAAAAGAACAACAGCTGATTTTTCAGTCTTTAAGAGAAATTAAGATGATTTTAAATTATTTAAATAAATGACCTGATGATCTGTATTGAATGAGCATGAACTTATAATTCTAAGACTAGGATTCTGCGAAATCTTTTCGTCAATAACCATATTTATAAATCTAGGAAAATGTGAGAATTCCATATAACTGTATCCAATCTGCTGTCATCAAATTTAACCATTTTTTTCCAACTTCTTGATAAACATTAAATGTGCTTGTCATCTTAATATCTCCTATTACATAAAGATTGCTTGTTACTGCTTCAACCTTCTGTCTTTGAAATCCTTATTTTTCTTTTGCTGATTGTCCATATAAATGTATTTTTAAACTCTGCTTTAAACTTCTGCTTCCTTTTTCTGTCACTTTTTTTTAATTAAACCTTAGCTGACTGACTTCTACAGCAATATAAAGGTATATATATTTTCCTATATATAATTTAATACCTACAAATAAATTATTTTTCTCCCCTAAGAACAACAGAATAGCATTTGCTTCTTTGGGTCGCTTTTTGTGTATCGCCTATATTTGTTATGTTACTTTGAAAAAGAAAGTCCAGGATGATATGTAAACAGAGAAATAGAAAATTCAAATTAGCAAATGCTTCCAGCTTTGTTAATTAAGTTGCATTCTTGAATGACAGTCAAATAAGAAATATAATATGTTTGCTTTTGGGAAATTATCATTGTGCTAAGTGTGTGATTAGCTGTGCTCTTCTGAAATTGTAATTTCTTAATTTCTCATAGGACTCAAAAGCTTATTACCACCTGCTTGAGCAGGTAGCTCCAAAAGGAGATGAAGAAGGTATCCCTGCGGTTGTTATCGACATGTCAGGACTAAGGGTAAGGCCGTGTCCCAAGTTGTGTTTAGAGAATGTGATGCTATCCTTGCGTTGTCAGTTCCGTGGCCCTGCATGACCCTGACTGGGATTTCCAGGAGTGCCTGTGTCTGCTTAAAGCCCTGTTAAAACGGTTAACAACTGTTCATGGTTTGGGATTATAACTGTGGGAATGTACATCTGAAAATAGTCAGGAAAGAAAAAAACTAATACTGTTCAAGTGCCACATACCATGGTAGGCATATCTGTATGTCTCATCATTTAAGAGACACAAGGACACCAAGAGGTATTATTATGTTTATTTTTAGGTGCCTGAATATTATTTCTGGAAATCAGTGGGATATTTTTACAAATAAATTCTCATTTTATCAATGAAAAAGCTGAGTCTCAGATGGATTACTTAGTATGATATATTATTGGAAGCTATTTTGAACCAAGGCTGGAGTCGTCCTCCTCTGGTAATGACAAGGAGACAACACTCCCACCTGTTGGTACCCTGTGCTAGGCACTACGCTAGGCACTTTGCATACACGGCCTCTAACTGTCGCAAATATCACTAAGCTAAGTGTTAATACCAGTTTGATAGTTGAGAAGGCTGAAGGTTAGAGAGGGTAGTAGTCATCTCGTGACCACAGAGCCAAGGCGTAGAAAGGATTTAAACCCAGGATGGCTCTAACTTTCACCCAGCCACAACCTACATCACCACATCATTGTGGGGGGCGAGTAACAGGAGGAAAGCACTAGGTAGGATTGTGTGAGTTCTTAGAAGTGTCTGGTTTGAGAGTTCTTAAAGACCACACGACATGGGTCTGAATGTTCAAGCTGGTTTTGCTACCACTCATACTCACCTCGAGAGTATTATCCAGTCTTAAGCCTCGTTTAGAGTTAAATCCAATGTTAACATTAAAGTCAACTCATTCCCAAATGACAAGCTCATGAAATGTATAATGTGCAGTGGTATCTAGTAAAGCATTATATTAATAAACAATTAAAAATTCTGTTTCCTGAAACTTGGTGGGGTCACAGACTCCTAAACGTTTTAAGAACGGTGGACCACCTTTCAACAAAACTTTATGTTCCGGTAAGAGTCTACTTACCCGATGACTGGAGATTCCCTAGAACTATTTGAATAGACTGTTAACGTATCAAGCCCCCGGTCTGAAGTCTGCAAAAGCCAAATGCTGCTATAGATTCATCACTGACCATGTGTAGCTCGACTAACTGATCACATTCATTGTGTTTGAGTCGCACGCAAAACAGCTCCGTGTGGGAAAGGTGGCTCTATGAATCGGAAGTTCGTACTGAGAGGTGGGAATGTCTCTGATGAACTGACAATAGGAGTGTTATTTATGACAATAAACAGATACTTTTGGTAGATGAAATCACACAGAGTCTGTGAGCAAATAATAAAAGGGAAGCTTCATCGTTGAAAATAATTAAGATCTGCTTAAATGAGAAATTTCTATATAGAATCTACTGAATCTCTTTAAGAACAGGACAACCAAGCCTTCATCTGACCTGGTTCTGTATAGAGAGAGACAAGAGACTCGATGTCTCAATTTCTGAGATACCTTTTACTTGCGGATTTCAGTTCAGGCAAATAGGAGTAATCATATGCCATGATTAAGTGTCGATCTGAGGTTAAACACCAAGAGTGCCCGTAAGATTCCCATTTCTTGTTCATGTTCTCCTACCTCCTTTCTACATGGACAGCCTTGACCCAACCTTGAACCGGTCTTTTCCCTTGCAGGAGAAGGATGACATCCAGAGAGCAGAATGCATGCTGCAGCAGGCAGAGAGGCTGGGCTGCCGGCAGTTTGTCACAGCCACAGATGTCGTCCGAGGGAACCCCAAGTTGAACTTGGCTTTCATTGCCAACCTCTTTAACAGATACCCTGCCCTGCACAAACCCGAAAACCAGGACATCGACTGGGGGGCTCTTGAAGGTAACTGGAAACCTGTTGCTTAGAAGTTCGGGAAAACATGCACCATTCCAATTCAAGGGCGGTTTGAAATTACCTGCTAAGCAAATATAAGCCCCTTACACGTTGGGGAAGATGTGCAAACAGGTCATCAATTCTCTGATATATAACCAAGAGAATAAATAGATTAATCAAGTCCATTATAGCCAAGCGGGAATAATCAAATACCGTTATATCGCATCCATTATGCATAAGCTTCATCCATTATCAGAATTAAAAGTTTTAGGGAAGACGATGCATTTAATTATCGGGTGGAAATAAATCCTGAGTTCCAAAAACCTAATTTATGTACTTAATGGACTAAGTGTTAATTCCTCATGCAAGAGACTGCAGCCACTTGTCACCTAAAAATATTTAACTTAATGCTAAGAGGTGCTTAGTGAGGTTTCTGTTCTGTTTCTTTGATTTGGATTTGGGAGGTGGGGTGGGACAGAGTTCACTTTTGAGGCAGGATCCCTCACTGCTGTGTTTTGGGGGCTAGAGCCCTAACATCAGATTAAAAGGGTGTAGCTATCGTCAGGTTCTTCTTTTATCCTTCATGAATTAGTTTTAATGTTGAGACCAAAAAAAAAAAAAAAAAAAAAAAACCAAGACAAAATTAATACAAAATGAATATCACTAAAGAAAGGAAATCCGGATTTAAAGTTTTGATTGATCTCTTTTATTTTCTGCAATGCTTTACCCGAGCTGGAAGTGTAAAAGTTAATCCGTATTCCAACAGTGCTGCATTTGTATCGTTTGATAAATTGTGGTCAGGGGTCCAGGCATTTTGTTGACTACCAAGTATATACATCAAGCCCTCTAATCACCCACTTCCAGCTGCCTTTAGAGCATCCCCATTTGGTTCCTTTGCTATCGCTGGAAATTCAGCATCTACAAAACAGAATTGATCATTTCTCCTCCCTGCGGTGCCTTTCTGCCCTCCCTGCCTCCCACCCATGTCCTTTAGAAACTCTCCATTTTCATTAATCGTACCACTTTTTCTTCAGTCACCAAAGCCCTGGGTCCCACTTTGATATTTTTTTCTTCTCCATCCCAGAGTCTACTGATTAGTAAATACTAGTAGTTCTTCCTGCAGAATGGCTTTTAGATCTTTATTTTTTTTCTTACTGCTTTCTGGACTCTTATTAAATCAGACACCAACCATTTCAATAGGTCTTGGGGGCCTGTTCCTCCATTTATCAACCATTTGAGTGTGCCCATGTGTGGGTAGCACAACCATCCCCTCTGTGTATTTAATTTAAATGCACATTGCCTGTCAGCAATGTTGCACACTGCTTCCAGGCACATCTCACTACTGCCTTCATTGTATCTCTGCCTTGCTCAAGAATTTATTGTCATTATAAAAAAAAGAACCTATAATGACTGGCATTGTCTAAAATATCAACCCAAATCTGGTGGTTGGCATTCAGAGAACCCCAATTCTGGTTGTAGCTACCAGGCAGCCTTATCTCCACATATCACACAGATCCTTGAAAAATGAGTTCCTAATGGTTTTAATACAGACCTTGCCTGTGGCTCCCTTTATGCTCCCTGTATTTGCTGTCTTCTCTTCCCACCACTTCCTATTCCCTCAAATCCTCTCCTCTTTCCTCCTCCTGGCCCAGGTTTTCCCAGCCCTATATATAAGGTAGGGCTCAAACTCCACTCACTCCCAAACTGTTCTCTCTCCTATTTCAACTCAAATAGCAAATAAGTTTACCTCATATTTACCTCATACCACCTCATACCCTGGGGCCTGTGTGATCTCGCTTCGATGCCTAAAAGTCTGGTTTTTCCGGAAAGAATGTAACGTTTTGGGGGCCAGCTCAGAACTGCTTCCCCACACAGGAGCCTGTGTCCTACTAATAGATGCTATAGAAACATTCGCTGAATTGGACTAGAGAAGAAAAAAGGAACACAGAATAACAATCTTCATCCAAATCCATTAAGGTTTATTGAATTAAGGGTTTTTTTTTTTCATTCTAGGTTCAATTTTTACTATAGCCTCGTTAGTTAAACGTTGATCATAAAAAAGGCATATTTTCTAGGGGTCTGAAAGATAATGGGTCTTCATTAATTTAGGTGAGACGAGAGAAGAGCGGACATTTAGGAACTGGATGAACTCCTTGGGCGTTAACCCTCGAGTCAATCACTTGTACAGGTAAGAGTGTGTGGGGACTCACCTTTAACAGGAGACACCAAGACTTTGGAAGATTCCCCAGGATTTCAAGTATCTCTGTGGTGGGCAATTCTCTTCACAAATGTGTGCACCTTGATGAGAAGGGGGCTACTGCCAATTTGAACTGAGAGACTCGCTTCCACACACCACCCTTGCTCGGTGGTCAGTACACAATCCTAACCCAGCAAAAGGACAGATTTCCTACACCTTGTAACCCGCGGCCTGCTCCTTAGCAGGCAAAACAAAAAATGTTGAGTTTTCGGTGACGTGTCTCCTATGCCATTCATTGGAGCCATGTTTCTTTTCCTGGAGGCAGCGAGCTCAGGCCCCCGGGGCACAGGTAGTCATCCTGGGAGACACCTTGCATAAGTTTCTTCGGTTTCTCCGAGTCAGAGTTTCTTCACCTCTAAAGATGCAGCTACTAATACCAGTTCTGTCGGGTTGTTACAAACATTCCTTGTGCCAATATAGAAGGAAGGGCCTGCCCATGGTAGGCCTTTAATCAGTGGTGGCTGTCTGAGAATTCTTTTTGTGTTTGTTTTTGTCCAGTGACTTATCGGATGCCCTGGTCATCTTCCAGCTCTATGAAAAGATTAAAGTCCCTGTTGATTGGAATAGAGTAAACAAACCACCATACCCCAAACTGGGAGGCAACATGAAGAAGGTAAACAGTGACTCTCCAGATGTTCCCACAGGCAGGGGAAGTCACAGGCGTGCGAGCGCACCCCGTGAATACTTTATTAGGAGGCCAGACCTAGATAAATAATGTTTATCCAGGGATTAAATTATAGCACAGCAATCAGAAGCCTGAACGGTTTCATTAAAGTGAGTCCATTATTTCAGTTGATTACTTATTTATAATTCCATGTTGGATGTCTTTAAACATTATGATGTAAAAATTCTAATTAAGATAATTAGAGCAAGAGGAGCTACACGGTCGCTCTTCCACCAGCAGGATGCTTATTCTAATTTCCTTAAGAATTAGAGCTTGGGACTGACAGGTTGACTTGTACCAATAGTTTGTCTAATGTCAACACAGTGGGAACACATTGTTTTGTAAAACAGCGATGGGGTGGGTACATGTATTTCTCACCATTCCTTGTCTCTTTGGCTCTGAATGATCCAGGCATTGCCACGGGAATACTTCCCTGTCTCACACGTCAGCCCATTATGTGCAGGTAGGATGGAGAATCCAGATTTTCCATGACAATCTCCATGCCTTCAGCTGTTTTAGGAATGTCATGGATGGGTCACCAAGCATGGCCCTCTATTTCTGGAGTGTGATATAGCAATGACAGTGTTCATAATAATGAATTCATTTTGGTTTTGCACTTAGAGTACACTATGAATATGTTTTGGTGGAAGTGAGGGGTTCTATTAAAAAAAAAAGGTGGGAAATTCTTTGACTAGTTTAGAAATGTAGCATTGCAAAATCAGGCAAGACTTGAGAGATGATTCAGTCTGACAATATTTATTTCATTACATGTCTTTATTTTTTTTATCTTATATTTCTCATCGTAGAGGCGATGATATTAGAATGTTTTCCTTCTTGCTCATTAACAGCTTGAAAATTGTAACTATGCGGTGGAACTGGGGAAGAATCAAGCTAAGTTCTCCCTGGTTGGCATCGGGGGACAAGATCTCAACGAAGGAAACCGCACTCTAACATTAGCCTTGATTTGGCAGTTAATGAGAAGGTAACGTAGCCTAGGGAAATGACTTTTTATTGAGTGTATTATTGATGACCTGGAAAGATACTAGCAAATGTTCAGGAATGTGATTTAAACCAGCGGAACGATATTTTAAGCTAAACTTAAAAACAAAGGAGTGGGTTTTTTTGTTTTGTTTTTTTAGTTTTCCGGGGTTTTTTTGTTTTGTTTTATTTATTTTTTTTCCCTTTCAGGTCCTTAGGTTTTCTTTCAGGTATTTTGAAACTTTTCTATTAGATTTCTAAACACTTTAGATGGTTTTGTCCTCTTAATGTATCACTTCTGTTTTCATTGTGTTGTGACCCTTTTTATTCCTGATAATATTTTCTCTGAAATCTACTTCTTTGATGTTAATATAGCCACTCCAGCTTTATCTTGATGAATTCTAACATGACATATCTTTTTCCAACATTCTATTTTTAGATTTGTGTAAGTAACAGTCAATTATCTTTTAAAGAATCTTTCCAAATAAGGGGAAAATGTGCTGTATGTGCTATACTTATCCATTTGCCATATCTGGCACTTACCTTTCCATGTCATAGATCCAGATTCCCATCTGATACCATTTGCCTTCTATCTGAAATATTTCTAACAGTGTAGATCTGCTGGGGAGGAAGCATTTCAGCTTCCAGATGTCTGAAAAAGTCATTGTTTCCAATAATAAATCTGCTGTTATTCTTAACTTCATTCCTTGGTATATAATGTCTTTTTTCTCTGGCTTATTTTCAGATTTTCTGTTTATCAATGTTTTTAAGCAAGTGGATTATAATGAGCTTTGGTCTTTCTCATGCTTGAGATTTGTTGAACATCTGAATCTGCGGGTTTGTAGTGTTCATCAAATGTGGAAAACATGTGGTCTTTTTTTCCTCAAATATATTCCCTATACCACCCACCCCAGTTTGTTTTGGAGGGACTCCAGGTATGCACTACACACCTATTTGGTCATTTTGAAGTTGTCCTAGGTTCATTGACACTATTCAGTTTTCCCCTCTCTCATTTTTCCTCTCTGTGTTTCATTTGGGATAATTTCTATTGCTTTGTCTTCAAGGTCACTAATCTCTTCTTCTGGATTGTCTAATCTTACATTCACCCCATCCAATGTATCTATATTTTTTATCTCAGAGATTATAGTTTTCATGCATAAAAATTTGAGTTGGGTCTTTTCAGCCTCTCCAGTGTCTCTTTCCTCCACCTGCTTGAACACACTGAACATAATTATAGTCGCTGTTATTTCTTGGTCTGTTTCTTATTATTATATTATATATTCTTTTATATATATATTATATTATATATTCTTATTATTGACTTTTATCCTCACTATGGGTTATATTTTGCCAGTTCTTTGTGCCACTTCTTTTGTATTGTATGTGAGGCATTGTGAATTTCACCTTGCTGTATGCTGATATTTCTCTATTCCTTTAAATATTCTCAAATTTTTTCCTGGGATGCAGTTAAGATACTTAAACACAGTCTGCTCCTTTTGGGGCTTATTAAGAGTTTAATTAGGCTTGAGCTAGTTTTGTCTCTCTGTACTGAGATAATCTCCGCTGAGTACTGAACTTGATGCTCTAGGTATCATGAGGTTTTTCCACTCTGACTGGTGGGAACCAAATTATTCCCAGTGCTGTGTGCTTTCTTAGAATCATTCTGTCCATTCGTTTCTGACTGTTCTTGTTCTAGTCTCTAGTACTTTGCTCACACACGTGCACTGAGTAATACTCAGCTAAAGACTTATGGCAAACCCTCTGAAGATGTCCAGAGCATTCTTTCTAGATGACTCTTTCCTCTCCAGGCAGCTCTTTCCTCTCTGGTATTCTGCCCCACAAATTTCAGGCTCCTTGGTTTCCTTGAGTTCTCAGTCCTGTCCTCTCAACTCAGGGGGACTGCTCTGCTCTGTTTGGGTTCTCCTTCTCTCTGCACTGCAGCCTGGAAACTTTTCACACAATAAGCTGGGATAATCTTAGGGCCTAGCAGGCTTGCCTTCCTTCTTTCAGGGACCACTGTTTTATGCTTACTTTGTCCAGTGTCTCTGAGCACCACTGCTTCATATGTTCTTCATTGTGTTTGGGTGCTTTAGGCAGAAGAGAAAGGCTGGTCCCTATTACTGCACCATGGCTAGAAGCAGAATTTCCTGCTAGTTCTTCACGAGATAATTTTAGTTACCTTGTAGAGTTGAATACGGATTTGACTAATGTGAGAACCATGTGGCAATGTTATTTGAACAAGGTAGAATGTAATATATAAATAGAAAATATAAGAAAAGTAAATGATTTTTGGTGCAAAAGCATGAGCTTGGGAAGAATTTAAGATAACAAACTTTTAAGTGTAAAATAGTTTACTTTTGGGACGCCTGGGTGGCTCAGTTGGTTAAGCAGCTGCCTTTGGCTCAGGTCATGATCCCAGCATCCTGGGATCGAGTCCCACATCGGGCTCCTTGCTTGGCGGGGAGCCTGCTTCTCCCTCTGCCTCTGCCTGCCATTCTGTCTGCCTGTGCTCACTCGCTCTCCTCTCTCTCTGACAAATAAATAAAATCTTTAAAAAAATAAATAAATAAAATAAAATAGTTTACTTTTAAATGCTTCACTCTTTCCCCCTATCCTGGTGGCCTTGACCAGGCAGAAATCTTACATCCCTTTATTAGAACCTATGTTACTATGACTTAATTCACTTACTACCTGGAAGGAAGTTCCAGAAACCACATGTCACATTACATGATGTCTCATGATTGAGTGGCAAAGACAAGGCGTGTAGTGTCTCTAGGCACTAGCTTTAATCCTAACCCACTGTCTCTAGGCCCTGATATTCACAATGGCCTTCAAAGTAAGTATGTCAGTGTTTCCAGGTGATGGGATGTAATCAGAAGTGATCATAATGGAGTTTGCTACCTGATTCACACTGGCTTTACCAAGTATAGCGCTCTACTACCCACCTCTAAACCGGGGTCTCCTTTAAGTTTAAAGGCAGATTCACAAGGCTCTTCTGGCACAGAAAACTCCAATGCTAAAGAAACCTCAGCTCAATCTAGAATCATCTAGAATGTCCCTGAACGTCCCTAAGAGCAGCTGTACCAGGGTATTTTCAGAAACATGTGTGACCTCTTCTCTCTTGTCTTTCATGTGTGTGTTTAATTCTTAATAGGCTGACTTGGCTACTGATTTCTTTAAAAAACAAACAAATCTTTTTAGTTGCAATGGTTAAGTTGACTTTTGGGTTTGAATATGATGTAAGCTTTTATGTTTTCTCTTTTAACGATTAAAAAAAAAAAAAAAACCTCCAGCCAACTCTATGCCGCTTTGAATTTACTAATACCTGAAAATCACCTTGTAATATCATCTTTGTTCCATTTATCTTATAGAAACAGGGCCTGATGTTGTACTCGATGGCTGGTGTATATACCATAAAGTCTAGACTGCAGCTGCTGTCCCCAGCTGGCTAATAAGTCACATTTCTCATGAGTGCTTACTCAAGAATGGTACATATAAGAAAGTGGACAGAGAAATATATTACTGTTGAAGGTGATGGAATGACTGATAATTATGGAAATGCCACCAGAGGGGACCTTTTTTTTCTCTGTGTTCCACACATTAACAAATCTATTAAATTTAGAGCTAGTTCTAGCTGGAATTTATTTCATTGGATTGCACAGATGTGCTAATTTGATCATTTATCTGGACAATAAATGGCATGTCATTTCCCCCTCTAAGAACAAATGAAAGACGTGTGCTTAAACCTCCCTTTCCCCTTCAGGAGCCTGGAAATCGTTTTCAGATTAGAAAGCTGGCAAATAGCATCTGTATAAATTTGGAGACAAAAGCTGGAAGCAAGGAAGCTGCCAGCAGCCAGCTGTGTCAGACTCCAGAGAATGAACAAAGATGCAGGCAGATGAGGAATTCACCGCAGATCTAACAGGCTGTGGACGGTGAATTTGGGATAGGTCCTTGTAAAACAAAACAGCACAGTTTGTCCCTCTGGGTCAAATGTTAAATAAATCAAACAAGCCCTGGAAGGCAGGAAGGCAAGCAAGTTAACAATCGCAGCCCCTCCTGCGGCGGCGGCACGTGTGCACTCCCCATCCATCCTCTTTTGTTGAATCAGGCACCAGCTGAAGCTGGGCTCGCGACACCCTTTCCCTGTGACAGCCGGCTTCTCAGCACAACCGCAGTGTGCAAGCACCAGGGATGCTATGCTGGGATCCTCTCTGGAGGTTAATAAAAGCACTGTTGCCCCAAAACACGTTTGATGGTATGGAGCAATTATCTCACAAGGAAAATCCTAGGTAGACATGGGCCAAATTGATTTGTGTTTAAAATTTTGAATCTACGGCGAGTGCTCCCTGGACTGTCCAGAGTTGAGATTCCAGTGTCATTCTATCCTTTCTTCCTTTTGTTTTTACCATTGTGCTTAGAGGTGGGGATAGGATTCCGTTTAAACTGTCGCACCTCCCTTGAGGTGGGGGAAGGGCAATTGTGTACTCCCCAGAAATCTGTTGCCACCGTGAGGGGCCGTTCTCAGACCCCCAAATGCAGCCAGCTGTCTCCATGATTTTCTGTATGTCTCTCAGTTTCCCTGTTGCTCGGTGCCTTTTTGTTGGCACCGATAGACTTTTGTATCGAGGTGAGCCCGTCTGTACCGGTTTCTTCCCTAGCTTCTGTCCACTTGGGAGTATTGTCAGGGAGGAAGAATTTCCTCTGCCTTTCAGGTCCTTCTTTCCAGAATAAAAATCAAATTGGCCTGAGACAATTTAATAGGAGAAAATCAAATTTAATTTTGTATGAATGGAAATCCACACAGACTTGGAAATTCCAAAGATGGGCAGGCCAAATGAAGTTGTATAGCATTCTGAACTAAGGAGAAGGGGTAGGGATCTGGGACTTCAAAGGAAAGGAATGCAATTCAGGAAGATGAAAAGACTAAATGTTTGGTAAATGGATGTTTGGTGGGCCACTCGAAACATGGAGATATAGAGGACTTCGATCAAACAGGCCTTGCTAGGTTCCTCCCTATCTGCCATACCTTGTTCATAGTATCATGCAATTTTCTATGTTGATAACTCTCTTCCTGGACCAGGTCTTTCTTCCAAATTCTTTTCAGCAGATCTGGAGGGAAGTAAAGAGCTTTTCCTAAATCTGCTGTGTTTTGATTGCTTTTAATTCAAAATAATCTTTATGCCCTTGGACCCTACCTGTCAACAAAGCAGTATGGGCGTCCTGACAAAGGAAAGTGAGAATTCACCTCTGAGACAAGAGGAGCCTCTAGCAGATCAAACTCCATTTTGCCCCACGAGGTGGTATGTAGACAGGATGGATGAAACTTGCGCTCACCTGCCTTTTTCTTACCACGCTCCCCATGCGGAAATGCTTCATTGTTATGGTAAACACTCATAACTCAATACCCATGCTATCAGGAAACTATCAGGAAACAGGAAGCCAGTGATGCCATAAAATATCATCTCTATGAACCAATCAAAACTAGGGCCTTTTTCCAGGATACGATTATTTGGAAAATCTGCCTGAGCCTTATCCCGTTCAAATCCGTTAATTCCTTAACCTTTGGTCTCGTGTCTGGGCCCAGACTGAGCATTTCTCATCTTGACTCTCTCCTTGCTTTCCCTGGGAGAAAGTCGTTCTGTTTATTGCACCTACCACTCTACTCTTTCACTTACCAGAGCTTGAAGTGTCTTTTAAAGCTTTTCCCGAAAAACCCAATTCTCGTAACATCTAAGGTGATTCTTATGCTCAGACTAAAGATTAACTGTGGTCTGTGTGTTCCTAATATTTCTACTTGTATGGTATAAGAAGGAAACTCTTTAATATTTTTCCTTCATTATGCTGGCCCCTTGGGTTTTTCTAACATTGACTTGTCCCTCCATTTTCATGGTTCCCCTTTTTTTTTTTTTAAAGATTTTATTTATTTATTTGACAGAGATCACAAGTAGGCAGAAAGGCAGGCAGAGAGAGAGGGGAAAGCAGGCTCCCTGCCAAGCAGAGAGCCCGATGTGGGGCTCAATCCCAGGACCCTGAGATCATGACCTGAGCCAAAGGCAGAGGCTTAACCCACTGAGCCACCCAGGTGCCCTCATGGTCCCTTTAAGAAAAGTGTCACTGGTTTGAATCCTTTGCTTTGCTTTCCTTTCCCTCTCTTCTGTTTTCCCTTCCTATCCAGAGCAATGACAGTGCTTAGAAGGAGGTATTCTGCATCTCAGGATAATAACCACAAAGCTACATTTTAAATTATATTCTAAAAGGAAATAATGTTTTTATTTTACTTCATTTTTCCTGTAAAGATAATGGTGTCCAGGCTATCTTCTGAGGCGTACCTAGGAAGAAAAGAACATTTCTACCCTGGCTGCTTTCTGTGTTATTGAATTCCTTAGCGAGTTTTCTCTAGAAATCATTCTTGATTTTGTTCAGGTACACGCTGAATATTCTTGAAGAAATTGGAGGTGGGCAGAAGGTCAATGATGACATTATTGTCAACTGGGTGAATGAAACATTGAAGGAAGCGGCGAAAAGTTCATCCATCTCTAGTTTCAAGGTAAAAGTCTTAGGTCTCTTGCTCACGGCCATCTGAGCTATGTGCTTCTCTTTATTGTTTTCCCTCTATTTTAAAGTGACCTTCAGTGTGAGGTGTCAGAGGCTTTCCCTCCAATTTTGATTTTGCTTGAATGACCCATTATTGTTTTGGTGGTCACAGGCTATTTCATTGACAAATTTCTTGTCACTTTCTCCTGTAATAATTAATTTTATTTTTTAATAATTTTTAAAAAGATTTTATTTATTTATTTGAGAGAGAGACAGTGAGAGAGAGCATGAGAGGGGCGAAGGTCAGAGGGAGAAGCAGACTCCCCGTGGAGCTGCGAGTCTGATGTAAGACTTGATCCCGAGACTTTGGGATCGTGACCTTAGCCGAAGGTGGACCTTAGCCGAAGGCAGTCGCTCAACCAACTGAGCCACCCAAGTGCCCATGTAATAATTAATTTAAAAAACCCATCATTTTAAACACTTTGTTTTAGGCATTTTTCTTCCAAAGTAACATAAAATACAATAATATTGTTTAAATGCACACAGCTTCATGATTCAGATTATTATCCTAATGATGGTGGAATATGAAAATGCTGAAAGTTCTCCCATGTGGTGTTTTTAAGGGAAAAGCAGTTGTGTATATGTATCCAAATCCCATTTTTATTAAAAACAGCATTATACTTTATTAAATTTCTTAACTCATCTTTCATACATTAGCTGGATCCTTCCTCCAGGGACTTGCACACTAGATTCATAATGTCTGCACTGTCTTAACTAGGGTTTGTTTTTGTTTTTGTTTTTGTTTTTTGGTTTAAAGGTCAGGAATTAGGGGAAGAGACCCTTTCAGAATTTGTATTAACATGATTGCTGAGGCAGTTTGTCATGATACAGCCTTCTGCTTCAAAATCAAGAAAAAAATCAAGAAAAAAAATGAAAATTTCACCCCACCAGAAAGAGTAGACAGTATTTCTGAGTTGTGCTGCACCAGGAACATCCTCCCTGTGAGCTCATCACAGATAATGGCCACCTTTGTCTCTCCTCCAGCTAACCCTTCAGTCTGGAGAGCTGAGCAGATACAAGAACAGAGGCTGGTGAGAGGCTTAAGCAAGTTCTTCCAAAAAAAAAAAAAAGATTTGGAAGGGCAGGCTTTGTCATAGAGACTGGACTCTACTGTTATGGCAAGGAAGCAGCTGTAGAAAATATATAAATGAATGGGCATGGTTGTGTTCCAATAAAACTTTATTTATAAAAGCAGACAAAGGGCCAAATCTGGGAACACTCACAATAGGGAACGGGCCCTGAGCAACAGGGGCTCCTTGCTTGTCATGCCTCGTGCTATCTCTCAGATGTTGTGAAGGCAGCTTTAGTGTTTACCTCACTTTAGAGGCGAGGACACTGGAGCTGCAGTGGCTGAGGGTACAGCTACTAATTGTAGGAGGTGATCCATCAGTGAGCAGAAAGCGCCTTTACCTGCGAGGTGAGGCTCCAGAGCAGCATGCAGCCATAGGCCACTGAACCATTACTGTGCAGCCATCGGGCTGATAGCCCAGGGGCGCACAGCCTCTCCACAAAACAGCTGTCACTGCTGCCCATGAGGTCGCCCTGTGGCTTCGGCGGGGTTCTCGTGGGGACTCACTCTTGAGAAGGTCTGACAGCTCTTTTACTCCTTGTGTCACTCGGGGCTCATTTTTTCCTGTCTTCTCACAAAGTCATTATAGAATTGATTAAACACACGCGCGCACACACACACACACACACAAAAGAAAAACATCAACTTAGCCACATTCCTTTTAAGTGAAATCCTAGAAAGAAAATAGTGAACACAGTTCACTCTTGAGTAGCCATTTTGGAACAAGCCCTGGTTCCCTCCTCATCTATGAGTGCTGCCAGTTGCCAGCCAGCTCCGCCTGTCAGCGCTTGGACAAGACTGTGGGCGAAAAGGAGGAAAGGAGGCCAAACTCAGATCCCTCCATTTGGTTTCCCTCGTGGCTCTTCAAAAGAGACAGAAACAGGCTAATGTTGGAAATTGGATTATGATTACGTATCGATTTTATTTTGTAAGAGTCCTCATGTTACCGAGGAGTAAATAAAAATGGACCCACTATATTTTTTAAAATATCATTCCTCTTCTCCAGAGGACCGATGCTAGAGACCTAGCACCTTGCAGGCGTGCTGTAGCTTGTTCCTTGCTGAGAATGCATTCTGATTTGGACCCTCAAGGTGTGTGGTGTATGGATTTGACTCTGGTTAGAGGGCCACATGCCGTTGCCTCTCCATGCGTGCACTCACAGGTGCCCGGGGGAGGGGAGAGCACATGGGCGCCCTCACAGCTCTGGGTGTGAACATAAAAATGCTTACAATGCCAAAGAAAGAGCCTGGGATCTTAAGTCAGAGTGTCTGGGTTCAAATGCAGCTCTGCCGCTTACCAGTAAGTCACTGAACCTCGGAAACTCCCTTTATTCACTGTGCATTGATGCCTAGACCTGAGGCTGGTGGTGACAAGTGAGGCAACCTAAAGGCAACCTACAAGAAGTTCTGGGCAAGCTGGGAGGCCCCAGCAGGTGCTAGTTACTATTGTTGCATTTACTCACGCATCTGCTGGAACCCCCTCCTTGGACCTACGGACTCTGTTCTTTCGCTGAGGTCTCCAAGAAGGGAGCATCTGCCAAAACTCCTGTCCAGCTGGGTCCTCGTCACGATCCCTGCCAGTCAGCTCCGGGATGGCCTGCAAAATCCCTTCCATTCACTGCATGAGAACGACTCCCTGCCTGTTGGCAGACAATGGGTTTCTTCCACTTCCAGAGGCACTGGGAAGTCGGTGACACCCCTACCTACAGAAAGGACAGTTGACTTGAAAGCCCATGTGGAACGCTGTGGCATTTCCCAAACCAGGCTGTGTATCTTTTGTGTTTAAGAGGAGAGAACCACCCACTTCCCTTGAGCGGAACACAAGTAAGTTGGGGACATACTGATGAAACCAACTCTTTCTCTCTGTGCAGGACCCAAAGATTAGCACAAGTCTGCCTGTTCTGGATCTCATTGATGCCATTCAACCAGGTTCCATCAACTATGACCTTCTGAAGACGGAAAACCTGAATGATGAAGAGAAACTCAACAATGCCAAGTACGTTAATAAACCCGAAGCGGGGGAGGGGAGGACCCAACTGGCAATGATAGCTATAAAGTCTATTTATTGTTTGTGCCTTTTGGGCAGTTTATTGCACTATTTGCTTTTTCTTCTCATTACTTACTGTGTCCCATCATCATTACTTTAGATATTGTACAATAGCAGTTTAAGACTCCTAGTGTTAGAATGGGAGCAAGATAAAGGACAACAAGAATATTCTTCCAATTGGTAAGCAAGCCTCTAGTTTCATAAAACCCACTTCCTAATTGCAATCGATCAGAGACTTCCTAAATAAAGTACGTGCCAGGCCCAAATATAAACACACCCCATTTGTGACTATCCGTAGATACGACCGAGCAGGACTGGGGTTCAAGACCAGAGTCTTTACCAGCTGGGGAGCAGCTGCTTGAGGGGGGCTTTACCGTATAGAGTGAGGGGCAGCAGACTATAGTCTGTGAGCCAAAATTGGATGGTTGTCTGCTTTTATAAATAAAGTTTTATTGGCATAGCCATGCCTCTTCATTTACATATGTTCTCTAGCTGCTTCCCTGCTAGAAGGGCAGAGTTGAGTAGCTGTGACAAAGCCCACAAAACCTAAAATATTGGCTACCTATTTTTTTTTTAATGGAAATTTTGCTGACCCATACCTCAGAGTGGTGCCTTTCTCAGAGCCGGTTGTATTATTTCCTAGGGTTGTCATAACCAAATACCACAACCGGGGCAACTTAAAGCAACAGAAATGTCTTCTCTCATAGTCGTGGAGGCTGTTAGCGTGAGATTGAGAAGTTGGCAGGGCGGTGGCTTCTATGGCTGTGAGGAAGAATCTCTCCCTTGCCTCTCTCCTGGCTTCTGCTGATGGCCCGCAGTCCTTGGCTTATAGATAGATCACTCTAGTCTCTGCCTCTGTCTTCACATGACCTCCCCTATGTGTCTGTGACTTTACATGGCTGTCTCCCTTCTGTGTGTATGTCTGGGTCTCTTCAGGCACTAGTCATATTGGATGAGGGCCCCACCCCACTCCAGCATGGCCTCATCTTAACTAATTACACCTGAAATAACTTTCTTTCCAAAGAAGGCCATAATCTGAGTTACTAGAAGGATAGGGCTTCCATATATCTTTTTTTTGGGGGGGGGGGACACAATTCAATCCATCAGAAAGTTCCAGAATTAACAAGTTGAATAGTGCCCAGCAGCCCCATATATATATATAAAAAATCTCAACGGTATTCTTTCTGTTCCTAATTTGGGAAATTCAGAGGCCTGTGTTCCTTGTATGCTGGAGTTATTAATGGTAACTACAACAGAAGGATGGGATAGACGAGGGACACAGGGTGCTATGGAAGAGACAGGAAGGGAAACGAAGATCATCAGAGCAAGTAACATCTAAGATGAGATGCATTGAAAGAACAATAAGAAGGAGGGTAGGGGTAGACAGGTGAAGGAGGGAGAAAGAATACTGCAGGTAGAGGAAAGAATACATATGAAAACCTAGAAATTAAAACAAAATAAAAAAACGTGGGCCTAGTTGTTCAAGGAGAATGTGATTAGGTTTAAAGAACTTGAAATTCTTAAGTTAGTTTACAGAGCCCAAAGTCTTATAGTTACTAAAGTAGTTCAGCTGAGGTCCAAAGTCTGATATCAGAGCTCCCTGCCCCCCCCAAGCACTCGTCTCTATAGGCATGATCCAAAATTCCTTTGAAAAATGGGTAAAAGGGGTGGGGCTGGGCACTGGCCACTGAATCATGCCAGGGCGCACTTTTCCACTGAAGTCCACTTTCAATTGCTTCTGTGCAATAAAACCAAGTGCTTATAAAATGAAAAAAAAAAAAGAAAAAGAAAAATGGGTAAAAGGGATTATACAGAATGCTAAAAATGGTTCTGTTTTGATGGCAAGGTTTGCATGATTTTCTTGAAGCTCTTGTTTCTAATTTTTCAACAACTTCCCTCTATATTTAATAATAGGAAAGTACATTTTTGTTTCATTAATAATCAATATAGAGGAAGTGATTGAGAAATGGTTAAGGAGAAAGAATGGGGACTATGCCTGCTTGATGCTTTTCATTTAATATGATCAGTAGAGAAAGAATAAAGTTAGTTTACAGAGCAGAGAGAATAATGGGGCCTTAGATAGAATGGGGAATCTCTAGAGTAGTCCTTATAAGAGGTTGCTAGATAATGAATGAGGTGAATAAAAGAATTGCCAGGTAGCAGTGTGGGCTTATTTGAAAATAGATTACAACTCATAAAAATTATCTTCCTATAATTAAAAAGTGAGCAAAATGTTCCAATGGAGCTATAATAATCTTATGTGGAAAATGTGTAATATAAAACTCTGGCTATACTAGTATTATAGTAACGTAAATAAATACATGCCTATGTGGGCAAAGACTGGAATGGAACAAGGAATAAAACTGATTTGTGAGGTTGAAGTATGACCGATGCATCTCCCCATTTTACTTCCTTGTAAAAATATTTCTGCAGGGGAAATGGAGTCTGCCAACCTTTCCCAGCGCACATTCTTGTTCAGTTCTATGATATTTTCTGCCGCTCTGCAGCCCAAGAGAATACTCATGGTGAAGGCATCAAAAGTGGCAAGAGC
Source organism: Lutra lutra (assembly GCF_902655055.1). Classification (NCBI taxonomy): domain Eukaryota; kingdom Metazoa; phylum Chordata; class Mammalia; order Carnivora; family Mustelidae; genus Lutra; species Lutra lutra. The sequence continues at coordinate 143,557,586 of NC_062280.1, forward strand.
TCAGGGGGTGTCTAAGGACAGATAATACATTTGTAATCATCTTGAGTCTAGACAGCAAGTCTGATAAGAGTCAGAAGCTTTGTTGGGCCAAGATTTGCTCACGAAAATGGGAGGACGCCATGATGGACTCCAAGTATCCCAAGAATGAGTTCTGCAGAGGATCTGGGATATAGTATGTGGTGTGTGGTACGTGGTATGTCATATGTGGGATGACAATGAGTACGGTCCTGAGGGGTCCCCTTCACATGTGTTGCTCAGGCTCCCCTCATTCTTCCTCTTTCCTCCCTTTTAGATATGCCATCTCTATGGCCCGAAAAATTGGCGCCAGAGTGTATGCTCTTCCAGAAGATCTGGTCGAAGTGAACCCCAAAATGGTCATGACGGTGTTTGCTTGCCTCATGGGGAAAGGAATGAAGAGAGTGTAGATCCCAGTGGGGAGGCCACATGCACTTTCCTGATTGCTCAACATGGGGTACCTACAGGAAGCATGGGGACGAGTCAAAGCCATTCCAAAGTGTTCAACTTGGTGACGTTATCCAGGATTCCAGAAAGTGTATGTTTGTTCAGCCAGGTTACTTCTCCTGTATTTAACAAAAATGCTTCATTCTTTGCAAACAAAAAAACAAAATCCAATCTCTTACAAATCTTTTTTATTGTTGAATTTATTGCTGCCTTGAAAATCTAGAGAAGAAAAAAACTTATCTTCCAGGCACCCTTCCTGCTTTTGCCATTAGTCAAGTATAGAAGCTGCACTGTTATTAATAATATTTCAAACTGGCTTAATTTGGCTGCCTTTTTTGTTCAAGGTGAGAGCCAGGAGAGGGGAAATCATCCAACCAGTCCTAAAGCCTATTTCTGGCAGCCAGCATTTGATCTGTTACAAGCCTCTCCTTCTGTTCCCCGTCCCCTATACTCTGCCTCCCGTAGCTCTGCTCTACATGCTCTCAGAACTGTGCCTTCTTCTGTGGCCCACCTCTGCTGCCCATTCTTGTATCTGGGCCCTTTGGAGCATCTAACAGATCAGTCAGGCTGTTGGGGTCCCAACAGTCTGGTGATTTGCAGAAGTAGGATATCATCAGAGCCTCTCCTCAGAACTAGTGTCCCAAATGTCATCAGTTGTGGTTTTATTGGCCAACAGGAAGCCTCTGTTTTTTAACTCTAGGATTTGGGTTGAGACCTGGTCTAACATCTTGCATACGATGTCCTCAGATTCTTAACTGGGCAGCTTACATCCAAGGAGGGTGTAATTGAGCATTGTACCACCAGGGGACAGTGTGGAGCTGCAGCAAAGCATCCAGCCTTCCGGGTGCTGGCTCTCCATGCATTTAGCCCTGCCTGTTCTCCTTGTTGTGGTCTGGCTAACTTATCTGGTGACTGGAAGCAATTCGGCTCTGCTTTCATTTGCTGTTAGATCTTAGTACATCTGAGTGCTGCAAGGCCATATTATCAATGTTTACTTTTTTGGTAGTATAGAAGCTTTTTGCCACCCCCGCAAGCTCAAGGGGGCAATATGTGCCAATGAAAAGCGCGCCCCCATCCCACCCCTTATCCCTCCCCACAATACACAGTCATATCCATATGACATTTAAAGAATTTTGAAACAAAACCAGAGGAGCAGTGTGAATCTGAACCGCCCTAATAGATGATACAATTTCCGTGAAAACCTACCGAAGGCTAGGAAGCGACAGAGCACTGTGAACCAACACTAGACTCCCTCCGTCCCGGTAAAAGGGCTCATCCACGAGGTATCCTCTTCAGGAATGGCATGTAATGGAACTTAGCCATTTTGCAAAGCAATTGAAATGCCTCGCCCTGGATCTGTTCCTCCGCAGCACGTTCGAGAAGCCAATCTGTGGCCTCTCCTAGCCCGTAATCTGTATTTCTGCTGCATCTGAATACAAAGTGGTTGGCGTCATCTTAGACTGAACTTAATGTAGCCTCAGATCATTCTCCCCCACCTGCCTCCAGGAAGACTGTTACTGCCTTAACGGGAAATGAAGATAAAATAATGCTCAAGATCTCTCCAAATAAAATGTTCCCTTTATGAGATGTCTCTGGATGTTTCCTTTTGAAAGTTCCATTAGAACGTAGCATGACTTATTAATTACATCATTCAGCCAACACACACTGAACATCTAATATGTGGTAGGCATTGGGCAAGGTTTTAGAAATACCCTTCTAAGTAAGACCAGCACTGTGCTCGGCTGACCAGGTTCAATAAATTCTCAGGTGTGTTGAGTGATAGAACGGCAGGGCGAGCTTGTAACGGAGAAAACAGTCTAAAGAAAAACCAAAGAGTAAGCTGGATTAGACACATTGAGCCCAGTCATGAACAAAAACCAGATGTGGGGATTGGTGCAAGATGGCTTCTAGAGAGATTGCAGAAGGAATCCTTTTGGCTGGCAGGAACTGATGTCCACTCTCCAGCCTGGCTGGGCGGGGCATGGTGAGGGAGGAGCATCGGGGCGGATGCTGAGGAATTTCGCACCTGCCGGCATTCTCTGAGGTGGGCTGCTGTGATGGAGAAGCATCTGTTTGGTTACCTCCTCACCAGTAGAGGATCCACACCCACACGGCTGTTAGGACGCTGGGTTTTTGTGATCCCGCCATGAGTCCCAGCTTCACCAGCAGCTTCTTTCTGGAAGTGTCTCTTTCCTAGCCTGAACATTCCTGCAGCTTCCACACGTAGGAGGTAATTGCCTTTTCTACCGACCAAGAGGCTACAAATCTTAAATGTTCCTTTTTGTGCAAGACTGCACTGATACATCACCTGATCAGTACGGGAGAGCACCAACAGGTACTCTCAAGGAAAGAAAACTGACTCTTGGAGAAGAGAAGGCTAATGGAATATAGCAATCTAATCATGATGATTTTTCTAAATTTAGAAGTTTGTTATATTTTAAATAGTCAATCCAAGTATGGCATCAGAAATTCAAATTGTACCAAAGGGGCTACAGGGACTAGGCCACCTTCCCACCTTTGTGTAGAGATAGGCTTTGAAGCCACCTCATATCACATCACTGTGAGTCCATTGTTAAGTCACTGTGAACTTGCACTTGGCCACATTGGAGGTATTTACACCATAGCTGTGATCAAACTCTACACATAGGGTTTTTTTCCTTATCCCCTGAGAGGTGGTTTATCAACCCACCACTCCCCCTGCCCCATCCCCAGGAGCCCTCCTGGTCAGCAGCCACTGCTACTAATTCCTTTTGTATCTTTCTAGAAATATTTTATGCATATAATACACATACACACACACTTTTTTTTTTTTAATTACAAATGTTAGCATTCCATACCCATCATTCTGCATCTCACTTTTTTCACTTAACACTGTATCTTGGTGAATGTTCCAGATTGGTATGTGTAGACCTGCTCCCATATCCTTTCAGTAGGGTACAGTATTTTATTATCTAGGTATCCCAAACTGCATTTAGTCAGGGGCTTACAGATAGATATTTAGGTTGTTTGTTTGCATCAGCAAACAAGGTCACAGGGTATAAGACTTTATCTACTTCTTGTGCACAGAATGTTTATTTTAACTTGACAGATACCTATCAATTTCTGCTCTGTCAAAGTTACTAACATCAGATAGTAAAAACATAGATCCTTAAGTTCCTTCAAATTATTTGACAAAACAGACCCTCGAGCTGATGCCAACTTCTCCATTTTATGCTGATAGAAGCCCTGTTGATCCAACAAGGAGATAATGGACATATACATGCACATGCGATACATAACAAAAAATCAGAATGTGATAAATGCTATAATAAATTCATGAATAAAGTATGGGGAAATTTTCAGGGGAAAATTAATTCTGGATGAAGGGTTACCACAGTCGGCAGAAGAACTGAGCTCCACCGAATGTGAAGGCGGGAACCATGCTTTACACATGTTGAAATTTCCCACAATGCCAAGGGTTTTTCTAGATATTTAATAACGTTTTAAATATTATTAAACATAAGAAAGGTAATAAATGTTTTAAAAATGGATTCGTTTTAAACATAAATAAGTGTTTCCTGACCAGGAAAGATGCCAGAGAGAGGTGGGGAAAATGTGGCGAAACAGACTTACCTACCGAGATTTTAGAATGGAAGGGGTTCCTGTTATGACATTTGAGTCTGTCTGATGCAATATGTTGGACTAGCTGAGCTTTTAAAGTCTCAGCCAAGGGGCGCCTGGGTGGCTCAGTTGGTTAAGCAACTGCCTTCAGCTCAGGTCATGATCCTGGAGTCCTGGGATCAAGTCCCACATCGGACTCCCTGCTTGGCAGGGAGTCTGCTTCTCCCGCTGATCTCTCTCTCCTCTCATGCTCTCTCTCTCTCTCAAATAAATAAATAAAATCATTAAAAAAAAAAATAAAGTCTCAGCCAACTGAGCAATTTTATCCACCTACACAGACACACACTATCTAGCCTGTTTCTGGAAGCAGAACCATGGTCTTGATTATAAAAACTACATAGACTCAGCCTGTTGTACACCAGCCCGACTAGGACAGATGCTTGATGCGTGACAGACATTTCCTTGGATGGTTTCTGTTCCAACCTTCTTTACAGTTACTCTGCTTGTTGTCACACAGCAGCTGCTGAGATATGATGGACTTTTGTTCTCTGTCTACCCCAGTGACCCAATACACTTGGATTAAATGCTGGCAGCACTCTCTGTGAACTTGACATCTTGCCCAGCATGTCCTTGCAAGCTTCATGATCCAAAAACCAGAGCTGATGCTCAGGACAAGTTAGCATTGACTGATCCTCTTGTGAAATCTAGTTACTTTGACAGTTTCCTAATAAAATTCCAGTGATAAAGGCAGCTGTCAAAGACTACACTTTACTCAGTGTTGTGTCTCCCTGTTTCTGGAAAAGTTTACCAACTGAGTTTGTGCATGAGTGACCCCTCAAAAAAATCAAAAAGGAAAAAAAATTGTGTTAATGTTTTCTCATTTCTGAAGTCTGCATATATTTAATACCCACCTTTGTCAAGCACAAAAACAGGTAATTTAGTCAATACCTACTATCTCCACATTAACAACTCAGGCAGATTGAAAAAATGGCGATAATTTTTGTTAACTGGTATGCCAAAATTGGGGATTTCCATTTAAAGAGAGAGCTATCATACATCATTTTTGGAATAGGAGCATTTAGATGATTAGAATGCATGCAAATATTTAATTATAAAGCTATGTGTAATACTCAAAGATAAATTTAAAATGGATGAACAACCTAAATGTGACACAGAAATCCTCACACAGGCAGCAACCTCTTTGACCTCAGCTGCAACAACATCTTGCTAGATACAGCTCCAAAGGCAAGGGAAATAAAAGCAAAAACGACCTATTGAGACATCATCAAGATAAAAAAAAATTTGCACAACAAAGGAAACAGTCAATAAGACTAAAAGGCAACCAACAGAGTGGGAGAAGATATGACATATTAGATAAAGGGCTAGTATCCAAGATCTATAAAGAACTTACTAACTCAACACCCCCAAAAAATAATCCAGTCAAGAAATGGGCAGAAGACATGTGCAGGTATTTCTCAAAAGAAGACATCCAGATGGCCAACAGACACATGAAAAAATGCTCCACATCACTCGGCATCAGAGAAATACAAATCAAAATCATAATGAGTTATCACCTCACACCAGTCAGAATGGCTAAAATTAACAAGACAGGAAACAATAAATGTTGGACAGAATGTGGATAAAGGGGAACCCTACTACATTGTCGGTGGGAAGCAAGCTGGTGCAGGCACTCTGAAAAAGAGTATGGAGGTTCCTCAAGAATTTTAAAATAGAGCTACCCTTTGACCCAGCAATTGCACTACTGGGCATTTACTCTGAAGATACAAATGTAGTGACCTGAAGGGGCATGTGCACCCGTATGTTTACAGCAGCAATGTCTACAATAGCCAAACTATGAAAAGAACTTAAATGTCCATCGACAGATGAGTAGATAAAGAAGATGTGGTATATTTATACAATGGAATATTATGCAGCCATCAGAAAGGATGAATACTTACCATTTACATCAATGGGATGGAACTGGAGGGTATTATGCTGAGCAAAATAAGTCAATCAGAGAAAGACAATTAGATGGTTTCACAAACAGTACAGAGGATCATAGGAGAAGGGAGGGAAAACTGAATGGGAAGTCATCAAAGAGAGAGACAAACCATGAGAGACTCTCAATGCTAGGAAATAAAATGAAGGTTGTTGGGGTGGGGGGGTGGCAATTGGGTGATGGGCATTAAGGAGGGCTCACGATGTAATGAGCACTGGCTGTTGTATACAACTGATGAATTCCTGAACTCTACATCTGAAACTAATGATGTACTATATGTTGTTGGCCAATTGAATTTAAATTAAAAAATAAAGCCATGTGTAGTATAATGTAAAAGTTGATAATTTGGCAGGTATTCCTGGACTTGGCTATCTCAAGGGCCCAATGATGAGTCCTAAATAATCAAACTTCCTTGCTCAAAGAGTAGTGCTCAGGTCAGGAGGACCTGGACACTGGTTAGCCTTTGCCACAGACCTATTAAATCAGAATATGCATTTTAATAAGATTCCCAGTTAATTCATGTGCACATTAAAGTTTGAGAAACACTCTCCTAAAAGATTAGAAGCCCCCTTAAAAGACTTATAGTTGCTAGGTACTTAATTCAACCAGCTTCAAATTAAATTAGACACTAGACATTAGACATTTGGGACACTTAGGAATCTCCTGGGGATCTTGTTAAAACACAAATCTCCCAGATCCCACTACAGATTCAATGCCTTTAGAGGTCGTGGGTCTGGGAGTTTGCATTCTCCGCTAATTACCCTAGGAGAGTCCATGACTCACAAACCACACCTGGAGAAGCACTGGTCCAAGGAAGCTGTTCCCAACCCTGGCTGCACATTGAAATTACTTTGGGGGCTTTAAAAAGTAATTGTTTATATATACCCTATACCCCTATACCCCTCCCTCCAAGATTCTGATATAATTGATGTGATGGTACAGCCTGGGCAGCCAGATATTTGAAAGATCTCCGGATTACTCCTCTATGGAGTCAAGTGTGAGAAACACGGGTCTGTAGCCTGGTGTACTCTTCAAAGGGCAGGGGTGGATGAAGCACATTAGAAAGTGGGGAGACCAATACAAGACTAGGTCCCAGGACCCTGAGATCATGACCTGAGCCAAAGGCAGATACTTAACTGATTGAGCCACCCAGGCACCCCCAGGGATTATGATCTAAAAAGAGGGAATGAAGGGATGGAAATTTCCAAGGACAAACCTTGCTCTGTTCACAATTTAGCCATCCAGCCAATACACATTTGCCTGTCTGGGTGCCAAGTAAGCCCCTCAGTGCCCCAGGTTTCAGGATCTTGCTAGCCAAAGCAAGGGAATTGGAACCTGAGGTAGAGTTCTCTGCCTTCCCAACTCAAATCCCCCTCTTCATTGGCCTTGGAGATGGCATCACCCTTTCTCCCCTGCAGAAAGGTTTGGCCAGATATGCCAAACCTTTGTGCAAATTATAAAAACTGCTTCACTCTTCATGAATAAACATGAGAGATAATGTGTGGAGAGAAAAAACATTTATCAATTAAGTGTCTTCGAAACCTCCCAAGATTATGGGGCTTTAATGGCTGAGTGATTTTGAAAGGAAAACTTGTAAATTGAACTGCACCTGAACTCATAATAAAAAGCCATTAAATTAATTGACTCTCTTAGTGCTTACCCAACAATAAGCCTGAGCTGTATATCCAAGTGAGGCCAGCTGAGATCTCTGTGGCATTTACCCTGATCCTCAGGCTGCTCCTGATGAGAGAAAGGCAAAGCAAACCATCCTCACAGGGGAAATTATCTTCTTATGCAGTCTTAACAAAAGCTGAGGGGTAAGGCTATTGAAGAAGCACTTGCCATATTATTTTTGCCAGCTAATGTTCCAAAATGACTGGAGAACAAAGGTATAAATCAGATGGGCCCCAGGGGACATGATTCAATTAAATAGATCCCCCAGAACTAGATTGCCTTCTGGGGAGGCAACTCATCTCCTAACTCTCTGGGAGCATCAGAGGAAAGGGACGAGCTGTACCCAAGGTCACGATGAGCTAGATAAAGCCCCGGGCAGAGAACATGTTGGTCCCCCACCAGTCCCCTTCCTGGTTTATCTTTTTAATGTAAGTGGGACATTTCGAGCACCTGTTTCTGCCAGTTGCTTTCACATGTTATCCTAGTGAATCCTTACAACAGCCCTCTGATGTAAATTATTATTAATCTCATTTTTCAGAAGGGGAAACTGCACCTCTGAGAGTCTAAGAGATTCACCTGTGAGCTAAGTGTGGAGTTCATCTGATCAAACTTGGTGTTCTTTTCATTCTTCACAAGAGGTGCCAAGGTCAGAAATATCAAGGAGAGATGCAGAATGAGAACTTGCCTCCAATTTTTTCTTTTTTCTTTCCTTCTTTCCTTCCTCCCTTCCTTCTTCCCTCCCACTTTTCCTCCATTCCCCTTCCTTCCTTCCTTCCTTCTTTTTCTTCACAAAATAAGCCCAACTTTTCAGTGTAAAGTTTGAGGAATTTTGGCTGTAAACAATTGTGTAACTACCACCACAGTCAAAATGCAGAATCTTCCCACCACTCCAAAAAAATGCTCCTGTACCTCTCTGCAAGTTGATCCCTTCCTCTCCAGCCCCAACCCCTGACAACAACGACCCTATTTTCTGTCTCTGTAGTTTTGCCTTTTATAGTGTGTCATATGGACAGGATCATACACTATCAATCTTGTAGTAACTGCCAGTTTTACTTGAAGACATGATGCTTTTGAGATTTATTCATCTTGTTGCACGATCAGTAGTCTCTTCTTTGATACTGCTGAGGAGCATTTCTCTGTGTGGATGTACCACAATTTGTTTATTCATTGCCCAGTTGATGGACATTGGATTGTTTCAAGTTCTCTTTTTTTCCCCTTTCTTTCTTCCTTTCTATTATGAATAAAACTGCTAGAAACACTCAACTTTTTGATTATTCGGCTGCTGTGAATATTCAGGTCTTTGCATAGCCATTGTTTTCCTTTCACTTGGATAAATACCCAGGAGTTGAATTTCTGGGACATATACAGTAAGTATGTTTAACTTTATAAAAAATAGTCAAACATTTTCAAAATGGCTATACCATTTTGCATTTCCAAAAGCAATGTGTGAGTGTTTAAGGTGTTCCATATCCTCACTAATGCTTCATAGTGTTCACCTTTTTCATTAAGCCATACCAGAGGTGAGTAGTGACATATCATTGTGGTTTTAATTTGCATTTCCTCAATAACTAATGGTGTTGAGTGTGTGATTACTGGCCATTTGTATATTTGGGAAAGTGTCTATATAATCTGCCTTTTGAAAAAAATTTTTTATCTTACTCTTGATTTGCAGGTGTTCTTTATATATGTTTGAATCAAATCCCTTATACACAGTATGTTTTGAAAATATTTTCTCTCAGTTCATAGCTTGTCCTTTCATTTTGTTGAAAGTGTCTTTTGAGAAACAAATGCTTTTAATATTGATGAAGTCCAGTTTTTCATTTTCTTTTGCTATTTGTGCTTTTTTATGCTCTATCTAAAAAATCTTTGCCTGACTCAAGTTCTTTGGGTTCAGCCATAAGAAGCCCCCCACAGGAAAACAAAGGAAAGGAGGAAAGTGAGGTCAGAATTATTTTTCTTCTAGCTCCTTCCCTGCAAGATTAGGAAAAACTGGTTGAATCTCTCAAGGAGAAGTCACAGTTCCTGTCTGTGAGCCTTCTGCCTATGGCTCTATTTCCAGGTTCTTATCCTTTCACTGCCTTGTTGTTAACTTGTCTTGGTGTACTCAATGATCTTTTGTAATTTCCCTATATCCCACTGACATCAGTGTAAATAATACTTTTATTAAACTGCCCACAAATTAACTGAATTGAGTGTACCATCTTGCAATATTCACCAGGAAGTCTTCTTGGGTTCCACAAAACATTCAGACTCACAAAACCTTCACCAGCCTCCTTTAGCACCATTCACTTAGAGATGTGTAAGCTAGAAACCAAAGCTTGACACAAGGCAATGTCAGGAGTTCCTCTTGCATTGAGCAGTTCTTGGAGGAGTCCCTAAAACAATCCACACAGATTGCCAGTCTCCCCAATGACATTTCAGTGTGAAGGAATGAGATTTACATTGGGCAGGTATAAGAATCACCTTGGCTTAGAAGCCCCATGCCCCCAGTAGCCAATCTTCTGTAACTGGGTTCCTGTAGAGACATGCCCAGATACAAAAGTCACCACATTCAGAGAAGTCTAAGGCTGTGATGTCCCAATCAGCTCATTTATGGTCTCCCCTAGCCCAGATACAATTTCCCCTGCAAGGGATATTTCTACCATAAACAATAACACCTTAAACTTAGTTGACATGTTACCTTCATCAAGTTCTTAGGGGAACAGATAAGTGAAAGTCACATTTTCATACAAAAACATCTGTTCCCTACTGGATCACAGGCTATATATTCTCTGTATCTCCTTTGGTGTATTTAAACTATCTTGGAAAATGGTAGTATGCTAAAATCTGCCCTATGTTTTTATGCATTTGTGCTTGTATTTCTATCACATTTTGTTTTATATTTTAGTGGTTTTTTCAACTCATAATGTTTAATGACTGTTATATATTAGCTATACCTGTTATCAATTCTAATTGATCTTTGTTCTCTTTATGCTTTTGTGTTGATTGAACTTGCTTTGTTTGATCTGAACACTACCAACTTTAAAAAAATTAATAGACTATTTTTTTAGAGAAGTTTTAAATTTACAGAAAAGTAGATCAGAAAATACAGAATTCCTACAGTTTTCCTCATTATTTCCATCTTTGTGGGGTTTGATTTGTTACAATTGATTAATCAAATTGATACATTATTAACTAAAATCTATCGTTTACATTAGGGTTACTCTTTGTGTACCTTCTATGGATTTAACCAAATATGATGACATGTATCCCTCATTATAGGGTCATACAGAAGAGTTTCAGTGCCCTAAAAACCCTCTGTGTTCCACTTATGTATCCTTCTTTCCTCCCCTCAACCCGGTGCAACCACAGATCTTACTGTCTCCAGCTTGACCTCTTCCAGAATGTCATATACAATGCAGCCTTTTCAGATTGGCTTCTTTCACTTAGCAACATGCTTTTAAATTTCCTCCATGTCTTTGTGTGGCTTGATAGCTCATTAGTTTTTATTGCTCCATGCTAGCTTTTGTTTCTGTTTTGTTGATGTCTCATTCTACATACCTCTTATCTTTAGCTTTTATAAATCATCTTACTTTAGGTGTAAACCTATAAAAAGTGCAGACTGGGGCGCCTGGGTGGCTCAGTGGGTTAAGCCGCTGTCTTCGGCTCAGGTCATGATCTCAGGGTCCTGGGATCGAGGCCCGCATCGGGCTCTCTGCTCAACAGGGAGCCTGCTTCCCTCTCTCTCTCTCTCTCTCTGCCTGCCTCTCCATCTACTTGTGATCTCTCTCTGTCAAATAAATAAATAAAAAATCTTAAAAAAAAAAAAAAAGTGCAGACTGGCCACCTGCTACTGGGGGGAGAGGCAGGAGACCTGAGAGCTTTCTCCTATGCTGCTGAAGGCTGAGGGCGGAGAGGAAAGTTGAGGGCAGATCCTGAGGCAATCAGACCCCAATCCCTCCAAAAGAGAAGGACCTGCTCCTGTTTTTAAGTAATTTGAGACTGTGATAATAACATCTAATGAGAATAACAGCAAAGCCTAAACCCGATCCACTGCAGCCTAGATTGGCTCAATCCTTTACCCTAGTGGCCTGACAAGGAAGATATATGACCATTCTGGGCATAAATACTATTTATTTATAGTCCATACTATCATTTTATACATAATATCTCAGATTCAATTTTTTAAAAAACTGTAAGTGAAAAAGCAAGAGCATGTGACCTAACTTTAAGAGAGGAAATGGTTTAAAAAAAAAAAAAAAGATACAGAAATTGCTGTGTATGAGCAGCAGTGAAAAGAAAACTAAAAAAAAATCTGAGTACAAGTGTCAGATATGAAAAACATGATATGGAAATGAAGAATTATTTCAATGGACTTATCAGCAAACTGAAATAGCAGGGAAATGAAGAAGTGAACTAGAAAGTATAACAGCCAAAGCACAAAGAGAAAAAGAATAGCTAAGAAAGAAAACACAGAACTTTTCTAGTTATTTTTGCTGTTTAAAAAAAATACTGTGAACTTAATGGTTTAGGTTCACACTTCCACAATCAACTGACTTTATGTAAAAAAAAGAAAAACTGACAAAGTGATTCCACAGAGAAAAGAAAGTCTTTAGGAAATGGTGTGAGAAAAACTGGATGCCATAAGAACTAAAGAACCTCAATTCCTGCCTCATACCGCACACAAAAATTAATTTGAGGTGGATTCTAAGCCTAAAAGTAAAGACCAAAACTATAAAGTTTCAAAAACAGTTTGAGGACTTTGAATTAGTCAAAATTTCTTGAACAAGACACAGAAGTACCAATCACCAAAGCAAACTGATAAATTGGACTGAACCAAAATTAAAAATGTCTGCTCTTCAAAAGACACCAATAAGAAGACAGTGAGCCACCAAAGGGCAAACAACATTCACAAAACATATATCTGATCAAGTAGCTATATCCAGAGTATATAAAGAAGTCATACAAGTTAGGATAAAAAGTTATGACAAAAAGAGGAACAACTGAATTTTTCAAAATGGTCAAAAGACTCTAACAGATACTTCCCAGAGGAAGATATATTAATAATATTTCTATCCAACAAAGGACTAATGTCCAGAATGTAAGTAGCTCCTACAAATCAATAGTGAGACAAACAGTATGACTAAAAATCAAGCAAACGATCTGAACACACACACACACAAACACACACATGTGCATGCGCACAGCCAAAAAGTAAAGAAAATGTTCTCATCATTAGTCATCATAGAAATGTAAATTAGGGACATCTGGGTGGCCCAGTCAGTTAAGTGTCTGCCTTCAGCTCAGGTCATGATCTCAGGGTCTTGGGATGGAGCCCCATATCCTGCCCCTGCTCAGCAAGGAGCCTTCTTCTCCCTCTTTTTTGTCCCTACCCCCACCCACCCCTGCCAGTGCTTATGCTCACGCTCTCTCTCAAACAAATAAATAAATAAAATCTTAAAAAAAAAAATGCTGAGCAAAATAAACATGACACAAAGGAGTACATGCTCTAAGCCATAGACTGGATGTTTATATCCTCCCCATCCCTCACACATATGTTGAAGCTTAATCCCCAGTATGCCAGTGTTTATATGGAGCTTCTGGGAGGTGATTAGATCATAATGGTGGATCTCTCATGAATGGGATTAGTGCCCTTATAAAATAGACCCATCGAGCTCTCTCACTTTCTGCCATGAGCTTTCTCACTTTCTGCCGTGTGAGAATATGGCAAGAAGGCAGCCATCTATGAACAAGGGTGTGGATTCTCACCAGACACTGAATCTGTGCCCTGATCTTGGACTTTCCACTTTCCAGAACTGTAAGATATAAATGTTTGTTGTTTAAGCTATTTAGTCTATGGTATTCTGGCTGTAACACCCTGAACTGACTAGGACAATATATGATTTCATGTAGTTCTAAAATAAGCAAAATTAATCTATGGTGATAAAATCAGAACAGAGGCTGCTAGAATAAAGGGGAAATTGATTGGGAGGGATATGAAAGAACTTTCTGGAATGATGGAAATCTTCTATACTCGAGAGAGGTGTGGGTTACTCAAGTATATGTGTTTTTCAAGACTAATTTACTCAAACACTTAAATCTGTGCATTTTAATATATGTACCTCGGTTTTAAAAAGATAGTGCCTATTGTAGAGGGCACGGATTGCATGGAGCACTGGATGTGGTGCAAAAATAATGAATATTGTTATGCTGAAAAAATAAAAAATTAAAAAGATAGTGCCACTGCTGCCTAGGACTGGTTTATAAGCATCTACTGGTTTGTAGGAGACAGAGGAGTAACTAAGCTAGGAGTGACTAAGCCGGTAACTAAGTTAAGTCATCTTTACTGGTGACTAGATCTTTGAAAGCCATGACATTATCATGGTGTAGAAAAAACAAAAGCTAGTTTAAGACAGTGTTCTGGATTGGAAACCCAGGGGCTGCTTGGACGCTTGTGGAGAATGGAGAAAGGTAAGCATAGAAGGTGAAAGGCAGGAAAGGAAAACAAAAGACTTCAAAATGAGCCTGCAAACTAAGGTTCCAAATTACAGAAGAAATCAAATGCTAAGAGAGGCAGTCAACACAATCAATACTCAGAGCATGAATTCATCTCAAATACAACTAATCCTTTAGCTCAAGTCTAACACAGACTTTAAAATAAGTATCCTAAGTATTGTCAGCAAGAGCTCAGAAGGAACCATACCTATTAAAAATTAAACAACAAAATGCTTTAAAATGATATTTAAAAATACTGATACAAAAGCAGAATGGGGGTGTCTGGGTGGTTCAGTAGGTTAAGCAGCTGACTTTGGCTCAGGTCCTGGGATTGAACTCCCCAACAGGCTCTGCACTCAGTGGGGAGTCTTCCTCTCCTTCTCCCTCTCTCTCTGCTCCTCCCTGAATGCATGATTTCATTCTCTTCCTCTTGCTAATAAATAAAATCTTTTAAAAGATAAAAATGGATAAATGTGAAAAAAGCAACTGTAAAAGTTGGAAAAGATTCATAAAGTTATTTAAAAAAAAACCACACAATTACAAGACATCCTGAACTCTGCTCTTATTTTAGATGCTCGTGTTCAATTCCAAGGCATCTTACTATTTCTCAGTCACAATTTCTCCAATAAAATTTTTTGATGGATTAAAAAAAAAAAAAACACTGGTCAGTTGACTATGTAGCCTAAACTAAACACAAAGAATGAATTTGTGAATTTGAAGATGGTCCTGAGAAATTCTTGCCCAGGATTCAGCATACAGAGACACAGACTATGATTTTTAAAAACATGAAAAGACAGTTACAAGACATGGAAGGTAGATCAAGGAACTCCAAAGGGAGCCCCTAAAAAGCACTAGCAGATAATAGCTGAAGAAATAATAAAATGGTGTTCCCAGGTTGAAGAAATATCTAAATCCTTGGATCAAAATCACATTCCCTGTACCAAGCTAGATAATAAAAAATAAATTCATATCTCGACAAGAGTAATGGGGCTGAAGAGGATTAAAGATAAAGATAATCCTTAATCCCTTAAAAGTCATCTAGTAGGAAGAACAGCTGATCTCTAGGGGAACAAGACATGACAGCAGATTCCTACCTTACTGCAGTAGATGCCAGAAGACAACGGAAGAACTATCACTAGAAGGTCACATTTGGCTAAACTAGTCTTTGGAAGTGAGGGCAGAATGAAATTCTCGTCCAACAGATGGAGCGCAAGAGAATCTACCACCAACAGATCTTCACTAAAGCAACTTTTCAAAGACTGCCTCAGCAAGAAGAAATGTAAACCCGAGAGGAGACAGGATAAAACTAAATAGGGAGCACCAAAATGGATAAAATTTGTTAGTAAACTGCCACTGTTGATTGTTATTTTAAAGTTACTTTTTGTGTTTAAAAAAAAACAAGGTAAAAGCCCTTGGCTTAGTTTTTCCTCACTCCCCTCAGTGTAGTTATGTCACTCATTAAAAACATGTGTTTTTGCTTGTATTCATTTTATTTACTTGTTGGTTTTGAGTAAGTGAAAAAAATACTGTGATTCTAAAATTCTGTGGTATTTTTGAATTCTGAAGTATTCGAAAATGTTTACTCAAAAAAGCATCCCTCCTCCCATCTCATCTACCCTGTTCTTATTCCTTCACCTTTTCCACTCAGTTTTTCTACCTACCTGCTGTAGGTAACCACAGTCTAATGGATTTCTGGTCTAGTCTTCTCATGTATCTTTCTCTAAAAGTGGTCAGATACATGTGTATATCCATTTTCTTCTTCCTTCCTATATAAGAGGTAGTTACAGTGGTGCCACCTTCATCCATTAAGTATGTTTTAATAGCTTTAAATCACAGAGAGAAAAGTTTGAAATCTCAATCCTTTCCTTCTCAGAAGTCTGTTGTGGGAAGTTTTTTTTATTTTGCAGATTTGCCTGTCCTGTCCTCAAGAACATTCTAATCCACTGACCAGTGGGAATTTGGAGATAATACCTGGGCTTCATCCACTTACAGAGGTAAGCTGTAGCCTCATACAAGACAAAATGTTGTAAGTCAGATGCTACCTTCAGAATGACATGTGATGAGCTTTGATTTAGATAATGGCTCTTATGGTGACCTTTCCTAAATAAACATGATTCAAAGCAAGCTGATTTTTTTTTTCTTTTGACCAGAGAACTCTCTAGGACATAATATTCCTATTCTCCTATAGGTGGGCCCATCACTTCATATGAACAAAGAAAATTTTCTTTAAATGGAGATACTATAATCCTCCATACAAGCTCTTCTTCTCAGCCTTGTAAGAGCCACAAAGCTGAGAAACTCACCTTCTGTGTCTTCATCTAAGTTGAAAATGTTGAAAAAGACAGAGACAAGGGAAGACCTCTTTCTACTCCACGGGAGACCTCCCACAACATGGTTTACAGCCATGAATCAATACTCTAGGGCTATTTTTCTTCAAAAAAAACAGACACATTTCTGCAACATTACTGTACTTTTATTCTCGATCTCGTCTTCCCTGAGGAGTTAAATATCTTCTAGAGAGTCGAACGTAAGAACAACTCTCATTGTACTTTATTTTTTAAGGGTGAAAATAGAAGCTGAGTCAATTGATCACAGAAATGAGAGGGAACATGCCATTATATTTTAACCAGTGTGTAAAGAAGGCTCTTATGTAACCAGTCATCCTGGCCCTTCTCTCCGGAGAATTTTGTTTTTCAGCAAATTGCTGTTGGGATGAAGCTTTATAGCTTTGGAGTCCTCGTAGCCGTCTTCCTCTTGTGTGAGCAGCATGTCTTCGCTTTTCAGAGGTAACCTAATAGAACCTTAAATAGTGGGCAGCCATTTTCCTCACTTGTTTGCCCCACATGGAATCTAGTCAGTGCACTAACCTGGGGAGCAAAATGTTAAATGTTTGAAGGTCAGCTCTTTCAGAAACTTTCCATGTTGCCCTGACAAATAGTACATTTCAGTGTAATAAGGCTATCACTAGATTCAGGGTCTTTTTTTTTTTCTTTCTTTTCTGTCTCGACTTTTATTACTGAGAGAAAGCTGGATGATATGTGTATTCAGTGGCTAGGAAGATTAAAGAAACAGAAGCTTTTATAAAAATAATTATATATACTCTAACACATCATTTACATTTTGGTCATTTACATTTTTTGGTCATCATACACAAAATATATTAACTGGGTAATTTGTATTAACTATGAATAATACAACTATGAGTAACTGAATATTTTCCTCTTGTACATAGAACAGAGGAAGGAGAGGAAGGATAAGGTATGAAATAGGAGGTTTAGGTTATGCATGGGTTTTCACAAGAGATAAGAAAGGAAGAAGACTTATGTTATAAGGAACACATATATGAACATATCTAATTCTTATTCTGCTTAGTTGAGTGATTCCCTAGAGAGTTCTTACTATAAACTACTTAGAAGAGTACAAATGGATCTTGTCTTCTAACATATATAATATATGGTAAATATCCCCAGCTACGTGTAATACTGTGATGTATTTACTAGTGAACTCGTAGACTTTTAAAATTGGCATTATTTCATTTGGAATTATCTTATTTTTTTTTCTTTGTTTTGCTTCTGTGGTTCTTTTCTTCTCCAATTACCTCTAAGACAAAAGCCTCTCCCAATTTAGTGAATAGTAAAGAGTGAAAAAATCAACCAGGGACAGGAAAATTCTGTCAGAAATACTTACCTCGGGGCTGGGTGGCTCAGTCGATTAAGTGTCCGCCTTCGGCTCAGGTCATGATCCTGGGGTCTTGAGATCAAGCCCTGTGTGGAGCTCTCTGCTCAGCAGGGAGCCTGCTTCTCCCTCTCCCTCTGCTCCTCCCTCCCCTCCCCTTTGTACAGATTTGTAAAATCTGTACAAAAAAAAAATACTTTTCTGAGTCAGAAAGAGCCATGGGATAGCATTTAAGAAAACAGAGCTTGACTTGAGAGCCTGATGCTGTGTTTGTACATCATCACTGGTTTTTTTTTGTTCAATATGATTGTCAAGTGTCATTCAATGAGGTCCATCACCAAATAATGATTGTTACTGAATTGACATGGGAGTCAGATTGCTGGAGTAACTGGTGACCTATATCTTTATGTGTTATCAATAAATAAGATGCCTATAATTTCTAAGGTCCTTGCCAGTTCTAATATCCCATAACTTGGTGATTGGCTTTAATTAAAGGTAGGGGAGAGGGAAAGAGGAAATCTGGTATCAACACGTCAGGTTGGGAACGGTAGACACTGGCAGTATCATCCACAGAGAGGGGAAAGGGAAGGAACTCATGATTATTATTATTTGTGCTGCCGAAGCGAGCACGGAACTCATGATTATTTAGCACCATGTGTTACCTCACGCACTGGGCCAGGCACTTAGTAATGCCATCTCTTTAAATGCCTACAATCCTACACCCTAGGAATCTTGATGGCGACATCTTACAGAGAAGGAAACTGAGCCCTATAGGAAGGATAAATCATTTGTCCCAAACCAAACAGTAAAGGTAGAGTTTGGATTCAAACCCATGTTCGCCTCATTTCAACTCGCTTCCCTGAATTGCATTGCCTGTAAAATCTGGGAATTAGGAAGAGAGCTCATCTGATGGAGGTCGGATTTAGTCACCGTGAGTCTGCAGAGAAGACAGGCCATCCAGAGTGCAGCCTGGGAGAGGGCCGGGCTGGAAGTTCAGTGTCAAGGGCCTCACCGGGCAGCGGGTCTTTGGTGGCGTGGCTCCGCCCCTTGGCAGTTGGCGGCTGCAGAGCCTGGAGGGCTCACCCACACACCACCGCCTGGATCAGATCATGAACTGAACTCCTAGATAAGACGATCCTTAGCGAGATACTTCAAAAGCTTTACCATGTCGCTTCAAAATGAGGAAGCGCGTAACAGTTTAGTGAACTAAATATGCAAATAAAGGACTTACACACACACACACAAATAGCAAAGAAATGAATGAGAATATTTCTTCAGGCACGGCTTTTCTTACTGTTCTTGCTTCAGCGTATATTTTGGAGTCTGATCAATACCTATGCTTGAAGGGGGGAATAAGAATACGGCTATAATTTAACCAATCACATGGTATTGAAAATATTGTCTGTGTGTATTGGGGAAGGGAGACTTGCCGCTCTGTGGGCAGATAAATACCTGATTCCTCCGTCCAATGTCTCCACTAGAAAAAACATTCCAAACTCTTCTTTCTGTGAGTACAAACAATTTTTATTAACCAACTGTTTCTGAGCTCTGCTTTTCCAGGAACAGCCCATTACTGAAGCTAAACGGGAAACCTAATTTCATTCAGGGTGAGAGACTCTGATGAATTATTTCTGGGGGCAAGAATACAATTGCTCCTTAAAAAGAGCTTATGGGCTGGCTTTTCCCTAAAACTGTTCTCTGTTACTGTTTTCTTGTCGTGATCATTTTCCTAACAACACTTTGTCTTCAGGCGATCTCTTTACTGGCTGATTTGTAGGTGCATTTTGAGATGTCTCATCCCTGAAATGCCCCCACCTGAGAACAAAAAAGTTTTAAAGGCATTAAGACCATATGCCAAAGAGAAAAGCAGCCAAACAAACAAACACCAAAACATTGTCTCCGTAGTCACTTGCTGTTCAAAGCCAAACTGCAAAGGGCAAAAATAAAACCCTAGCAAGAACCTTGTCAACAGAGACATTCATTGTATTGGGCTCTGATGAGCTAAGGGCAGCCTGTCAGTGGAGGCAATTTATTTGAAATAGGAAAGTGGGGGAAAGTACGGAAAGAAGGAAAAAGAATCAGGAGAATGGTTGAGGAGAGAGGGTTTCTGAATTATTAATAGACCACAGGACTTGATCCTTCTGTCAACTTCATATACTATCTGCCATCTGGAGACCCGTTTATCGTCTTTCCCTTAGCTCCCCCTGATATATTATTTTCATCTTAAAGAACAGGGCACTGGTGGTCCTAAAGCGTCGTGATGCATAAAACAAAATCGCAACCTCGGGCACTCTTCAACTGTTCAGAGGCATCTCACCAGCTTTTCAAATTCAAAAATAATCTTGCAGAACTATGGCAAATGTGAGCCTCCTCCTGTAAACGTAGCAGGGGACAGAGCTTGATGAAAATCTTCATATTCTTAGAGGGGAAGTGACAGAGGAAACGTTGTCTGGTATTAAAATCTCCAGATCTGGAAATAGCCCCAGAGCTGCCTCTTAGAAACTCAGTTTATTTTTTTTGTGTAAAATGACCTGTTATCTCACTGTGCTTACACTTTTCCCTATTCGTTATTTGGTGCAAGACTTTTTTTTTTTTTTTTAATTTTCAGCGGGCTATTTGTTAAATCCTCTACCACTATCACTTCAGAGATGCAATCAAAACATTTCTTTAGGGATCCCTGGGTGGCTCAGTCATTAAGTGTCTGCCTTCGACTCAGGTCATGATCCCAGTGTCCTGGGATGGAGCCCCACATGAAGCCCCCCATCAGGCTCCCTGCTCAGCAGGAAGCCTGCTTCTCCCTCTCCCTCTCCCACTCCCCCTGCTTGTGTTCCTTCTCTCTCTGTCTCTGTCAAAGAAATAAATAAAATCTTCAAAATAAAAAAAATTAAATTAAATTAAATTTAAAAAAATATTTCTTTATTTTCTCGTCTCCCTTTGCCCCATTGCGTTCCATGTGGTGGAGTAATCTTTCTCTACTCCTACATGGAATGTGTACAAATTCTGACTTTTTAGTCCACTCTTAAGTAACTGTTAATTTTAGGGTCCTGTTAACATGCAAACAATCTCAATTTAGAAACTAAGTTTCAGGTCCATTCAAGGTTTATTCAAAGGTCAGTCTTTTTTTTTTTTTTTTAAAGATTTTATTTATTTATTTGACAGACAGAGATCACAAGTAGGCAGAGAGGCAGGCAGAGAGAGAGGAGGAAGCAGGCTCCCCGCTGAGCAGAGAGCCCGATGCGGGGCTCGATCCCAGGACCCTGGGATCATGACCTGAGCCGAAGGCAGAGGCTTTAACCCACTGAGCCACCCAGGCGCCCCTCAAAGGTCAGTCTTTACAAGGAAACAACCCCTCACCCCCTCTCCATACACACACCTTACTCTTCTTCCTTTTGCCTTTTTCTTGGGTTTTAACTTCTTAGGAATTTTTCAGATTCCTTTGCTGAGGAATTCTCCAGACCAGGGATAGATGGCATCTCTCACTAGGTAGCCCATTGTGACTCTATGTTTCACCCCTAGGGATCTTACATTCACCCCCACATTCTTATCCCTGTAGGCGGCGCTATCTGACACCATCTGAGTTATAACTACGTGCCCATGAAGTATTTCTTCTTTTGATTTTAATTACTGTCCATCCAACCAGGGACCAGCCACGTACATGGTTAGCTTCCTTGGGAACAAACCAGGAACAAGCCAGGCACCAGTCCTTGTGTCTCTCAACTTGAGGAAACATGTTCAGACTCTCCGTTACCCTCCTTGGAAGTCTTCCCTACTAGGTAGAGATGAGGGAAGTAACACCCCCAAATTCCATCCCCTTCGGGAGAAAGGGTACTGACAGAAATGTAATAACTTGCTCCAAAGAAATATTGACACAAATCTTCTTTCTCCACTCTGACCACTAGCTTCTTTCTGATGAAGGGGGCATCGAGTCAGGAAACTGAATTTCAGAAACTAAGTTCTACGTAAGGTGACCTGACTGACCCTCATCCCATTTCCTGGTTCTATTGTACTGGTGCTTGGGCCAAGCAGATGGAAACAGGAAGATCCAGCTCACCACAGCTGGAACCCGGATACATTAATATATTTTATGGTGCATTTTTACCCTCCTAATTTTAGTCCTCCCCATTTCCCAATTTACTTTTCTATATTTCCTGAAATTTTTTCTCCTTAAGAAAGAGGCCCCATAGGGATTGGGATGCCTGGGTGGCTCAGTTGGTTAAGCTGGTGCCTTTGGCTCAGGCCATGATCCCAGGGTCCTGGGATTGAGTCCTGATTCCGGCTCCTTGCTCCTCGGGGAGCCTGCTTCTTCTCTCTTCTCTTCTCACTCTGCATGCTGCTTATGTGTGCTCTCTCTCTGATAAATAAATGAAATCTTTTTATAAAAAGAAAGAGACCCTTTGGGATAACACATTTTTTCTTTTTTTTCCTCTTTTCTGTTGACTAAATTCAGTCAAATCCACTAGAAAAATGCCCTTATCTTCTAGTCAACACAATCCTTCCCTTATGTGGGATTGAAATTTAGCCTATTTGAATAACGGAGAGCTCATTACTGTGTAAAAGGGCATCCCATTTTGTTGTTAGCTTAAGCTGTTAGGAAGTTCACTCTCAAATTATGATTTACTTATATGAGTTGCCACTTCTTTATATTTCATACCAAAAGAGAGCTCGGACTTCTTCACTCTTTGGCTCAAATTCCCCAGATGGGGCCCAATGACTTTATAAATTAGGGCCACAATCCTGACCCCAGTTTTTGAGACCCTCTGTGGTCAGGTCCTGCCTTGCCCATTCATCCTGGTTTTATTTCCTGGTTCAGCCTGGCAGAAACCCCATATTCCTGCCCACCCAGATCACTTGCTCCGCTTTTGCTTTTCCACTGATGTATCAGAGCCAGTTTTTTCTCCAATTCATTTGCCAAATTTCTACTTATCTCAGTCTAATGGTGTAACTTCCCCCTTCACTTACCAGATCCTGACCATCTCAGAAGTGCGGCTCAAAGTGTCTCTATTCTCTGATGGCTTCAGCCCCAAATAACTTCTGACTCTGTATTCTTATAACAGAGAATACAAACTCATAAAGCACTTTACATGTTTTATCCCAGATAGTAGACCTTTGTATTTGTCGTCAGTTAGTTTCCCCAGGAAGCTGTCTCTGAGATAGAGATTTGCATTTAGGAAGTCTCCTGGAAAGCGATCTTGGGACCAACAGTGGTGCAGGGATGAAAGAAAGAGAACTGGGATGAGGAGAAACTGAAAAATGATGCAGTCACATGAAGCCCTGGGATCCCTAAAGCCAGTTGTCCTTGCAGGGTTGTCCCAAGCTGGGGTATTATATGAGTCTTTGGAGGTGGGCTGTACCTGGGAGGAGGCATGACCTTGGCAACATGTCTTTCTTCGGTCAAGGAAAATTCCTGGAAAGGGACTTGAGTGACAGCAGCCAACACTCGCAGAATCTGGGAAAATGAGCATTCATTCCTGGTTGGGGACCTGGGAAGCGCAGCATAGCATCTCCTATAGTCCTGCCCTTGTGCCACTCAGATCGATCTGCTTCCAAAGCAAGCTTTGGGAGCAGCTCCTCTGGATTCTGGTTGCTCTATTTTGCTGGAAGAAATACACAAGAGGAACATCAGTGGGATGAACTACAGCCCACCACAGCTATACCTAGTCTTGAGATGATAACCAATACTCGTTTTTTTCCTTTTCTCCTATCCATTCTGTTTCCCCTTCACCAGCACTTACCATGGTCTAGGTGGCTTACCTGGTGAGATGACCCAGCCCCTTGACCTTCAAGGGTCTGAGCCTCCATTCACCATGTCTTTTTGGACCTTGACTGTTGCATCTGTCCATATACAACAAAATTGGACAAGCGAGTTTTACAGAATGCCTAAGTTTATCATCTGTGTACCAGATGTATTCTTCCCTGCCAGCTTAACTGTGTGAATGCAGCCCTCAGCATCCTCCTGATGATCAAGGTCACCTACCCCTTCCCGCATAACTCCTCTCCTTCCTGATAATCTTTAGGGCCGAGGAATCTGAAATGACTGGGTAGCAGCAACCGCTGTCAGTTTAATAAGACTCTTGCCATGACTTTTGTGGGAGATTTTCTCTTCTGGGAAGCAGATCTTTTAAATTTATAGAGACATAGTTGTAGTTTGCAAGTACGAATCCCCCTTATTCACCTGGAATGGTGGTGAATAAAGCCGCTTCAACTTGGTGCCCGGAACCAGGTGTTCTAACTTGTGGGGACACTGCACCATATAATGATTATTGATTTAAAACTGCATCCTGGAACGCATTGCCCCTTTCCAAGCTAGCACCTCAGCTAATCCATTCTTATTTCTGTATGAGTCTAGCAGCTTCTGCATGGTGTGGTATGTAATATGCCCAGTGGATCCCATGGTAATGTGCCCATTCTGTACCTCTCTTGTTGTAAAGCGGATCCCTGAATCAGATACAGTGTTAGGTGGGATCCTTTGTGGATCACACACTATATGGTAACATCCTTGTACGGTAACGTTAGTTGAGGCCCTGCAGGTAAAAGAGGCAAATCCAGACCCAGAGTGGAAAGGACCCAAAGTAGGCAATTTCTCACCAAGTTTTGCTTGGTTTCTTCGTGGAATGGTGCTGATTCAAGGGCTTAGTTTTGGTTTCTGTTGCTGTCAAGCTGGACATTTGCCAGCAGCAGGTGCTCTATCAACCTTGGTGAGTAGGAACCCATCCTGTCGACCATGCAAAACCTCATCCTTGCCATCAAGGCTATTCTTTCATGTGCCTTAGTGCCAGCCCTGGGGTGACTGTTGACAGAAGCTGGCTGACATCAACTGACTAATCATTTTGTTTACATAGTTACTCAGTGCCTATTGTTTGGTGGGTGTTCTCTGTTAGGTGTTACAAAGATCTCCACACTTTGTTCCCACTTCCTTTCTCCTCCAAGAAGCAAACACCAAGATGGAATTAGACGTACAAGAAATGTATTCAGAAAAATGCTGGAGAGGAATAAATGAGGAAGGGACAACAAGAGGCTCTCGGGAAAGACATACTGCAATGCTGGTGTAATCCCTGTGTAGGAAAAAGGGAAGGAAGGAAGGTGGAATACAGAAGGTCTTAGATTGTAGTGCAATTCTAAGAAAACTTTTGCAAAGTTGAGATGATAGTTCTTGAGCTAATGTCATCTATCAGAAGAGCCCTTCCCCCGCCACCCATCTTTCAGTAATGAGCCTGTCTTGGTATCCCTACCATGCTCAGTTATTAGCTGGAAGCAGCTAGTGAAAAATAAGGCCTTAGCATTAACATAGAGACAGAACTCAAGCACAGTAGCTGGGACCTTCCATCAATTACACATCTTCGAGTTGGAGGTCTTAGAGGTGTGTTCTCATGGCTACTATACTGCTCCATTAGCTGATCCACATGTAGCATGTGTCAATATAAGTTGAGAGGAAGGGCCACCTACTCATGCACCTCGCTTGTGTCCCCAGATCCTACCTGTACCTGATCCCAGATATATCAGTTCTAATGATGGATTTTTAGTTGGCCTGCCCAACCTCAAGACATGACAAGTGTGTGAGTTTCCTGTTGCTACTCTAACAGATTAACACAAATCAGAGTCTTAAAACTTCACAAATGTATTATCTTACATTTCCATTGTTTAGATATTAAAAATGGGTCTCACTGGGCTGAAATCAAAGTTGGCCACCACTGTATTTCTTCTCTAGAGGGTTTGATGGGAAAATCTGTGTCCTTGCTTTTTCCATTTCTAGAGGCTACACTCATTCCTTGGCTTACAACCCCAAACTTTTATCTTCAAAGCCAGAAAAGGCAGGTTGAATCCTTCTTGCACTGGATCACTCTGAACTATTCTTAGACCAAATCTCCCTCTGCATCACTCTCTGTCTCCCTTCTCCACTTTTGAGAATCTTTGAAAGATCACTGTGCTTATCCAGATAATCCAACTTAATTATGCCATCTCAAAATACTTAGCTATATTTGCAAAGTCACTTTTACGGTGTAAGACAACAGGTTCACAGGTTCTTGGGATTAGGACATGGGCATTTTAGGGGGCCATCCATCTGCCTACCACAGTAAATATGACAAAACCCAGCTCATGATGGGTGAGACTGGCTCTATAACTACTTGTTACCCATGGCCAGGCATTCCATTTCTACCAGGGCCCAACAGCATGTCAGAAACTGTTTTTGAAAGGTGTGTAGTTCTCCTTTGCAGATGTCGTGGCCTTGCTGTAGGTATCTACATTGTGATTCTCCTGTTGGGACATGCCAAAACCTCTAAGTGGCATCTTTTCCCACCCCAGACATTTCTAATCCTTTATGGCCTGCCCAGGCCATATGGCCCAATGACCGGGGCTCTTGTACCACAGCCTGAACCTTTCTGCTCTGGGCCTCTCCATCACAGAGATGATAGTCTTTCCTGACACCCAATAAATGGGTTGAAGCAGTATTCCAAATGAGGTATATCCCAAACCCAAGAGACTCACCAGAAACTATGTTCCTTTCTTCATCAGGAGAGATATAAATTCTGTCCTTAATTTGGAGGGAATTTCCCAGCCTATCCCAGATCTCTAGACCTTTAACATTTCCCTAGTATGACAGTCCCCTGAATCTTTATGATATTAGCACCCCCCCCCAAACACACACACACACACACACACACACACTCACAACCTTGGGAGCACATGTACCTCCAACACACCTGGTATTTCTTGCTCACCTGATCCAAGATTGATGTGATATCCTTGATATCATAACTTGGGATATCCAGACAGGCTAGTTAGCAGAAAAACTAAGTCAAGCTGAAGCAAGATTCCCACTGTGTACTGGTGATTGTACCAAGTAGATTGTTTGTGGTTCTTTTTTCTGATACAGGCAGCCTGCTCTACAGCTGAATACTGTATACCTAAGACTCTGCCCAGCCAAGATACCGCACTGAGCAAAGTGGCTCCAATTTGTCCCTATTTGGTAGAGTCTGGATTGTATACTGTCATCCACTAGGACCCATCTGGTTTTTGTGAAAGCCAGACTAATGAATTTAAAGTGGATTTGTGGAAACCACCATCCTTGCATCTTTTGGTCTTTAAGGGTGACAATAATATCTGCCATTTCTCTCAGAATGCTTCTTTGGTTTGTTTGGGTTTTTTGGTTTCTCCTGGGTGAGGGTGAGGGGGCACAGTTTCACCTGTTGGCTTTTCCGACCATTATAGCTCTTACTTTACAGGAAAGGAACTGACATGGGGGTTCTACCAATTACCCTGTGTGTCCATCTCAGTTTTACGTTTGGGGACCAGGGAAATGATCATAGGGGTAGGGGAGGTCCATAGACCCAGTGCCTCCACCAAGAGCTGGACCTACACTAGGATTCCAGACCTCCAGGTGTCAATGTCAGCCTGGATCTTGCATCCAAAAGACCTCAAAATGATTGAGTATTTCCCTTTCTGCAGTGTGCAGAGTTCCTGAGTCCATTTTCCATAGGTTTCTTTGGGAAGGAACAGAGGAAGTCATTATCATATACCCTTTCTATACTGTTGCAGGGTCTTTCCTTGTGGGGATTTGCCTCCCCACTTCAGGAAAGAGATTCTGAGCCTAAGAACTAGGTCTAAGAAGCTACATCTGGAAACTGGGCAATGCATTGTGACTCTTGGTGGGGATAGCGGTCCTTAGCTTTTCTCATATTCATCCTTGATTTGTTTCAATTGTAAAGATTGAGCAATACTTTTGTTGGCTGCCATTTATCTTGCCCTTGAGAACTCTATGTTCTCTTAAACTAACTCTAAGCTTTCCATGGGTCATTTTCTTCTGGACCCAACTTGTCAAGTATAGTTAAACACTGCCACCTGGCTTCTATTGTGTAACAATTCATCACCCCCATTGCTACTGGGGAGCTCAGTCCTGTAATGTCATCTCTTACATTCAGCCCTCAGAATCTACTCCCACCTCACCTCCTACCCCCAACCCCCAAGGTTAAGTCATGACATAATCTGACTGCACAAGGGCTGAGTATGTTAATAAAGGAGAGGGACTATATCCTTAAAGAGGTGTACTTGCCCAAGGTACAGGGTTTGACATTCTAGTTAGATCCTTGGGAGGTGGTGCTAATTGGTGCCAGGATGTTTTTTGGAAACTTAGAGAAAACAGTGGCCTACATTTAGTGAACTAGAAATGTCAGAGCTATTATGGCAGATGAAAGAAAAAATTTTTAGAAATTCCTAGAACAGGACATGCTTGAATGAAAATATTATGAAAGACTAGAAAACCCATTATATTCCCCTGATGGGTTCAGAGAACATTCGAAAACAACAAGGAATGTTCTAGCAAAAGGGTCATCAGCAGTATAAGATGCTTGGCAGTGGCCTTTTCACAGAGTAACTTTGTAATAGTTTTTCCCCCTGATTAAAGAAAATAAGCGTTCTTCTTGGTTAATCAGTAATAGGGAAAGGCATAAAATTGGGGAGAGAAACACTGAAATTTCATCACCCTGAGGAAATGTCATTAACATTTTGGTGATCATTCTTTCCCATGTTTCTCTATACATTTATATACACCCTTGTGTAATTTTACATTTGTCAAATATTGGATCTTCTACTGGAACTATAGAGTCCTTTCTTTTAAAAAACAATCTAATTTCCTCCCCTACTTCTCTCACCTACCCAGTCTTTTAACGGCCATCCCCCACCACCCAAATCGATGTTAACTATGTGCTGCTTATTCATTCATCACTTTTCTCCTGCCTTCAACACCTATGACTTTCCTTTTTCTTTATTATTTATTTTTTTCACTAAAATGAGGTAATATTTTATAGACTTCTTCATAACTTGCTTCTTTCTCTTAGAACATCATGTAAATCTCTGGCAAGTTAACTGTTACAAATCTAACTCATTCTTTATAATGGCTACAAAGCATTCCGGAATGTGCAGACATTACCATTATTCAATAATTCTGTTACTGAGAAGCGTTTATGTGGTTTCTGGGTATTGTTACCATGAATGATCCTGCAGTAACTACCCTTGGACATATTTCCTTAAGCGCTGGTTGAATAACGTACACTGAAACTGTACCAGGGATTGACATAAAATTTCCTAGTATCTTTTTTTTCTGTGAGCCAGTCTTTCCCTTTTCAGAAAATCAAGACTCCATAGGCTTATTTCCAGAATTTAAATCTTTTAATCAGGATTTCTAAAATAAAACCACCCCCCAGTCTGCTGTCACAGTTATTCCCATAAATCACAAGTGATGTCCTTTTCCTAACTCCTAACTGCCTACAAGACAAGGACCAGATTTCTCAATGTGCATTCAAAATCTTCTCTAGAGGAGAACCAATTAATTTCTGTTTAGCTACGATCATATCCCACTTGGCAACAACAGACAGTTTGCTACTTCCCCAAGAGTGCCTTTTTGTCTCATGCCACAGGGTCTTTCCACACTCTAATTTACCCAATCATCTCTTCCATAAATCTTTTGCTAATAATGACAAGCATAAGTTGTCATAACCTCTTCTGTACTTCCAGAGCTCTTGTTATATTTTTTAAATAAAAAAATTATTTGGAATATTTTTAGATTTACAGAAAAGTTGCAGGAAATTACAGAGAGTTCCTGAATACTCTTCACTCAGTTTCCCCTACTGTTAGTGTCTCACATTACCATGTTATATTTGTCAAAACTAAAAATCCAACATTGTTAACACTATTACTATTACCTAAACTCCAGACTTTATTGGATTTCATCAGTTTTTCCACTAATGTCCTTTTTCTGTTTCAGGATCTAATCTAGGATACAATGTTGTATCTGGTCATCATGTTGCTGATACTCAATTTATTAAATATATAGATAGAGAGAGAGAGTCCAGTTTTTTATTTATTTCTGACAGGGGAGTAAACCTAGTTCTTATTTCTCCATCTTGACTAAAAGCAAAGTCAAAGATTTTGTTTTGTTTTGTTTTTGCTTTTTGTTTTGTTTTGTTTTGAGAGAGAGAGAGAGAGAGCGTGAGCAGGGAAGTGAGGAGCAGAGAGAGAGGGAGGGAGAGAGAGAATCTCGAGCAGGCTCCATGCCCAATGCAGAGCCTGATGTGGGATAGATCCCACAACCCTGAGATCATGACCTGAGCCGAAATCAAGAGTCAGACACTCAACTAACTGAGCCACCTGGTCACCCCAAAGTCTAAGATTAGTTTTATTTATTTTAATTTTTTAAAAAGACTTCATTTATTTATTTGAGAGAGAGAGAAAACATGAGCAGGGGGAGGGACAGTGGAAGAGGGAGAAGCAGACTCCCAGCTGAGCAGGGAACCTGATGGGAGGCTCTGTCCCAGGACCCTGAGATCATGATGTAAGCCCAAGGCAGACACTTAACTTACTGAGCCACCCAGGCACCTGTTAAGATTCGTTTTAAATAAAGAACAAAATATTTTCTTTGTGATTAAAATAATATTTATCCCACATTTCAAGGATAATATTTGTCTAAAAATAAAAGAAAAAATTCTTTAAGTTAAAAATGGGCCCCCTCTGGCAAATGCCACCAATATAGCTTAATTTTAATTCAAATAAAATAGTTACTTAGAGGTATACTAGAAATTTGAGAATGCCATCGCTATTAACAGATTCCACATATATCTGCAATTCCTCACCTTACCGCTTCCATTCTCTATTACCCAAATCTCCCTCACCTGCAAAAGTGGATAGAGAGCTGCATGTATGAGAAAATTAAGAAATGCTTTCCCTTTTGATTAGGTGGTATGTAAAAATAAAGTCAATCTACATTGATTCACACCAATCTATTGCCTTGGCTTTCCAAGAATTGCTAAGCATCCCCTATGGCCCTAGCAAGCATTGTAAGGTAGAAAGAAATATGATAAAGGAAAAGTGAGAAAACAAATTGAACCAGGTGTTTTAAAACTTAAAAACTTAAAAAAGAATCTATTGATGTAATTCATCACATTAAGAGATGAAACTAGAGGGGCACCTGGGTGGCTCAGTGGGTTAAGCCGCTGCCTTTGGCTCAGGTCATGATCTCAGGGTCCTGGGATCGAGTCCCGCATCGGGCTCTCTGCTCAGCAGGGAGCCTGCTTCCCTCTCTCTCTCTCTCTCTCTTTGCCTGCCTCTCTGTCTACTTGTGATCTCTCTCTGTCAAATAAATAAAATCTTAAAAAAAAAAAAGAGATGAAACTAGAAAACTAGAAAATCATAAAAATATATGATTAAGTCCACATCCATTCCTTATAAAAACTCATAGCAGAGTAGAAGGAAATTTCTTCACTGTGATAAAAAGCACCTACAAACCCCGCCACAAGCATTTTTTTAAATTTTTTTTATTTTTTCAGCATAACAGTATTCATTGTTTTTGCACCACACCCAGTGCTCCATGCAATCCGTGCCCTCTCCAATACCCACCACCTGGTGCCCCCAACCTCCCCCCCCACCCCTTCAAAATTCTCAGATCGTTTTTCAGAGTCCATAGTCTCTCATGGTTCACCTCCCCTTCCAATTGCCCTCAACTCCCTTCTCCTCTCCATCTCCCCTTGTCCTCCATGCTATTTGTTATGCTCCACAAATAAGTGAAACCATAAGCATCATGCATTTTATTTCCACTTCTTTTCAACACTATACTGCAGGTCCTAGTCAATACAGTCAGGCAAGAAAAAAATTCCACAAGCTTTGAAATGAAAGAACCAAATTTAGTATGAGCAGTTGTAATGATTTCTTGCAAAGAAAAACAACAACAACAAAGTATCTATATTAAAATGATCAAAACTTCCAAGGGACCTGGATAGAAAATAAATATCTAAAAATTTATTTTGTTTCTATACCTCAACAAGAAACAACTAAGAGGTAGAATACTAAAAACTACCATTTATAAAAGAAAAAAGAGATTTGCTAGAATATAAAAATATGCAATATTTTTATAGATAAAATTATAAATTTTTTTAAGGTTATTAAAGAATGCCTAAACCAGAAGACAAATCTATTGTACTAATGATAAGGATACTCAGAATCAGGAGAATGTCAAATCTCCCAAATTATTGATTTATAATAATATTAATCAAAATCCAAACTTTTTTCATGGAACAATAACAAGCTGATTTTTTTTTAAACTCAAATTCAATTATTAACATATAACATATTATTTGTTTCAGGGGTACAGGTCTGTGATTCATCAATCTTACACAATATTCAGTGCTCACCATAATACATACCTTCCCCAACATCCATCACCCAGCCACCGTATCCTCTACACCCCTCCCCTCCAGCAAACCTCAGTTTGTCTCCTAAGATTGAGAGACTCTTATGGTTTGTCTTCTCTGGTTTCATCTTGTCTCATTTTTTTCCTCTCTGATTTTAAAAATTTACTTGGAAAAGCAAAATATCAAACCAAGAAAATCTCTAAAAAGAACTAGACAAGGGAGAGGGGAAGCAGGAGTTTATCCTGTAGGTTGTTAAGTTTTAATATGAAGCTATGATCACATAGATGAATGGTTTCAGCCCAAAGATAGACAAGTAAATCCATGGAACATAAAAAGATGCAAGAAATAGGGGCACCTGGGTGGCTCAGCCATTAGGCGTCTGCCTTCGGCTCAGGTCATAATCCCAGGGTCCTGAGATCGAGCCCCACATCGGGCTCCCTGCTCAGTGGGGAGCCTGCTTCTCCCTCTTCCAGTCCTTCTGCTTGTGTTCCCTTTCTCACTGTGTCTCTATCAAATAAATAAATAAAATATTTTTAAAAAGAAGAAGAAAAAGATCCAAGAAATAGACCACTCCACATAAGTAAGGGTAATCCTTGATTATCCTATATAACTAATGTGCCCTGAAATAGCCTGACTTGCCACAACAGAGGTTTCTTTCTCACTTGTATCACCAATTAATGAAACCATCTGGCTTTCTCTCACCCTCTCCTCCAAGCTGGAAATCTGGGCTGCTTCCCTACTGCAACGTCTTGGGGTTCTTTGCTTCTAGTCTCAGGGTAAGAGAGCACATAGCACATAAAGCCCCCCACCTGCTCTTAACTGTGCACATCACTCCCTCCCACATTTCCATTGTTAAGAACTCAGGCACACGGTCTCAACACAACTGCATGGAAGGCTAGGAAATGTGGTTTCTTTGTGTATCCCCAGAAACCAAAAATGATGTGATGAACTAGCATTGTTTCTGCCAAAGAGTACGAAAACTTATACATGACAGAACTGGCATAGCTGATCCCTGGGGAAAGTATTAATGATTAATAAATGAGTCTAAGAAGGAAAAAAAGGAACTCAATTCCCTCTTTACACCACACACAAACAAATAATTTTCAAACGGATTTAAAAACTTAAATAAGAAAGACAAAAGAAAAAACTAGAAGACAACCTACTGAATGGGAGAAGATATTTGCAAATGACATATCTGATAAAGGTTTACTATCAGAAATATATGAAGAACTTATTACAACAGAACACCAAAAAAGTAGAAACCCAAACAAACCCCCAAATCCAATTAAAAATGGGCAGAAGACATGAACAGACATTTCTCCAAAGAAGACATGCAGATGGCTGACAGACACATAAAAAATGCTCAACATCACTCATCATCAGGGAAATGCAAATCAAAACCACAATGAGATATCACCTCACACCTATCACAGTGGTTAAAATAAAAACCAAAAACAGTAAGTGTTGGCAAGGATATGGCAAAAAAGGAACACTCATGTGCTGTTGGTGGGAATGTAAACTGGTACAGCCACTGTGGAAAACAGTATAGAGATTCCTCAAAAAATTAAAAATAAAATTACCATATGCTCCAGTAATTCCACTATGTATTTACCCAAAGAATATGAAGACACCAATTTGAAAAGATGTACACACCCGTATGTTTATTGCAGCATTATTTACAATAGCCAAAATTATGAAAGCAGCCCAAGTATCCCTCAATAGATAAATGGATAAAGAAGATACAGTATTTACCTATATGCTATATATGGAATATAATGTACAATGAAATATTATTTTTTATAATTTTTATTGTGTTATATTAGTCACCTTACAGTATATCATTAGTTTTTGATATAGTGTTCCGTGATTCATTGTTTGCGTATAACATCCAGTGCTCCATGCAATACGTGCCCTCCTTAATACTGGGTTCACCCATTCCCCCACTCCTCTTTCCTTTAAAACCTTCAGTTTGATTCCTGGAGTCCATAGTCTTTCATGGTTTGTCTCCCCCTCTGATTTCCCCACTTTCAGTTTTCCCTTCCTTCTTCTAATGTCCTCCATGCTCTTTTTATGTTCTACAAATAAGTGAAACCATATGATAATTGCACTTATTTCACTTAGCATGATATCCTCCAGTTCCATCCATGTTGATGCAAAGGTATTCATCCTTTATGATGGCTGAGTAATATTTCATTGTATATACATCTTTATCCATTCATCTCTTGAAGGGCATCTTGGCTCCTTCCACAGTTTGGCTATTGTGTACATTGATATTACTGGGGTGCATATGGCCTTCCTTTTCACTACATCTGTATCTTTAGGGTAAATACCCAGTAGTACAATTGTTGGGTCATAGGATAATTCTATTTTTAACTTTTTGAGGAACGTCCACACTATTTCCCAAAGTGGCTGTACCAACTTGCATTCCCACCAACAGTGTAAGAGGATTCCCCTCTCTCCATAAAGTTTTTTTTTAAGAGTTTATTTATTTATTTGACAGAGAGAGAGAGAGAGAGCACAAGCAGAAGGAGTGGCAAGCAGAGGGAGAGGGAGAAGCAGGCTCCCCACAGTGCAGGGGGAGCACAATATGGTCCTCAATCCCAGGACCCCAGGATCATGACTTGAGCCCAAGGCAGTTGCTCAACCAACGGAGCCACCCAGGCGCCTTCTTCATAACTTCTTAAAAATTTGTTTTTTTTTTTTTTCATTTTTTGCCATTCTAACTGGTATAAGGTAGTATCTCATTGTGGTTTTGATTTGAATTTCCCTGATGGCTCATGATGTTGAACATTTTTTCATGCGTCTGTTAGCCATTTGTATGTCTTCTTTTTTTTTTTTTTTTACAGCTTTATAAACATATATTTTTATCCCCAGGGGTACAGGTCTGCGAATCGCCAGGTTTACACACTTCACAGCACTCACCATAGCACATACCCTCCCCGATATCCATAACCCCACCCCCCTCTCCCAACCCCCTCCCCCCATCAACCCTCAGTTTGTTTTGTGAGATTAAGAGTCACTTATAGTTTGTCTCCCTCCCAATCCCATCTTGTTTCATTTACTCTTCTCCTACCCCCTCAACCCCCCATGTTGCATCTCCTCTCCCTCATTTCAGGGAGATCATATGATAGTTGTCTTTCTCTGATTGACTTATTTCGCTAAGCATGATACCCTCTAGTTCCATCCACGTCGTCGCAAATGGCAAGATTTCATTTCTTTTGATGGCTGCATAGTATTCCATTGTGTATATATACCACATCTTCTTTATCCATTCGTCTGTTGATGGACATCTAGGTTCTTTCCATAGTTTGGCTATTGTAGACATTGCTGCTATAAACATTCGGGTGCACGTGCCCCTTCGGATCACTACCCTATGACCCAGCAATTGCACTGCTGGGTATTTACCCTAAAGATTTGTATGTCTTCTTTAGAGAAGTGTCTGTTCATGTCTTCTGCCCATTTTTTTGACTCGATTATCTGTTTTTTGGGCATTGAGTTTGAGAAGTTCTTGATAGATCTTGGATACCAGCCCTTTACCTGAGTGTCATTTGCAAATATCTTCTCCATTCTGCGGGTTGCCTCTTTGTTTTGTTGACTATTTCCTATGCTGTGCAGAAGCGTTTTATCTTGATGAAGTTCCAAAAGTTCATTTTCACTTTTGTTTCCCTTGCCTTTGGAAACATGTCTTGAAAGAAGTTACTGTGGCCAATGTCGAAGAGGTTACTGCCTTTGTTCTCCTCCAGGACTTTGATGGATTCCTGTCTCACATTGAGGTCTTTCATCCATTTAGAGTTTATCTTTGGGTGTGGTGTAAGCAAATAGCTGAGTTTTATTCCTCTGTACATAGTTGCCAAATTTTCCCAGCACCATTTATTATTATTATTATTATATTATTATTATTTTTTCCATTGGATATTCTTCCCTGCCTTGTCCAAGATTAGTTGACCATAGAGTCGAGGGTCCAAACCTGGGCTCTCTATTCTGCTCCATAGATCTATGTGTCTGTTTTTGTGCCAATACCATGCTGTCTTAGTGATCACAGCTTTGTAATAAAGCTTGAAATCAGGCAATGTGATGCCCTCAGCTTTGTTTTTCTTTTTCAATATTTCCTTGGTGATTCAGGGTCTTTACTGGTTCCATACAAATTTTAGGACTGGTTTGTGCCAGCACTTTGAAAAATATCATTGGTATTTTGATCGGGATGGTGGTGAAAGCATAGATTGCTCTGGGCAACACAGACATTTTAACAATGTTTATTCTTCTGATCCATGAGCGTGGAATGTTTTCCCATCTTTTTGTGTCTTCTTCAATTTCTTTCATAAGTTTTCTGTAGTTTCTTGAGTATAGATCCTTCACCTCTTTAGTTAAGTTTATTCCAAGGTATCTTATGGTTTCTAGTATTATAAATGGAATTGTAAATGGAATTTGTAAATGGAATTGATTTCCTAATTTCTCTTTCTACAGTTACATTGTTAGTGTATAGGAAAGTAACTGATTTCTGTGCATTGATTGTGTATCTGCCACATTACTGAATTGCTGTATGAGTTCTAATAATTTAGAGTTTGCAGTCTTTTGGGTTTCCCACATAAAGTATCATATTATCTGTGAAGAGAGAGAGTTTGACTTCTTCTTGGCCCATTTGAATACCTTTTATTTCTTCTGTTGTCTAATTACTCTTGCTAGGACTTCTACTACAACATTGAACAATAGTGGCAAGAGTGAGCATCCTTGTCATGTTCTTGATCTGAAGAGAAAGACTCTCAGCTTTCCCCCATTGAGAATGATATTTGCTAAGGGCTTTTCTTAGATGGTTTTTATGAAATTGAGGAATGTTCCCTCTATCCCTACACTCTGAAGAGTTTTAATCAGGAAAAGATGCTGTAGTTTGTCAAATGCTTTTTCTGCATCAATTGAGAGGACCATGTGGTTCTTGTCTCTTCTCTCATTTATGTAATCTATCACATTGATTGATTTGTGAATGTTGAACCACCCTTGCATCCCAGGAATAAATCCCACTTGGTCGTGCTGGATAATCTTTTAATGTACTGTTGGATCCTCTTAGTTAGGATCTTGCTGAGAATTTTGGCATTCATATTCATCAAGGATATTGTCCTATAATTCTCCTTCTTGATGGGGTCTTTGCCTGGTTTTCAGATCAAGGTAATGCTGGGCTTATAGAATGCGTTTGGAAGTTTTCCTTCGGTTTCTATTTTTTGAGACAGCTTCAGGAGAATAGGTATTATTTCTTCTTTGAATGTTTGGTAGAATTCCCCAGGGAATCCTCAGGCCCTGGACTCTTGTTTTTTGGGATGTTTTTGATCACCGCTTCAATCTTGTTACTGGTTATTGGTCTATTCAGATTGTCAATTTCTTCCTGTTTCAGTCTTGGTAGTTTATAGGTTTCCAGGAAGGCACCGATTTCTTCCACTTTGCTTAATTTATTGGCATACAGTTGTTGATAATAATTTCTAATAATTGTCTCTATTTCCTTGGTGTTAGTCATGATCTCTCCTCTTTTATTCCAGATTTTATTAATTTGGGTCCTTTTTCTTTTCTTTTGGGTAAATCTGGCCAGTGGTTTATCAATCTTATTTAGTCTATCAAAAATCAGCTTCTAGTTTCTTTGATCTGCTCTACTGTATATCTGATTTCTAATTCATTGATCTCTGCTCTAATCATAATTATTTCTCTTCTTATATGTGGCTGATGCTTTATTTGTTGTTCTTTCTCCAGTTCTTTAAGGTATAAAGCTAATTTGTGTATTTTGGATTTTTCTATTTTTTTGAGTGAGGCTTGGATGGCTGAGTATTTCCCCCTTAGGACTGCCTTTGCAGTTTCCCATAGGTTTTGGACCAATGTGTTTTTGTTCTCCTTGGTTTCCATGAATTAAGTTCTTCTTCTTTTTTTTTTTTTTCTTTTAAAGATTTTATTTATTTATTTATTTGAGAGAGTGAGAGAGAACATGAGAGGGGAAAATGTCAGAGGGAGAAGCAGACTCCCCTGGAGCTGGGAGCCCAGTGCGGAACTCGATCCCAGGACTCTGGGATCATGACCAGAGCCAAAGGCAGTTGCTTAACCAACTGAGCCACCCGGGTGCCCTTAAGTTCTTCTTTGATTTCCTGGTTGACCCAAACATTCTTAAGCAGGATGGTCTTTAGCTTCCCAGTGTTTGAATTCCTTCCAAATTTTTTCTTGTGATTGAGTTCTAGTTTCAAAGCATTATGGTCTGAGAATATACAAGGAATAATCTCAATCTGTTGGTATCAATAGTGACCAGATTTGTGACCCAGCATGTGGTCTATTCTGGAGAATGTTCCATGTGCAATCAAGAAGAATGAATTCTGTTGTTTTATATCTGTGAGGTCTATCGGATCCAGTGTGTCATTCAAAGCTCTCGTTTCTTTGTTGATTTTCTGCGTAGATGATCTGTCGATTGCTGAGAGTGGAGTGTTGAGGTCTTGTACTATTAACATATTATTATCAATATGTCTCTTTATTTTGGTTAACAGTTGGCTTATGTAGTTGGCTGCTCCCATGTTGGGGGCATAGATATTTACAATTGTGAGATCCTCTTGTTGGATAGACCCTTTAAGCATGATATAGTGTCCTTCTGCATCTCTAACTATAGTCTTTA
This sequence comes from Lutra lutra, assembly GCF_902655055.1. Lineage (NCBI taxonomy): Eukaryota > Metazoa > Chordata > Mammalia > Carnivora > Mustelidae > Lutra > Lutra lutra. The sequence continues at coordinate 143,596,281 of NC_062280.1, forward strand.
GCTTAAAATCTAATTTATCTGATATAAGAATTATTACCCCAGCTTTCTTTTGAAGTCCATTGGCATGAAAAATGGTTCTCCATCCCTTCAATTTCAGTCTGGATATATATTTAGGTTCAAAATGTGTCTGTTATAGACAGCATATGGATGGGTCATGTCTTTTTATCCAATCTGCAACCCTGTGCCTTTTCATGGGAGCCCTTAGACCTTTCATGTTGAGAGTGACTATTGGAAGATACGATTTTATTGTCATCATATTGCCTGTGAAGTCCTTGTTTCTATAGATTTTCTCTGTAATTTTCTGCTCTATATCACTCTTGGGGTCTTTCTCCTTTTATAGAACCCCCTTAATATTTCTTGCAGGGCCGGCTTGATGGTCACATATTCTTTCAGCTCCTGCCGGTCTTGGAAGCTCCTTATCTCTCCATCTGTTTTGAATGACAGCCTTGCTGAATAAAGTATCCTTGGCAACATAGTCTCTGCATTTAGTGCCCTGAATATGTCTTGCCTGCCCTTTCTGGCTTGCCAGATCCCAGTGGGCAGGTCTGACATTAATCTGACATTCCTCCCTCTGTACGTAAGAAATCTCTTCCCCCTTGCCACTTTCAAGATTGTTTCCTTAGATCTAAGATTAGCAAATTTTACTGTTATATGTCATGGCATCAGTCTGTTCTCATTGATCTTGGGAGTGGTCCTCTCTGCCTCTTAGACATGAAGGCTTGTTGCCTTCCCCAAATTAAGGAAGTTCTCAGCTATGATTTGTTCAAATATATTTCTAGACCTCTCTCTCTCTTCACCCCCTCAGGGATCCTCAAAATTCTGATATTGGAACATTTCATTAAGTCATTAAGATTCCTTGGGTTTTAATTTATTTTTCCCATGCTGCCTCAATTTCATTCTTTTCTATCATCTTATCCTCTATCTCACTAATTCATTCTTCTGCCTCATTTATGCAGCTTAGACTGCATTTCATTCATAACATTTTTAAGTTTGGCCTGATTGGATCTCATTTCTGCCCTTAGAGATTCTATACAGTCATTAATGTTTTTCTCAAACCTAGATATCGTCTTGATAATTGTTACTCTGAAGTCTATTTCTGACATCTTGGTTATCTCCATATCCATTAGGTCTGTGGCAGAGGCCACCTTCTCTGGTTCTTTCCCCTTTTGGGGGTTCCCCTCTTAGTCATTCTGTTGAGGGGTGGTTGAGGGAATGTACAGAGTCCAAATTATTGACTACAACCCAAGCAAGATGCACCTGTTTTACAGGGACCTTAGGACTTTTGGCCTCTTGTTATTCCAGCCTATCCTGTGGGGGAGGGGCCTGCTGCACTGTTTGGGCAGAGTTGCCCTGCACCCCCCCCCCCCGTGTGGGGGTGGGGGGGAGGGTTCATTGAAAACCAGTTTTCTGGGGTTTTTGTTTTCTGGCGGCTTTCCCTGGCAGCTTTGGACATCTCTTCCGAGAACCAGAGCAGAAGTGACTATATCCAAACCTCTGTCTCAGAACAGAGAGATCGCAGTCTGTTCTTCACTGAGCCTCCAGGCCACACTGTCTCTGTTTCTGTCTGTGCTGCTAAAAACTGCAGAATCCTGGGTTGTGTGCCCTACAGCAGCACTCCCAGCCCTTGCTTATCTCTGCCTTTTGTACTTTTAAAACTGCAAGCTGCCCTGGTTTGCATGCATGCCCCTGCAGCTCCACATTTCAGTCAGGGGGCTGCCCTTAAGTCCTTTCCCCACCGTGACTCGCCTCCAAGTCTGTGACCATTCCCCAGTGCAGGAGGTTTTTGCACTCCAGGGCAAGATTCCAGAGACTCCTTCCCCTGTCCCTTTATCTTCTGATATCTGCCCACAGAATCACAGCTCACTGCTTCATACCTTGAGACCAACTGCAGAAGATGTTGTTTGAAGAGATCCAGATATATCTTCTTACATCTCAGGCTGATTTCATGGGTGTTCAGAATGGTCTGGAAGATATCCATCTCAATTCAGGGGACCAGTTGAAATAAGGTCCCCTACTCCTCCTTCATCTTTTCTCCCTTCCAGGATGTGTCTACAATGGAATATTGTTTAGAATATCATAAAAAAAGAATATAATCTTGCCATTTGCAACAACATGGGTGGATCTATAGAGTATAATGCTAAGTGAAACAAGTCAATCAGAAAGACAAATACCATAGATTTCACTCACATATAGAACTTACAAAAACAAATAAACAAAGGAAGACAAGAGAGAGAACAAGAAAAAACAAGAAACAGACTTTTAACTATAGAGAATAAACCAATGGTTATCAGAGGAGAGTTGGGACAGGGAATGGGTGAAAGAGATGAAGTGAATTGAGAGTAAATTTATCATGGTGAGCACTGAGTAATGTATAGAATTTTTGAATCACTCTATTATACACAGAAACTAATACAACACTATATGTTAACTATACTAGAATTCAAATTTAAAAAAGAAGAAAGGCAAAAGAAATGTAAGAAATTATCTTTAAGACCTAGGATTGGGAAAGAGTTCATAACAGACTGTAAAAAAAAACAAACCTGGAAGGAAATGATGGATAAAAATACATCATAAAGAAAGAAAAAAGAAAAATGAACTGGTACAAGATATTTTCAGTACGTTTAATTGACAACCAGTCAGTATTTCGATTATAAAAAGAAATTCTACTAGTCAATTGTCACAAAAATAATTGAATGGAAATAACTATACTATACTAGTAAGTCAGAAAATTAAAACAAAAAGTGCAAGAAGATTCCATTTCAATTCAACCATTCAATTGGAAAAATTAAAGTCATCAAGTGTTAGCAAGGAGGAGAAGCTATAGGAAATCATTTCCCCTATTGGTGAAAATACAAACTGGTACAAAAAGTTTGAGAAGTAATTTGGTACTGTTTTATGAAATTACAACGTATCTAGCCCCCAAGAAATAGCAATTCAACTTATAGACAAATTCCAGCACATGTGGACCATGGCTCCATTCTTCAACACAGATGATAAACTTGAAAATACAATGTTGCATGAGAAAAATAAGTTACAGAAGGATACATATAGTACACCATTTTACAGAGTTAAATCAAGCAAATCTAAGCGTATCTTAAGATTCTACCTATTCAAGAATCTATGCATGTATTTAAGAATCCATACTATTGAGGAAAAGTAAGGGAATCAGCGAAGTGAAAATTTAAGGTAGTTACCTTTATGGATGTGGCAGGGAAATAGAGTAGGGATAAGGCCACATAGAGCTTGAAGGACACCCAAAAACACTGGATTTCTTAAGTGGCATAATGGGTTCCCAGGCACTCATTTTATTATGTAATCAGTGAATGTTCATGTAAATATTCCCTTATGCATTAAATATTTGATTTTTTAATATTTTTTAAAAGATTTTATTTATTTAGTTGACACAGAGAGAGAGAGAGACAGCCAGAGAGAGAGAGAGACAGTGAGAGAGGGAACACAAGCAGGGGAAGTAGGAGAGGTAGAACCAGGCTTCCTGCCACAGGGAGCCCAATGTGGGGCTCAATCCCAGGAGATCATGACCCAAGCCGAAGGCAGACACTTAATGACTGAGCCACCCGGGTGCCTTTAAATATTTAATTTTTAAAATTAAAACACACCCAGGCTTGTACACACACACAAGAAAGAAGTAAGTATTCCCATTCAAGAGAGTTATTGATTTGGCAGCTGCTCAGGAACAGAAAGGATGGGCAAGTATATGTTCTCCTTTTAACACTTTGTCTGTAGCAAGATCCTCTTTTACCATTTAAAGTTTGTTTCCTTTGCAATTACCTCAAAGCCCTTACCAGTATAATTTATCTCATTTTCACTTTTTTAATTTAACATCAAAATTCTGTCTTATTTTTTCCCAGTGGCCAGGTTTTATCTGCTCTTCCTAAAACTTCCAGGCAAGTTCAGATTCTACAGAATCTTACTACAACATATGAGGTAATTTCTCCCTCATTTATCTTTACAGGTGACCCTTGAATAACACTGGTTTGAACTGCAGGGATCTACTTACACACAGATTTTTTTTTTTTTTAGAAATACAGTATAGTACTGTAAATGTGTTTCCCATATGATTTTCTTAATAACGTTTTCTTTTCCGTAGTTTAGTTTATTATAAGAATACAGTATATAATACATACAACACATGAAATACATGTTCATCAGCTGTTTATGTTATCAGTAAGGCTCCAATTAACAGTGGGCTATTAGTAGTTAAGTTTTGAGGAAGTCAAAGGTTATTTGCAGATTTTCAACTGCATGGAAGTCGACACCCTTACCCCCACAGTCTTCAAAGATTAACTGTATATTAGCTTCACTAGATATAAATTTTGTGTACCATGTTCTCTTCTAGGTTGTCTGATTCACATAGTTGGTATAAACCCCTCTTTTTTTTTTTTTTTCTTTTTTGGGATAGAGACAGAGCAAGCAGGACAGAGGGGCAGAGGAAAAGACAGAGAGAGAGAATTTTAAGCAGGATCCACACCCAGCATGGAGAGTGACACAAGGCTCAATCTCACAACCCTGAGATTGTGACCTGACCTGAAGTCAAGTGTTGGACCCTCAACCAACTGAGCCACCCAGACACCCTTCTACCCCTCTTCTGAAAGCCTTCTCCCCCTTTATATTATCCATGATTTTGTTGGTCACTAAAATTAGAACTTCATTTTTGCTATTGGCTTTTCAGCCAATTTCATAATAGTATTTGGGGAATAAAAGTCTGTACTTACAAAGATGTTGTGATAACAGAAGTCCGCTAGAACTTTGCTTATAAAACAATGGTTTGTAAAAGGAATAAGTATCAAAACCACAAGGGAACCCTTATTAAAATCTTCATCCCTGGGTCCCAATCCCCAGAATGCTTAAGGTGTAGAAAGCTAAGACCATGGTAGAAAACTGATGGCTCCCTATTTGCCAGCGAAGTTTCTCCAAGAAGCAGACACCAAGACCAGATTAAAGATGCCAGGGAAGGACTAGTGGGGATGCTTGTGATGGAAGAAGAGGAGGAAGCCGGAGATAGCAATAGGCAATTTCAGACCATGACACAGCTCTGACGCTTGTGCAGAAATGGAGACTCTTTAGACTGAGGGCAGTTCTGATGAAGGTTTGGCTAGACCAGCGGGGCATCCTTAAACTAAGGTCACCTGGAGGAGGAAAACCAGATCTTGCAGAAATGGTCTGCAAGAATCCACCCTTGGTGCTCGGTCAGTGGCTGGCTGCAGCCCGGGAGCAGCACAGCCCCTGTCTCTGGTGGATCAAGATGGGCAGGGGCTGTGAAAGGAATTCAGCTCTGCTCCTCTCCACAGAACTGAGTGGTGTGTGTTCAAGGTCACCACATGATGGCCAGAGGAAGCCGCAGAGATTTAGAATTTTAGTTCTTGTTCTGCCCCTTCCTAAATGTATGATTTTTTTAAAAATTTTTATTTATTTATTTGAGAAAGAGAGAGAGACAGAGTGAGAGAGAGAGCATGAGAGGGGAGGTCAGAGGGAGAAGCAGACTCCCCATGGAGCTGGGAACCCGATGCGGGACTCATCCCAGGACTCTGGGATCATGACCTGAGCCAAAGGCAGTTGCTCAACCAACTGAGCCACCCAGGCGCCCTACATGTATGATTTTAGACCAGTAAGCTATATGAGCATTAATTTCTTCACTCTTTCCAATGAAATGATAACAATGAAAATACTAACAATTGCTGAACCCATAGCAAAGTGTAATTATAATGGTCAAAGGAGATGAGTATAAAAGTGCTCAGGAAAAGCACAGTAAAATAGAAAAACAATGTAAATATTATTGGAAGGCATTGCCCAAAGTCCATAATCAGATGAAAGAAAAGGAATACTGACAGGTTAATAATATCAGGGACATGGACTTTTTATTAAAGAAGATCAACACATGATTACTATGATTAACCTTCTCTCTAGACAGAATTTCATTTCTCCTTTACACGTCTGACCTACACAGCCAGCTATATAGTTGGGTCATAAATATGTTCATTCACTCATTTATTCAATATTCAAGTATCTATTGAGAGCCTGTATGTCCCAGGCCCTCTTTAGCAACTGGGGTTGCAGAGAAGAAATTAAACAAGCCCCCAACAAGATGAATGTTTCCACTGCCTCATGTGTGAATGGTGACGGGTGACCAGTGGCCAAGAAATGTCTTTTTCATTTCTCCTATCAACACACTCTTAGGGCTTTAGCTATGGATCAGAACTGCGAATGACCTTTTTTGTTTTCCCTTTTCCCCCTTTGAAATTTCAGATTGTTCTCTGGCAGCCAGTAACAGCTGATTTAATTAAGAAGCAGAGAGAAGTCCATTTTTTTGTGAATGCATCTGACATAAACCATGTGAAAGCCCATTTACATGACAGCACAATCCAATTCAGGTAGGCGGCATTCAATATTTACTGGGTAGCCTTTATAAGCACCTATGATGCATTTTATTAGCAGACGGTATCTTCCAGGAAAAATAAACACTTATATTGAACATGGCAACATGGAAATCTCTGAAGTGGACTGGTGAGGAGGCCCCCATGGCTAGCTCTGTGACCTTGGACAAGTGGCTTAATCTCACAGGAAAATGCCTCAGACGCAGGGATCTGGGGAGCCCCTTCGAGTTCCTACTTGTTCCTTCCTTCCTGTGGTCCCTCTACTCTGTGCCTAGACCTGGGAAGCAAAATGGTCATTCACCTTAGTAGGTGTTCTGGTATCTCTTGACAAAGCAGGTGCTAACGGGGATTTGGCTTCCTCCCTTGCTTCACAAGATCAGGTGACATTTCTGAATGTCTGGCCCTAAATGAAATATTGTATCAGAGGCAATTTCTTTTCAGACTCCATGTCCCCTTCCTCTTGGATTCTCCTGTCCAGGGTCTCCTTCCTGCATCCACTGCCCAAGAGCCAGTCTTCCTTCTGCTACACTAGTACTTCCTGGAGGCCATGCTCTTTTCTGTGTATCGACAGGCAGCCTTTGGATAATCCACTATGATAATTACTAATAATATGTTTTGTGTGTTTACTGCCTTCCAGGGACTGTGCTGAACCTCCCTATACATTGCTTCATTTAACTCTTATTAACTCTGTGAGAGAGATACTATCCTCATTATGCAAATGGAAAAATGTTTCGTATTCACAAAGGAATTTTGCAAGATCATACCACATAGAACATAGCAGAGCTAAGGGTTGAACTCAGACTCTTCTGATGTCAAAGCCTTGGCTTTTATCTCTTGGCTTAAAAAAAAAAGGAAAATGATATTAAAATGATAGCTAACTTTCAAACTGTTCATCCCAAGTGAAGGAAAAGCTTAATTCAGTTAAAATGTTTGCCTAGTTAACAAGGTGGTACTTCTCAAGAAACTTAAACAAGGTGACTTTCCGGTATTCTTCCTTTCCCTGTGCTTTGATTTCTCTAGAGATTTGACCATCTTTGGCTATGCAGAACATCTGGTATAGGCTAATGGTTGTCACAATGAAAAACAAAAAGAAAAGGCTTTCTGCTTCTCCTTGGTCCTTAACTGAAAACAGAATAGTAACCAATGTTACTCTGGATTTAAGAAAGTTGTCCATTAACCTATATGTTAAAGACACTGATAAATCACAATCGAGGAATGTTGGTAATGGTACGGAAAGGGTGAGTTTCTGGAAGCCCTAAAAACATACCACATAGGATCCGCTTTCTCTCCAACACCCATGTGGGCTTAATCAAGAAGGTTTGTGGATTTCAGCTTAGTACAATATTCTGGGTTATTGTTTGCACCTTGGTGACTTTTGCTTGTTAGATATCTCCATGATTTCCCCCCATGCTCACCTGTTGTGCCTGCAGTGGGCAGGGAAAATAAGAGTCCTGTTTGGAAATCAGCTCTCCTGTCTTGTCCCCAGCATCTTGGTGGAAGAAGTGAAAGATCTTATCCAACAGCAAACTCTCAATGACACAATCACCCCCCGGACCTTTTCCTCATATTATGAACGTTATCACCCATTAAATGAGGTAAGTCATTACATTTCTCTCCAAAATTACTACTTTCATTTAATTAGCATTGCCATTTCAACCATGGGATATTATTAAAGAAACATAATTAGTGGAAGAGGGTTAAAAAATCGTGATTAGATTGATTATATGGTGGTAACTTATCCTCTCGTAGATGTCTTCCCTGAGAAGATTGCATCTTATTTTGTAAACTGCCTCTAAGCAGGCTGTTTGCCCACAGCTGGGAGTATTTCTGTTCAGAGTAATACTGCATGCTAAGGAATAACAGGAAATAAAAAATAGGACCTTCTTATTGAAACTGCTACAAAAAAATTAACAATCCAATTAATCATGTCTCTTTGGACCATTACCCTGATTGTACTCTTAGGGAATAATGGCAACATTATCTCACTGAATTAAAGGAATTTATTCACTTACATTTAGTACACTGTAAACAAGCGCATTTTATTCCCCTTAGGAGGAATCTATTTAAACTAATAATAATAATAACAACAGCAACAACACCTGTATTTCAATCATTCACCACCTGTATTTTAATCAAAAAGTTGACTCTTTTTTTTTTTTCCTATCAGTACTTACAGGTTCCAATTTTTCTAGAGGGAACCTGAGAAAGATGTTGGGGCTCAGTTGACTGAAGTAAGCTTTCATGTAATCCTCTAAGAACCATATCCCCATATTTGTTAGTTGAAAGGGTCAACTCTTTGGAGGACTTCCTTTTTTATATAGTTTGCTCCAAGTAATAAAAATCCCTTGATACCTTTTTTCTTTCATAGGAGCATTCTGCTCTATTGCTTAATATAAGTATTTTTATCATCTTTGGCTAGGTGCCCAGAAACTGTTAAGGACCATATCCATGTTTTTAAGACATCTAAGACTTAAGAAATAAGAATCAATTTTCTGTTTAATCTTCAAAAGCATCTGTTCCTTTCCAGTTAGTTTTAAACCAGAACTCAGCCTGCTTCTAGAATCAATGTGCCTGGCTGATTGATGGGGAGCTTAAAATTGCATCCCCTTCCTTTATCTCCCCTCTCTTGTCTCTATTTGGCCCAGACCTCTTCCCTCCAGCGTCCATCATCAGCCCTGCAGAAGCAAACTTGATGTCAGCGGTTGCAAAGCTCGGTCAGCGTGATTTGCAAAATGGGGAAGATAAATACGTCATGGCTGTCTTGAATTGGGTGGGGAGGGAGGAATGTCTTAAGAATAAGTATTTTTAAGTAGTTTTAAAATATTTTTTAATTCTTTTGTTAGAAGAAGGTTACTTTTTCTTATCTTGTCTCCAGGAAAGACATGGGGGGGTGGGAGGGGGAAGAAACTACTGTGTTAGTCAGCCATAACAAAGTGCCACATACTGGGTCACTTAGACCCCAGAAATGTACTCTCTCACAGTTCTGGAGGCTGGAAGTGCACGGTCAAGTTGTCAGCAGGATTAGTTTCTCCTGAAGTGTCTTTCCTTGACTTGCAGATGGCTGTCTTCTCACTGTGTCCTCACATGCTCTTCTCTCTGTGTGTACCTCCCTGGTTTTTCTGTGTATGTTTATGTCCTAATCTCCATGTCTTATGAGGACACCAGTCAGGTTGGATTAAGGCCGACACTAATAGCCTCATTTTAATTTAATTACCTCTTTAAAGGCCCTATCTTCAAATACAGTCACATTCTAAGCCACAGGGAGTTAGAGATTCAATATGTGAATTTGGAGGGGAACACAGTTCCGTTTGTAACAATGATATTGCAGAACACATTTTGCACCTCTCCTCCCTCCCGCCCTCAGTCCTTAGGGTTCATAGGAACGTTGGCCATCTTGTGCTCAGGAAATTCCACCAAGTCCTTCTTTCCCCTTCAGTACTGATCGCTCCTTTAGCCCTCACACAAGGTCACCTGATAGGTCGGAGGGGTTCTTTTGTCATTGATTTCTTGCTAGGAAATCTTTTTTTTTTCTTTTCAGCATAACAGTATTCATTGTTTTTGCACCACACCCAGTGCTCCATGCAATCTGTGCCCTCTACAATACCCACCACCTGGTTCCCCTAACCTCCCACCCTCCCCCCCGCCCCTTCAAAACCCTCATATTGTTTTTCAGAGTCCATAGTCTCTCATGGTTCACCTCCCCTTCCAATTTCCCCCAACTCCCTTCTCCTCTCTAACTCCCCTTGTCCTCCATGCTATTTGTTATGCTCCACCAATAAGTGAAACCATATGATAATTGACTCTCTCTGCTTGACTTATTTCACTCAGCATAATCTCTTCCAGTCCCGTCCATGTTGCTACAAAAGTTGGGTATTCATCCTTTCTGATGGAGGCATAATACTCCATAGTGTATATGGACCACATCTTCCTTATCCATTCGTCCGTTGAAGGGCATCTTGGTTCTTTCCACAGTTTGGCGACCGTGGCCATTGCTGCTATAAACGTTGGGGTACAGATGGCCCTTCTTTTCACTACATCTGTATCTTTGGGGTAAATACACAGTAGTGCAATTGCAGGGTCATAGGGAAGCTCTATTTTTAATTTCTTGAGGCATCTCCACACTGTTTTCCAAAGTGGTTGCACCAACTTGCATTCCCACCAAAGTGTAAGAGGATTCCCCTTTCTCCACATCCTCTCCAACACATGTTGCTTCCTGTCTTGCGAATTTTGGCCATTCTAACTGGTGTAAGATGGTATCTCAATGTGGTTTTAATTTGAATCTCCCTGATGGCTAGTGATGATGAACATTTTTTCATGTGTCTGATAGCCATTTGTATGTCTTGCTAGGAAATCTTAAACCATGGTAGGGAGAAAAACAAATGGCAAAAAAAAAAATACTTCTTAAAACAAATGGCAAAAGAAGAGCATTATTCAAAGGATGTTACCTTCATTAACCCAGATTAGATTGTGAAATGAATCAAGCTTTCTGTAAGGCTGCCTACATCCAACACAGCCTCCACAGTTTCAGGAAATCCCCTGAACCAGTGATACTGTGACACAAAATATTTTCATGTAGTAGTTCTTTCAGATGTACTCATGTCTTAGAAGAGTAGCACAGTAAACAGAGCCCCAATGAGGAAACCTCTGATAGCTAGATACCCAACACCTCAGACACTGGCAGCATTAGTATTTGGTGACAGGTAGGCCTTTCAAGAGCATCTTAATTCCTAGCACTGGACAACCACTCACCCTAGTGATATTACTCTAAGAGCATCCATGGGCAAATGGTGCCCCAATTCCCATCAGCTAGGATTGCAGTTTGAAATTACCTCTTGTTAAGGTCCCAGAGATGAGGCCAAAGACTGGTCATTTCCATTTCAGAAGGTATAAAAGTACAAAGGAGGCCGCTGAAAAGTTGGACTCCATTAAAACATGACTGAATTCCATCATTCAAACTGTGCTTTGAAGTAGACACTAGCCTAAAGTCAGGGCCAGAAGGTTTTGGGTTTTTTCCTTCCACTGTAGTCTTCACAGAATCACCAGTACCACTAGACTTCCAGCCAGGAGAAAAGTTCTGAATCAAATTTCTCAGAGAAAGAGAGAATTTTTCCTCCAGATTGTCCTCATCTTTGCATCCTCTCACTTTAAACAACTTGTGAGTGTACCAGTCTCTAGTGGGAACAATGGCACTGCTATTTATCCTGCACAAAGATAGTGCCCAGGACTTCCTTGGGTTACTCTTGAAAAGTGAATATTTAAAAAAAACAAGTCCTATAGAAATGTGAACTCATGAATGAATGGTAAAGAAGATTGTACACACAGAGACAGGGATTCGATGTGATAAGCCTTTAAAAATAACTTTCAGGAGATCTATTCTAAAGATTAATTTTTCCTGCTTTGTCCTAAGTTTTTTAGTGCTTTTCTACTCTTCCTTTAAACCTTGATACCTTTGAAAATTTTAATTTTATTGATTTTCCTAAACAGCAGAAGAAATACCAGGCTGTAACTCCTTTGATTCATCCCTCTTTCTTTATACAAAGGTTTTAAAGGGATCGCCTTGCCTTGCAGAAGTTGTCTGCTTCCTTTGCCCAGGGAAATGCTTTGAACTTGCTCTGTGACTAACTGCTGGTTTCTGTTTTGATAGATCTATTTTTGGATGGAAATCATAACTGAGAACTATCCTGATATGGTTGAAAAAATCCACATTGGATCCTCATACGAGAAGTACCCACTGTATATTTTAAAGGTGTGTTGTGGGGAGAGTCACTCATCTCTCAACTTTGGAGAATGTATTAATTTTCCATTGCTGCTTGTTATAACTGGGATTTTTTTTCTTTGAGCTATAGAAATATCTGTATTACAAGTGTTCCTCAATGTTAATATCCAGCTATTTGGGGATTGGTTATTACCTTTACATTCTTTCTTTCACTGATGCAGTACTGGTGTGAGAATAGAAATCCTATTTTGGGGATCTACGCTGTCTCTGTCTCTATCTATGGGACATAGATAAGCCATTTAACCTTCCTGAGCTTTGTTGGCTCCCCTCATAAAAGGAGAGGAATCATTTGGATTATTTTTCAAGTACCTTATTTATTTACACCCACCACTACCACCTCTGACTGGCTTACCTGGGAGGCAGGGGGAATGGAGAGAAATCTGTTGTCAGACAAACACTGATACTGATCTAGTTTTTGGAACCAAAGAAACAGCTGAGCAACCAAACCCAGGGGGACAAAAGGGACCGTGGCAGTAGGACTAATATGAAAGCTTCTGCTCCAATCCCTGTCCATTTGTTTTGTTTTGTTTTGTTTTTTTAGTTGAATAAATTAGCCTTTGTAAAAGTCTGTGAATATGGCCAAAGAAAGAATTTTTGGGAGCCATGAAACCATGCTAATTCCTGCTATTAATTTCTAATTCTGCATTTCTTTTTTTTTAGCAGTTCCCTGCCCCCCCTCCCACCAAATAATTAGAAAGCAGTTCTAGGAAAAACGTAAGCATCAGAAAAATACATTTGATTTAATAACATTTAATTTACATATAGTTTCCCAACTTTACCTATCTAAATTGTGAGAGGTGAGAGTCTTTAGTCATCCAAAGATAAGATTTTGAGTCAGGGTTCCTGGGTTTTCATCTGTTTTGTTAAGAACCTGCAGTGCAAACTCAAGGTAGACATATGAAACATCAGGTCCTCTTGACAGCTGAGTTGGTCCATCAAAGTAACTCCATGCAGTTGTGGTCTACCCATCTATGGAATTTGCATTCGGCACTATTGTGTATACTCTTCAGCACTTGTGTTTCTGGAACCCAGATTCACACATTAGAAGATCATGCTTCTTGCATGCCTTTGTACCAGTCTTACTTGACCAAGGATGTGCATATGATGGGAGTCTCTGGGGTTCCTTCATTTTCCAGTGTCAGGATCAGTGCCAAGAGAGTTTGCTTGGCACCGTTAGACAGAAAATTGAGTCAGACAACTCGTCCAGACAACTCAAGATTTTTTTTTTAATTGCGTAGATTCAATCAGCCAGATAGTTCTTCTCTGTGCACTATTTCATTCTTGGAAGCCAATGCCCTTTGACTTTCTCTGTTGCTTTCTTACTGGATTATCACTAGCTCCAGGTTAGTTAAGAAAAAACTTCCCTGAGTGCTGCGGAATGGCAATAAACATTTAACTCTCTCCTTTTTTTTTTTTTTTTAAGATTTTATTTATTTATTTGACAGACAGAAATCACAAGCAGGCAGATAGGCAGGCAGAGAGAAAGGGGGAAGCAGGCTCCCTGCCGAGCAAAGATCCTGATGCAGGGCTCGATCCCAGGACCCTGAGATCATGACCCGAGCCAAAGGCAGAGGCTCAACCCACTGAGCCACCCAGGTGCCCCTAACTCTCTCCTTTTCTTATTTTGGAATTTCAACTCCACATATTTGTTTAATTTTGTAACACTCAGCTCCCACCCTTCCATACCCTCATTGTGTTGAAACTAATTTTTAAAAGCATATGAACCATGATTCATTTTGTGTGATTTCCTTGAGAACACTTCTGAAGACACCAAAGTCTATCACTGAGGACAGATTGGGAATTCTTATTCCAGAATGGCAACTTGCACTAGCTCCCCTTACCATGAATCAGAACGAGGCCTCTGTCTCCGGGCCTGGTGGTAATAAGTTTCTGTGAACTTAGATGTGTGCTTCATTTTGTGTGAAATGGGGGTAATAGTCTGTACATAAAAAGTATGCACCCTGGGGAAAATGGTAAAGGAGTCCAAGTTTTCTCTTCAGCATCACTGGCTTCCCTTCCCAAACCTTTCTTTATTTCTGTCTCCTATAGAAAGCTGCCCATACTACATGTACCTATTTACCTCATGGAAGTGTCAAAATACAGCTGAAGTTCTAGTACTCTGGTCTTTATTTCTACACTTCCACGTGCAGCTCTGGGGTGACTAAGTAACTGTGGAAGAACAAGAGGGCCCTAAATCAAAAGTTCTGAGTGCAAACGTCAGTCCCAACTCTCACCAGCTATGTGACATTAACTAGTATCCTTTAATCTCACCACACTTTAATGTCCCCAGGAAACCCTCAAAGGAATGCAGAGAATAATGTGTGTTTCACAGATTTGTTGCAAGAATTAAACATAAACACTATGTAAATGGAAGTATTATCCTGAAGCTTCTTGTTATTGTTGTTGGTTTTCTTTGGGCAGGTTTCTAGAAAAGAACGGACAGCCAAAAATGCCATATGGATCGACTGTGGAATCCATGCCAGAGAATGGATCTCTCCTGCTTTCTGCTTGTGGTTCATAGACCACGTAAGTATTTCCATTCTCTTCCGCCAGAGTTTCTCAATGCATGGCCTAAGATGACATGTGCAGAATCAACTGGACTGTTTATTAAATGCATTTTCCCAGGTTGTGTTCTAGAATTCTCAACTTAAACTCTCTTGTGGTGAGATTTGGTAATCTACAATTTTCACAAGCTACCCAGATGACTTGGTGTACACTAAGTTTGAGACATAATTTTAAGCACTTAAATCACCCTAGAGATTGCCCACCTTTTCCTTCCTACATTTCAGGCTAAGGCTAAATGCTGGAAAATAATCAAGAAATATTTCACAATAGTAATGTGTTTACTAAGGACCATAGTCTGCCCTTGGAAATTGAACATAAAGTATAACATTACAGAGAAGATCATATATTCTAATATATTATAATGGGGGATTTTGTCCCTGAAGAAGGGCTTGGCAGCAAAAAAATCCATAGATAAGACAAAGAGTATGGCATAAAAATAAAAATTATAATGACTATAAACCTCTATAATAAAGGAAAACATAAAAATTCTGCTTCGCTTCCTATAAAATGTTCTCTCTATTGATTTATACAAAGAGCCTCTACTACTGGAAGAATAACTTAAAGTATGTGTCCTTCTGATAATGGTTCTGGTCCCTGTATTCACAGGTATACAACTACACAAAATAGATTTGTTCTTAATAATTAAAAGATAGTCACTTAGAATGATCTGTCTTAACAAATGAGGTACATCAAAAGTAAAAACATTTCTGCCTTTGCTGGGTCTGGTCAAATACATCATCTTTGTCTATCTTCTCCTGCCTTACCATCTGCTCTTCCCCCTGATGGGAGCTGCAGCAATCCTGAGCCTTCTGCAAAGTTCCCAGCCACCATCAGTACTACGTTGACCAAATGAGGCTAGTTCTCAAATGACTAGATCCTTAACACAGCCCAGACATTTGAGGATCCTTCCTCAATTTGGGTAGTTTTATTCATTTTGGGTAATGAATGGAGTACCAGTTAGTGGAGAAAGAAAGGTTCAAAGCAAGCAAGAAAGAACACTTCTTTTTCATTCCATCACTGAGCCTGGAAAGGGCCAAAAAGAGATTCTAATTCATTTTGACTCTAATTCCTATTGGTGGAGTTGTCCTTGCTTGCCATCCTTCTAAAACTGACACCTCTTCTCTCCTATTACACATGCTCTCCTCTACCCTGCCTGCTTGCTGAATTTTTGTAAGATTAAATTATTTATCTCACAAATATTTATAAATTGCCTATGAGTTTCCAGACTCTGGAGATACCATGGGAAAGGAGATACAGCCCCAAAACCTTACCATCAAGTATTTTGCCCCAACAACGGGAGTCTGATTTTTGTAGCCCAAAGCAACACAGTCAATAAACTCTTTTTAATGGACATTTAAGAATGTCCTTGCCTGCTTACAAATAATTTAATCATTTTTCATAATGATTCAAACAAAGGAAAAGGAAATCCAAGATTTTTTAAAATTGCGATTCCAACAGAAGGAAAAATAAAAGATTTTAGCTTTATAAATTTTGTGTGGATGGATTTTATGTTTAAAAAGTAAAGAACCGAAAGATGAAGTCTTAGCTTTTAAAACTCTGTAAAGAGGGGCGCCTGGGTGGCTCAGCGGGTTAAGCCGCTGCCTTCGGCTCAGGTCATGATCTCAGGGTCCTGGGATCGAGCCCCGCATCGGGCTCTCTGCTCGGCGGAGAGCCTGCTTCCTCCTCTCTCTCTGCCTGCCTCTCTGCCTGCTTGTGATCTCTCTCTGTCAAATAAATAAATAAATAATCTTTAAAAAAAAAAAAAAAAAACTCTGTAAAGAAAACCTACACCATTCCTGTGTTTCTCCTTTCCTCTTGTACAACAACCATTCACACAACACTTCTAACTCCAGTACATGGGTACTTTCCCCACAGCACGCAATTCTATAACACCTGCTGTATGTCCTACAATTTAACTTAATTCTGACACTATCTACATGCAGACTGAGTCAGATCCCAGTGGGTAAGGGCTCAGTCCCACAAGACTGCCCCTCTCACACTTCAGCTGCCAGTTCAAAGTCCAGGCTGTTCTCTGTGCTTCTGACTAATCAGCTACAAATCAGAGGTTCCCACGACCTCCTCCTAGGTTTGATTAATTTGCTAGAGCAGGTCAAAGGACTCAGAGAAACAATTTACTTACTGTTTACTGGTTTGTTGTAAAAAGGATACGATAAAAGATACAGATGAACATCTAGGGGGAAGAGATGTCTAAGGCAAGGTGTGTGGGAGGGGACACGGAGCTTCCCTGCCCTCCCCAGCTGGGCCACTCTCCCAGCCACTCTACACGTTCACTAACCCAGAAGCTGCCCCGAGCCCCATACCTTTAGGATTTTTAAAGAGGCTTTATCATGTAGGCACGATGGATCATTAACTCAATTTCTAACCTCTTTCCCCTTCCTGGAAGATAGGTTTGGGGCTGAAAGTTCCAAGCTCCTGGCTTGGTTTTTCTGTTGACCAGCCTCCTTCCAGGAACCCACCAAGAGTCACCACATAGAACAAAAGACTTTGTTATCACCCAGGAAATTCAAAGGGATTTAAAAGTCCTGTGTCAGGAACCCAGGTCAAAGACCAAATACTAAACCAAAAGATGCCTTTGCTGTTCTTATCATTTAGGAAATTACAACACCTGTGCCAGGAACAGAGTGGACGTGGGGCAGAGACCAACATATACATATATTTCTATCTCACAGTCTCTCACTCTTCTCCAACTCTATATGGTACGGTCTCAGCTTAGGGGAAACCCGTTACTCTACACTTTGGGGACCCTGAGGTCAGTCATTTCTTTCTATGCCTCTCATTCATCCTGTGGAGGCCAAGTGGAGATCCCTTATACTAATGTGAAGGCAGGAGCTAAGGCTGATTTGTGCATGATTGCATCACTAGGACCAAACTCAGCACGGGGCCTAGCACATCATTGGAGCCCAAGCAGCACGTGTTGGGCATCACACCTTGTTCAGTACTTTGTCTGCCAACTGGCTTTTCTCAGTGCCAACCTCCTTCTGGACCTCTGACCTGGAGAACTCTCATGTAGCTGCTCACAAAGTTGGCACCCTGCAACTTCAGAACCTCCACAGAATTCCTTCAGCTGCCCTTCATCTTAGCTGACATGTGACTTGTGAAGCACACGGCTTCACAGAAACTCCTTCAGGGAAAGAGGCTGCTCTTTCCTATCTCCATATGCTGAGGGACCAGAGGAGTAGATCAATGTTCTCCTGTCCTAATATAGGTATCCCCTACTTTCCAAAAGCTCACATGACACCACTTCACTTTTACAAAAGACTTACATTCATATGGGAATGACTTTCTTCATAAAAACAAAACAAAACAAAAAATGTCCTTCAGGTTTCTTCCAGTCAGCAAAAATAGGTACTAATGTAAAAGTGTTTGGAAAGTGGTGGACACTTTTCATTTTACACCATTTTGGCATATGGAAAGTTTCATAGGCACATTCTACTTTCAGATAGACTGGGAAACCTGTTCTGCTGTTGCCTTTTTACCCAAATTCCTGATCTGGTCTGGTTGAACCACCCTTGTCTTTTCTTTTTACTGTCCTCTAATGGGCTCCAGATAATTCCCTGGAACTCGGCTCATGTTTTTTTATTCTTCTTCAATTCTTGCCCTTATTCGGAGTGAATTCGAAGTCTGTATGTCCATCTATCAATGTCCATCTATCTCAGCAACTTGAACTTTACATCCACAAACCTAACCTCAATTCTGCTTTAGTAAATTTCCCCCATGGCCATCCTCTGTATCTCAAAAATAATTCTTTCCCTGACCTCTGGATCCAGAATATGGCCAAGGACAGTAACCAGGAATGATAGGAGGAGCCACTTAAGAGTCTGACCACTTAATTTCCTCTCCTTCTACTCTGTCATTCCTCACACCTGTTCATCACCCATTCACCCATATCCTGACTGTCTTGTCCCTTTGATGTGCTCTTCAGGAGTTCTAACCCCAAACACCCCACAGAATTAACTGTCCTTCTTCTGGGCCATCTTGTACATCTGATTTTATTATCATATTTTATAACATTGACTTTTTGCTCTTTCATTTCAAACGTAACATTTTTACCAGCTTGTTAAGAACAAAGATCATCTCTAAAGTCAGTTTTTGGTGTTGTTACCCATAACTCAGTACATTGTTTGGTCTGTAGAATCAACATTCAACATTGTCTTGTTATATTTAAAATTTAAATTAATGCTTCAACTTTAAGCTCAAATACAACTCTGGAGTCCAGAGAGTATCTATCATTGTGCTAAATGCTTTATTGTCATCGTAGGAAAACTCGGACTTACAGCCCTTTGCAATATTTCTAGTGGTAGAGGGAGTAATGCTTTATTTTAAAATCCTTCATTTGTAGCACCTTATATGCCTTTTTTACTACTTTATTCTGTCAAATGGCTATTGGTTAATTTGTTGGTAGGTGTTGCTGTTGTTATTGTTGTTTTGGGCCATGATAAAGACAAAGCTTTGGTGCACCCCAGGAAAAGATTGGATAGTAATCATCTGCTGCAGGTCGGGCTGCTAGGAATCAGACAAGCCTTTATCTTCCATCCCCTAATCTCTCACTCCCGTGCAATCCTCCCTCTAGTCTCATCTTTCTTCTCTTGTTTTTATTACTAGGACAGCCATTTCAGCTATGTTACTTGTTGGTAAATCATTCCTTCAACAAATATTTATTTGTGTGCCTGGCATAATTGTTACCATTTGCATGTCGGGCATAATTTCTTCAGCCACCTACTTCATTAAGGGTGATATAAAACCATGACTGTAAACATATTTATAAAATACCACAAAAACTCATTGGATAACACATGTTTGGAGAGCACCAAGATATACAAATCACAAATTAATGGGGAAAGAATTATTAGATTCATAAGTATGTTCAAGTTTGGTTGAAATTGTTATTTAAAAAAAAATAATGTCTTTAAAAAACAGGTGCTATACCAAGTCAGAATTATAAGGCTTATAAGATCTTAGAGGTTGTATTACTCCAGTGATATGATTATATATCTAGATTGTATGTTTTTGAAGTATAAATGGCTGGATAAATATCAAATCTGAAAATGTCTTAATGAGTAATAACATTATTCACAAAGTTATTGAGGACATTTCTTACATTTCTCTGTATCTATGTAACTCTGCCCTTAATCTGCACAATGCATGGAAAAGAACACAGATTTGCCCAATTACCAAGTACCCAATCCTACCCTTAGCCGATTAGGAAAGTACCCAAGTCCTGAGGATGCTATATTTACCTAGCTGATCCATTCAGGTCACTGTCCCATTCGAATCCATGTCTCCTCTTACAGATGAGCATTGAGAAGTCCCCTCAATACACAATTTCCCTCTGTCTTTCTTTTTTCTAAGCCTCTCTATTGAGGTCCTGGCTTAATCCTGCTATTTCTCTTCAGATCACCAATTCCTCTTATTCTGGACCCTCACCTTCTTTAAATGCACCCAAACAAGCCCACCACTAGTCCAGATGGTGTCTTTGTGAGGGATCAAGAAAGACACCCTTTCCTGGAATAACTAGATATCTACCTGCAGAAGAATGAACTTGGATTCCTACTTCATACCATGTACAAATATTAACTCAAAATGGGTCAGAGGCCTAAATTTAAAAACTAAAATTATAAAATTTTCAGAAGAAAACTTAGAAGCAATAAATCTTTGTGACTTTAGGAAATTATTTGTTAGATATGACACCAAAACCACAAGCAACAACAACAAAAGAGATAAAAAGAGTTTTACCGAATTAAAAACATTAATGCTTTCCAAAGGATGTGATCAAGATAGTGAAAGGATAACCCACAGAGTGGGGGAAAATTTATATGTTAGGGGACTTTTATCCAAAACATATGAAGAACTTTTACAGATAAACAATAGAATGACAATCCAATTTTGGATTGAGCAAAATATCTGAAAAGACAAGTCTCCAGAGAAGATAGACAAATGAACAGGAAGTACATGAAAAGATGTTCAACATCATCAGTCATTAGAGAAATATTTGCAAATCTAACCACAAGAGTTACCACTTCAGACCCACTGGGATAACTAACATTTAAAAAGGATAGTAACAAGTGTTTGATAAGGACGTGGAAAAATTGGAAACCTCATCTGTTGCTGTTGGGATTGTAAAATAGTTCAGCCATGATTTTATATTCCTTGAAAGGTCAAGCATAGAATTACAATATGATTCAGCAATTCCACTACTAGGTCTACACCCAAGGAAAGGAGACACATTTGTTTACAAATGTTCATGACATCATTATTCATAATCAAAAAGTATGCCCATCAATTTATCAGTAGACAGAATAAAGTAGTATATCCTTATAATTAAATATCATTCAGCAAGGAAAAGGAATGAAATGCTGACCCTTGCTATAAAATGGTTGAATCTTGCAAACATTATTCTAAGGGATAGAAGCCAGATATAAAAGGCCACATATTTTATGATTCCATTTGTATGAAATATCTAGAATGGGTAAATCCACAGAGACTGAAAGTTGATTAGTAATTGTCAGGGGTAAATGTGGGGATAGGTGGAAGGGGAATAACTCTTAATGGATAAGGATTTGGGTCAGAGGGATGATGAAGATGTTTTGAAGTCAGATAGTGGTGATGGTTGCCCAACTCTGTGAAAATACTAAAAAAAAAAAAAATTCACTGAACTCTATACTTTAGAATGGCGCATTTCCGTTTATGTGCATTGTATCTTAATAGAGCTGTTAAAGAAAAAGGGGGCACCTGGATGGCTCAGTTGGTTAAGTGTCTGACTCTTGATATCAACTCAGGTCTTGATCTCAAGGTTGTAAGTTCGAGCCCCGCATTGGGCTCCACAAGAAATTCTTGTTGGGCTCTGACAGATGATCCCCATTAGCTCCGGAATTTCTTATCCAAAAAGCAGGATTCCAAACAGAAGGGGTGAGTGAGGGTTGGAATGTATGTTTCATAGATTTGTTGAGGGCACCTGGCTCAGTTGGTTAAGCCTCTGCCTTCAGCTCAGGTCATGATCCTGGAGTCCTGGGATCGAGTCCCACATGGGGCTCCCTGCTCAGCAGGGAGTCTGCTTCTCCCACTGACCTCTCTCCTCTCATGCACTCTCTCTCTCTCATTCTCTCTCCCTCCCTCTCAAATAAATAAAATCTTTAAAAACAAAAAGACAAGAAAACAGATTTGTTGAAAGAATCAAAATTTAAAATTTAGCTCCCCCGGTTATAAGGACAATGTAGAAACTGTCTAGTCATGTCTGGGCATAGACAGGGTTAGTTTAAACTCTAATCAATATGGATTATTGAAAAAGGAGTGGGATTATACCTAGGTTTTATTTCTTTAAATCCCTGAAGTGAGCTGTATTGCTTTAGTAAGGAATTCTTTTTTTTCTTGAAGAAAATTTTAGAAAACATATGGTTCTGTTTTCTGCCTTTGTTAAAAAAGAAGACCATTTGTTCCATGTCCAAGGCATTTGCCAACATTTGCCAAGAGAGTGCCCTAAGTTCAGACTTTTGAAGGGAATTAATACTCTTACTGAAAGTTAAATACACAAACCTAAACATTCCAAATGACTTCTTAAAAAAAAGTAAAACACATAAAAGAAACAGACTAAGTTTAGAAGGACTTAAAAGAGATATTATTAAATTATTATACACTTACATAATTTAATAATATAATTATTAAATTATATTACACTTGGTGTAATTTGTAGGTAACTCAGTCAAAAGGGAAAAAAACGCCATACACTTATCTTCTGAGGCACGTGGATTTCTATGTGATGCCAGTAGTTAACGTGGATGGTTATGACTTCACATGGAAAAAGGTAAGTGAAGGCAAAGAAAACAAAATATGCCCTATTTGGGGATACAGAACATGCAGGCTAAATTCTTCACAGAATCTTGGATCTTGGCACAATGGTTTTATTTTTTAAAAAAAAGTAGAATTTCTAGCCCATCAACATCATGATTCAGGAAAATTACTCAAGCAATGTAAGTACAGTTCTTTCTAATGTAACGGGGAGTACATAAAACATGATTCAGCTTATATAAGCTCAGAAAGACCTCCTTGAGCAGCACATGTAAGCACCAGGAAGAATAACAGAGTGATTGGAAACAGAATTTGAAAACAGGATTGAACAGAAATTGTTTTATGGAAGAGGTAATTTTTGCAGAAGAAATGGGAATGGTGAAGGGGATTGGCTGGAAAAGTCATCCTGAGTGAAAGGAATACTGTGACTATAAGTTTGTAGGGAGGAGTGGGAAAATCCTGAGCTAAATAAATGAGAAATCCCTAGCATAGCACCTAACACAAATTTGTGTCCTGTAAATGAGCATATGGAGGCATCTGTGTGGTTCAGTCAGTTAAGCATCTGACTCTTGATTTCAGCTCAGGTCAAGATCTCAGTGTCATGAGGTCAAGCCCCACTCCTGGCTCCCTGCTCAGTGGGGAATCTGCTTGAGATTCTCTCTCTTTCCCTCTGCCTTTCCCTTTTCCATTCCCTCTCAAATAAATAAATAGTCACATTCACAGATTGATATTACAATAGATTTATTCTTTCACTAAATCATGGTGGAATTCAGCCACCCTTTAGGTATTGCCACCCCCATTGTCCTTTGTATCTTAACACTGCCAGTTAGTCCCTGTGGTTTAAGAACCAAATTTCTCCAGGACAATTCTCGCCACCAAAGAGCTATTTACTTAGTCAACTTTCCCAGTTTGCCCCAAGAATCCAATGGGGGAATTTGCTTTATGTTTACAAATGAGGATTGAATCATTGTGATCAAAGGAACCATCAGGCTACAAGTGTATTCACAGCTCCACCTCCTGAAACTTTTAAAGGAGTGAGATGAATTCAATCTAAAGAGAGCATTGAAACTCATGACTCGTGGTTTTAATTTTAGTTGAGACACAGTTATTTTACTTTTCTCAGAAGGAATTAAAATTAGAGCAAACAAGACTAAACAGCCTAGCAAAACCAAAAGGAATTTCTGTTGGTATAGGTCAAAACTGATCAAATATTACCATTTCATCTGGTTCAGACTGAAATGGTTTTGAATGAATGTAATTGAGAACTGGGTGGAAACAAGGCCTGTGAGAAAGGAATGCTGTGAAGATCGTGACAGGCGGAGTGATGGGTTTGCAGGAGAGACGCACAACCCTGACTACTTAGGTTTTAGAAGTCATGTCTCTGCTTGAACTATGAACATGGCCATCCTGGTTATCAGTATTTTGTTTATTTAGAATCGAATGTGGAGAAAGAACCGGTCCTTTCATGAAAATAATCGTTGCATTGGAACAGACCTGAACAGGAACTTTGCTTCCAAACACTGGTGTGGTAGGTTACTTGCTTCATTTCAAATAACACTTGTCATTAGGGTATCAAAGTAGGATTGGGGGTGGATACCTTTCTTTTTTAATTGTATAGGAAAATGTTCAACAGTATTCAAAAATATTTTCTTTGGTTTTTGCTATTTACTTAACTTTTTTTTCTTTTATGAGTGTCATAAATGTATGTCTAGCACAGTGGGAGTTTATCATTCATTGATTTGAATGAGTTAAAGTACTCAGTGAACATTGATTAAGGCATTCAAGAATATTGTCTGCTCTCAGGGTGGTAGGTGAAGGTTTGCAGTCCCCCCATTGTATTTCATAGTTACTACATTTAAGAAACAACTACAAAACAAAACTAAACCTAATTATGATCTTGAATCATCTTTATTTTTATAAGTGGGTACATGTAACTCTGTGGGGACTCTAAGATATTGAAAGTGACTGAAGCCTCAAAAACTTGCTTCTAACCACTCCTTTGCCCTATACAATGCTATGTATGTGATTGTACGTATTCCCTTTTAAAAAAAAAAAAAAAAGAAGGGAAGTTTTGTGATTTTGAACATTTCCTTATTATCTCAGAGTCCACATGAAAACGTAACAGCGTACTTACCTTATTTCCTTAATTCCTTCCTCCTCTAGGTTAGAAACTCCGTGAGGGACGGGACCATTATCCATAACCTAGTGCAATGCCTGACACAGGCAGGGTTCCCAGAAATTAATTAAATGCATATAGGAATGAATAGGTTCTAAGAGACCTGCAGATATAATAAGCAAGCAGAGCAAAGAGCAGTTAATCCTGCCTCGGGCTCACTCCTTTTGTGATTAAGGGACTCACTTAGTGGTTTCTCCGTGAGAACCATCCTTAAGATTGTCCAATAAAATTGCCCACTGAGACCCCAAGACAACACAGCAGTGATAACTGGGCAGGGAGTCAGAGAAGCAGCAGCAAATATAAAATAGGACTAAACAGAGCTGATGCTTACTAAGTGCTGTACTATTTACATATCTCCCCCTAGGTTTCATTATTCTCCTGGATGGAGAATCCCAGACGCAGAAGGTTAATCCCTTAATTGTTAATCCCTTAATCTGTGCTTAAGAGCACAGACCTAGGAAGTGACAGAGCTGGGATGTCAAACCAGGCTGACTGACTCCAAAGTTATTGCAATTCTTCTATGAGAATCACCCCTTTATTATAAGTTCCCATCTGGAACTTATTTTATCTTCATGTTCTTTGGTGCTCTGTTTTACTTAATATTTTTTATAGTGAAGTTGTATTACCCAATTTAAATAGCCAAGATGTCAAATATACTCTTTTATTGCCATCAAGACATAAGGTAGGCCATCTGAAGCACAGCACTATCTTACTATCTATCACAAGAGTTAAAAACAGAAACAGAGGCAGCAAGCATATAGACAAAGGAGAGTGACAAATAAAACAAAAAGTAATTGTAAAGACTCCTTTTTTTTTGTCCAATGCCCCAGTATCTCTTTAGTATTATGTAAGCAAGCCAGTGTGAAAGAATTAAATCTTTTATCCTCCTTGTCCCTGGAACTAGAACATGCCTTTATGATACTTTTTTTTTAAGAATCTAAAAGGACACCTTACTTATTAACAGGAATTGACATATCAAGCCTGTTTGTTTCATGTTCATTTTCCCTTTCTTCTGTATTAAAATTGTGTATGTGCATATGCATGTGTGTGTGTGTGGTGAAAATGGGAATGGGTCTGAGGTTGTCTTAGACTGCTCAGGCCGCCATAACAAAATACCGTAGGCTGAGTGGCTTCAACAATCGAAGTTTATTTCTTGCAGATCTGAAGGTGGGAAGTTCAAGATAAAAGTGTCAGCAGGCTGGGGCGCCTGGGTGGCTCAGTGGGTTAAGCTGCTGCCTTCGGCTCAGGTCATGATCCCAGGTCCTGGGTTCAAGCCCCACATTGGGCTTTCTGCTCAGCAGGGAGCCTGCTTCCTCCTCTCTCTCTGCCTGCCTCTCTGCCTACTTGTGATTTCTCTCTGTCAAATAAATAAATAAAATCTTTAAAAATAAATAAATAAATAAATAAAAGTGTCAGCAGGGTGGGTTTGTCCTAAGGCCTCTCTCCTCAGCTTGCCAATGGCCACCTTCTCACAGTGTCCTCATATGGCCTTTTCTCTGTGTACCCATCCCTGGTGTCTCTCTCTTAAAAGGACACAAGCCATATTAGGTCAGGGTCCCACCCTTATGACTTCTTTAAACCTTAATGACCTCCTTAAAGGTCCGATCTCCAAACATAGTACATTGTGAGTTACGGCTTCAACATATGAATTTTGTGGGGGGAGGAAATCAGTCTTTAACAGGGAGGATTTTGTGATGTTGTGGTCTCAAACTTTCTGAGAGAGATTCACTTATTTTCTAAACTGTTAAATTAAACTGCAAAGTTTTAATAACCAGTGTACAGTGGAAAATCCTTTATTTCTTTTCTTATGAGACCATAGTGTCTTTTCATCATTTTTATGGTGCTAATATATATATATAACATAAAATTTGTCATTTTAACCATTTTTAAGTGTGCAATTCAGTACATTGAGGCATTAAGTATATTCACAGTCTGGGAAACCATCACTAATATCAATTTCCAAAACTTCCCATCATCCCAAACAGAAACTCTGTGACCCTTAAGCAATGTCTCCTCATTCCTCCTATCTGTGCAGCCCCTGGTAGTTTCCACTCTACTTTCTTTCATTACAAATTTCCCTATATGAGGCCTATAGACCAGAGAACTCTTGAGCTTGAAGGAACCTGGTAGACTAAGTCTACCTTCAGTTGAGCACCTTCAGTTGAGAAAGTTGAAGTAGCTTCCCAGATGAATATACCTATTTCATGGCAAAGAAGATCTCAGATTCGAGTTTCCTGAATCTCTGGTACTTCCTACCAACGTACTTGAAATCTCTAGAATGTCAGAATCTGAGGCTGCCCTCACTGTCTGTGTCTATTATGGTAGTCACTAGGGCCACTGAGCACTTGAAATGTGGCTTGTCTGAATTGGGATGTGCAGGGGGTATAAAATACACACCAGATTTCAAAGATTTAGCATGAGAAAAGTAACATAAAAAAGATCATGAGGGGCACCTGGGTGGCTCAGTGGGTTAAGCCTCTGCCTTCGGCTCAGGTCATGATCTCAGGGTCCTGGGATCGAGCCCTGCATCTGGCTCTCCGCTCAGTGGGGAGCCTCCTCCCCGACCCCGTCTGCCTCTCTGCCTACTTGTGATCTCTGTCAAATAAACAAAATCTTTATAAAAAGGTAGATCATGAGTAATTTTTATATTGATTACATCTGAAATGATAGTACTTTGTACATATTTGTTAAATAAAGCATATTATTAAAATAGGTTCACCTATTTCTTTAAAAACAATGATTGAGGGGCGCCTGGGTGGCTCAGTGGGTTAAGCCGCTGCCTTCGGCTCAGGTCATGATCTCAGGGTCCTGGGATCGAGTCCCGCATCGGGCTCTCTGCTCAGCAAGAAGCCTGCTTCCCTCTCTCTCTCTGCCTGCTTCTCTGTCTACTTGTGATCTCTCTCTGTCAAATAAATAAATAAAATCTTTAAAAAAAAAAACAATGATTGATTGAAAACTTAAACTTGTGACTTGCTTCATGTTTCTATGGAAGAGCTCTGGTCTGAGGATTCATGTTAGGGCACTACTGCTTCCTCCATCTCTTTCATGTCCTCCCCTATCCCTACTCCTAACATAATCTCTGTTCTTTAGAACTATATATGGGGGGGGGGAAGGGCAAGAGTAATCAAAGGGAACAGAACTATCAAAATGATTCATCTGATCACATTATTGATTGAAAATTAATACAAAGGAAATATTAAGGCCCTGGGTATTTAGCACAACATTTTCTTGCAGGGAAAAGAATATTTCAGAAACGTTAAGGTTGTTTCTGTAGCAAACAAAATGAAGAAAGCAGAACAAGTTTAAGTAAGGCGGGCAGCTCCTGGAAGGTTAATAAAACAGTGCATGGTACCTAAGGACAAGGATGCTGCCAGTACTCAGAAACAACCTGGAACTAGGTGGGCTTCAGCACTGCAGTGCGTTCCATGAATCCACTGTGAAGCACACTGGATGTTTTTTTTTTTTTTTAAGATTTTATTTATTTATTTGACAGAGAGATCACAAGCAGGCAGAGAGGCAGGCAGAGAGAGAGGAGGAAGCAGGCTCCCTGCTGAGCAGAGAGCCCGAAGCGGGGCTCGATCCCAGGACTCTGAGATCATGACCTGAGCCGAAGGCAGCGGCTTAACCCACTGAGCCACCCAGGCGCCCCCCGGATGTTTTTTTATTCCAGTCCAGATGTTGATGTTGATGATGATGATGATGAGTATGGTGGTGACAAAGAGGACAAACAGTAGTCACTGAACACTTAGTATAGACAAGGTGCCATGCAAGGTATTTCATATGCATTAGCTCATCGAATCCTCATTAAATCCTCATTAAATATATAATTTTCCCATTTAGCAGATGAAAAAAATTAAGGTATAGATAGCTTTACAACAGTTTAATTTAAGGCCATATAGTTATTAAAAGCAGTGCCAAAATTAAATCAAGTTATTGGATGACTACCGAAATGCCTATGCTGCTTAGCTTCTTATAGTAAAGGGCCATTACTGCCCAAAATGTTCACTTTGTATCTCCTGGAATAGCAGTATTTCCTGCATAGGGTTGCATGAGGATTAAATGAGATATTGCATGGAAATCTTAGAGTTCGTGTCAGCTGGTGATGTTATTGGTGTTGTCTTCTTTTTCTAGAGAGCAGCTAGCCTGGCACCAGAATCTTCATCTCAATTTCAAGTTATCAGTGGAGGGATTCAGATTGACAAAACATAAGTTGAGGACCCAGTTCAGGATTAATCACTTGTGTAGGAGGGAATAATGTTTGGGGCCAGAGATGGCTCCCTGGGGCCCCAACCCTGTGCATTAAAGAAGAAAGGTGAAGTGCTAGGAGTCAGGCAACTATCTGAAGTGATGTATATTAGAATGTCTCAAAAGGATGAATAAATATGACACTGGCCCCCAATATCACCATCTTATTTTATTTACCAGACTTCTTTATTTAGCAAGTTAGAAGTAACACTGACGGCAGACTTCCGTATTCTGAATTCCCAAATGAGACTTTTCTTTTATGGGCTATATTGATTAGTAACTTTTAAACTACAAGAACCAGAAAAACCAAACTCACAAAGGATTCAAGAAAATAGGGTTTCTAAAAAAATGGTATGTTGTTTTTTTTTTTCCTCTCACATAGCCACATGTCTGGAGGCAGGGCTGGCTGGCATTTCTGAGATTTCCTTAGCCCCTTTCACAAGGAGTGCAAGATGGCTGCCCCAGGCAGCAACTGTTGGGATGTTTGCTATGAGGGCCTATAAATATTTACTTCAAAAGAAATATAAATATGTTCTTTACAGAGTTCAATCCATTTCTCTAAAATCCGTTTTTCTGAAAATGTTGCACCATAGATGTTTGGAGAAGGCACTCTCAGGGAAATCACAAATTACAATAGCATAAGCATCCGCTCTAATCGCACTCTTACCAATTTCACTTCAGGGGAAGGTGCATCAAGTTTCTCATGCTCAGAAACCTACTGTGGCCTTTACCCTGAATCAGAACCAGAAGTGAAGGCAATGGCTAATTTCTTGAGAAAAAACATCAACCACATTAAGGCTTACATCAGTATGCATTCATACTCTCAGCACATAGTGTTTCCATATTCTTATAATCGAAGCAAAAGCAAAGACCATGAGGAACTGGTAAGTGCTACTTAATTATTTTTTCATTGGCATTTCAGAAATAAGATAATACCTAATTCAAGAATCAAAACCTGTGGGAAAAAAAATTCTCCTTTGGAGGACAGTTGGGAAGGTGCTTTACATTTTGGTCTCACTCTGCTGAGAGTCACACTGGGTCAGGGTTCACTGAGGGAATGTAAAGAGCAGGTCCTACCCTGTGGATGTGAACTTTAGTCCAGCAGATGGGTCCCTAAGCAAATGTGAGACACATTGCTTGAAGGTCGGGTTGAACCATTCCACATGGAGCTGATCTACGTATAAAACCATTAAGTCAAGGATAAGAGTCTCTGAAATTGTGGGTCTACTTTATGGTAACTAGCTTTCTACAACAGCCTGACATAGATCATGTCCTGGTATAACACTCATCAATCTAATATCAATATCAGGAATTGTGTACACACTGACCTCCCTAACCTCCAGGGCTTTGGTCCTATTAAAAGCACTTCCAATGTCAACATTTTGGATGTGGTAGAAGATACAGGAAGTTCAAAGAGGACACAGATAATCTGCTAACTCCTCACTACTGTTTGATCCCACATGTTGTATGTTTGGGTTGATGACAAAAAAAAAATGCAAGGTTTCTTGATGAATTGTAGCTAGGATTGGCCAAATTCTTACCCCAGATACTTTACAATGGAAGGGTTAAGGTGACAGTCTGACTCTTGCCCAGTCTGATCTTTATGTAGTGGTTTGTTTCTTACTGATTCCTTTCATTCTGGCTCTCTTTTTTCCCTTTCTTTCTCCTTCTATTTTAATTTTTATTTATTTGTTTATGAACTTTTTACTCCATGAATTATAAATTTTATAACTGGAACTTTGCACCCCTTAATTCCCTTCACATATTTCATATCCATCCTTCCAATGTGTCCCCCTCCCCCACCCCCCACAACCACCAGTTTCTTCTCTGTATTTATTATTTTCTGTATTTTTGTTTGTTATTCATTTGCTTTGTTTTTAGATTCCACATGTAAGTGAAATCATATGGTATTTGTCTTTCTCTAGCTTATTTCACTTAGCATAATACCCTCTAGGTCCATCCATGTTGTTGAGAATTGCAAGATCTCATGCTATTTTATGGCTGAATAATATTTCATTGCATATATATACACCCCACATCTTCTTTATCCATTTGTCTATCGACAGATACTTAAGTTGTTTCCGTAACTTGACTATTGTAAATAATACCACGATAAGCAGAAGGGTCATATATATTTTCAAATGAGTATTTGCATTTGCTTTGGGTAAATACCCAATGGTGGAATTACTGGATCACATGATATTTTTATTTTTAATTTTTTGAAGAACCCCTGTACTGTTTCCCGTAGTGGTCACACAGATTTATATTCCTACCAAACAGTGCACAAGAGTTTCATTTCAAGCACACCCATACCAACACTTGTTATTTCTTGTATTTTTGATAATAGCCATTCTGACAAGTATAAGACGATATCTCATTGTGGTTTTGATTTGCATTTCCCTGATGTTTGGTGATGTTGATCACCTTTTCATGTATCTGTTCGCTGCCTGTATGCCTTCTTTGGAAAAAAGTCTATTCAGGTTCTCTGCCTATTTTTTAGTTAGATTATTTGTGGATTTGGGTTTTGTTTTTGTTTTTATTGTTTGGTGTTGATGTGTATGTCCTGGTTCTCTTACAAGAATAAACTATAGCCATATTATGGGATAACAGTTGCTGATGACAAATATAAGGTTATTTGCATTTTCTGAAAATAGCTCATTTAGAACATAAACATACTTGGTACTTGCAATTCTTTCTTCTTCTCAAAGGGAAACTTTTCAGGAAAGCTCCCTTATTGGTGTTATCCTTGAAGAAAGGAGAGGCTATTTATCCTGATTTGGAAATAGAATTAGTCTGATTTTCCTTATTTTGGGATTACTGTTATCACAAACAGTTGTTGAGAGTTATTTCGTGTAAAATATTGTGTTGGTGGACATTAAAAGAAGCACTAGGTGCGATCCTGCCCCTCAAGAGAACATGAAATGGTTAGGGAGCTCAGCCCTTAGCAAATGTCATGAATAGTTATATTCTAAATGCAGTAACTACTAAATAAGCGGCACAGATGGTAGACCTCAATTCTGACTAGGATAGCAGGGGGTGGCCTTATTAACTGATTCAGAAGGGAATGCTAGAAAAGCCAGGGGATAAAGTCCTTGTCCTGGAGGAATTTATCATATATTAAGGGGTGACATATAATAAAGAAAATGATAATAATAATAAAAGGCTATTGACATCAAAGAACAGATCAATTTTCAGCCAGAAATGGAACAATAGGAATTCTAGAGGCAGACAGGGAAGGGAGGACATTGAAAGCTCAGGAAATGTCTTCCCCACAGGAAGTATGTTCAGGTGTGTGTGTGGTGGGGGGGGGGGTGTTCAAGTGTATGGGGGTGTGAAAGTGGAGGGTGACACCATCAGAAAGTAGATCTTGTCATCTTGTTTGAATGTCAGAATGAATTTGTATTTTATTCTGTAGACAATGGGGTTTCATTAAAATTTTTTTGAACAAAGGAGTGCTACAATGTAATACGCACTGATATTCCTCTGGGTTATTTGAGAGAGGGTCAGTGAGTGCTAACATCAACCTCATAAAAGATCTGGAAAAGCTAGAACCAAATGTAGTAGAATAAGGGATTTACTTATTAACCTACCCCGTAGTGGGCACATGATTCTTTTTACCTGATGAGTCTTTAGGAGTTTATCAGACATTTTACACAAGAAGACAATAGTCTATGAGAAGGAAATGATCTACGCATTAGGTATATGTAGTATTTTGAGAAGCTACATTTAAAGTCCGATGATAATTTTGGGGTTTTTAGGTGGCTCAGTTGGTTAAGTGTCCAACTTTTGATTTTGGCTTAGGTCATGATCTCAGGGTTGTCATACTGAGCCCACTGTCAAGCTCTATGCTTAGCGTCGAGTCTGCTCCAGGATTCTCCTTCTCCCTCTGGTCCTCCTCTCCAACAAGTAAATTAATTAATTTAATTTAATTCTCTAAAAACATAAATAAAGTTTGGTGATAATTTTGTGTAGGAATAGGGTAACCCCAGGCTGTTTGTCTTTGAAATACAGTTGTACTTCATTTTATATGATAAGTGGATTCCTGAAAACCAAAAAGTATGTGAGAATTATTTTTCCTTCAGGTTAAATTAAATTTTCAATGTGTTGGAAGGGTTTATGTTTAAAGCCACCCAATTGTGATTTCCATAAAGCAAAAAATATTTTTTTAAAGTTTATTTACTTCTATTGTATAGATTTTTCGTATGTACAGTCTTCTTTTAGTTCTATTGATCTATAATTGATGTGTAACATTGTATAAGTTTAAGGTGTACGATGTGATGACTTTTATACACTTACACATTGTGAAATGATTACCACAGTAAAGTTAGTTAACACAGCCATCACCTTACATAATTACAACTTTTTCTTTTGTGGTGAGAACATTTAAAATCTACTCTCTTAGCAACTTTCACGTATATAAAATAGTGTTGTTAACTGTAATCACTATGCTGTGTGTTAGATCCTCAAAACTCATTCATCTTATAAGTGGACATTTATATCCCATAATCAACATCTCCACATTTCATTCACACCGCAAGCCCCTGGCAACCATGATTCTACTTTCTATTTCTTCCTATATACAGTTTGATTCAATTAATATATGATTGTTTTATTAAGAAACTCCTATCTGTACTGCTTCAAAGCTGCACATTAACTGAAATTCCATATTCTATTGATTTCAGTCCCTAGTGGCCAGTGAAGCAGCCCGTGCTATTGAGAATATTGATAAAAATATCAGATATACTCATGGCAGTGGTTCAGAAACTTTCTGTAAGTATTTCTTTTTAAGGTCTTGGAGAATTGTAAGGTACTAAAGAAATCTATGTGTTTGGATTTTCTGTGTCAATTTATTTTTTCTAAATGGAGTTTTTAAACAAGGTTGCATGTAAAATAGTTGGATTATAACAATTAGGAATGGAAGTGTAGTAGCTATGAGACCACTGAACAGGACTATATTAATAAATGAGTACCCTCAAAAGAAGCCAAAATGATATTTAAGAAATCATGTTCATTGCTGCAGAGTAGAGATTATAGAATTAGCATCACACTGGGTGAGTGAAACAGGAAAGGTCATAAAGGGCCAAAAGAATGTGTGAGATATCCAGGGCTCTCATGCAAAGTTGTGCAGGCTGAACACTATACAAATCTAGGGAACCCTTTTTACATTAGATGCTTTCTAATAACAGGCTGTGCCCACTAGAGCACACTATATAGTTAAATGTCCTTTTTTGTATCACACTGATGACAGCTTGTATGTGGTAAACTCTTAAGAAATATTTCTAGGGGCGCCTGGGTGGCTCAGTGGGTTAAAGCCTCTGCCTTCGGCTCAGGTCATGATCCCAGGGTCCTAGGATGGAGCCCCACATTGGGCTCTCTGCTCAGCAGGGAGCCTGCTTCCCCCTCTCTCTCTGCCTGCTCTCTGCCTACTCGTGATCTCTGTCTGTCAAATAAATAAATAAATAAAATCTTAAAAAAAAAGAAATATTTCTAAATTTAATTTCTGCTGGCAGATATTTATCGAGAGATTCTTTTCGCCCACATTGGGATGACAGACAATGATTTTTCTCTTTTGAAGTTAGAGGAGGAGATGGCAAAATAGGAACAGAAAATAAACATGTAACCAGGTGTCATCAAACTATGACCCATAGGCCAAATTCTGCCCACCACTTATTTTGCATAGCCTGTGAGATAAGAATGGTTTTTCCATTTTTAAAAGATTTTATTTATTTATTTTAGAGAGAGAGTGAGTGAGCAAGAGAGCGTGCAAATGTGGGAGGCGGGGGAGGGAGAGAGAGAATCCCAAGCAGACTCCATGCCTAGTGCAGAGCCTGATGAGGGGCTGGATCTCACAATTTTGAGATCATGACCTAAGCATAAATCATAAGTCTGATGCTTAACTGACTGAGGCACCCAGATACCTCAGTTTTTCCATTTTTTAAAAGGTTGATAAAAGGATTTTGTGACATGTTAAAGTTATATGAAATTCTAATTTCGGTATCCAAAAATAAAGTTTTATTTGAACACAGCCATACACATTTACTTAACATATTGTCTATAAAAGCTTTCACAATTGTAAAGTCAAGTAATTGTGACATACTTTGTGGTCCACAAAGCCTAAAATACTTACTGTTTGGTCCTTTGGAGAAAAAGTTTGCCAATCTCTGATGCAAACAATGAAGTAGTCAAATATAGTATAATCCCACTGAGAAGGGCTGAAGGGTTTGAGAATGACTACAGGAGAGAGAGGCTCCTTAGCTAAAGTGGCCTAGAAGGGTCTCTCTCTATAGGTAACACTTCTGGGAGACCTTCTTGATAAGTATCTGCCTGTTTAAACAGTGATGTAGGGGGGAAACCAGGGAGAGAAGATGGGTTGTGAGAAGCTCTTGAGACAATATTCAAAACCCCGTAGTTTTCTTTAACAGGTGTGATCTACAGGAATATAAAAACACATTCATCTTAATAATCACATTCATATCGTTTTCAATAAGTTGCTTGAGTACTAGATGCCCTATTTGTAGGAAGTCCAGAATCTTCCTCTTCTTCCTTCTCAACAATCCCAAAATGTCTCTGAACAAAGTGGGGCCAGATTGATCTGCGTGGTATCTCAGTCTCTTGGTGTCATTGGCCCACTGCTGCCTTTGCTGACCCAGGTCCTTGCTCTGTCAGTGAGGGATCACACAGCTTCCTTTCACAATTCAGAGCTTTCTCGATTCTTATCCTCTTCTCTGCCATTGCTTCCCAAAGCATAACCGCAGTGTCTCAGAGTCTGGTGTGAAGAAATCAGTCCATCTCTACACATTCATTCATTCATTCAGTTAGCATACATCTATGAGAATGTGTTCATGAGCATGAGAAAATGGCTGGAAGAAGGAATGCCAAATATTGATAGTGGTTGTCAGAAATATTTGCTGAATAACATATTGAACCCTCGGCTGGTGGATATTTTCAGTATTATAAACAATGCTTTGGTAAATACCTTTGTAGTTAATTCAAGTATAAGCATTAGAAGGAGGCAAAAGTGATCACTTTGCATATGAAATATATGATTACCTGGAAAACAGTAGAAATCAACCAAAAATATTATTAACAATCAAAAGTTGAGTAAGGTGGCTATGAAGTAAATATACAGAAATCTAAAGCTCTGTTATATACCAAAAATAATCAGGTAGATAATAAAATGGAGAAAAGTTCCTACTGCCCCTCTATATGTACATATGTACAAAGTGCACACACATATACATACAGATACATATATGTGGATTCCTTGTTAAATGTATGTGTGTGTGTACACATACAAATCCATATATTTATATGAAAACCCTAGAAAATTTTATTGGTTTACATAAAGGAGGATAAATAAAAGGGGAAACCTACTACATTTTTGAGTAAGAAAGCAAAATAAAAATGTGTCAGTAGTGCTAAATTAGTCTGTATGTTTAATGCAATCCCAATGAACAGTTAAGTGACTTTGAATTTTTTTTTGAAAGAATGAATTTGGTAGAAGAGCTTGTAAAATTTTTCTGAAAAATGAGACTAAGAGAGAATTTGCCCCAACCAGGTATTAAGGCACATTATAAACTTATAGTAAGTAAGACTGTGGACCTGAGCTGGGAAAAGACATACCAATAGGAGGGAATAGTGAGAACAGAAAGACATTTAAATATATAAGGGCACATATTATCTCATAAAAGAGGCAATTTTAAGAATGATATTCAATTAATAGGGTTGGAAAACCTGACAACTTAGAAGAAATTAATTTACTAACATATTTCTCTAAAATAAATCAAAGATAGATAAAATATTTTAATATAAACACTCTGCCATAAAGCAAGCTGAAAGCTAAATAACCAAATAAGAAAACAAATTCACCTATTACACAAGGCTAATAACACTAATGTTGCTATTATAAAGAATCTGTAAAATCAAATGAGTAGAAAAATAAGCAAAGACAAAAATTATAATGCTGGACAATAAATATACCAAATAAAATGTTTAACTCAGTGGTAATCAAATAAACAAGATTATTCAATAATATTTTCACCCATAAAATTGCCCAAAATACATAATTCCCTATGCATGGTATGAAAGGGTGAGATGGGCATATTCATACACTGCTAGTACAGAGATTTAAGTTGGTTCAATTCTTCTGAAGGTTATTTGAGAACATGTAGCATAATTGTAAAAAGTACATACTCTTAGACAAGTGAATCTACTTCTAGGTAAGAACATTCTAAAGAAATGAAGAAGCAATTAGTGAAAACAAGAAAGTTCATTGTAAAGTTGTTTATATCAATTAGAAATTAGAAAAAAATAATCTAAAGGTCTCCAAGTTATTGGAGATTATCCCCAAGTTATTGGAGATAATTATTGAACTTAATTATACTTAATTATATCCAGCTTTACTATGTGCTATGAGATCATGAAAAATGATAATGTAGATTTGAAGTCATTGATACATAAAGCTGGTCAGATAGATTATGTTTAGAAGTATTATAAAACTGCATGTATAGGATGATCTTATTTAATACATTTGGAAAAAATTAAATATGTTAAAACATGCACTGAGGAGAAAGAAACACTAAAATGTTAATGGTGATTATTACTCCTTGGCAGAAATATGGGTAATTTTTATTTTCTTCCTTAACCTGTTTTTCTTCCATCTCTACTTTCTACCAGAAACTTAGATTACTTAATAATCAGAAAAAATAAAGTTATTTTTATTTTTAGGGGAAAAAAATCCATTTTGTTCATTAACTTGAGACATCTGGATTTCAAAAAGTAATTTATTTTTTCTTCTTGTAGACCTAGCCCCTGGAGGTTCAGATGACTGGATCTATGACTTAGGCATAAAATATTCGTTTACAATTGAACTTCGAGATAAAGGCAAATATGGATTCTTGTTGCCAGAAAGTTACATCAGACCCACTTGCACAGAAGCTCTCGCCGCTATCTCTAAAATAGTTGAGCATGTCATCAAGAATGTTTAATTCCCTTGATTTTCTCGCTCTTCTCTCCTATTTTAATTTGTTGATTCCTACAAGACCAAATCATTGTACCCATTCTTCTAAGATTTTATCAGTAGTTTTGAGAAAAGATTTTCCCATTCCTTGCTTTTGTCAAAGAACGAAATAAATGCTACCATAAATTAAGGCAGAAAAGGGCTCACATTTCTTTTTCCTTTTTAAAAAATTTGTACGGATTTTGATTTAGGATGTTTGA
This sequence comes from Lutra lutra, assembly GCF_902655055.1. NCBI lineage: Eukaryota > Metazoa > Chordata > Mammalia > Carnivora > Mustelidae > Lutra > Lutra lutra. The sequence continues at coordinate 143,634,457 of NC_062280.1, forward strand.
CCACCCACCTCAAGCAATTTTAATAACCAGTTTCTTGCAGATCATTGGACTACAAAAGGAAAGGGGGTTAGAAGTACATTAAAGATTTCTGCTCCAAATTTTCAATGAACTACTTGCGCCTTTAAAAACACAACCGTGTGTCCTTTGCTCCACAGTAATAAGCAATGGCCCCAAAAGTAGAGGAGTGTCAAAAACGAGACAAACACCACCTGCCCGTGCGCAGGAAACATTTTGAGCAAATGAATGAACGATTGTAGTTATTTTCAACAACAAATGTGGCATTTACAACAGCTGTTTATTGTAAGAAACTATGTAATAAAAGGAGTAAACTCTCCCTCTTAAATCCACTTTTTATGGGAAACTTTGGCTCTGCCTGGCTCCGGGATTCCACTCCAAGGGTCCCTTCACAAAGCACGGATTAGATGAATTCCACGACACTCCGATGAGCCGACGTTACGCTCAGGGGCGTGTCTCCGAAGGGGCGGTGCCTGCGCGCTTACGACTAATCCGGCGGCCGGAAGCTGCCTCGGTCCACTGGGGATCAGGGCAAACACTCGATTTCCGGCGGCATTTTGAGTCGGTCCTCCTAGCGGCCTGGTAGTGTTTTCGTTGCTTTTTCTTGCTCTCCAGTCTCTCTTCGTTCTTTTTCGTTCTACATCTCAGTTTCACTTGACCCTACCGAAGCGGCGGGTGGGCTCTGCTTCTCAGCTGCCCCAGGGGCCCCTCGCTAGCGAAGAGCCGGTTCCCGGGAGTCGCGCGCGCACCTACTTCTCGTCGTCGTCTTCCCGGGGCTAGGCGCGGGGACAGAGAGTCGCCTCCCCCGCTCCTCGGAGCGGTGGCGGCGGTAGCGCCTCCGGACTGTGCTTGCGACAGGAGCTCGGGAAGGAGGTAAGCTTGAATTCTGTGAATTGGTGTGGGTATTCGGGAAAAGGCGTTTGATGGACCCGAATGGGGAGGCCCTGGGTTGTACTCCATCCCTCTTGGGTCACGCCAGGATTTTGAGCTCCTTTTGAGCATCCCACCCTTAACTGTGCAATAGCTCCCTGGGCTCAGGCTTCGTTTCTCGCTCGTATTCTGATTCCGGCGAGTTTGTTTAAGAGGACGGGAATTCAGACAAAAGACTGTTCTGGGTCCCTACCAAAAAAGCTTGGGAACCCTTGCGCAGTATTCGCATTTATATGCACTGGACCGGGGGAGGGATATGGTCTTAGATTTAGAGGCTCCCTCTTTACGCATTCCAGACCTTTAGGAAAAATTATCTTGCTGTTGGTTCTATTTGGTTTTGCTTATTTCCCGGCAGTGATAATTTGACTTGGGTCCTAAGGCTGAGGAGTGCTACTCAATCTTTACCTTCCCTAGGTAGTTACTTTGGGCAACTATCCGTCAGAAACTAGGGAAGGTGGAGTGAAAGTATGGAGGATATGCTGTTTGGCATTACCTCTTTCGGAATAGGTTAAAATAATATATGTGGCTGGAAAATCATTCAGAGTTGATATTACATGAATGATGTTGGTAGGATCCTGTTTGTGGAGCGTATCTTAAGCTATTTGGTTATATTGTGAGGTTTTCACATACTTGGAACTACCCCGAAAATTACAGGCATAGACTGGCCCTTCAGGTTTTTGTTTTTGTTTTTGTTTTTTAATAATTTTAAAAGTTTGGAAAATATCGTCACACCTCAACTTTTCAAAGTCCATGGTACTGTTGCAGTTAATCTAAATGTTTATGCAGTACAATCCATTCATGCGTATATGGTGCCAGTTAGTGGAGTCTAGTTTTGTAATATTTGAAATTACTGGCGTTAGTACCTAAGCGACAATATTTTTAAGAGTTTTGTGGACATAATCTGTAGATTTTCAAATAATTTCCAATTTCTTAATGAAATATTTAGATTATAGGATGACAGTTTAAGCAAGAGACTGCTAAGAATGTTGATGCAGGTATGTAGCAATTTGTATCAGTAAAAATAGTTGCACCATGAAACTTAGACTTTTACTGTGTGGATCTGGTAGGATCCAATTCTGTCAAATGCATGCCTCTTTCTGGCTTCCTAATTCTCGCTGATTCAAAATGAATATTGATTCCATATTTAAGATATGCAAATCAATCCATTTTCATATTGGTAAATTAATACTAAAATTAATCAGGTGGATGCTATTTTCACTTCTGTACAAGTTATTAGAATTTTTTTTTAAAGATTTTATTTATTTATTTGACAGAGAGAGATCACAAGTAGACGGAGAGGAAGGCAGAGAGAGAGAGAGAGGGAAGCAGGCTTCTTGCTGAGCAGAGAGCCTGATGTGGGACTCGATCCCAGGACCCTGAGATCATGACCCGAGCCGAAGGCAGCGGCTTAACCCACTGAGCCACCCAGGCGCCCCCCAAGTTATTAGAATTTTAGTAAGTTGTGTTAGTTTGTATTACAGTATGCATTGGCGATTAAATATAGGCAGCACAGTTGTTTAATTGACATTTATTTGAGGAGTTGGTTTTCAGTGGATGTTAGTCTTCCCCACCTCCCCCAACCCAGTTCTCCATTTCATGTAGAGTTGGAGCTATTTAAGTAGATATTTAATAACAGTTGGAAGTTAACTGGTGTTGCTATTTAAAGTGTCTTTATTCTTTTTTGATAGAATGCATGTTGCAGTTCTGTTTATTTCACTCTATAGTAGTTACTAGCATTGCCTATTTTCTGTTCATAGTCTTTTTAACAATTTTTATTTTCTGCACAGTGCTACAGGATTGCCTTGCTCATAGTGGTATAGTCAGTGTAGTTCTGTTAATTCTGTTTGGAATTAAAGTTGGAATTGTTTTAGTCTCTTTTTTTGGTTGTTACTTTGTTTTTGGTTTTGTTTTAGTCTGTCTTTAAGCAACCTGTAAGATTGTTTTAGAAAGTTATTTTTTAGAAATATTCTCCCAGACTATGCATCAAATAAACTTAACTTTTTTCTTTAAAAAATATGAACTATAAAGAGGAAGAGACCTTATTTTTAATATAAACCTTTTAATTTTAGAACTTAAGTGGATAAGAATTTATTCTACTAGTTAATACATTTATGTAGTTTTAATTGTTTAATTACTTGACAGTTTCCTAATATTATGCTGTGGCTTATCCAGGTTAAAGTGATACATGTGTTTGTTTGTGCTGGGGAAAGATGCGGCCTCAAAAAGATGTATTATGGATTAAAATGAGGATACTAGAATTGATACATGTTTTATTGACAAGATTTTAGTATTTAGGCCTCAGGAATCATTGATCATTTGTATGTTTCCCCTTTCTTAGCCATATTTATAGGGTGTAGCTTTGAGTACATTGTGATATTTTAAGTTTTGGAGGGAGAAAAGGAACTGTTCCCATTTATTAAGACCCTCTTGTTGTATTTTAATAGGTTCAAACTCTGTCCCCTTTTTTTCAATTGAAAATATATTATAAAAACCTTGATATTTATTTACTCTTCAAATGGAGGGGAGAAATGGGAAAATAACTCCATAGACTTTCACCAGTGTCACCTGGGCTTTGATAATGATGGTGTTTGGGAAAGATATAAAGACATGATGATGTGGGTAAAAGTGTAATGACACCTTGAAATCAAAGTTTAATTTGAAAACAAAACTGAAGGGAAAAGATTTAAAGTCTCTGAGATAGGGAAGACGTTATTTTTTTTTAATATTTTATTTATTTATTTGACAGAGATCACAAGTAGGCAGAGAGGCAGGCAGAGAGAGAAAGGGAAGCAGGCTCCCTGCTGAGCAGAGAGCCTGATGTGGGGCTCAATTCCAAGACCCTGGGATCATGACCTGAGCTGAAGGCAGAGGCTTAACTCACTGAGCCACTCAGGTGCTAGACTTTAATATTTACATTTTTATTTTATTGTTTCTAACTTTTCTTACATACTTTGAAGCATTTGCTCATTGAAGCCTGTTCGGATATTAATTTAAAAAGGTTTTTATCCCTTCCTCAGTTAAATCTATATTTTATTAGATTGTGGTATTTATTTGGGTCCCTTTGAGGGCCCAGATTTTTAGATTGAAAATTCTAATTAAGTCATTTTATTTGGTAACATACATTTAAATAAATTAACATGAGTAAGTGTTTTTCTGGTGTATTACAGATTATGTGTATATATTTAGACAAATAGTATTTAAAATACTGTATTTTGTATTCTTTATAAGCATAAAGCATTTTATCTTTGTCAGTCATGAATATTTCGGTAATAATATTTCAAAAACTTATATTGCTGACTACTGATAGAAGTTCCTAGATAGATGACCAGAAGAATTCCTCTTCTTTTCAATTAGAAAACTTCAAGTCCTACTTTTTCCCTTTTGTCTCAGATTTTTTTTCCTGTCTATGACCTTCCTATAACATAGACCTGGTACTGAAAGTCAGTGTAATTTTAGGAGGAAGTCTGACAATGTTGGATGCTGAGAATATGACTTTTACTTTGCTGTTTTTCCCTAAGTTGGAAGACTCAACAGTAGCTAAAAGTGAAGTTCCAGTGACAGTAACTATGTAGGTGAATTTTGAGTAGTTCTTGATGTCACATGTACAAGCAACTTTGTCTCTGTAGGAAGGTACTTTTTTAGTGGCAGGGATACATACAAGGAGGGGTGTTAAGATCCCATCAGTCCTCACTTGTATTTGACATAGTAGTCCCAACCTTTTGAAATCTTCAAAGTTTATGTTCGTGATCTAGGATAAGAGAGAAGCCATGGTTTTCAGGGGTAGGTCAAGGGAGTAGCAGAGTGCTGATCCAAGCAACAGGTAATAGAGCAGGAAGAGAAACAGTAGAGTTAATACGTGGAGCCCTCAGAAAAACAAGAAAGGAGATGCTAGATGACCAGTGTTTCAGGAACAATAATAAATAGCTGTTGCCCTAATAATGGAAAGCACTCTCATTAATTTTTTTGGAGGATTGGAGGAGGGTGTGTTGGGAGTGGCAGCATGCTGTGGCTGTATAGGAGTTTGGGGAGCAGAACTATTTCCATTGGTAGTGGAGGGAAATAGGTAAGGTTAGGGTAAAACAGTGTGGGGGGGATGGTATGCCTGTTTTCCAAGTTCCAAATAACTAATAAGAGCTAATAAGGAACTTTTAGAACTCATTCAATTTTAAGGTTATTAATGTTTATTTTTTTTTCAAGATTTCATTTATTTATTTGACAGAGAGCAATCACAAGTAGGCAGAGAGGGAGGGGGAAGCAAGCTCCCCGCTGAGCAGAGAGCCCAATGCAGGGCTCCATCCGAGGACCCTGAGATCATGACCTGAGCACGAAGGCAGAGGCTTAACCCACTGAGCCACCCAGGCACCCCAATAAATGTTTTAAAAATGGAATTAGTGGATGAAGATTATAATATACACCTCTATTAATATTTATAGTAACATAATAAGACTTTGAACATTTGTTTTTGTTCTAAACTTTCCCTGTGTTGTGTGACATACACACTTTTTATTGATTCCTGCTCAGGTATAAATTATAAAAAGTGGTTTTTAATCAAACCACTTAATCAAAGCTTTACATTTTCTAGAAGATGTTTTTTCAGTTCCATTGATCTTGGCCTTCCATTATATAAAGAACTTTTCAGTTCAGTAAATCAAATGAACATATGAAATTCTACCAAATTTTACTCTGTAAATTCACATTTGGGCTGAGAATGAAACCAAAGATTATCTTATAGTACTAACTGTTGTATGTAGGGTTGGTTGTATTGTTCCTTATTTGGAGAACAGTTGATACATATGTGGTTTTATGTTGCAACAAACTCTTACTCATTAATGTGACATCTGTGCTAATTCTTAAAGATTTGTAAAGTCATTTTCCAACTTCTTTGAGTCATTAAAAATAATTACTAAAATGATTGTATTTATATTAAAGAATAAGATACTTTTTTTTTCCAATTTAAAACTACCATATTGTATCATTTCCTGTTTTCCTCTTGGTTTATTATCTTTGTTCATTTGTCAAATGTTGTCCTTACTCTTAAGATTCTTTTAAAAATGTGGACTGAAAAGTATCTTAACTAAACCAAATATTGTTTATAATTTTTTTGAACTTTTGATTTGGTACTATCAAGACTTAATTTCCTTTCAAGTGATATGTCTTTACTTTGAAACCACATTAAAGAACTAATTGAATTTGTGAATTTTATGGAGACCAGTTCTATACCAAATGGAACTTTTACTTCTTTAGCTCCATTCATTCTAGTAACTTTTGACTATTGAGAAGATTTCAACTAATTGTATTATATGAAATGTGATATGGTTTAGTGCCCCCCCACCCTTTAGGCAGTTCTTACCCAGTTCCCACAGTGATGTACTAATTTTTTCTAGATCTAGAATTTAATGTTTTTCTCTAACATATATCATAATACTGTTATCTGACGTTTTCATTTCCATTTGAGTCACCTGATTATTATATACTTAAATTTGTTTTGTTATGGTTTTAGTTTTAAATGTTTTATTTACCCTAGTAAAATATTTTTACAATTTGTCTTGTTTTTAATAATAGTAAGATAACCTGTTTATCACTTTTAGCATCTTTGACTTCTATGTCAATATATTATAAGTTATAGAAACATCTTGACTTCTTCTAGTTCTGTAGCCTATTTGAAAGTCATTTTGTCAGCATTGAATTTTCTTTATATTATTGAAAATAAATGTTCTTGATTAGACTGTTCTTTTTCAAACTCTGTTAAGATAGAGAAAATATTAAATAGTTTGCATTTTTCTCCCAAGCTGATTTTTGGAATATACCTAATGTTGCAAGCTGTATAAAGCATAATTTCTACTATCAGTAAAATTCTCACTTAATTTTATTTTCCCATTCTCTTTGACATGGCTTTCTTTTCCAGTTAACTACCTTTGGAGAATGATAGCACAACTTTTCCTTAAAAGATAGTTAACTAAATTTTGAAATTTTTATAAAGAACTTAGAAACTAAACATTTTATAGTTGTTTTCTGATGTGAATGTACTATGAAAATTGTGCAAGTAGAATCTTATTCTTTCACTCTGCGGAAGAGTAAAAATTCTAGCCAACAGATTTCAGCATTGTTACAAGTTCACTAGTGTGACATGCCTTAGAAGATATCTTCTGTTTACCTGTGACCTCTCCTATGCCTTTTTTCTCCTGAGAAAAATTACCCACAGTTTTACAGTGTTATCTACAGCTTTATCTACGTATAAGTTATGAGCTCAGTTAATTTGAAGCTGAAGAATTTTACAGTTTTACCTCTCTCTTTTTTGGTTAAAGTAGTACAAAATGTCAAAAATTAGAAGGAAGGTCACAGTGGAAAATACCAAGACCATATCTGATAGCACATCCCGAAGACCCAGTGTGTTTGAGAGGCTTGGACCCAGCACTGGCAGTACAGCAGAGGTGAGTTGTCACTAGCTCAGTCACAGGGGTTATCTTTTAATCCTGTTCTTGAATACTGACTTGATTCATAAGGTGAACAGGTTGTTGTATTTTAGGAATGTTTGGTAAATTTTTAAAACTGAGTTTCATAAAGGAGTGAAGAGTAATAATTTTTATGTTTTTTTTGTCCTGATGTTTTTATTGTTTGGGGAATGAATAATGTGTCTCAGGTAGCTGGAATTTTGGTAGCATTTGTTTTAATTTTGTCCCACTAGCATCTTTTTTTCCAGAAATAAATATGAAATTTACATAGTAATATCTGTCTCTTAGACACAGTGCCGTAACTGGCTGAAGACTGGCAACTGCCTCTATGGAAACACATGTAGATTCGTACATGGCCCTTCACCCCGTGGTAAAGGTTATAGCAGCAATTATAGAAGGTAAATTAAGAACTTTGAATTGCTCGTATAATATTAGAAGATGGCTTTTGTAATTTATCTAGTATAAAAATCTGAAATACAAGCATATATTTGATCAGATTTTTCTCTTTTGGTGGTGGTCTTATCAATAGTCAAAGATCAACAAGATCTTTCTGGTTCATTTTGAGATTAATAAAATGTATGCTTTAATATTATTTGCTCAGTATTTACTGTTTTTGCCAGTAGATTTTTTTTTTATAATATATGTATGACTTACTTTCCCCACACCTAGTTATGTAGTTAAAATGATTTAAGAGCAGAATTTCATGGATTTACTTTTACTTTGGAAAGACTGTTTTTAACTCTTAAAAAAATAAAATTTAACAAGGATATAATTTTAGCTTTTTAAAATGTTCTGAATTCAGATCTTAATGACATGAGACTGTCTATTGCAACTTCTGTACATTAAAATGCATTTGCCAAATCCCTTATCACAATGTATTAATGTAAATGAAAACATGTACTTATATGTAGATAAAGGTCCTATTACCTGTTTGGGACATCTTTTTGCCTTTGATAAAGGCAAAGCTAAATGAAACTTTTCCTAATAAAGACCTTTCATTTTTCTTTCAGTTCAGTTTATGATGGTTATATTATGGTGTTAAATATGTAACGTATGTAGACGCAAAAACAGTTTAAACTTGATTGGTAAATAAATAGTTAACAAAGTCCTAAAACTGGGTGTGCTTATTGCTTTGGTTACAGCGATAGTATAAAAACTGAACATTAGCATTTGCAGATTTTTTTAAATTCTTTTTAAATGTGTGTTTGTGTATAGATTTTGAAGCTTAAGAGAATTTAAAATTCAGACCCTTAACTGACTTTCTGTTCACTTAAATGTACATTTTACTTTACTAGTGATGCTGAATACTCTGTCTTATTTGTATTTAGATTGTCATCTGTGCCTTCTATTAATGTGCAAAAACCAGTTCTTAACATATGTTTAATTATCTGTATAAATATACACTTAGGGAAAGTGTTCCAGTAATTTTAATGTTTTGTTCCTATTATTACAATACTTTTAATACATACTTTAATTCATCTGTGAAACTTATTGTTAACTGACAAAATTTTTATACAAGAGGTAATTTTAAGGAAAATGGCAGAGAAATTTATCTAAAATGGGAAAAAAATAGTGTCATTATTAGACTTAGAATAAAGGATTTTTTGTTGTTGTTTTGTGCATGTTTTTCCATTTGATAACCCCCTTTGGATTTCTTTTTTTCCTTTTTTTATAGGGATGAAAATACAGTTCATAACGTGATTCAAAGATGGAAAGAAAAGCAGTGTATTTCAGAAATGCTTTGCCACAAAATATTTAAATCATTTACTGAGCATTCATTGTATGTAGAGTACTCTGTTAGGCGCTCTTAGGGTTTTAATTAATAAAAATTTTCTTATATATATTATATGTATAAATATATATATAAATATATATATTTAATAAATTGTCTTATTATATAAAGGAGGCCAGGACACATAAGATGTACATGCTCATCATAATTATAATTTAAAACATTTAAGTACTGGTTTTTAATAATTTCCACTTTTAAACTCAGATTTACTATTAAAACATTTAATATAGTCCTGTAAAATGTGCATATAGATATTAATGAGATCCTTTAAAGTGAATTAAACTGAAATTATTTCTTCATTAATCATGTAACTTGTATTGATTGATAAAAGAATTGATTGATAACTATGACTTGAAATAGATGCAAATGTTTATGTGATTTGTTTATAGCCTTAAAAAATTATATACTTATCCTTAAAAAAATATTAATATATTATACAGTATTTTTTGGTGGCCAATGAGGGACATACCACTTCTTAACTTCTATTGCCCTTTTTAAAAGAATATTCAAGGAATACTCATTAAAGGCAATGTGTTTTCCATGTCTGCTTTGTTTTCTCACTTAATAATGGTATAAAAATAATTGGCAAGCCATTTTTCACATTTTCAGTATGAATTATGAATGCTTAGGTTTATTGAATATAAATGTGTACGATTTTCCTTAATTAAAAAGAAATCTACCGCCTAAATCTTGCTTTGAATCCTTTAATTATTTTCTGTTCTGAAATAATTTCAAACTTTAAGAAAAGTTATAAGAATAACACAGAACTCCTCTGTATCCTGTGGTTCTTGAGATGGGTAATTCTCAGTTGTTGGTGTTGCATCCAGCCACATGCATGTATACATGATAATACGGTTGCTTCTTGATTAATTTTACAACATTGTGATTTAAAACTTTATCTTCCTGCTTTTTACTTTCAAATATAACTGATACCTTTATGTGATTTTTAGAAAAACAAATTAAACTGTTAATAACAAATTCCTTTTTCTTAGCTCACATACAGTTTCTTATTCATGTCACCAGTACCTGCCACCCCATGGAATTTTAGTGTATACATTTCTGATTGTCATGGGGAGAAAATTTGTAAGTGATGCTCATATTTCCTATATATTAATATTTAAGCCAAAGCAAATTAATTGTTTTTCTGAACATTAGGAGCCACGGAAAGAAACGTTGAGATTCGTGAGTTATTTCTGTAGATATATTCTTACAAACATTATAAAAATATAGATTTTTGTTGTTTTGTTTTGTTTTTTGTTTTGTTTTTGTTTTCTGGTTCAAAGGTCACCAGAGAGGCCTACAGGGGATCTTAGAGAAAGAATGAAGAACAAGCGCCAAGATGTGGACACTGAGTCCCAGAAACGAAATACAGAGGACTCATCCTCACCTGTTAGGGTAGGAATGAATTTCCCAAAACAAAGTTAAATTTCAGTAGTGAATTATTACTTACGTTCCATTTAAGTTATTATCTTGTGTGCTAAATATATGGTAGATGTATAATACCACAGTATAATGTTTTATATGGATAATGTAATGTAGAGAAAAAAAGTCCTCTGGGAAAACTCATAATTCTCTGAATCAATCCTTGGTGGTTAAGATGAAGGGAATTGGTTAGCAGAGCTCAGGCTAACCTGTACAGAAATAGGATTTCTGTATCTTGAAGGGCATCATGAGTATCTAAAAGTATTCTTAAATTTTCAGAATTCAGCTAGCCATCATATCCTGCTTGTTTCCAAGAAAGATTGAAGTGGGTTATTGTAAACATTTAGAATTTAAATCAGTGAAAGTAAGGCATGGTGGTGACAGAAACTGACCTAGAGAACTTAAGGAAAGGGAAGCTCATGTACCCACAAAATTTAATAGTGAATTTCCTGGCAATGAAACCAAAAGAGAAATCTATTTTATGATACAGCTCATTGAATTAAAGAAGACATCAGTGTTTCAAATATGGAAATCTCGTCCTCAGCTAGTTTTTTTAAAGAAATTTATGTATATGTATTTGTAACAGTTTCACTGGGATATAATCCACATAACATACAATTTGTCAAAAAAAAAAAAAAAAAAAAACATACAATTTGTCCATTTAAAGCGTACAATTTGGTGGTTTTTTTGTATATTCTCAGAGTCATGCAACCATCACCACAATCAATTTTAGAGCATTTTCATTATCCAAAGGAAAAACCTTTAATGGTTATACCTGTATCATCTGACTGACCACCAGCCTTACGCAACCACGGTGCCACTTACTGTCACTCTAGTTTTGCCTGTTCTGGATGTTTCAAATAAGTGCAGTCGAGCAGTAGGTGGCTTTGTTTTTGGCTTGTGTCTTTCACCTACTATAGTGTTTTCAAGGTTCATGAAAGATTTTTAGGGTATATCAATATTTTAGTCCTTGTTTTTGCCAAATATTCCACTGTATTAATATATCACCTTTTGTTTACCCATTCACTAATTGATGAACATTTGGGTGGTTTCCATTTTTTGGCTTTTATGTATAACATTGCTGTGAACAGCCATAAATAGTTTTTTGAGTGACCTATATTTTCATTTCTCTTGGGTTTATATCTAGAAGTAGAATTGCTGAGTCATATACTAACTCTATGTTTAATTTTTTGAGAAACTGGTAGGTTGTTTTCCAAAGCAGTTATACCATTTTGCATTCTTTCCAGCAGCGTATGAGGATTTCAGTTCTCACATCTTTGTCAGCATTTGCTGTTACTGAACTCTTTGATTAGAGCCATCTTAATGGTTATGAAATGGTAATCTTACTATAGTTTTTGCATTTCTCTGGAGGCTGATGATATTGGACGTCAGTGATATTGAACAATAAGATGTGCTTATTGGCCATCTGCATATCTTCTCTAGAAACATGTCTTTTCAGATCTCTGCCTTTTTTTATTTTGGGTTATCTTTTTATTGTTGATTTGTAACAACTCTCTATATTTTAGATACAAATTCCTTATTTATGATTTGCAAAAATTTTCTTTCATTCTGTGGGTTATCATTTTATGTTCTTGATGATGTCCTCAAGCACAAATGTTTTTAGTTTGATGAAATCCAATTTATCTGTTTCTGTTGTTGTTTGTGCTTTAGGTGTCTTATCTAAGAAACCATTGCCTAATTCAGGATCACAAAGATTCGTGCCTTGTTTTCTTCAAAGAATCTTTGAGCTTTAGCTTTAGCTTTGATCCATTTTGAGTTAGTTTTTGTTTATGTTTCAGCCTTATTCTTTTTTATGTGGATATCTTAGTTGTCTCATAATCTTTTTATTAAAATTATTGAATTGTTTAAAGAGAAACCTTTCTGATAATTAAAGCTGCATAGAGGCTTGCTTATAACAGTTTTTGATCCTTGATTTAAAAAGCTGCATTACGGTTTTACATTATAGTTTGTAGAGACTTAAATTTGGGAACCTAAAGTAATATACTTTTAAGCTATAGTTTTCTAATGTCTGATGATACATAATACTGTTTAGAATTCTCAGATAGTAGTTCTCCGCTAGAAGAGTGTCTATATAAGAATTCTTTTGGAGGAGAGATAGCTTTTTGTGAAATACATTGCTGATACTCTATCTTTGATTTACTCAATTAGAATTTCTTGATAGGGGCTGAGCATGTGTATTGTATTTTGGAATAACCGATTAACTCAGAATAAGGAATGAACTCAATGACTTGCTGGCAATGTTTAATAGCCACTTGGGGGAAAAAAGCCATGCTTTGTAGGATTTACCAATTTCTTTGGCATAAATGTTCCCATCCTGGTCAGTTTCAAGCTAGCAAAGTGGTATCACTGAATACGAAGTTGGGAAAAATACTCGTTTTCAAACCATTTATTTTTCACACGTACACACATATAATAAATGTAATCAACCTCAAGAGTAAAATGTACTGAAATATTTAGGAAGTGAGTTTTGAATAATACTTAACTTGGTTTTTATTATTTGTGTAATTGTTAGCTTATAGGATTTAATTTTCAGTCATAGCTGTGTTTAAAAATGGCTCGTACAGTTCCTAAAAATTTAATAGTTGGCTCTTGTGAGTCATTGTGAACTGGTCCTAACACAGCACTAAATGGACTATAGTTCAAAAGGCAAACATCTAGAATTCATATTCTGAAGACATTATTTTAGGAATTTTTTTTTAACTCTGCTGTCAGTTTCCTTATCTGTAAATGGAGGCCATAGCCCTATCGTGTGTTGCTGTGAAGAAAATATATGTAAAGCAAGTAACATGAGTGGCTGATGCATGATGACTATTTAATAAATGGCCTGTACAATATTAGAATAACTCCTGGCTTTTCCTCTCTAATACAGATTGGTGTTATGCTCTTAATAGGAGATGGACATCAGCATTGGAGATTTAGGTTGTTAACAGGTGTCTAAATCTAAGTGTGTTTCTAATCATAAAGGTTTATATGTTCAGCATATCAGTTTAGTAGACAGCAGAGTTGGCCATTTCATCAAGGAACTTAAAGCCTGATTCTCACTTTCCCTAGATGAGAAAGCCCTCTAAGGTGGTGAGTATCATGCACATCATGCACAAGAGTGATCAGGTTTTAGGAAATTCCCTATCCAAACTTAGGGAAAAGTGTTAGTAAGCTAGGATACCAAGGTATTAATTATTTTGAGTGATCTGACAGGATAACAAATGCTGAGCATTTCTGTGATACATTCCTAGTGCAACACAGACATCTGTTGATCTTTATGTAATGGACTTCTATGGGAAAGTCAGATCTAGTTTAGGGGCAGCTGCAGGTTAGATAACATAGAATAGCTAAGAGAGGTTAAGGTACAAACTCACTGTAATTCTACCCCTTCTCTGCCCCTGAATTCAGCTCCACTGTGTTTGAGTTACGAGGTTGATAACCCATGATCTTGTGGGGAGATAAGTTCATAAAGAGATAAATTGTAATTCTATAGAGTATGGTAGTATGACCGAGAGAGAGGAGCAAAACCTGCAGTGGAAGGAATAAATAACTGGGGTGGGGAGCCAGAGAACCATTTCACAGAGGGACATGACATTCGCCCTGAGCGTAGGAAGGGTAGGTGGGATGAGAGAGGGGGTGGTCAAAGTTTAGAAAGAGGAGAAAACCAACACAGTAACAATGAGTAGTTTTAAAGGACTAGTGTGTTTGAGAAACTGTGAAGCTCTATGCCTAATGTATAGAAATTATAGCATGTGAATTTGAGGTGAGGGCTGAAGAGGTAGATTAGGTAGATCAGATTGTGAACAGTCTTAATGTGTCAGTCAGAGCTTGGCAAGAGAAAAGAGATTTATATGCCAGGAATCTATTATTCACAAATTCACTTCCAGACCCTGGAACTAGTAAGTTCACTTACTGAATAAATGAAAAGTGATTCTGATGTGTTGCCAGTGTTGAGAACCCCTGGTGGCCTGGGGTCTGTGCTCCACTGGGGCTGTTAAACACTTAAAATGTGGCTGGTCTGAATTGAGATGTACTATAAGTGTAAAATACATACTGAATTTCAAAGACTTAATGATGTAAAATAAAAACCAAATAGTTCATTAATAATTTTTATATTTATATGTTGGAATGACGATATTTTGGATATAGTGGGTTAAAGATGTTACCAGAATTTTAATTTTCCATTTCTTTCTCCTTTTAATATCGAAACAATAAAATCCCAAATTACATATGTACATATTATTACATATGTATCATATTTCTGTTGTAAAGGGCTGTTCTGCACAATCTGAACCAAATTTAACACAGTGGAACTAAATTTAACACAGAGTCTTGAGGTAGAGTCAGTAGCATTTGAAGACCAAAAGAATGAGTGGAGGGAACATGTTAAGCTTAACTGAGCTTTCCAGGACAATAAGTGGAGAGAGAATGAGTTGGATTGTAACCCCTTTTGTATACTAGGCTCAAATCATGGACAACTAATTTTTGACACTATTTTTAGTACTTGTGGGGATACTAATATGTTATAGTCCCTGTTGAATTTCAGTTGCATTATCTTATGTTTAACAGTTCCAGAATAACAATTAACAATAATATCACTAACGATAGTGTCACTGAGAACAGTTTAAGATTTCTTTTTAGTTCTTAGGGTATATCTCATTAGTGAAATATACCTGTGAAATCTATTAGGGATATAAAATCAAGTTATTGTATGTCAAGTCACTTGAAACAGTTCTTATCTGAGATCGAACCACAAAATTGTTACATTAGTTGGGTTGCTTCATTTAATTTTGATTTTTGTTTTAAGGCTTCTTTTTTCTTTTTGATTTTTTTTTTTTTTTTTTTTTAAGTAAGCTCTATACCTTGCATGGAGCCCATCATGGGGCTTGAACTCATGACCCTGAGAACAAGACCTGAGCTGAAATCAAGAGTTGGGTGTTTGACTAACTGACCTACCCAAGCACCCCTTCATTTTGTTTTTTAATCATAAAACATTTACATAGCTGCAAAGTTATATCTCCCAAACAGGTTACATTTTGAAAAGTCTACCTTTATCTCTTGGTTACTCTACCCTATTCTCTATCGGTAACTACTTTTAACTAGTTTTTGGATTCTCCTGCCACTTTGACACACACACACGCACACAAATATACATACACTTACATGTATATAGGTACATATACAAATTAGGGTTTATGTAGGAGTATTTTTGCTTTTTCTTAGATAAAAGGTAGCATACTGTATACATTTTTGTCATCTTGCTTTTTTTATTTATTGCTGTATCTAGAAAACTGTTCCATAGGAATATGTAGAGATACTTCTTATGCCTTTTTTTTTATTTACCAGAAATCTGTTTTATCATATTAGTAGACTTATGTAATAGTATATTCAAAAGTATTTCCAAAGATAACATTTTTAAAAAAATGAAAATAACAAAACCATGTGAAGAAAGCAAATTAACAAAAACAGACTGATGAATCACAGACCTTTACCCCTGAAGCAAATAATAAACATTATATGTTAATAAAAAAATTAACCAAAACAAAAAACCCTCCATACTGACCATCTAGATTCTAGAATATTAAGAATAACAGAGAATAATTTTTCTTGATACATATTAAATACTTTAATCAGTTGCTTAACTGCTTCTATCCATAATAGCACATCACTGGTACTTCTTGTGCCTTTTTATAGTCACATAGCACTTCATTGTATGAATGTGCCGCCTACGGTTTAACCTGCTTCTCCTGGCAGCCGTTTCAGTTAGTTCAGTCTCGCTCCCGCAGACAGAGCTGCAGTGAACAGCTTTGTGCACTTGTATTTTTGTTTTGGGAGTTTGTTTTGTTTTGTTTTTGCTTCAGTTTTTTAGTGTGTCTTAGGGAGAGATAAATCCCTTGAATGGAACTGCTGTGTCAAGGGTAAATTTCCTATGTAATTCTGCTAAATAATGACCATTCTTTCCACAGCCATACCATTTGACATTGTTGCCAGCTGACAGAGCCTGTTTCTTCTGTGCTTTGCTAGCATATGTGGTCAGATTTTTTTTTTTTTTTAAGATTTTATTTATTTATTTGACAGACAGAGATCACAAGTAGGCAGAGAGGCAGGCAGAGAGAGAGGAGGAAGCAGGCTCCCTGCTGAGCAGAGAGCCCGACGCGGGGCTCGATCCCAGGACCCTGAGATCATGACCTGAGCCGAAGGCAGAGGCTTTAACCCACTGAGCCACCCAGGTGCCCCATGTGGTCAGATTTTTAAAGTCTTGCCAATTTGATCAAAAAAATTGTGTTTGTGTAATTTTTGTTTGTGTTTCTCTTACGAGTAAAGTTGGACATCTTCCTATATTTAAGAACCTTTTTTCTGTGAATTCTGTTCATATTTCCTGCCCATTTTTTCATTTTTTGTGGGTTCTTTATTTGTAGAATCTCTATCTTATAGGGATAATAATTTTTTCATTTATGGTATCAGGTACAGGTAATTTCCTCAGTTTTTCATTTTTTAATATTTTATTTTTTAGTTTAGATATATAGCAGAATTGATGAGAATGTACAAAGGTTTCCCATATCATTTCTACCTCCACACACTCTCAACCTCCCATACTCTAAACATCCTGAACCAAAATGGTACATTTCTTTTTTTTTTTTTTTTTTTTTTTTTTGGTCAGAGAGAGAGGGAGAGAGAGCAAGCACAGGCAGACAGAATGGCAGGCAGAGGCAGAGGGAGAAGCAGGCTCCCCGCCAAGCAAGGAGCCCGATGTGGGACTCGATCCCAGGACGCTGGGATCATGACCTGAGCCGAAGGCAGCTGCTTAATCAACTGAGCCACCCAGGCGTCCCCAAAATGGTACATTTCTTAAAATTGATGAACTTTCACTGACACATCATGATCACTCAAAGTCCATAGTTTATATTAGGGTTTACTCTTGATATTACAAATTCTATGGGATTGGTCAGATGGATCAAATGACATGTGCTCACCATTATATAGTATCACACAGAGTAGTTTCACTGCCCTAAAAAGTCTCTGTGCCTTTCATCATTCTTTTCCCCTATCTCCTGGTTACCACTGTTTCTTTTACTGTTTCCAGAACTTTACCTTTTCCAGAATGCCATATAGTTGCAATGATACAGTATGTTGACTTTTTAGATTGGCTTCTTTCACTTAGTAATATGCATGTAAGGTTATCCCATCTCTGTTTATGCCTTGATAGCTCATTTCTTTTTAACATTGAATAATATTTCATTATCTGGATGTACCACAGTTCAGTTTGCTATTCATCTTTTGAAGGACATCTTTTTTTTTTTTTTTTTTTTAGATTTTATTTATTTGAGAATGAGAGAGAGAATGAGAGGGGGAAGGTCAGAGGGAGAAGCAGACTCCCTTCTGAGCAGGGAGCCTGATGTAGGACTCGGTTCTGGGACTCTAGGATCATGATTTGAGCCGAAGGCAGTCACTTAACCAACTAAGCCACCCAGATGCCCCATCTTTTGAAAGACATCTTGGTGGCTTCCAAGTTTCAGCAGTTATGAGTAAAGCTGCTACAAAATACATCCTTGTGCAGGTTTTGTGTAGACACAAGTTTTCAGTTCATTTGGGTAAAAACCAAGGAATACCGTTGTAGGATTTTATGATCTGAGTATGTTTAGTTTCTTAAATTTTAGTTTATCTAGTTGAGGAAGTTCCCCTCTATTTCTAGTTTGCTAAGACTTTTTATCACTAATGGGTGTTGGAGTTTGTCAGATGCTTTTATTGGATATCCATATCAATGGATATGATTTTGTCAGATGCTTTTACTGGATAGCCATATATATGGATATGATCCTATGATTTTTTTTTGCTAATCTCATGTGATGGATTACATTAATTGACTTCTGAATGTTGAACCAGCTTTGCATACTTGGTATAAATCTCATTTGGTTGTGTTGTGCAATTCTTTTTATATGTTGATGGACTTGATTTGCTAATATTTTCAGGATTTTCACATCTGTGTTCCTGAGAAGTATTTGTCATTGCAAGAAAATTGAAATGTCTTTGTCTTGTTTTCGTATTAGGTATTTATGCTGGCTTCATGGAATGAGTCAGGAAGTATTCCCTCTCCTTCTAGTTTCAGAAAAAGATTAGAGAATTGCTGTAGTTTCTTTTTTAAATGTTTGATAGAATTCACATGTGAATCCATGTGGGCCTAGTGCTTTCTGTTTTGGAAGGTTATTGATTCAGTTTCTTTACTACATATAGGCTTATTTAGATTATCTGTGAGTTATGACAGATTGTCTTTTTTGAGGAATTAGACTATTTCATCTGTTTATCAAATTTATGGTCATGGCATGTTCATTGTATTCTTTTATTATCCTTTTGAAATCCTTAGGATTTGTAGTAATGTCTCCTTTTTTGTTTCTACTATTACTAACTTATGTCTTTTCTCTTTCTCTCTTTCTTATTTAGCCTGATTAGAGGCTTATCAATTTTATTTATCTTTTTGAAGACTGACTTTAGGTTTCATTTATTTTTTTTCTCTATTGATGTCCTGTTTTCAATTTCATTGATTTCCACTCTAATTTTTTTTATTATTTATTTTCTTCTTACTTTGGATGTAATTTGCTCTTCTTTTTCCAGTTTTTTAAAATGAGAACTTAGATTATGGATTTTAGATCTTTAGAAATGCTGTAAATCATTCTTCAAACACTGCTTTCACTGCATTCTATAAAATGTTGATAGGTTGTATTTCATTTTCATTGTTTTAAAGATTTTATTTACTTAGAAAGGGTGAGTGCATGTGCTTTCATGGGCCGGGGGAGGGACAGAGAGCGAGAGAATCAAGCAGACTGTGCTGAGCATGGAGCTGCACCTGGGGCTTGATCCCACGACCTTGAGATCATGTCCTGAGCCAAAATCAAGAGTTAGATTGCTCAACCAACTGAGCCACCCATGCACTCCTCATTTTTATTTTATTTAGTTTGAAATATTTTTAAATTGTTCTTGAGATTTTTTTCTTTGACCCTCATGCTAATTAGAAGTGTGTTGCTTGATCTCCACATATTTAGGGTGTTTTCAGCTATCTTTTTGTTACTGATTTCTAGTTTAATTCCATTGTAGTCTGAAAGCGGAGATTGTGTGATTTCTGTTCTTTTAAAAGTGTGTTTTATAGTTGAGATCTGTTTTGTTGAATGTCCCATGTGAGCTTGAGAAAAATGTGTATTCTGTTGTTGTTGGATGAAGTAGTCTATAGATGTCAGTTGTTTCCAGTAGATTGATGGTGCTTTTGAGCTCAGCTATGTGCTTACTGTTTTTCTGCCTGCTGGATATATCCATTTTTGACAGAGGGGTGTTAAAATCTCCATCTGTAATTGTGATCATTTCTTCTCTTTACAGTTGTATATCAGTTTTTACCATACATATTTAACACTGTGTTATTAGGCACATATAAGTTAAGGATTGTTATGTCTTCTTGAAGAATTGACCCCTTTATCATGACATAATGTCCCTTTTTGTCTGTGGTAACTTTACTTGCTCTGAAGTCTGCTCTGTTATTAATGTAGCTACTCCCACTCTTTTGATTAATACTAGCATAGTATATCTTTGTCCATCTCTTTCTTTTTACTCTGTATGTGTCTTCATATTTAGGGTTGTTTCTTGTAGACAACATGTATTTGGGTCTTGTTTTTTGGTCCACTCTGACAGTCTCTGGTTTGTTTGTTTTTTAAGATTTTATTTACTTGCGTAAGAGCATAAGAGAGAGCACAAGCTGGGGGTAGGGGCAGACTCCCCGCTGAGCCAGGAGCCTGAGTGGGGCTCCATCCCAGGACTCCTATAATCATGACATGAGCTGAAGGCAGCCACTTTACTGACTGAGTCACCCAGGAGCCCCTGACAGTTTCTGTTTTAATTGATGGAGTCCTTTGATGTTTAAACGAAGTATTGATATAGTTGAATTAATGTCTGTTATATTTGTTAAAGTTTTCTATTTGTTACCATTGTTCTTTGTTCCTATTATTTTGTCTTCTGCTCTTTGTGCCTGTTGTGGTTTAAATCACACATTTTATATTATTCCAGTTTTCTCTCCTTTTCTAGCATATCGGTTTACTTATTTTTACTTTTTTTAGTGGTTGCACTGGAGTTTGCAGTGTAAGTTTACAACTAATTCAAGTCCTTTTTCAAATAAGACTGTAGTGCTTCACAGATAGTCCAAGTACTGTATAATAACAAAATATTACTCATTCTTTGCTCTGAAATATCATAAGTGATATTGGGATTTTCTGCTTTTTTAAGGTTTAGTAGAATTCCCATGTGAAACCAACTGAATCTGGTACTGTTTTATGAAGAGTTTTTAATGGAAATTTTGACTTCATTGAAGTCAGTTTTGTTAAATTGTATTTTTCTAAAAAATTATTTCCTCTGGATTTTTAAAACTGTATAGAGTTGTGTGCGGAAATCTCATGTTTTCCTTTATTTCTCTTTGTTCTAGTACCTGTTTTTACTTTGTTATATCTGATTTTGGATATTTGTGCTTTTCTCCTTTTTCTTGTTTAGCTTAGCCTATGTTTTTTAGTTTTTGGTTTTGGTTTATTGTTTTTTGTTTTTGTTTTTAAAGAGTTAGCTTTTGAATTTATAGATTAGTTCTTTTTCTAATATGTGTGTTTTTTCTTTTATTCTTTCTTTGGTTTATTGTATTTCTTTTCTTTGTCGAACTGGTTGAGCATTTATTTTCACTTGATTTATATTAGTATCTAATGCTTTAAAGTTTGATAAATGGTTTAGCTGAATTTATGGATCTTATATGTCATGTTTTCATTATCATTATTTTCGTAATTTTTCTCTTTAGATTTGGATTTCATCTATGATCCAATAATCTTTTAATTACATGTTTTGCATTTTCAGGTTGAAGAACTTTTTGTTCGTGTGTGTTACTTTGATTTAGAAAGTAACTACTATGTTATTACTCTTTATATTTCTATTTTTTTAACTTAAATGAGATTTTCTTTGTGACTTAAGATGTGGTCAGTTTATCTGAATTTTCCCTGTGTGCTTGAAAAGGAGGAGTATTTTCTGTTTTTTTCGTTACCAGGTTCTAGAATATCTCTAAAACATCGTTATTTTGATCTTCTGTATTTTTAATATATCTTTGCCTACTTGATCTCTTGGTTTGAGAAGACCTTGTTGAAGTATCTTAGTGGTATGTCTCTGTCTACTTTTCTCTAAATCTCTTATACTTTCTGCACTTCACTGCTGTATTGAGTGCATAGATACAAAGATAATAACTGTTCTCTTTTCATTATAATTTTTTTTAAAGCAGTGTTTAGAAATGACTTGAGTTTGGTTATCTGTTGAATGTTCTTTAAAGTATACAGTCTTACTTATTTGTGGTGCTGTGTATAATGGAACAAGATAATATAATTTTTGTTATTATTTCATAAGAGAAAATCTCCATTAACCCTATTTAGGGGGTTTTCTTCAGTAGTTACAAATTATAGTACAGTTTCCCCAGTATAGATCTACATTTCTTTATTCTCTGTGTTTCTGTAATAGTGAAAGGATCTGAAATTGTACGTCTTTGAATAATTTGAAATTTTAAAATGTCTGGTTGTAGCTATTCTAATAGCTATAAACTGAGCTGAGTTTTGGGGCTAATGTTCAGGCCAAAAATCAATGAACCATTGTTCATTTTTTAAAGTTTTTAACCCTTCATCAAAAGTGTCCAATTGAGAAGTTTAATGAAAACATTAAGGTGAGAACCATAATCTCAATAGTAGTTTTTTCCAGTTGTTAATAGTTTTTTTTTTTTTTTAAAGATTTTATTTACTTATTTGACAGAGATCACAAGTAGGCAGAAAAGCAGGCAGAGAGAGAGAGGAGGAAGCAGGTCCTGGGATCATGACTTGAGCCGAAGGCAGAGGCTTTAACCCACTAAGCCACCCAGGCACCCCTTGTTGATAGTTTTGATATGATATGTGGTAATAAATTACAAAGAAGAAAAATTTGGATTAACATTAATTGTAGAGCTTCTGACAGAAAATGAAGAATTCACTAATGACATTAGTGTTTTGTGAAACTAAGTGTATTTTTAGAATATTAGGGTTTGGAATCATTGTTCTCTTTTTTTAAGCTTTTTAAAGATTTTAAAGATTTTAGATTTTATTTATTTTAGAGATAAAGAGAGTGGGAGTAGTGGGGAGGAACATGGGAGAGGGACAAGCAGACTTTTGAGCACAGAGCCTGACATGCGGCTTGATGCCATGACCCCAAGATCACGACCTGAGTGGAAATCAAAAGTTGGATGATTAACCAACTGAGCCACCCAGGTGCTCCTGGAATCATTATTCCTTAAAAATAAAAGACATTAAAAAAAAGAAAAATTCTTGTGTTTAAAAACTTGATATTCTTTAATATAACAGAATTATTACTAATTATAATAATTGTATATTATATATAATAATTATTAATTATTACTAGTATAATAGAATTATTACTATGAAAAGAGGTTTAGGCTAGTAATGGACAAATTTACAGTTGTTTTAAAGTGGATATTAGTACAAGGGGAGAATTTCATTGGTCTATAAGTAATTGAGTTATTCTTTGACTAAATAAATGTTCTGTGATAATTTTTATCTATTAGTCTCAAAGGAAGTTTCTCCAAGAATTTTGGAATGATGTGAGGAAATGTAATGAGATTATATAGGACAAACGGAAAAGGTAGTTGAAATAGATTTTTTTTCCTCTTCGCATCTTCTTTATCTCATCTAATACATAATAATACTGTTCCCTGTCATTAACAAAGAACAAACTTGTGTTAGGGATAAATAGACTTCATTTTAGGAACAAAATGTCAGTTGTACTAGTATGGTCTAGGATAGCTTGATCTCACCAATGGTTGTGGGTAAGTCCAAAGGAGAAAGAGTTGGCTGTATTTCAAACAACAGACATTGTTAAAGAATTGTTAGTCTTGTTAAGAATTGTTATTAATCTTGGGGTGCCTGGGTATCAGTTAAGCATCTGCCTTCGGCTCAGGTCATGATCTCAGGGTCCCTGCGTGGCAGGGAGCCTGATTCTCCCTCTCTCTCTGCCACATTCCCTGCTTATGTGGGTGTGCCCGTGTGCCTGCTCTCTCTCTCTCAAATAAAATCTTTAAAAAAAAAAAAAAAAAAAAAGAGGGGCGCCTGGGTGGCTCAGTGGGTTAAAGCCTCTGCCTTTGGCTCAGGTCATGGTCCCAGGATCCTGGGATCGAGCCCCACGTCGGGCTCTCTGCTCAGCAGGGAGCCTGCTTCCCCCTCTCTCTACCTGCCTCTCTGCCTACTTGTGATCTCTCTGTCAAATAAATAAACAGAATCTTAAAAAATAATAATAATTTTAATTATTATAATAATATATTATAATAATAATTATAATAATATTTCAGCACTATTATGGTTTATATACTTTATATAAATTTATATACTATATATAAGTTTATATACTTTATATATAGTATGTAAATTTATATAAAGTATATAAACTTATATATAGTATATAAATAATATATATATACTATATATAAATTTATATACTATTAATAGTATATATGGTTTATATACTTTGAGGGCCCTCCCACTACAGTATCCTGGATAAGTGACAACAAACACATTTTAAATGCATTGCTGCTTTCTCAAAAATGCAAAACAGCAGCAAAAACAAAGAAACACTAACAGGGAATTGAGACCAGGGATTAAGTAGCAAACTTGAAAGCTAGTGGTGACCTAGAAACTTTTATTAGTATTAGAACTGGTCAGAGCCTTTGGTCCATCTGTGGGGAGAGAGCTGTTGAACTGAAGGATGGAGCTGAAGAATTTATCCAGAATACAATACATAAAGACAGGGTTATAGAAAACGTTGAAGAGATTTTAAAATGTGAGGGAAATACTTAGAAAATTTGATGTACCTCTCAGTTGGAACTCCAGGAAAAAATAGAATGTAGGAGAGTCAATATTGAAAGAAATAGTGCTGTGAATTTTCTGTAATTGATGAGACAAAGCTGCAGCAGATACAGAAAACACAATATACATCAAGTAGAATATTATTATGCAATTGCAAAATACCAGAGTTACAGAAAATATTAGAAATACCCCAAGAAAAAAAGCTCCTACAAAGGAGCAACAGATTGATATCAATAGAAACGGAAGCCAAAAGACAGTGGGATCTTTCCAATATTTCCAAAGTGCTAAGATAAATCTGTCAACCCATAGCTGTATACCCAGTGAAATTATTTTTCAAGAATGTAGATATAATACAGATATTTTCAAATAAAATTGAAAGCGTTGAGTACTAGGAGACCTTCACTAAGTAGAGAATATCTAAAAAGATATATATCAGGAAGATAGCAAATGACCTTAGAAGGAGGGTCTGAAATGTGAATAATAAAGGTGAACAGAGAAAATGTTTACTGGGTTGGACAGTCTGTTTTGTATGGCCTTTGAAGTTGTCCAAAGTGTGGCCTTACACTTTGAAGAGGTGAGGTATACTACCAAAAGTGTAGTGTAAATTGCTTTGAACTCTCTGTAATCCATTCCCTCACTTTTTCCTTTTGTATCTGCATTGTGTTTTGGGGGAATTGACCCTGGTTCACTGCTGGGGCCTGATTAGTTTGATTCAGTCAAAGTAATCCCATTCTCCTTGCTAATTCAGTTGATTCAGGAACCAGGCCTAAATCATTTCTCCTGTGATCATTACCTTGGTTGGTCATATGGCTGAAGTTGGCCTACTCAAACTGAAGGAAAGAATTCTTATTTCGTGATTGAGGGAGAGGCATGTGGGGAGAACCTAAATGGCTTCTTATTATGGTAAAAGAAATATGCCTTATCATGGTAAAAGAAATAATGAGAAGTCAACATTAGGAATAGCAAAGCTGTAAGATTGGAAGAACACTAGAAAGTTTGATCTCTAATGATTTCAGTATATTATTAAATCACCGAGCCCTGAAGTTTTCTCTGTTTTATGTGAGATTATAATTTAAATTTACAGTTTATAAACTTACAGTATCTTACTTAAGCTCCACCTGAAACTTAGCCGGCAAAGCAACTTAGACTTCATTAATACAAGTATAATTTCAGTTCTACACCAGGAGAAATAAAAGCCATATGCTGTATACTGCTCTGACAAGACTAGATTAATATTAGTTACCACATTTTATTGAAGTACATTGGTAAATTAGTATGTCCAGGGAAGATGACAGAGTGAGGAAGAACGTGAAAATCCTGAGATGTTAACATATGATCGATATGAACTGTAGCTTTCTTTGGCCTGGTATGAGAAGATGCTGAAGAGATTTAATAATGCTGGTGTTCACATATTCAAAGGACTGTCGTGTGAAAGAAGCATTAGATTTATTTTTACATGATCTAGATGTCAGAACTGATTCTAATCAGGAAGAATTCTGGAAAGGTGTAAGAGTTGCAATCAGTAGAAGAAAGAATGTTTTAATACTCAGAGCTGTCTGAAAATGGGGACAAAGGATGCAGCAGTGAAGAGCTATCAGCGGAGGTGTAGAGAGTAAATTTTTTTTCTGAAATTCTTCTAACAGGACTTTCATAACTATATAGTATTAAAAAATTTTCTACATAGGGCAAGAGGAGGTTGAATTATATTATTTACAAAGACCCCTAGCCTTTAATTATTCTGGTTGCTAATCCAGTTGTTATAATACTGGTTTTCAACACTTAACCTCAGTACTTCTTTTTTAAAGTACTTCTTTTTGGTAATGCCTGCTTACTATCTAAAAACAAAATTCATAGTGAATATTATCTGTCCATACATATAATGTTTAAGGAATAAGTGTCAATGTAATATAAAATGAAAATAAAGTTAAAGTCCACAATCATTTATTACATTTCTGAAATCTAAGAAATTTTTAAAACCAAACATGTTTCCTAAGTTAGGCATAGATTTATTTGATAGCAAAATCTGATTTTAATTGACATGAGGCTAATTATAGTCTTTATACAATTGGCAAATTCATGTTGTGCTGCAAAAATGTTCGTATGTTTGATCACAGGATGTTTCTCCAGACCCTACTGGTGGTGTTACTTAATATACTTTGAAGCCAAAAAAGTTCAGAATTCTTAAAATATCTCATCCCAGCAGTACTGGCTGAAATATTTTAGTTCATTAACAGATATTTCAACATGTACATCTTCTGGGATGGCTAATTTAGAATGCATAATAAAGTAATCAAACAGCCTGATTAATATGTTTGCATTTAAAAGAAATAAGATGACAAGCTGTTCTCTTCAAGAGTTGAGAGCAGGCCATGCTGTGCTACATGGAATAGGGAATACCAGACCCTGTTTACTTGAATATGATAAAGGGAGAAATAACTGACAAAGGAATAACATGCCTAACCAAATTATGCCTAAACATTGTTTGAATTGGAAAAAATGGGGAAATGTGACATTTTTTAAAATGATCTGAGCTGCCTTAATAATTGTTACCAAAATAATTCCCATATTTTGGTAGTGACAAAATATTAGAAAAAAATGTATCTTCTAACTTGAATGAGATTCCATTTTTATTAAAGCCTATATTCAGTCTCTAGTACTTAATAACACAAGTCATATATGATTTCTGAGGACAGTATTAAAGTCATATTAAAAGACAAGAGCCTTTAAAAAAAAAAAAAAAAAAAAAAAGAAGGACACCTGGGTGGCTCAGTCAGTTAAGCGTCTGCCTTCAGCTCAGGTCATGATCCCAAGGTCCTGGAATGGAGTCTTGCATGGGCTTCTTGCTCAGTAGGGAGCCTGCTTCTCCATCTGCCTGCAGCTCCCCCTGCTTGTGCGCTCTCTCCTTTCTCTGACAAATAAAATCTTAAAAAGGGGGGGGGGGCAGCTTAAAATTACATAGTTTTATTATATAGGGTGAATATTTTGAAATTTATGTAAGATATTAATGAAATTTTTTAAGATGATTATATTTTTGGTTCTAAATCTTTAAAATATTCTCTTACACACTTGCAGGTTATTTATTTTGCAGTATCAGCACTATGGCTCTGAAACCCTTTTTTTCAGCTAAGTTAGTATTCAGATATTACATGATACTTTGGGAAACAATATATTTTTCAGTAATTTGGAGATAACTTTCTATAGATTTTTGATATAACTTGTACTGATTTATATTTATAGTGAGTTTAATCCCCAGAATGTTCAAAAGTTGCATGGGGGTGCATCTGGGTAGTGTAGTCAGTTAAGTGTCCAACTCTTGATTTCAGCTCTGGTCTTGATCTCAGGGTCCTGAGTTCAAGCCCCACATTGGGCTCCACACTGGGTGTGGAGCAAAAAAAAAAAAAACATGTTGAATGGGATAGAGAATAGTTCATCACTGATACTCTTTAGAATATAACTTAAGAATAAAAGTAGATCATGTTCCTTTTTTCCTTTTGATTTATGTATAAAGTGGATTAACCCTTCCTTCCTTCCTTTCTCTCTCTTTCTTTTTCTCTCTCTTTCTCTCTTTTGACCTCTTACCATTTTTCCATGGCTGGTTTTACTCTTGTAGACTCTTTTATAATGACTTTTGTCCACCTTTATTGTTTTACAGCAGCCATATATGTCATTAAGCTAGTGATAACAGCATGACTTTATACTTAAATATGTAAAATTAGGGGCAATTATAATTTATACTGGAGTTCTTTAAAAAGAAGACTTCATAGAGAAATTAATTTGTGTTTTAAGCAGCCCTGTTTTGTTTTTGATAATGCCCAGAAAGAACTTTTAACAATTAACCTTTTTGTGTTAGTTTGTTTTATAGGCAGGATTTAAAGTGTTAATAAAAGTGAGACACTGTGGTAGGAAGGTAACAATTCCATAACAATGGTTACTTTATTTTCTTACCACTTAAAATGTTGTTTGGAGGTTTTGTGTAATAGGATATTTAGTTAAATGTTATCAGCTGAATTACTACTGTCCTGTTTTGTCCATAGGGTACTGTTAAACTTGGAATAAAATGTAGATTTTCTGTTTTTTAGCTTCAGTATAAGGACTAATTTGCCAACTGTTTTAGCTGCCATTTTGGTTTCCTCAAAGTAGGGAAAAATCTTTTTTAAAAAGCATTTATAAAATTATCAAATGAGTTTGGATTTATCTAGGCATATAGGAAAATGATGTTACATTAGTATATGACAAGTTTTAGATCAGTAATTCTTTTCTGAGGGTCTACTATGAATAATGCAGCCATTTTTTAGTCCTTATTTAATATAGTCAATCCTTTTGTTTATTTTATGCATTTTGAATAGTTTTCCCTTAGAGACTTAGAAATAGAAACTTAGTATGTTGTGGACTATCCAGCCCTTATTAGACATTTACATTGTATCTTTTGAAATCTCAGTCACTCTTTCTTTTTACCACATTGCTGTTCTTTAATAAAATAGTGCTCATTGCTGTACTACACTAGACCTTGTCAGTTTTTCTACTTAGTGGGTGAGTGATTATCTGCAGAACAGATGAAAAAGGATGAGGCTAGAAATATTCTGTATTATAGTAACTATCTCATAATTTTTTAAAATATAGTAATCTGTATGTATGTGTATACTTTTTAGAAAGAATCTTCAAGAGGGAGACATAGGGAAAAGGAAGACATAAAAATCACTAAGGAGAGAACTCCAGAAAGTGAAGAAGAAAATGTAGAATGGGAAACTAACAGAGATGGTGAGTTTCAAAAAATCTTTGTTTATATCGTCAATTTATTGATTATTTACTTTGTAGATTTTGGGGGGCTTCAAAACACCTTTCAGCTGTGATCTCCTTGTTGTTTCAGAATCATCTTACTGCCTTGTTTCTACCTTACTGAGTTAGAATACAGAAAATGGCCTATGGTAGTGGAACAAAGGCAGAGAAAGCTGTTCACTGCATTTTTCAACTTCCCCATCCTTTTTTCCCCCTAGAGCTATATTGGGCAGCATCACAGTCCTTTGAAATTGTATTACTTTTCTGAATCTTTTTAGTTCCTCAATACCAAGGTTAAAATTAAATCTAAATTTTGTTTGTTTCACATAAAATATTAAAATGAAATTTTTAAATCTTAAGGATCTGGGAAAATTGTTTCCAAGAAATTTTGTAGACTTTCATCTTTCAGAAGAAATCCAATTTGGATAATTGAGACCAGGGATTTGTTGTTGAAAAATAGCAAAATCATCTTTGCATCATTGTCTTAACAAATTAGCATTTGTTTTCCACACCATGAATTTTCTCTCCTCTTCTTCACTTCTGTGACCTTCTGAAGGTGAGCACTATAGCCTCACACTATCAAATATAGAGAAAGAGAACTCATATTTGTTGAATGCTTTGGGTGTTCTGGGTATTTTAATATAATTTATGTTATTATTAATTCAGTAGCTTTGTTATTCTTCTTACAGATGACAAAACTAAAGAGTATACGAATTTAAGCACCTTCCTTAGCAGTAAAATGAAAACTTAGACCAGGGGTTAAAAAATAATAGCTTGTGGGCTAGCCACCTGTTTTTGCAAATAAAGTTTTGTTGGAACACACCCATGCCCATTTGGTTACTTATTTTCTGTAGCTGCTTTTCAGCTACAGTGAATGAATGGACATCTGTGAGAGCCAAGAGCCTGTAAGCCTACAACTTTTACTGTTACATTTGAGAACAATGTCTGAGGATTTATATTCTCATATGTGAAAAGTGTGCCAACTGCCTCTCCCATAATTTGAACATCAGTATTTTTTAAGGAAATCCATTCCATCTTGGGACAGTATTGTCTACTTAAAACTTACTCCTAAAAATAGATAAGAAACTTCCCTATGATTAGTTTATTGGACTTTCATAAGCCAATTTAATAACTCCTACAAAATAGCAGTAGAAGCAGCTAAAATGTCCCATCATAGTTAATTAAGTAGTTAATATAGTGAAATAAAATATTACAAAACTTGACTGTTAAAGGTTGGGCAGTGAACTTTTCCTAAGTGTGAAAGGATTAACTCAACACATTCAGCATTCTTTTCATTTTAGTTATTTGTGTATAAAAAACACTCTGAAATGTACTGGATACTTCTTATCTTTAAAAAAAAAATTTTCTCTATTCCCGTTTAAAAGATTTGGAAAAGCCCAAGACAGTACTCTCTTCATTTTCGTAATAGCTGTTTCAAACCCTCCCATAGTTTCCGTCTGCTCTTTACTAGGCAGAGACGATGCAACTCACGACCCACTAACACCCTCAACTTCCTGCTACCATACTTCCAAATTAGTCTTCTTTCCCCCCCCCCCGAACTTTACTATTTCCTCTTTGTTTCTGTGTAAGTAGCCTCCCTTCTGTATAAGGTTGTGTTTTCCTATATTCTGGATCCGAGTTCCTCCTCCCTCTGCAGTCTTGTTCATTTAGCATACATTCTCTTTTGTATCTTTAACATATCTTTTCCTCTTCTCTCCATGTGACTTTTCAGCCATCACCCTGCTTATCCCCACTTTACAACTAAATTCTTTTTTTTTTTTTTTAAGATTTTATTTATTTGACAGAGAGAGCACAAGTAGGAAGAGCGATGGGCAGAGAGGGAGAAGCAGGCTTCCCGCTGAGCAGAGAGACCCCGACACAGGGCTTGATCCTAGGATCCTGGGATCGTGACCTGAGCCGAAGGCAGTCGCTTAACCAACTGAGCCACCCAGGCGCCCCTACAACTAAATTGTTGAAGTAGTTCTGTAACTTACTGTCTTTCTTTTTCACCTCAGTACTTAACTCAGTTTTCTGACCCATGTCTACACTAGAACTGTTCTTCAAAGTTACTAATAACCTCCCCTTTGCTAAGTGAATGGAGACTTCCTTGTCTCTCTTCTATAATCTCTCTGCAGCATTTGAGAGCCTTTGTCTTCCAAAAGCACTTTCCTCTGGGATTTCTCCTACCTCTCTATCCCTCTTCAGGTTTTCTGTCTTCCTTTGAAGCCCTTCAGTCTTCCTACAAAGATTCCTTATATTTTAACTATCTTTTAAATGTTGATTCCCAAGGCTTTGCTCTAGACTGTTATCTTTAAAAAAGAAAACCAAAATGATTTTGCTTCAAGAGCCTTTTATATACAAAATTCCTTTAAAAGGTGAGTAGATGCCTTTATTTAGTTTTACATGTAAAATATACACATGGCTATTTATTATCGTTTCTCTTGATTACAACTCAAAGGTTTTGGACATTTATCTCTCTATATTAAAAATAGGCTTGAAGGCATATTGATGAATGGATTTAGCCATCTCAATCCCCAGATAATGAGACTGTGAACTAGTTGCACAGGCTTTCCTTCTACATTTTCAGTCTAAAGTGAATAGCAATTTTAGCTAGACTCAGAAGAAATTGCTCTATACCAATATTCTCAAACTTTCTGGTCTTAGGACACTTTTTAGTTTAAAGGATCCAGACAGCTTTTCTTTCTTTCTTTCTTTCTTTCTTTCTTTCTTTCTTTCTTTCTTTCTTTCTTTCTTTCTTTCTTTTTTTTTTTTTGTTTTTGTTTTAAGATTTATTTATTTGAGAAAGGGGGAAGAGAAAGCGGGCACAAATAGAGGGCAGGGGGAGAGGAAGAGGGAGTCTTAAGCACATTCTGTGCTGAGTGTGGAACCCGACGAAGGGTTCAGCCACCCTGAGGTCAGGACCTGAGCCAAAACCAAGAGTTGGATGTGTAACTAACTGTACCATCCAGGCACCGCCCCCCACAAACAACTTTTGACCTGGTGGATTATCTGTTTCAATTCTTAACATATTAGAAATTGAATCTGAGATATTTTTTTTTGAGAAATTTTAAAAATATTTATTTATGAACTTGGCTAACAATGATAGTAATAAACCTAGGATATACCTTTACAAAAAATAGATATGTTTTGCAAATTAAAAATAAAAGTTACATGGAGGAACAGTGTTTTACATGTTTTTGTAAGTCTTTTTAACATCTGGCTTAATAGAAGACATGGATTTTCCTGTTTCTGCATTCAGTCTGTTAAGAATATTGCATATTATGTGACTTTTGGGAAACTCCACTGTATACTCAGGAAAGAAAAAAAAAACAGTCAAATAATATAGTGCTATAGAAATATTTTTTATCTTCTGAAACTCCCAGAATTATCTTGGGGTTCCCAGAAGTTCTCAGACTTCTCTTTGAGAACCACTTGTTTCTAGAAGCAGCTTCTGCTGTCAGTTGTTTTCCCTTTGCCTGGCCCACCTTTTCTCAATTTTAATTTTTCCCTCCAGATGAAACGTGCTTTTAGGGCATTATTAGCATTTATGTATTAATGACTCTAATATCTAGAGCTCTCAGTTAAGGATCTATCAGTTGGATATCTCCATCTGAGTTCCTTATCTTAATAGTACCACTTTCCTACTAGGTCCCCCAAAGCCTGGGAATCATTATTTGATACTCCATCCCCTCAACCTAGACATTTATAGAGTTCTGACATTTCTACCTACTGAACAC
This sequence comes from Lutra lutra, assembly GCF_902655055.1. NCBI lineage: Eukaryota > Metazoa > Chordata > Mammalia > Carnivora > Mustelidae > Lutra > Lutra lutra. The sequence goes on from NC_062280.1 coordinate 143,667,485, forward strand.
CTTTCAGAACCATCTATTTTTCTACATGACTATTAATATTTTGGTTACTAAGATATTTGTTTAATGCCTTCAGATATATTTTACCAAAATAACCTGACCTCATGCCTTGAGGTTAATCTTATCTCCTAATTCTTCTCCACTTGAAAGTCAGAATAATCTTTAAAAAAATTTTTTTACTAAAGTGTAGTATACATTCAGAAGAGCATATGATTCAGTGTTCATGAACTTGTATAGTCAGCACCCAAATCAATAAATAGAAAATTGATAGTATCCTGTCAGCCTCCTTTGTTCCCTTTCCACTCACTACCTCCCAATCTCCACCTCTCAAAGGTAATTCCTGCCCTGATTTCTACTACCATCGGTTAGTTTTTGTCTGTTTTTGAGCTATGTATAAATGGAATCTATAGCAGTACTCTTTTTATGTTTAGCTTCTTTTACTTACAGTATATTTTTTAGATTAAACCATATTATTTAATGCACATATAGTTCATTGTTATTGCTATATAGTATTTCATTGTATGAATATACCATAATTTATCCATTCTACTGTTGATAAACATTTGAGTGATTTCCAATTTCGAGCTGTTATGGCTTAAGTGCTATTATTATTCTTAATCCTATCTTTTGCTAAGCATGTACCTACCCATTTCTCTTCAGTTTATGCCTGGGAATTGCTGGGCCACACAATTTGCATATGTTCCTCTTTAGTAGATAATTTTAAAATGGTTGTTGTTTTTTATGGTATTTTTTTGTTTTTTTCATCTTAGCCATTCTGGAGGTTTGTGCTGGTATCTATTGTGGTTTCAGTGTGCATTTCCCTAATGACTAATAAAGTTTTGAACTTTTTCACATTTACTGATGAATGTATAATTTGTTTTATAAACTGTGTGTTCCAGACTTGCCTATGCTGTTGTATTACATGTTTTTAATTGTTGAGAATTCCTTTTATATTTTGGATGTAAGATCTTTATTAGTTATATGTATTCCAGATTTCTTCTACTCTGAGTCGCAGAATGCTCTTATGAAAGAATAAATTGCTTCACTTCATTCCTCTGTTTGAAATCTGGATTTCCCGGGGCACCTTGGTGGCTCAATCGGTTGAGTGTCTGACTCTTGGTTTTGGCACAGGTTGTGATCACAGGTCATGGGGTGGAACCCCACCTTGGGCTCTGCATTTGGTGGGAGTCTGCTTGAGATTCTCTATCCCTCTCCTTGCTGGGCATGTGCCTGCATATTCTCTCTCTGTCTCTCAAATAAATAAATAAAATCTTTTTAAAAAAATTGGATTTCCCATTTCCTTCAGGATCAAGTACAAATTCTTATTTTATGGAACTTTTCATTATCTGGTTGCTTCCTATATTTCCAGCACCTGACTCCCAAGTCTGTGTTTTTTATTTTTATTTTATTTATTTTTATTTATGTTATTTATTTTTATTTTATTTATTTTTATTTATACTTAAAGTTCCTCTTATTTATTTATCATAGGGACTAGTGCAGTTACATAAAAAGCAAAAGTATCACTGCAGGAGAAGAGAAAATATATGAACATATTTTGGTAATCTTAGAGGTGGATACATTCTTCTGAAGTTAAGGATAAAACCCAGAAGCCTTATTTGGGTACATAAAGATTTAAATATTCTATATAACTAAACTGTAATTTAATAATTAAAAGTATCACCATAAGAAAATATTTGACATGTTTAACGTGTAAGAATATGGCAAAAAAAACTACGTAAACATAAAACGAACTTCCACAAATACAAGAAAAAGATAGTCCAGTTAAAAAATGGGCAAAAACCAAACGTTAGATAATTCATAGAGGAAATAGAAGTGGTCAGTAAATGCTCAGGTTCACTACAGAAGAAAGCCAATGAAAATAAAAAAGGTAGCCTTTTTCACTCATCAGACTGATAAAAATGAAAAGTACTAATATTATGAATTGGGAATTTCCATTGGTAAAATTACTTTTGAGTGCACTTTGGCAATATTAAAATAAAATTATGCTTATCCAGCAAATCTAATTTAAGAAATCTGTCCTAAAAAAATAAGCTGCACTTGTGAATCAGGGAGGCTGTCAGAATGTCCACAGAAGTCTTATTTATAGAGCAAAATATTGAAAACAAACAATGTGTGTCAGAGGGAACCGATTAAATAAATTATAATATGTTCATATCATGAAATGGGTTACAGATGTTAAAATGAAAATGGTTGATCTCTGTGCATGACATAGATTTTTTTTTTTAAGATTGTATTTATTTTAGAGAGAGAATGAGTGCAAGTGGTGGAAGGGGCAGAGGGAAAGAGGATCTCAAGCAACTCTGCACTGATTGTGGAGCCCGTCAAGGGCTCCATCCCTGGACCCTGAGATCATGACCTGAGCTGAAATCAAGAGTTGGCTGCTTAACCAGCTGAGCCACCCAGGCACCCCGGGAAAGATATTTCTGTAGGGCGGTGTGTGTAGTTTTAGTACCATTATTTTAAAGAGCATTAAATATAAAAAGGTTTATTTTTATGCATACAGCACCGAACTAGTAACAGTGTTAACCACTGGAATAAGGCTGACACTGGGAGGAGTTGTAAGGGAATTTCGTATTTTATTCTGATACTTAAGGATTAAGACATAACATACATACACACATTTATTTATTTATAGAGATTTTATTTATTAGAGAGAGAGAGAGAGAGAGAGAGAGAGAGACAAAGCACAAGCAGGGGGCTGCAGCAGAGGGAGAGGGAGAAGCAGGCTCCCTGCTGAGCTAGGCGCCCGGCAAGGACTCCCATCTGAGGACCTGAGATCATGGCCAGAGCTGAAGGCAGACACTTAACCATCTGAGCCACCCAGGAGCCCTAAGAATTACGACTTTTAATAGTGAGAATATAGGGATGCCTGGATGGCTCGGTTGGTTGAGCAGCTGCCTTCGGTTCAGGTCATGGTCCCAGCGTCCTGGGATCGAGTCCCACATCTGGCTCCTTGCTCCTCGGGGAGCCTGCTTCCCCCCACCCCTCTCTCTGCTTGCCTCTCTGCCTGCCTGTACTCTCTCTATCTCTGACAAATAAAGAGATAAAAATCTTTAAAATAAAAAAAAATAGAATATATATGTTAAAGACAAAAGGAAATACTTAAATATATATAGCCTTTAATTCATATACATATACTCTTTATATATTTATGATTCTTTGCATAAAATGGATTACTGGAAATAAAATTGTTATATTAAAAGGAATGAATATTCTTAAGGCTTTACTAAATTACTTTCCAAGATAGATGTACTAGTTTACATTGTTACCGTCAGAGAATGAACATACCTATTATCTGTACCTTTGCTGATACCTAATATTATAATTAGAAAAAAATGACTCTTTAACACGTGAAAAAGCCATTTTTATCTATCATTTGCATTTTCTTCTTTTTGTGAATTACCTGTTTGTATCCTTTCTTGCTCATTCTCCTTTGAATCAGTATGAACTCTATTTATAAAGAATGTTGGGGCACCTGGGTGGCTTAGTTTGTTAAGCATCTGTCTTCAGCTAAGGTCATGATCCCTGCCCTGTGGGGTGTCTGCTGCTCCCTCTCCCTCTCCCTGCTGCTCCGCCTGCTTATGCTCTCTCTCTGTCAAATAAATAAATGAAATTAAAAAAAAAAGGTAATGTCAACCTTATGTATTGTATATATTTTTCTATTATATACATTCTTAAAAATCTCTGCCTTATAAAATCTGCCATTCTAGTTACATTTAATATTTTTCTAATGACTTGTACTAATCATCTACATGAATCAATTTTTATTAGGCAATTATAATGATAACCTCAAGCTATAAGGTATGAGAGACATTTTCTAAATTTCTTAAATGGTTTCAGACTCATTTTTGTTTTGGGTTCCATTTTATGTTTTGTGCCTTCTCATTTTTCTTTTTTTGTCAGGAGACTATCAGTTGCATCATGCCTATTTTGTAGTTCAACTCTTAAAGGCTAGGAAAACATCTTCCTTTTGTTTATAATAGATAGCCATAAAATAGGAATAAGTGGTATATCAGTGAAGACTTGAGAGCTTTCCCTCTAAGCAAAATATATTAGTTATAGTACATTGATTTGAACTGTTCAGACTTAACGCCCTTATTAGGGTAGTTGGGGAGTGAAGACTGACAGCTTCTCATTTTTTTTTTTTTTCAGCATAACAGTATTCATTATTTTTGAGCTTCTCATTTTTTTACATGTGTTCTATATTGGTATTTCCAGATAGCAGTCTTTAGAGGGGCGCAGGACATTATTGATAATGCCTTTAAAAATGCTATAAATCATTCTTTGCAAATAATTACTCTTCCCTTTTTTTTTCCATTTTTGTTTTTTTTAGAATAATTTTTATTATTTTTTTTATAAACATATAATGTGTTATTAGCCCCAGGGGTACAGGTCTGTGAATTGCCAGGTTTACACACTTCATGGCACTCACCTAGCACATACCCTCCCCAATGTCCATAATCTTCCCTTCGTTTTATACATACTTAGTATTTAGTTATGGAATTTTTATCTGTTAATAATTTGAGAATACCATCAAACGGAATCTTTGACACTATCTCTGATACAAAGTGTCAGAATGCACAATAATACTGAATATAGCCATTATTTATTTAATTAAATTTAGCATCTCCTGGGGGCACCTGGGTGGCTCAGTCAATTCAGTGTCTACCTTCTGCTCAGGTCATGATCTTGGGTCCTGGGATAGAGCCCAGCATCAGCCTCTCTGCTTAGCAGGGAGTCGTCTTCTCCCTCTCCTAGCCCCTCCCTCCTGCTTGTGTGCTCTCTCAAATAAATAAAATCTTAAAAAAAAAAATTCAGTATCTCTAATCATTTTATCAAGTAAAAGCTTTATATCCTTAAATATTTATTGATTGCTTTCTGACTGAAAAATGTGATTTAGTCTGTTTTATATATTTACTGAAAAATTGTCCTCATTTTCTGATATTAGCTGAGTAATCAATTTAGTTACACAGTTAAAGGCTATATAGCTCCCCTCTTAGTTCCCAAGTATATAAATGGATGGTTGGCATTATAATGTATTTGGTCTTTGCCTGACAGTAATACTCATTTTCTTGTGCCTTTAAGCAGTCAAGTAGAACTACCTATCTTTGTTGTTTTTTAGTTCTTTTTTTTGCCCCAGGTTAAGGAATGGTGACCTTTAGTGCCAAAAGTATAGTTTGATAGAAGGCACTTCAGTTCGGAAGCAGTCAAGCCCAGCATTGTCATGTGTTAGGATACGAGTCACTGAAATTCCTTCTTCTAGACGTCTTGCATTATAGCAAGTGAGGATGAGAGGTTGGGTGGCAGTGCCAGTAGCCACTGAAAGCTTCTGGGTATTGTGATGAAATAGCTCTGCGTACCACTCCTTTTTTTCCCCCCTTTAACCAGCCATCATATTTTTTAATGAAAAAGGTGAATGGAAATAAGGAAATGGTATCAGATCTGTTAAGATGAGCAGTTCTAATCTAAGGAACCTAGTACAAATCACCTGTAATAAATGGTACAGATCCTTAGGACTTTAGCTCATGTACACATTAGTATTAAAATTACCAGACTTTAGTTTTAGATACAAATCTGTTGTGTTACTAATAAAAAAGCAATGTGGAAGCAATGTAGGACACCTAATGTAACCTTCATTTAATACTAATGAATCCTTAAGAAAGTCAAGGAGATAAATCACATCATATTCAGGATGAAATATTGAAGGCTTTGGTATCTCTAATAGTTAAAATTTACATGTGTGTTTTTAATTGTATCTTTTAAAAATCCTGTCTCCTAACCAAAATCCCAACACCCAGGCAACCCAAAACCACTTTCAGAAAACCCAAGAATCTTAAAAATGTTTGGCTTTTCATGAAGAAATCAAAAGAAATCAACCATATTGATTTTAATCCTTTATAGAAACAGTATATATTTCTTTTATCTTTGAGAAGTGTGTTATTCTAATGAATGAATCTACCATTTTAATTTGTATAAAAAATTAGCAGAAAAAGTTCTCTAATTTTTGGTATAGATCATTCATAGTTTTTGACAAGTAATGGAATTTTTATTTTAAAGATTCTGACAATGGAGATATTAATTATGATTATGTTCATGAGTTGTCATTGGAAATGAAGCGTCAGAAGATACAGAGGGAATTAATGAAGCTGGAACAAGAAAACATGGACAAGAGAGAAGAAATTATTATTAAAAAAGAGGTATGCTATTATTGAAATAAATGTTCGTAATTAGTATCAACATGGCTATTGTTCAGAGAACTCATTAGCTTCTTGCTCTGTCTTAAATTGTACTAGGATATTGATACACTGATTGTTATATATCTACATACATCAATCATTTAATCTTCTCATTACTGTTAGATAAATTGAATTACTGTTAGATAAATTGAAATATTTTTGCTTTCGAACAGGTGAAAAACTGAGATTTTGTTGCCTAGAGTCACCAGCTAATGTTAAATAGGATTTAAATCTATGTATGTCTGTTTTTTAGGCCTAAGCTATTTCTAGAACACTTGTTTATTTTCTAGAGTAGAGATACAACTCATTGGAATATAATTTTTGGTTTTTCTGAGGAGATTTTGAAGTTTTATCATTTTAGTTGGCTTTATTGATATTAGTGTTATGTTAGGGCAGTTAATTATCATACTGGTTAAAAGCATGTGTTTAGGAGCCAGATTAATACATGGTATCTCTAGTAGCACTTAATATTTCATCTAAAGTTTGGTATGCTTTAAAAACACCTACTTTGTTACCTGATTATAACAGCCATGATTGAAGGAGTTTCTGAATTGACTTACTGAATTCTTTTAAAAGGTTTCACCAGAAGTAATTAGATCAAAATTATCTCCATCACCTTCTCTAAGAAAATCAAGCAAATCTCCAAAGCGAAAATCAAGCCCTAAGTCATCATCTTCAGCAAGCAAGAAAGACAGGAAAACAGCTGCTGTATCCTCACCCTTATTGGACCAGCAGAGGTCAGTAGGGTGGTAAATAATGCCAAAATGAAGTAGCTTTTTTTGAAATGATACTCAAAAAAATTAGTGGGTTACAGAAGGGTACTTAAAATATGTTAAATATTTAATGTAAATTTTTTTCTTCTAAGAAAAAGGTCAAAAGAGTTTCAATTTAAAATAAGATTATACAGAACAATAAAACAGATGTCTGTGTCCCACCTATATATGCTTCAGAGCTTTTTTTTTTTTTTAAGATTAAAACATAATACATAGATATTCTGTCCTCCCCTCTTGAATTTGTTTTGATACTGGTGCATGTATGTTTATACTTTCATATATATATTATTTTTATCTATTAATCTTACTACTTACATATTAAAGCTTTGCGTCTGCAACTTGCTTTTTCAGTTAACATTTTTTATATTTGTATTGATATATGTAGCCTTTTTTCATTTGAGTACTTACATTCTATATTTATTTTCCTGTTATTGAACATTTAGGTTGTTTTCAGTTTTTCACTGTTAAAAGTTATACACAGTGGGCGTTCTTCTTGTCTCCTTGTGCATGTGGTTATGAGATTAGGTTCCTTATATCCTGTACATAGCAGTATGAAGATATTAGAGTTATTCCAGTAGCCAGTTGAGGAAATAAAAATAGAAATGGGAAAATATGATTACACTGAGGCACTAAGAATAAGACAGAAGATACTTTTCCACTTAATGTCGATCTGTACTATTTAAATATTGTTTTAATTAAAGCACATATACTAAATTTCTTCAAGAGAAAAACCCAAACTAACCTCTTCCCAACATATGACCAGTTGGCAAACTGTCTATCTGAACCCACAAGGAAATTTCTGTCTTCTTCCTTTTAGTTTCTAGAGGTTTTAACCCTCTTTCAAACTCCAGGTACTTTCTGCCTAGATTATTATACCCTACTAACTGTATTTATTTTATCCAATGTCCACTCCCTTACACACATAAACATTTTATTTTCAACCCCAACTGATTCATTTTACAGAGAAATCTTGTGTGAGAAATCCTGAAAGAGCAATTCTGATTAATATACTATGCCATTGAAAAACTTTGAATTTCCATTCTGTTGAATAAAATTCAAATTCTATTTTTAAACATTTTATTTATTTATGAGAGAGCCTGTGCATGTGCATGCATGAGCTGGGCGGGGGGGTGGACATCGGAAGGAAAGCAGACTCCCTGCTGAGCAGGGAGCCCAATGCACGGCAATGTCCCAGGACCCCGAAATCATGACTGGAGCTGAAGTCAGAGGCTTAACTGACAGAGCCACCCGAGTGCCCTAAAATTTAGATTCTTTAAGATGACATTTATACTTTGATCTTTTCAGTCTTGTGAATATTTTTGTCCAGTTTTCCTCCTCTTCCATCTTCAGTTCTTCAATGTCTAGTTCAAATTCTGTCTTTCCATTAAGTTTTTCCATTTCTTTTTATTGAACATAACTTCTGTTCCTTTGCATATTAGATTTTATTTATACTTCTCCTAATATTACTGTTTGTATTATATTTTATCTGTGGCATACATGTATTAGAACCTCTGTTAAATTTAAGCTCCTTGAAGTTTGGGATCTTGATGGTTCATTGTTTTTTCTCCCCACTGCACCTACTTCGTGTTGAGCTTTGCATTATAATAAGGCACTCTGTAAAGTTGACTTGATCCTCTCCTTTGCTTCTGGGATTGAGTAAATGTGGCAAAGAAATAGGAAGGAGTGAACTATAGAGTGGTGTGATCCACTCCGTTTGTTCTTGTTCTTTATCATAACTCTTGGCTAACCCAGTTAAATAACTATCCCTCAGTTCCATCCATTTCTGGAAAAAAAAATAAAAATAACAAAAAACCAGCATATCAGAAATACCCTTTTTTTGTTTTCTTATCCTTTCTATTCATAAAAGCTTTGAAATTTAATCTCTTTTTAGAAAGTTTTGTTAACTGTTTAAATGAAAGGTTAGTTTCATCTTGTTATTTTTCATATAGTGTTCTTTATTAGTAATTCATTTATCCTCTTAGTATTTAGCAGGAATAATTACTCACCTTGATTTAACTACTGTATTTCTTGTAGTCTAAGATGTTGTTGACTTTAAGATGCACCATTAATTTAGTAATTGAAGTAGAAGGGCCTGGAAAACAGTACGGTAGCGGCACAAGGAAAACACTGAATTGAGTATAGCATTTCCTTAGCCAAGCAGTTTATGTTGTGTGGAGTGTGTCAGATCATCAGTTTCTGGCTTCATTTGTTGAATCATACTGTAAGCTGTTTGAAGGCATATTAAGCAAAAAGTAAGGATTGGAATTTCAGTTACAATTCAGTAGGGTGTTGGAGCAATGCCAGTAAGTCTGCTGAGGTGACAATCAGGTAAATAGACTCCTTGGTCTTACAGTTATCATATTGAGTAGGCAGCATAATTACAGACAAATTGAAATTCATACGTCTTCCTGAAAGCTGGCAGTTTTCTTTGATATTTATTGCGAGATGTGTCCTGATAGCAAGCTTTAGGCTATTATGGGAGATGCAGTGTGGCTTAGAATCAGCAAATGTATTATGTGTTCTGTCCATCTACACTGTTTCTCAGTTTTTATTAAGTAAATTTTTCTTTATAGCTCTTTGTACGAAGATGTACAAAGTAGGTTAAAAGCTGTTCAAAAGAAGTAGTTTTGGGGAGAGAGAAAGAAAGGATCTAAAAGTGGTCGAAGTTGCTAATTGAGCTCTATGTCACAAATGGGAAGTAGGCTCTGCGTCATTAAAGAATAATCAGTTGACTTAAAAAAATGTTGAAAGATCTTGTTGACTTCAGAATGTCCAAAACCAGTTTGGATCTCTGTGGTTGGAAGGCACTTAAACCCGATATTGTAACATAATATGATTTCCAACTACATATATTTTTGAAGATAATGTGAAGAAATTCTGTATTTCAGTGAATATGTTTGTATAATCCTAGTTGTTTTAATAGCCTAATCCCAAAATGTGAGTTTAACACTACAGAAGTTTATTTCTCACTGAAGTAAAATCAAAATGGGTGTTTCAGATCAATAGGTTGCTGTCCTATACATCGAGATTCAGTAACCTAGGCTCCTTGTGACATGCTTCACTTGGGGTTTTGTGGACACCAAACAAATGGAATGTACAAAGAAAAAAATTAGAGTATTGCTCTTACTTGGCTGAACAGTTTATAATTAATTGCCTGGAGTATGAGAGTCTTTTAATAGTTAGGGCTGGAAGTGGTATATATCACTTCTACTCACATTTTTTGGCCAGAACTTGGTCACTTGGCCATACCCAATTTCAAAAAAGTCTAGACAGTATGGTTCAACAGTGTGCCAGGGACAAAATTTAGTAAACAGCTAGTTAGTCTCTATCACAGGAAGTAATGTGAAAATAGTTTGTATCAAGAATTCCTCTATTATTTTATCTTTAAAATAATTTTTTGATAGTGACTACTGTTTTTGTCTTTTAAGTGGAAAATATTTAGAAATTCAGGCATTTATCAGTTACTGTTAGATACATTAAAAGTTTGAGTTATCTCATAAATATGTAAGGAGATAAGTGGCTATGGTTCATAGCAGGAGACAAAGGTAAAAAATAGATTTGATCATACCTTAGTAATTTCTAACTTGCTATGTAGCTAACCTTATCTATGATAATTAGAAATAGGGATAAGGATTAAGAGCTAAATTTTCTGAATGCCCACAGAGTGCATTGATTTTATACTTTTATTTTTTTTTTAATTTTACCAGCAGTTTTGAAGAAGATGCTTTCTATTACCTTTTCATAGCTAAGGAATCAGATTAGAGACCTCAAGATTACAGGAAGTAAGTTCTAGGATATAGACTTAGGTCATCATTTATAAAGACTAATAGTGAAATGAGTAGCTGGTGAAAACTTACCAGATATATGAGGGCTGCTTCAAAACTCAGCACCAGACTGAACAGTGTTAGAGAACACAAAACCGAATTTAAATAAAAATTCATAATTTTAGTACAGTTTGAGAGGATGATTGCATTGAGAAGATGAGACCAGTTGACATGAAAATTAAAGCAATCTGTGAACAAGATATTTTGGAAGAAAAACAATTTTTTAAAAAACTGAAAATAGGGGTACCTGGGTGGCTCAGTGGGTTAAGCCTCTGCCTTTGGCTCAGGTCATAATTCCAGGGTCCTGGGATCGAGCCCTGCATTGGGCTCTCTGCTCAGCAGGGAGCCTGTTCCCCCCGCCCCTCTGCCTGTGTCTTTACCTACTTGTGATCTCTGTGTGTCAAATAAATAAAATCTTTAAAAAAAACAAAACAGAAAACTGAAAATGGGGTCCCTGGGTGGCTCAGTCAGTTAAGGGGCTGCCTTCGGCTCAGGTCGTGATCCCAAGGCCCTGGGATCGAGCCCCACATTGGGCTCCCTGCTCAGTGGAGAGCCTGCTTCTCCCTATCCCTCTGCCTGCCACTCTGCCTACTTGTGCTCACTCTCTCTCAAATAAAAAAATAAAATCTTAAAAAAAAAAACTGAAAATAGTAGAATAATGAGATTGCTGAATTATTTGGAACAAGTAGAATGAGTGCTGCTTAAAAGAATTACTGAATTTGAAGACATATTTAAGATTGGGAAACAAGGGCGCCTGGGTGGCTCAGAGGGTTAAAGCCTCTGCCTTCGGCTCAGGTCATGACCCCAGGGTCCTGGGATCGAGACCCACATCGGGCTCTCTCCTTAGCGGGGAGCCTGCTTCCTCCTCTCTCCCTGCCTGCCTCTCTGCCTACTTATGATCTCTCTCTGTCGAATAAATAAATAAAATCTTAAAAAAAAAAAAAGATTGAGAAACAAAAGGAGAGATAGAAATAATTAAAAAAATAAGACATGGATGAGAGATCCAGATGTGGTAACTATAATAAAGCTAACCAGAGAGGCTAGGGCTATTTGGCGAATTGATAAAATAAAAATTTTTTAAAAATTGAACTGAAAGACTTAAGGATTTGGGATTGAAATGGTTCACTGAGTTCTGGAGAAGGCTAAAAAAAAAAGAAAACCTAGTTATATCTTGGTGCAATTTTTTAATTTCCAAGGAAGAAAGTCTTGTAATCATCCCAGCTGAAAAACTGGGTGTAACATGCATGGGGAAAAAGAAAGGGGCTCTCTTTGTATTTTTCATCTGCAACACCAAGTGTTATAAAATATTGTAGCAATATTTGAGAGCTCTGAGGAGAAGGGATATTAACACCAAAGTGCTATTATATTCAGTCAAATGATGACAGATCTGAGGTAAGGACAGACAATTTTGGATATATAAGAGGTCAGAGTTACACCATTTGAATAAAATTATTTAAAGTGCCAAATTAAAGAGGAGATTCTATACCCAATAATCACTTCCAGGTAGGTTAAATGTGAAAGGTCAAATTCCCAAATTTTAGGGGGGATTGTTTTTGTAATCTTAGAGTTGAGAAGATTTCTCAAATAAGACTTAGAAGATTTAAATGAATGTTTACTAACAGTGTTTAGGAATTGATTTATAGATGATGTAATTTTGTGTTCTTTATCATAAAACATGGGGGCCACCTAAAAAATTTACCAATCTGAAATCATTTAAAGAAGTTATGGAGTGTATCTATTCAATGAAATTTGATAGTCTATAAAAATAATTATCTGCATCTGTTTTTTGTCATAGAAAAGATACCCATGCTATGTTTAGTACAAAAACTTTTATAAAACATAATATAATTGGGGGAGGGAGAAGAGACATAGAAAAAGTGTGGGCATATATCCGAGATGTTAACAAGGGTTAGTCTTGAGTAGTGGAATTATACGTGATTTTTATTTTTTTCATCTACTTTTCTATATAAGCTTAGGAAAATTCAGTTCATGCAGTTGTCTTGTTATTATTTCTATTTTTGAAAGAAACTCTTCGTACTTCACCTCTTTCTCAGAGACCTACCCTTTAGGATTATTAATAAGTAGCAAGTTAAATTAATTATTTGCTCATTTCTGTGTGTTTTTTCCTGGATAGTGATTACTAATTAATAAGATAGTAAAAGGTGAGGAATGCTACCATTTTTTTAAATGTGCTTTATTGGGGCACCTGGGTGGCTCAGTGTGTTAAGCCTCTGCCTTCAGCTGAGGTCATGATCTCAGGGTCCTGGGATCAAGCCCTGCATTGGGCTCTCTGCTCAGCGGGGAGCCCTTCTCCCGCCCCCCCTCCTGCCTCTGCCTACTTGTGATCGCTCTCTCTGTCAAATATATAAATAAAATCTTAAAAAAACCTAAAATGTGCTTTATTAAAATGAAAAAAAAAACCCGTTTGACCTTCCAAAGGTATTTGGACCTCTAATGATAGCTTTGTATTACCTTCAGGAATTCAAAAGGCAACCAGAGTAAAAAGAAAGGACCTCGAACTCCTAGTCCACCTCCTCCTATACAGGAAGATATTGTTCTGGGGAAAAAATATAAAGAAAAGTATAAAGTAAAAGACAGAATAGAAGAAAAACCAAGAGATGGAAAAGACAGAGGACGAGATTTTGAAAGACAAAGAGAAAAAAGAGACAAGCCAAGGTAAGTAGGATTGTATGTTTTTAACAATCTTACTTTTGTAGAATTTAAAATATTTTTCAGAAGCTTTTTTTTCAGGCATTACTGTAGTAGATTTTTTAGTGTTTTAAAACTCTGTGTATATGTTATTTAATAATTCCCATATCGAGTTAGGGATAATTCAATAAACATTACCTTAAACATCATAAAATAATGAAATTTTTTATCTTAATCATTTTAAAGTGTACAGTTTAATAATATTAAGTATGCTCACATTGTCATGAAATAGATCTCCAGAACTTTTTCATCTTGTGCATCTGAAATTCATCTGAATGTGCATTAAACAACTCCCTTCCCCTCCTCCCCCAGTTCCCCAGCCTTTAGTAACCACCATTCTACTTCCTGATTCTATGAATTTGACTTCTTTAGATACCTCATATAAGTGGAACTATTTTGTTTTTTTTGTGACTGGTTTATTTCATTTGGCATAATGTCTTCAAAATTCACCTATGTTTAGCATGTGACAGGATTGCCTTGCTTTTTACAGCTGAATGGTATTCTGCTGTCTGTATATCCATTCCCCTGGTGGACATATGGGTTACTCCCACCTCTTGGCTATTGGGAATAGTGCTGTGATAAGCATAGGTGTTTAAGTATCTCTTCAAGACCCTTCTTTTGATATTTTTTGATACTTACTCAGAAGTGGAATTCCCGGATAATATGATAGTTATGATAGTTCTGTTTTTACTTTTTGAGGAAATTTTATACTATTTTCCATACCAGTTGCTTTGTTTTACAGTCCCACCAGCAGTGTACGAGGGTTTCAGTTTCTCCATATCCTCACCAGTACTTGCTATTTTCTGGCTTATTTTTTTGGACAGTAGCCATCCTAATAGGTGTGAGGTGTTATCTTACTATGGTTTTAATTTGGCATTTCACTGATGATTGGTGATGTTGACCATCTTTTCATATGTTTTTTGGTCATTTGTGTATCATCTTTGGAATAATGTCTATTAATTGAGTTATTTGATTTTTTGTTCTTGAGTTTTAGGAATCTATTATATATTCTGGATATTAACCCCAAATCAGATATGTGATTTATATTTTCTCCCTTTTCATAGGTTGCCTTTTCATTCACTCTGTTGATAATGTCCTTGATGCACAAAAGGTTTTAAGTTTGTTGTGATACCATTTGTCTATCTTTGTGATTGTTGCCTGTACTTTTGGTGTCATTTCCAAAATATCATTGCCTTCTCCAGTGTTATAAAGATTTTCTCCTAAGAAGTTTTATAGTTTTAGATCTCACACTTAGGTTTTTAGTCCCTTTGAAGTTAATTTTTGTACATGGTGTAAGATAAGGTTCCAACTTCATTTTTTTGCATGTAGATAACCAGTTTTCCCAGCACTGTTTTTAAAAAACACTGTCTTTTCCTCATTGAGTGGTCTTGGTACCCTTGTTGAATATCATTTGGCCATATGTGCAAGGATTTATTTCTAGACCCTCTATGGTACTCCACTGGTCTGTTTGTCTTTATGCCGGTGCCACGCTGTTTTGATTACTTAGCTTTCTAATACCTTTTAAACTGAGGAAGTGTGAATTCTCTCATTTTGTTCTTCTATATGAAAATTATTTTGGCTTCTTAACATGTCCCTTTGAATTCTGATCAATTTTTGGATGAATTTTTATATTTTTACCAAAAATGCCGTGGGATTTCAATCGCAATTGTGTCAAATCTGTAGGTTGCTTTCAGTAGTATGGACGTCTTAACAGTATTAAGTATTCTAATCCATGAGTGTGGAATGTATTTCCACTTATTTGTGCTTTCTTTAGTTTCTTCCAGTGATGTTTTATAGTTTTCAGTGTACAAGTTTTTGAACTCCTTGGTTAGGTTTATTCCTAAGTGTTACATTCTTTTTTTATGCCACTGTAACCAGAATTGTTTTCATAATTTTTCAGATTGTTCATTGTTAGCATATAGAAACAACTGATTTTTGTGTTTGATTTTGCTCATTATTGGTCGGTTCACATTTACTGTCTCTTAAATGAGTCAGTCTACGTAGGTTGTTTCATGTAGTCTATGTTGGTTGACTTGTTTCATGACCTGAAATGGAGTCTGTCCTGGAGAATATTCCTTGTGCAGTTGAGAAGGCTGCGTATTTTACTATGGTTGGGTGGAGTGTTCTTTATATGTCTATTAGGTCCAGTTGATCTTAGTCTTGTTCAAATCCTCTCTTTCTTTATTATTTTTCATCAGTTAATCAGCATTAACTTTTTGGTATAAATGAAATTATATAAAAGCCAGCCAGTGAAAGAGCTGAGACCTTCTGAAAATCTGTTCATTTTAAAATTGTTTCGAAATCTAAAGTCACTGCATTAACTAATTTAAATTCTATGTATTTTATTAAATTCTTTCTCATGGCCAGTTTTCCCTCTGTTCTAACAATAGTACTTCTTAAAGATCTATTTTCAAAACTGACAAATTATAAATTCTTGATTTTTAAAATTCATTTATTTAGTGCTACTTAAGAGCAAATTTAAAAAAATTAACTTGAAGGTAATATTTTTGTGGTTCACAAGATTTATGAAATGCTTATAGATTTAATAGGGGTGCTTTTCTCCATTTTTAAAAATTAGTTTTCAAATTTATCTTTTCATGAAATTAATCTTTAGTCAAGAAAAAATGTAAATCTTTTAGAAGGCTCTTGGCCTCTTTTCTTTGGAGTTATAGTGTATTGGAAAAGGCACAAGACTTGAAGTTACACAAATAGAAACTTTTATCTTGACTTTGCCGGTTGCATGATGTGAGACCCTGAATAAGTTCTTTGTTTTCCCTGAACTTCTATTTCTTTAACTGTAAAATATGCATGATACTGACTTAGGGTTGAGGTGAGGATCAAATGAGATAATGCTTTAAAAAATAAGCAGAGTACTTTAATGATAAATTACAGTGTAGTGATATTTTAAAATGTCCTTCCATTTGTGGGTTTTCAGTTAAACTACATAGGTAATAGAATGTATCCATAAAGATATTTTTTTTTCCTGATACTTTTGCAGTATCAGATTTAGAATCAGCTGTTAGTAATAAGGACTCATCGTGGAGGGCTTAAGTACATAAAGCAATAGTTCTTAAAGTTTCCTACACCTTGGAATCTGCCTGAGAGTCTTCAAAAAGTACTAATACCTGATTTCAATCCCCAGATACTCTTATTTAATTAGTATGAGGAGCAGCCTTGGTATCCAGATTTTTAAAACTCATTTTGTGATACTAATGTTCATCAAAGTTTAGGAACCATACATTGAGATTTATTCTCTCATATATAAAGAAGCTCAGAGGAAGGCAGTCTAGGACCTGTACACTGTTCGTTCCCACAGTCATTGGTGATCCAGGGGCTGTCTGCCTTGTGCATGCTTCCTTTTTTTTTTTTTTTTTTTTTTTTTTTTAAGATTTTTTTTTATTTGAGAGAGGAAGTGGGGGGCAGTGTGGAGAGAGAGAGCATGCACATGCATAGGCAGAGGGAGAGGGAGAAGCAGACTCCCCACTGAGCAGAGAGCCAGACATGGATCCCAGGATTCTGGGATCTTGACTGGAGCCAGACAGATGTTTAACCGACTGAGCCACCCAGGCACCCCCATGCTTCCTTTCTCAGTTATCCCATGGTTTAATATGACTACCAATGACTTAAGACATCCCATCCATGTTCCAGGCAGCAGAAAAATTATGAAGGGAGGAAAGCCTTAATTTTCCTGGAAGTCCCAAACACTATTTCCTGTTATATCTATGGGCCAGAATTTAGTCACATGGCTACATCTAGCTATGAGGGTGTCTTAGAAATGTAATCCTTTAAAAAAAGGAAAGAAAGAAATATAATCCTTTAGCTGAGCATGTAACTGACCCGAATAAAATTGGGTTTACTAAAGAGCAAGGAGAGAATGAGTGTGAGGTAGCTCATTGCAGTCTCTACTACATTCTCATGATGCTGTTTCTGTTCATGTTACTAAGTAACAACATGTTATTAGAATGGAAGCAGTGTTATCTGCCTCTTTATCTGGAAAGCGTGTGAACTGGTATTTATAATATTATTTAGGATAAATTACCTACCCAATAAGCACTTAACATAGCTTTATTTTTTTTTTCTTAAGATTTTATTTATTTATCTGACAGAGATCACAAGTAGGCAGAGAAGTAAGCAGAGAGAGAGGAGGAAGCAGGCTCCCCGCCGAGCAGAGAGCCTGATGCGGGGCTCGATCCCAGGACCTCCATCCCAGGACCCTGGGATCATGACCTGAGCCAAAGACAGAGGCTTTAACCCACTGAGCCACAGGTGCCCCCTATTATAAATCATAGCTTTATAATTAGAAGTTCAACAAAACTCAGTCTTTGTCCAAAAAATAGGTTCTAATAATAAGCTTAGTCCTTTCTTTGTCTTGGTAAGAGATCATCTTATTTAGATGAATCAGTTTTTTTCTCTCCCTCTCTGGTGACTTGACTTGGAAGAACCAGAATGATTCTGTGAACCATTGCTAGGACCTAGGAGCATTGTGCCTTGTTGGGGCAATAACAGAACGGTTAAGTGGAGCACCCACAATTCTTGAACATATTTCCCTAAAATATAGTCTATATTTTATTCATTCTAGTGGGTATGTTTTTGGAAAATGACATGTAAATCAGATATAAATTATGTTAAATGATCTTGCTGATTTACATTTTAAGGAGTCTATTCTTTAACAGTTCCTGGTATTTTCATTTTGTTGTTTTGACCCAGAAATCTCTGAGAGTTGATTCTTAACATATGTCCCTGGATACTTCACCATTGAAATAGTTACATGTTTTGTATTATGAGGAATTGAGTATTATGTAGGTTGATTCTTCATTTTCCAGTGTTATCCAGTGTTTCTTCCTAGCTTTGTCCAAGCAACAAGGTATGCCTAGGACTTACCTATTATTTGGTACATAGAAAAATCTGAACTTGATTTATTTTGTTTGTCTAAGAAAATGAAGCACCAGAAGTAGGAGTACTGAAGAACTGCATGGGCACCTGACTTGCACTAGAGTTCTGAAGCCATGTTTTACACAGTTGAAAAGGGGCATTTTGATTTAGGAGAAGTTAATTTCCAAGGGTTTTTCTTGGATCTCTTATTTTAATATATCCCCATTACTTTGAAGGAGAACTTATTCTAAAACCAAATACTGTAGTGAGAATCATCGTCATGCTTTCAGATTGGTGGGGTATGTAATTAAAGATATTAGTGTCCAAATTCTTTTTGGAGAAAATTGCCCTTTAAAATTAATTTAGGTGTTCTAATGGGCTTATTTAGAATATTTTGGTTATTAGGATGTGTTGTGCTAAGGTAAAAATATCCTAATTCATTTATTTATTTGATATAGGGTATCCATGAACAAAAATGTTCTCAGAAGCTTTGTTACTGTAGGTAGAAGTAATATAGTAATCACATGTATGGAAAATATTTCTCTGAACATGGATTTTTTTTTTTTTTTCAAGTAAAACTAATAAGGCCTATTGAATGTGTAGGAGGTTGCTTACATTTCTTAAGGATGGTTTCTTATGTGGTTATATAAGAGTATGCATATGGGTAGGACAGATGATGCAACAAAACCATATGATCCTATGGCTTAAGTCCCTTTCCCTGTCTTCTGTATCTCAATTTCATAACTTTCTAGATCAGGGGCTCCTGACTGGAGATCCATTGGTAGATTTCAGGGGATCTGCAAATTTCTTGATTTGTGGGTGAAATTTTGCCTGTGTGTGTTTTGGTGAAAGGGAAAGTACCCATTCCCTCTCAGAAAAAAATCATGATATTCCTCCCTCTGTCTGCCATGATCTGGCATTGAGAATTTGAGTACCTCCCCCAAGTCTTTGTTGGCCACATCAGATTTGTTAAGAATATACTCTGTTCCCAGAATATTTGTTGATTTAATAGCAATAAGTTCTGTCATGTTTTGAAGTGAATCAGTGTCTTCCCATTTGGTTGGTAAACTTTACTGAGCTATTACTTATTTGTGCAACATTGATCAAAATCTGAATACCACTTGTTTATCCAAGAAAAAAAGCCTTATGGATTTTATTACTCTACTTTTAGAAAATGTAGCAATTTCCCATTACATTTTTGTAAAGTAAACTTTTCATGCTTGTTCTGTACAGAAAATGGTAAAATCTTGATTACCTGGAACTCAACTAAGTAATTTTTATTCTGTAATTTGTTTAGAAGAGGTGCGATTCACAGGAAAATTAAATTCAAATTAGGTAGTCAGAAAATCACCTGTGAAAAGAATATTTTCTTTTCAGTATTCCTAACCTGTTATGTTTAGATAATCCTGAAGCAGATATTTGCAGTGGTATTTCAGTCGACCTGTAATATCTTTTTCATTAGTGAAAATCTATATTCTGTAATGCTTTGTTGAATTAGGAAAGTAAACAAAATTACTGGTGTACTTTAAGAACAAAGATTTAAGCAAACACAAACTTTTTGGTTAGTAGTTAACCAGAGGAGTTAGCTAGCAATTCTGTAGTGCTCATTCTGCTGGAGATTTGGTTAAATATGGTTTTACTGATGGAAGCTCAATGTTTTAATCAAAATGCTAGGATGCAGAATTTTGTGGTTAAATGTGAAGATGATATTGAGTGCACAGGTAATCACTTTTTAAAAAACACTTCATTATAATTACCAGAGTATAGAAATCTACTTCTTAATAGTACAAATACCTACATGATGAGTCTTACTAAGCTTTGAAAGACAGGTGTGATCATTCAAAATTTGTTGGCTTTGACTTCAATTTAGCAGAATAAGCAAATCACCATCAAAGTGACAGTCTTACTTCCTTTCAGTGATTGCACACATTTATCAAAATAATTAAATCAGAATGTTCCAGACCTTTCACAAGAAATATTATTTATTGGATTTATTCAGTGTTTACCATTCATGTACAGGTACCATGGTCTGGGTTGGCAAACCTCACCCTGTGGCCATGAGCCACAGAACAAGGAAGAAACCATTTGTGCACTGAGCATTTTTCTATAGACTGAAGGATGGTTTCTTGAGTAATGTGTACTAATGTTGCTGGACTGTATATAGAAGATAGAAAAATGTTACATTAACATTATTAAGGAACATTTCACACACATAAAACTACAATAGTATAATGATCCTTTTATATTCATCTTGTTTCCTTTATACCCCTATACACCTCCCTCCTCCAGTATTATTTTGAAGCAAATCCCAGATATCTCACTGTTTTACCCATACATATTTTAGCATATATCTCCAGGAGAGAAATACACTTAAAAACACATAATCACTACACCAGTCTCACACCTAAAAGGAAAAAAAGAGAGTAGTATAACTTTAAAATAATGAATTTTAAAAGTATTGATGATTTTAATACCTTTTATAACATTTTCCTAATTAATGGGTGTTAACGCAAATAATATAATGAAGGATATGCAAATTTTTAGTAGTAAAATGGGACCTTTATGTTCAGGTTGGAAATTGCTTATCTGAGGCATTAATCTTTCTTTCTGCCATTAATTTAATGAAGCCCTGTGTATAGACCTAAGAAGTGTTTTCATGTGAATGGTGATTTAGGCTAGGGATATAAAATTAAGGCACTTAAAGAAATCTGTAACATACCTGAATATATTCTGTAATACACTAAATTTATGGTAGACTTGTATTAAAAATGTGTTTTTATTTATTTATTTTTTTTTAAAGTAAGCTCTGTGGTCAATGTGGGGCTGGAACTCATGACCCTGAGATCAGGAGTCACATGCTGTACTAACTGAGCCATCCAGGTGCCCCCAAAATGAGTTTTATAAATATCAAAATAATTTAGTCACATTGGGGGAAAATAAGCAATTTCACAATTAGTCTAAGGGATCAAGTCTTGTGCTCTTTTTCATGGGTGTGATATTGGGAAAATTTGTTGAGCTCACTAGAGAACCTCCTGTTTTGCAGCCAAATCTACAATGGTTTTATGTCCCTAAAAAGTGTACTTTTATCTTTTGTCCAACATGCTTGGTGAAGTTAGAGACTTGAAAGGAAAGTTGTTCTCAAGTAGTTTCAGAGAGGGTTTTCAGCAGCAGGAGGTGGTTGGGAAGTTTGGTCTGTTCCCATAATTGCTGCAATCGGAAGTGTACACCATGGTAAATGGAGACCAGAAATTCAACCCAGTAAAAGTGTGGGGCTGCCTTGTATGTGGTGAGATTAATGAAAGACACCCAAATTTGCACTAGCAAAATCCATCCCAATCTGGCTGTGGTTTGGTGCCATCTGCTGGTAATTTTTTCACTAACAGGTAAATGATCTACAGCTGGATAGGATTTTCAGGACATGGCAAGGACTTCACTAATATTCCTTAAATTTGCTTACCCATTTTGTTGGCCTGAACTGAGGAGATGTTATGTCTAGGAAATCAGTCCAGAGCCTTGAGAACTGTTCGTCACCTCACTCCTTCCCCAGACTGGATTTCTGCTGTTTCCTGGTATGGTCACTTGCCCGCACCCCCATCCCCTCCCAAGAGAAAGTAGTAACTTTAACTTGGTCCACCAGGTAGAGGATAGGAGCCAGTTGTCTTCATTCATGTTAGGCTGGTGTGTGTTGATTCTGGATTTTATTTCATTTGGGATACTGACTCCCTTACTCCTAAAGCTTAAAAACAATCTTCTCATATGTGCTAGGGATACCATGTATTTGTCTCCTCTGATTTTCAATTACAGTGGTAGGGTACAGTTTTTACCTCGGTAAGTCAAGTGATTGAGCAAATCTGTGTAAGGCTCTTGAACCAGATTCTGAAAACTTCTCTTATTTATTGTAAATCTAGATTAGGATAATATTTAAGGATATGTTGATTTAAGCCTTATCTTAATAGTCTTCATTCTTAAATTGAGGTTTTTGAAATTCATTTCTATATGTATACAAAAATAAAATTGAGTCAAATTGTTAGTACCTGGATTAGATTTACTTGTATTATGTGGAAATGATTAGTTTGCTTATATCAAATTTTTTTTACAAGTACCATTATATATTTATGAGGAGACATTTTTCAAAAGATTCCTACAGACAAAAGTATTCTCCTGTTTTGGTAGATTGTTCACTTAGCTCATTCCCCTTTCAGGGAAATTTATTACTTGCTTCAGAGGGGCAGCAAATTCTAGGTTTAAAAGGGATCATCACACAGAAGCATTTTCTTTCTCCATCTTACATACTTATTTAAATAGGTAAGATATTGCTAGATTATTTTTTTTTATTGTATACTTGACACAACATTAATTTAGCGTGAGATGCACAACCTAGTGATTCAACTTCTCTATACATTATGCTGTGCTCACCAGTGTAGCTTCCATCTGTCACCACACTGCGCTATTACAGTATCACTGACTGTATTCCCTATGCTGTACCTTTTATCCCTGTGACTTAGTCATCCATAACTGGAATTCTGTATCTCCCATTCCCCTTAACCCATTTTGCCCATCTCTCCCCACTCCACGCCTCTGAGAACCATCAGGTGTTCTCTATGTTTATGGGTTTGTTTCTGCTTTTTGTTTGTTTGTTCTTTTTTTTTTTTAGATTCCACATATAAGTGATATGTGGTATTCATATTTTTTCAGTCTGACTCATTTTACTTAGCATAATACCTTCTGGGTCCATCCATGTTGTTGCCAGTGGCAACATCTCATTCTTTTTATGGCTGAACACTATTTCATTGCATATATATGCCACATCTTCTTTATGTATTTATTGATGGGAACTTCAGCTGCTTCCATATCTTGGCTATTGTAAATAATGCTGTCATAGGCAGAGGGGTGCCTATGTCTTTTCAGATTAGTGGTTTTTTTTACTTTAGGTAGATACCCAGAAGTGGAATTAGTGCATCATATGGTATTTCTATTTTTAATTTTTTGGGGGGAACCTCCATACTGCTTTCCACAGTGACTATACCAGTTTACATTCCCATCAGCAGCACAAGGGTTCCTTTTTGTCCGCATCCTCACCAACACTTGTTTTATTTCTTTTTTTTTTTTTTAATTCTGACCATTCTGACAGGTATAAGGTGACTGGTTTTGATTTGTATTTATCTGATGATTAGTGATGGTAAGCGTCTTTTGGTAAGTGTCATGTGTCTTTTGGCCATCTCTGAGCATCTTTGGAATGTCTCTTCAAGTCCTCTGTCCATTTTCAGCTGGATTACTTGTTTTGGAGTTTTGTTGTTTGTTTTGGTTTTTTTTTGCTGCTGAGTTGTATAAGCTCTTTATATATGTTTAGGTAATAACCTCTTATTAGATATATCATTTGCAAGTATCTTCTCCTATCCAGTATTTTGCCCTTTTGTTTTGTTGATGGTTTCCTTAGCTGTGCATAAAGCTTTTGTATTGGTATAGTCCCAATAGCTTGTTTTGCTTTTGTTTCCTTTGCCTGAGAAGATAGACTTAAGAAAATGTTGGTAACGCCATAGAAAAATTATGGCCTGTGTTTTTTTCTAGGAGTTTTATGGTTTTAGTTCTTTAATCCATTTTGAGTTTATTTTTGTGTATGGTAGAAGGAAGTGGTCCAGTTTCATTCTTTTGCATGTGGCTGTACAGTTTTCCCAGCATCACTTATTGAAGAGGCTGTCTTTTTCCCAGTATATATTCTTGCCTCCTTTGTCATAGATTAGTTGACCATATAATTGTGGGTTTATTTCTGGGCTATTTCTTCTGTTCATTGATCACATGTCTATTTTTGTTCAGGACCATACTATTTTGATCATTATAACTTTGTAGTGTATCTTGAAATCTGGATTGGGATACCTCCAGCTTTGTTTTGTTTGTTTGTTTGTTTGTTTTATTGCTTTGGCAATTCAGGGTCTTTTGGGGATCCATACAACTTTAGGGTTATGTGTTCTAATTTAGTGAAAAATGCTATTGACATTTTGATAGGGATTATTTTGAATCTGTAGATTACCATTTGAACAATATTCTTCCATGAGCATAGTATGTCTTTCCATTTATGTTATCTTTAGTTTCTTTCTTCAGTGTTTTATACTTTTCAGAGTACAGGTCTTTGAACTCCTTGGTTAAATTTATTTCTAGTTATTTTATTGGTTTTGGTGCAGTTTTAATTAGCATTATTTTCTTAATTATTCTTTCTGCTATTTTGTTATTAGGGTATAGAAATGCAATCCATTTCTCTGTAGTAATTTTATATCCTGCAACTTACTGAAGCCATGTATTACTTCGGATACATATTTCACGGAGTCTTTACAGTTTTCTTTTTCTTTCTCTTTTTTTTTAAAGATTTTATTTATTTATTTGACAGAGAGAGATCACAAGTAGACAGAGAGGCAGGCAGAGAGAGAGAGAGGGAAGCAGGCTCCCTGCCAAGCAGAGAGCCCGATGCAGGACTCGATCCCAGGACCCCAAGATCATGACCTGAGCCAAAGGCAGCAGCTTAACCCACTGAGCCACCCAGGCGCCTTACAGTTTTCTATGTATAGTATCATGTCATCTACAAATAGTGACTTTTTAATTTCTTCCTTACCAGTCAAATGCCTTTAATTTCTTTTTTTGTATTTTTTAATTTTAATTTTAATTAACATATAATGTGTTATTGGTTTCAGAGGTATAGGTCTTTGATTCATCAGTCTTATATAATACCCAGTGCACACTATATCTTTCTCTGATTGACTTATTTCACTTAGCATAATACTCTCTAGTTCCATCCATGTCATTGCAAATGGTAAGATTTCAATTTTTGATGGCTGGTAATATTCCATTGTATATATAGACCACATCTTTATCCATTCATCTGTCAGTGGACATCTGGGCTCTTTACATAGTTTGGCTATTGTGGACATTGCTGCT
The DNA here is from genome assembly GCF_902655055.1 of Lutra lutra. NCBI lineage: Eukaryota > Metazoa > Chordata > Mammalia > Carnivora > Mustelidae > Lutra > Lutra lutra. The sequence continues at coordinate 143,692,844 of NC_062280.1, forward strand.
ATAAACATTGGGGTTCATGTGCCCCTTCAGATCACTACGTTTGTATCTTCGGGGTGAATACCTAGTAGCGCAATTGCTGGGCCATAGGATAGCTCTGTTTTCAACTTTCTGAGGAATCTCCATATTGTATTCCAAAGTGGCTGCAGTAGCTTGCATTCCCACCAACAATCCTGGAGGGTTCCCCTTTCTCCACATCCTTGCCAACATCTGTCGTTTCCTGACTTGTTAATTTAAGCCATTCTGACTGGTGGTATCTCATTGTGGTTTTGATTTGTAGTTCCCTGATGCCGAGTGATGTGATTTTTGCCTTTGTTTCCCTTGCCTTTGGAGACATTTCTAGCCTGAAGTTGCTGCAGCCGAGGTCAAAGAGGTTGCTGCCTGTGTTCTCCTGTAGGATTTTGATGGATTGCTGTCTCACATTGAGATCTTGCATCCATTTTGAGTCTCTTTTTGTGTGTATGGTGTAAGGAAATGGTCCAATTTCATTTGTCTGCCAGTAGCTGTCCAATTTTCCCAACACCATTTGTTGAAGAGACTGTCTTTTTTCCATTGGATATTCTTTTCTGCTTTGTCAAAGATTAGTTGACCATAGAGTTGAAGGTCCATTTCTGGGTTCTCTGTTCTCTTCCATTGATCTGTGTGTCTGTTTTTGTACCAGTACCATACTGTTTTGATGATTGCAGCTTTGTAATAGAGCTTGAAGTCCGGAATGTGATGCCACCAGCTTTGCTTTTCGTTTTCAACATTCCTTTGGCTATTTGGGGTCTTTCCTGGTTCCATTCAAATTTTAGGATTATTTGTTCCAGCTCTGTGAAAAAAGTTGATGGTATTTTGATAGGGATTGCATTGACTGTGTAGATTGCACTATGTAGCATAGATGTTTTAAATTTTAACCATATTTGTTCTTTCAGTCCATGAGCATGGAACATTTTTCCATTTCTTTGCATCTTCCTCAATTTCTTTCATGAGTGTTACATAGTTTTCTGAGTACAGATTCTTTGCCTCTTTGGTTAGGTTTATTCCTAGGTATCTTATGGTTTTGGGTGCAATTGTAAATGGGATCAACTCCTTAATTTCTCTTTCTTCTGTCTTGCTGTTGGTGTATAGAAATGCAACTGATTTCTGTGCATTGATTTTATATCCTGACACTTTACTGAATTCCTGTATGAGTTTTGGCAATTTTGGAATGAGTATTTTGGGTTTTCCACAAAGAGTATCGTGTCATCTGCAAAGAGCAAGAGTTTGACTTCTTTGTCGATTTGGATGCCTTGTATTTCTTTTTGTTGTCTGATTGCTGAGGCTAGGACTTCTAGTACTGTGTTGAACAGCGGTGATGATAGTGGACATCCCTGCTGTGTTCCTAACTTTTAGGGGAAAAGCTCTCAGTTTTTTCCCATTGAGAATGATACTCACCGTGGGTCAAGGCCAGAAAACAAGGTCAGAGTTTTCATAGATGGCTTTTATGATATTGCGGTATGTTTCTTCTGTCCCTACACTGTGAAGTTTTAATCACGAAAGGATGCTGTACTTTGTCAAATGATTTTTTTGCATCTGTTGAGAGAATCATATGGTTCTTGTCCTTTCTTTTATTAATGTGTTGGATCACATTGATTGATTTGCAGATGTTGAACCACGCTTGCAGCCCAGGAATAAATCTCACTAGGTCATGGTGAATAATCCTTTTAACGTACTGTTGAATCCCATTGACTAGTATTTTGGTGAGAATTTTTGCATCTATATTCATCAGGGTATTGGTTTGTAATTCTCCTTTTTGATGGGGCTTTGTCTCATTTTGGGATCAAGGTGATGCTGGCCTCATAAAATGAGTTTGAAGGTTTCTAAAGGCCTTTAATTTCTTTTTCTTATCTGACTGCTGCAGCTAGGACGTCCAGTACTGTGTTGAATAATAGTGATGAGAGTAGACATCCTTGTCTTGTTCCTAATCTTAGAGTAAAAGCTCTGTTTTTCACCACTGGATATGTTAATTGTGGGTTTGTCGTGTGTGACTTTTATTATGTTGAGGTATGTTACTTCTAAAGCCACTTCGTTGAGAATTTTTATCATAAATGGATGTTGAGTTTTGTCAGTGCTTTTTCTGTATCTGTTGAGATGATCATAATAATTTTTATTCTTTGAGATCTTGCTAGATTTTTTTTTAAATATTTTTATTTATTTATTTGACAGAGAGAGATCACAAGTAGGCAGAGAGGCAGACAGAGAGAGAGAGAGGAGAAAGCAGGCTCCCTGCCAAGCAGAGAGCCCGATGCGGGACTCGATCCCAGGACCCTGAGATCATGACCTGAGCAGAAGGCAGAGGCTTATTAACCCACTGAGCCACCCAGGAGCTCCAAGATCTTGCTAGATTTTGAATGACACTTCCATGCCTAAAAATCTCTAGTGATTTTCTTCATAGTGATTTTTTTCATGCTTATAATAAAATCTAGGGGGAAAAAAAAAGTACAGTCTGGCTTTCACCATCACATAGATGACTTCATATCATCTGGCCTTCTCTCATGTAACTCTTCACTTACAAATTGTAATTACCCTTGTCTTCTTAATGTTCTTCTCATATATTGTGATTCCTCCTGCCTCTTGTGGTTGCTGAACCCTCTGCAAGGCATGTTCTTTCCCTGGATTGTCAGCTCTTGGCTCAAATTCCATCTTCTCAATAAGGCCCTTTCCTTTGAACCATCCTAAAGTTGTCCCCTGACTTTTTTTGAGGGAGGGAACCTAATAGTTTCTATTTTATTACCCTGTTTTTACAGACTTTGTTGCATTAACTAACTGAAATTGCTTTGCTTTCCTGGTGGTGGTCTACTCGTAGTCCATGACAGACTGGTTTTCAGTCCTTAAAACAATGGTATGGATGTAATAACAATATATGTGTTACCTGCTACTGTTATTGGTGTTATGATGATGATGATGATGATGATGATGATGTTAGTGGTTTTGCCTGTCTTTTTTTTTTTTTAACATATGATGTTTTATTAGCCCCAGGTTGCCTGTCTTTTTTACTTCTGTATTCTCAGTGCCAAAAATAATGCTTGCAGTATAGAAGATGCTCACTTAATATTAGCTCAATAAATTAAAATGACTCACTTTTTTATTTAGGATATGTTTCTTATATAAAATAATAAAGCCAAAATATTTCTGTGTGTGAAATCTGTATCATATGGTGTTGCATTTTACCACTGGAAATAGTTGATTTTGATATTGCCCATAGTCCTTTTTTTTTTTAAGTATACTTTTCATGATGATTTTAAAAGGTGACTTATAAATGTTAGTTAGTTACATTATGATGGCATATTTTCATTTGAGAAAAAGAAACCATTTACTAAAAGAAAAAATGGTATTAGTAATTTTTTAAAAGTCTAGGGTAAAGCATGCTTGGTTGTAGATGAAATTTATGTATCTTGAGTGAGGCAAGTTTTTCTTTTTAAATTTTTTAACCTTTCACATGTTCCCCAAATGAAATATACCCTGAATATTCTCATTGCACATTTTGTCCTAATTATAGTAGCATTAAAAAACTTCTGTTTAGAATCAAGTCAGGCTAAAGATTGGCTTTCCCTGTGCTATAAATCACAGTGCTCTTGCTGACAGTATACAGATTTCTTCTTTAAGGTATTGAGCTCTCTTCATGCAATGATAAACTCTTTTCTTAATTTGAATGTCAAATGTCACCTCTTTTTTCTCTTCAGACAAGAAACCAGCCAATTCTAAAGCCTAAGAAGAATCTAAAATTACTGCTATTCTAACTGGAAATGTATTTTAATATACCTCTGCAATAGTGTAAAAGCCAAAGTACTAATAATTTTGGTCAGATTTCAAGGCAGTTTTATTTTCTACCTTCTTATGTATAGAATGAACACAGGCCCAGGTCCGTTTTACACTGACATCCGTAATCTGACCCATCTTGTTTTGGTAACAGATCCTCTCTTTTCACTATTCTTTAGTCATCAGACTTTTAAAAGAATAAAAACAGGAAAATAAAGATGCTGTCTTAGCCAACTTGGGCTGCTGTTATAAAATACCATATACTGGAGTGGTTTAAACAACAGACATTGAGTTCTCACAGCTATAGAGGCTAGAAAGTCCAAGGTCAGAGTTCCAGCAGATTTGGTTTCTGGTTTACAAACAGTTGTCTTCTCACTGTGTCCTGGCATGGACAGGAGAGAATGAGCTCTGGTCTCTTCGTTCTTGTAAGGATATGATCTCAAGGGAGCTCCACCCACAGGACTTCATCTAAACCAATTACTCCCAGATGCCTCCACCTTCAAATACTATCACATTGGGAGGTTGTATAAATTTGGGGGGACACATTCAGTCCATAACAGATGCTTTTAATTTAAACCAAGTTTTCTTAATTTTATTTTCTTGAAGGATGGGTAAGAAGAAAAAATGCTGAAACCATAACTTAACAATGGATTGGTCCTCTGACCTTAATTTGATAGGTTGATCATCCTAAGCTTGAATTGAATTTTTTACTCCATGCTATCGACACTGAATTTGAATAGAAATGTGATTGGACTGTATTGTGTTTTTTAAAGATAGTAATATGAGCTATTTTATTTTTTAGGTTCCATGAACTAATCACCAAATGGTATTGCAGACTTTCTTGAAGCAGTTTTTAGTATGCACAATAAATAAAACTAACCAAAATGCCAGTTCAGTGGAAAGCCACATTTTTTTTTTTGAAAGCCACATTTTTAAATCAATTTACAGATTTCCAAATTGTCTAGAACCTGATGACATTGCAGTTGGAACATACCAAACAGTAATAATTCTAATTCTCAATCTTGCAGTATTTTTCTTTTCGATAAGATCTATTTGAATGACCATTGATCATAGCTGGTTTTCCAAATTTGGGTAACACCCTATGAGCATTTCTATTCCTACCTATAAGTAAATACATTTCTCTTAAGAGTGAGTTAAATTATAGTGGCTTATGGCTTATTTTTTTTTTTAATGAAAAGGAAATTTTTATGAGAAGTGTGAAGGTTTAGTGAAATTACTAATAACTACAATGTTTAGGTGAATATGATGTTCTGATTAGGTGACTTCTTTTAGTCAACTGTTATCCAAAAGATGTTTTTGTTTATTTGCTAAAATCCCTGTTCTGCAAATTCTTTTCAATATATTGGAATCACTTCCCTGAATGAGCAACATATATTTTATGTATTTGGTACTTGTATTGATAAAAGGTCTACTGAGGCATCATTTATAAAGAACATAGTTCAGGCCAGCACTGCTTAACAAGGGGTGATTTTTGCTTTCCTGGGGAAATTTGGCAGTGTCTGGAGTAATTTTTTATTGTTACGAACGGGGGTGAGAGGGAGCATGAGACTGGCTTCTGGTGGGTAGAAGCCAGGGATGCTGCTGATCTCCCTGTGATGTACAGTACAGCCCCCCACTACAATCACTGAACACAAAGTGTCAGGACCACCAAGACTGAGAAACCCTGCTGTAGGATTAATAATGACTTTGCTACCATTGTGGATATTAAAAATACCATAGGCCCTGAAAGTATTCTAAAATATTTTGACTAGGACTTCAGAACATTTTTGAACAAATATCTAATCTTCAGAATGAGGACTAGGATACTAATCTGGGTATGTGGTGTCTGGAATGTTATTTTTTAACATTCTTTCTGGTCCCATTTCTTTTTAGTTATTGCACAAATGTGTGTATTCCAGCTTCCTATCACACACACATTTTGCATAATCAGTGTAAACCAGGGCCTAGGATTTAACATATTGTAGGAGAGACTCCGTTGTGCTTTGTGTGGTTATAAGTTGTTTCTTTGGCAGCAGTGAAAGAAGGTGATTGGAAGGGAGTAGAGGAAGCCTTTGTTAAACCAGGACTGCAATGGCCTGGCCAAGAGTGAAGGCTGGTTATTTAGGATAAAGACAGTGTAGACAGTATGTCCTTAACCGTATCATTCTTTCCCCATCCTGAATCTCACCCCAAGCAGGGCAGACTTCAGGTTTGGCTTCTTAATTGATGATGACTTCCCTTTCCCCACAGCCTTGAGTTATAGGCACTCCCACAGCCGCTTTCTATCTAGATCTTACTAGTATGTTTCCTCTTTAGCCTCTTGTGGTTTCCTTCCTCCAAGTACCTATTCACAAGGTCAGAGATTATCTCTGATTAAGAGTGAATTCCATACTTTAAGTGAGGATAATATTCTCTTTGTGTTCAGGAAGAGTGCTGCTTGGAGCCCAAGCTTGGGAGCAAGGCAGTACATATCTCATCTAGGACTGTGGTCTCAGGCTGATCAACCAGATATTTAACAATTAGATTGTTAAATCTAAAATCAACCAGATCTTTAAAATCAACCAGATCTTTAAATCAACCAGATCTTTAAAAATTAGCTTCTTACTATACAGCATTGTGAATTGAAATTTATCCTGGAATTATGATTCACACTTTTAGCTTTAACTTTAGCATTCAGCTTTTTTTATTGTTGCTTTTCTTTACAGGTCCACTTCCCCAGTAGGACAGCATCACTCTCCTATATCTTCTAGACATCACTCATCTTCCTCACAATCAGGATCATCTATTCAAAGACATTCTCCTTCTCCTCGTCGAAAAAGATCTCCTTCACCATCTTATCAGAGGACAATAACTCCACCTTTACGACGCTCTGCGTCTCCTTATCCTTCACATTCTCTGTCTTCTCCTCAGAGAAAGCAGAGTCCCCCAAGACATCGCTCTCCGATGCGAGAGAAAGGGAGGCATGACCATGAACGAACTTCACAGTCTCATGATCGGCGTCATGAAAGAAGAGAAGGTATGCACTGTATTTTATCTTGATTTTTTTTTTAGCGTTAAATATTTTCTTTGTTAAAGAACTGGACATTCAGATTTATTGTTACAGTAAGGAGAAGAAGAAAACTGTGTTGTATTAAGTCTTTAACAGAGAAGAGTGCTTGAAGGCAGTAGGAGGTGCTTTTAATGACACAGGAACATATAAACTATTAAATGTACATAAGTGGGCATTTTTATGTATACTGAGGTAGTGCTTTCTAAGATGTTTTACTTGGGTACTCTCAAGTTCTAGAAATTTTTGGCTGTCTGACTCTTAAAATATCCCTCTAATTGCTTAATTGGTTCTTTAAAAAAAAAACAGAAAAGTGAAGGGAAGAAAAGCAGCAAGCCAGGGGGCATAGTTTGAAAGCATCGCCTATGTTTTGATAAAGAGATAAGGGCTGGAGGAATATTGAGAAGGTCGGTGTAAGCCAAATGATCAGTTTTCTAGGTGAAATTCAAAAAGAAGTTAGCAAAGCAATTTCCCTTTCTAGATCCCTGAGAATTAAGTTAACTTTGGATTTGCTGCTCCTTGTTAAAGCTAAGGTGCTATTATCTGGCAATACAGTCTAATAGTTCTGATCTCTTTCTGTATTCCTTATCTAAGCTTCTTGACTTTATATATTTAAAGGTTTTTCCCCTAACTTCTGAGTTGGTGTTTAAACATAATGAGTACTCGGGAGATATTGCCTACTTGTAACATTTCCCTTTAATGTGCATTTTAAAATAAACCTCTGAGAGTATATTACAGCAGTCTTCTGTGAAACATGTTGAATTTAGTTGTTCTCTTCCTATCAGCAGTGCAGTAATTAATCAAGTTCTTTTATTCAAGAAAATGATGTACATCCAGGTAGGGATCAGAGAGAGTTTCTGTTGTATAGAATTATTTCTTATGTATATCATTTTGGAACCAGAACAGCACAGCAATATTTATGGAACATTGGTAAGATAGGAAAACTCTCTTAGCACCTGTGAATTAATTTTAATAAGATCTTTAACTGGAGTTGACTGGGAATACCGTGTACATTTAATGAGTACTTTTTGAATGAAAACTCTTTAGTGTGTTTGATATCTGTTTTGAAATAATAATGAGGGGAAATAGTATGTGGTTGAGTCTTCAAAGAATTTTGTGTGTGTGTGCTAAGAGTGGCCCATGTTACAGGAAGAATCCATTTAATAATAAACCATATGTGTTTAGTTTCTTTGTAAAGATGTTTCTTTAACCTTCCATACAAGATATGTAGCAGTTTGTTCCTCTATTTAGATGTCATCTTCTGAAATAAGAATAATTTTAGTGGAAGAATGGGGAGGTAGGTAAAGAACAAAATTTAGTAACTAGATTTGAAAAGACAGATGGAATCATGAAAAGGATCTGGTACTGAGTGAACATATTTTTAGGCCCAGTTGGCATTGGAGGAGGACTAGAAGTCATAAATTGCACCAAAACGGATGGAAACCTATCCAGTCCTTGCCTACTGCTTCTGTTCTTAAAGGGCATTTGTGAATGTAAGCATATGGACGATGTAATTGGCAGGAGAGATGAGTTATTAATGTGAAAATCTAAGGGGTCTTGTGGATACTGTTTGGGTGCTTAAGAAAGTCTGTAGACCTAGCCACCTGGGACAAAGAGAAAAGAAGGTAAGTTGACAATACTCATATGGCTCTTAGGCATACAGCTGCTATAACTGCTAAAATAGCCTCAGATCTTGAAGTAGTTCCAGAATGTGAGAGCAGCACATAAGGGAATCTGACTTAAAAACAAGGCAATGTTTGTTTTCTAATGTTCTCTTGTTAGTCCTTTGACTTCATATCAGATTTATGTTGTGATCAATTTCTGCCTGTTCTAGGCATATCTAAAGAATAGTTTATGTTCTTTGCAAATTCCATTAGGTGTGGGGTTGCCTAAGCCATTTAGGCTCTGGGCCTCTTAATTTCTTCATTTAGATGGTGACAAGGTTGAATTAAATAATCAGTGAGTTTCATTTCAGCTTTTTTAAAACTGAAGTTCCTTTCTTATTTTTCTGTGAAGCGTTAGAAAATGCTTTAATGAGAGAAAACTTTAGAGACAAGAGTGATTTAGTAAACAGTTCAAGAAAAAGAGAGGGTGAGTAGCAAAAGAGAGGATGAGTAGCAACATCTCTTTGCCAGCCAGCTTACTAACTATAGGCCGCACTTAAGTACTTTAAGTACACTTGAAGTAGTCACAGATAGTCTAGTTTGACCCCTTCCTTGGTAGAGATGGCTAAAGTCACTGTGTACCTCTAGATCTACAAGTAATTTCTAAAAAATAAACCATCAGTGATACGAGATCAATTTATTTGTTTCATTTGTTTAAGGTAAGTATGGATAAGTTGGGGTATGGGAAGATCCTAATCAAAGTTTATCTAATCAAGAACATATTCAAGTGTTAATAAAAATTACCTTTGGAATTGTAGTTTATGTGTGGTTTTAATTTTCTTATTTGCCCACGTTTTCTTTTTTTTATTTTCTGCAAAGAACGTGAATTACCATTCAAAAAAAATTTTTAGCTCTATATGTACATGTATTGTCTGGTTTCTCAAAATTTTGTTAAAGGAATTCTAGTTGATTTCCAAACTTGCATTACAGAGACAAGAAGCAAAAGGGATAGAGAAAAGGACACAAGAGAAGAACGAGAGTATGAACAAGATCAGAGCTCTTCTAGAGACCACAGAGATGACAGAGAACCTCGAGATGGTCGGGATCGAAGAGATGCCAGAGATACTAGAGACCGACGGGAACTAAGGGACTCCAGAGACATTCGGGACTCCAGGGAGATGAGAGATTATAGCAGAGATAACAAAGAGAGCCGTGACCCCAGAGATTCTCGGTCTGCTCGTGATACCCATGACTACAGGGACCGTGAAAGTCGAGATACTCATCGAAAGGAGGATGCCTATCAAGAAGAATCCCGAAGTTATGGCAGAAACCATTTGAGAGAAGAAAGTTCTCGAACTGAAATAAGGAATGATGCGAGAAATGAGTCTCGAAGTGAAATTAGGAATGACCGGATGGGCAGAAGTAGGGGGAGAGGTCCAGAATTACCTGAAAAGGGTAAGGTTTTTGACTTGTCAGTGAACTGTATCTTATATGCTTATATAGAAATTATTAAATCTTTTAAGGTTTCTTTTCTAAATATATTCTTTTTTACATTCATTATCATTTTGTCAAAGTAATTTTCAATTAGTTGAATTTTGGCCTTCCCTGTAAATTCCAAATAAGAATTGTTAAATTCCTAGGATTTAGGAATTTGCTAAAGTAGCAGAAGATAAATGGGTCCTGATTAAAATCCCCTGGTAAATTATATCCAATTATGCCTACCCTCTTGATTAGTGTGGAACACTAAGAAAATTCCTGTCAGGCAAAAAAGTAGAGTCAAAAGGAAATGATTTCTACTAAACAGGTACAGATATGATAAAATGATTATTAAAGTGGAATTAAAATGGTGGGCTTTCAAAATTGGTGGTATCAGAAATGACTGTGTATTCCTCAGTATACTTGTGCTTTCTTCAAACCACTTCAGATAATTGCACATCAGAATTTTGAACCATTAACGTATTCTTCCCCTAAAAAGCCTTTACCAATACCCAGTAACTACCTACTACCTAAATGTTGTATTTGCCTCCCAACTGCTTGGACTGAATTAGTTTTGACATGTGTTCCTCGCCCCTTTCTTCTGCCCTTCCCTGAAATACTGCTGCAGATTTCTGAACATTTCATTATTTCCATTGGTCTTTTGGTATATCTTGGTCAATATTGTAACTCCATATGAAGCTGAAGGCTTTCCTTACCTTCTCCTTCATAGTTGTCTTGGCTTTTTTTAGCCCTTTGCTTTTTCATATACATTTTTAAAATGAGGTTTGTTTGTTTTTTTTTAATTTTATGAAAAACTTAGATTTTTATTTCAAATGCATTAAATTTATAAATTTATAACTTTTTCTATTGAGGTCTTATGTATTTTATTACTGGGTGCCCAACATTTTTTGTGCTCTTGTCAGTGGTACTTAAAAAATTTTTTTTTCTTTCTTTTCAGTAATGCATTTACATGGTTTAAAATTTCAAATGTATGAAAGAATATATTGTGAAAAGCCTTGCCTCTATTCCTGACCTTATTCATTTCTTTGCCAATTTTGTCTGTATCCTTCCCAGAAATATTCTGCATAGGCAGGTTTATAGGTCTACTCATAATCCCCATCTGGTTTTACAAACATAATTTTTTTAAACTGTGTATTACTCTATACCTTGCTGTTTTCACTTAAAAAAATACCTTGGAGATCATTCCATATCAGTGAACTTGATAAGCAGCTCCATCCCCTTCTTTGTGGTGCACATTGTCCGTTGTAGGAATTACTGAAAAGATCTTTTATTTAAATTCCAGTTAACATACAGTGTAATCTTAGTTTCAGATGTACAGTGTAGTGATTTGGCATGTGCATACAACACCCATTGCCCATCACAAGTTCCCTTTTTAATCCCCAATACCTATTTAACCCATCCCCCCACCACCTCCCCTCTGGTACCCTTCAGTTTGTTTTGTATAGGTAAGAGTCTCTTTCTTGCTTTGCCTCTCTCTTTTTTTTTTTTTTAACTTTACTCATTTGTTTCATTTCTTAAATTCCATATATGAGTGAAAATATGTTGTCTTTCTCTTACTGACTTATTTTGCTTAGCAAAATACTCCCTAGCTCCATCCATGTCACTGCAAATGGCAAGATTTCATTCTTTTTGTGGCTGAGTAATATTCCATTGTGTACGTATACCATACTTTCTTTGCCCATTCATCAGTCATTGGACACCTGGGCTATTACCATAATTTGGCTAATGTAGATAGTGCTACATTGTAAATATAGGGGTGCATGTATCCCTTCAAATTAGTATTTTTGTATTCTTTGGTAAATACCTAGTAGTGCAATTATTATATTGTAGGGTAGTTCTATTTTTAATTTTTTGAGGAACCTCTATACCATTCTCCAAGTATACAATGCAAACACCTGTTTGCATTCCCACCACAACAGTATAGGAGGGTTCCTCTTTCTCCACATCTTTTCCAGCACCAATTGTTTCTTGTGTTGTTAATTTTAGCCTTTTGGATAGGTGTCAGGTGATAACTCATTATAGTTTTGATTTTGTATTTCCCTGATGATGAGTGATGTTGAGCATCTTTTCATGTCTGTTGGCCATCTGTATGTCCTCTTGGGAGAAATGTCTGTTCATGTCTTCTGCCCATTTCATAATTGGATTATTCGTTTTGCAGTCCCTATCAAAATACGAACACCTTTTTGCACGTAGCTAGAACAATCTGAAGTTAATACAGTAGTTCTTCCTTATCCACAGGAGCTGTGTTCCAGGATGCTGGGTGGATGCCTAAAACCTCAAATAATACTGAACTCTCTATATACTAGGTCTTTTCCTGTGCATACACACCTATGATAAAGTTTAATTTATAAATTAAGCATAGTAAGAAATTAACAGTAACTAATAATAAAATAAAACAATGATAATATACCATAGTGAAAATTATGTGAATGTGGTCTTTCTCAGAATATCTTATTTAGTGCTGTACTTACCCTTCTTATGATGAAGTGAGATGATAAAATGCCTGTGTGATGAGATGAGGCAAAGTGAATGATGTAGGCATTATGAGGTAACATTAGGCTACTGCTGATCTTCTGAAGATATGTCAGGAGGAGAATCATCTGTTTCTGGACCCCAGTTGACCGTGGGTAGCTGAAATCACAGAAAGCAAAGCCACAGATAGGGGAGGTGCTATAAATTATATATTGATAGATGTGTATCTATCACATTGTATCACATTGTGTATCACATGTGTATCACAATGTGATACAATGTGATAGATACACATCTATCAACATATAAATTATAGCACCTCCCCTATTATTCCAGTCTCTGTTTTTAAACAGTGCTTAGTGAATAACTGTGTGTCACTAAATAATATCTTTTTAAAGTATTTTATTTTCTACCACTTACTGTTGGTATATGGAAATGATAATTGGGATACTTGTATAATAATCTTACATTATTATGTCACTGTATTTTTGTAGGAGATCTAATTGGATTCTCTTAAACATTTATGTCTGGGAACAGATTTGACTCTTCTTTTCTGGTTATTTACTTACTGTCAATAACCTGCTGATCTTTCAATATAGTGTTGACTGTAAGTGCATTTTAAAAATAGGCTTCTTTGTTCTGTTTCAGATTTTAAAGTGTTATTTTTGGCCTTTTACCATTAAGCAGCATGTTTGTAGATTTTTAGCAGATTTTTTTATTGTGTTACAGATGTCCCCTAATTTCCCGAGCTTAGCTAACAACTTGTTATCATGACCATTTTTTCTGTATCTTGAGAAGGTCATAGTTGGTCTCTTTAACCTTTCTACTTATGTTATATATTTCTTTAAAAATTTAGAACTATCCTGGCATTTCTAAGATGAATGGAATTTTTTTCATTTTTTTAAAGTTCTAGATTAGGTTAAACTGTCATATTGAATGAAACATCTGTGTTTTCAATTGAGATTACATAAGATAAGTGGCATAATGGTAAATATTTAACAACGAACTCTTCAGAAAAAGTCCTAACTTTTAACTTTTGCCAGTTTCCATGGTATAAATACTCTTGCCATATCAGATTTTCAGCTACTGACATGAGAAGAGATGCACACAATTGGCTCTTTCAGGCCACTGTGAACCAATTCTGCATGCCACTGCGTAGTTCATTTTTTATGTTATTCTTGTTTGGCTTGGGCATCAAAGTTATACTAGACATACAAAATGTGTTAGGTAGTGTTGCTTCTTTTTTCCTCTAGAACAATTTATATATGATTAGTTATCTATTCTTTGACAATTTAACATTTGTCTGTTAAGCGTTTCCTATTTTTCTGATGGTTATAGCTTCTACTATCAGTTGAGTTTTCTCATTAAGAGTTAATAGATTTGGATTATTGTAATAGTTATAGATTTTTTTTTCTTAAAGCAGTGTTATATTTTTCCAGGAAATTTGTTTTCAAATTTTTGATACAAAGATGGTCCAAATTTTGCTTTTTTAAATCTCTTTTATATCTATAACTATATCCCCTTATTTTTCTTGCTCAATCTTGCCAGAGATGTGTCTGTTTTGACTCTTTTCAAATAACTAATCTTTGGTTTATATTCTCTTGTATGTCTTCTGTTCTATTAATTTCTGCTCTTAAGTTTTACTTTGTTGTGAAATGTGTGTACTAATTGTATTACTAATTGTATTAATTACTAATTGTAAATTAATTACTAATTGTATTACTAATACTAATTGTATTAGTAACCATTCTAAACACTTTGTAAGTTTTAATATGATTTCTTCCTTGGTTCATGAATTAGGTAGAAATATGACTTTAAATTTCCAATCATAACTTTTTAAAATAAATCCCCTTCCTTAATTTTAATTGTTGTCAGAGAAGACTTTAGAGTCGACTCTTTGACATCTGTATTTGTCAAGACTCTAAGCTGTGGCTCAGAAATTTACATAAATGTTCTGTGTGTGCTTTTAATAGTTGGATGCAAAGGGTGTCTCATGTCAAGCTTGTTAACCATGGTTTCAAATCTATAATTATTTTTAGTCTGCCTTTTCTGACATTACAGAGAAGTGAGTTAAATCTTCCACTGTTACTGTGAATTTGTTGATTTCATGTAATTTGATCAGTTTTTGCTTTGAGTATTTTAAGACTTTGCTGTTAGGTATAAAGGCAGATTATTCCTTTTACCACTGTAGAATGACCCTCTTTATCGCTAATAGTGCTTTTTGTTTTGAAGGTTATTTTACTAACATTTCTTCTGGTTTGTATTTGATAAGTATCTTTTTCATCCTTTTCACCTTGCTATATCTTTTTGTTTTAAATGTGACTCTAAACAGCATAGGTTAGACATATGTTGAATCTTTTTATTGTATCTTCTCTGATTCTTAACTTTCAGATTTTTCATCTCTCTTTCTCTTTTGTTTCCTGGGTCATTTCCTCAGATATATCTTTTTTTTTTTTCCCCTTTTCTTTCTTTCTTTTTTTCCCCCCCTAAGTATCTCTTAGCAGCATCTAAGCTATTACTTAATTTACTCGTTCCTAGATGTTATATTTAGCTCATTTCTGGGGCGCCTGGCTCAGTGGTTAAAGCCTCTGCCTTCGGCTCAGGTCATGATCCCAGGGTCCTGGGATCGAGCCCCACATCGGGCTCTTTGCTCAGAAGGGAGCCTGCTTCCCTTCCTCTCTCTCTGCCTGCCTCTCTGTCTACTTGTGATCTCTGTCTGTCAAATAAATAATAAAATAAAAAATCTAAAAAAAAAACTAGCTCATTTCTAGTTTTTAAAAAAATGTTTTAAATTTCTTCCTTGTGGTCTTTAATTATACAGATATTTTGACTATTAAAATACATTGTTAACAGTATTTAGAATTCTTCTCTAATTCTTTGAAGGCTCAAAGCCTGTTATGTATTGTGAGTGTGTGTAGCTCTGCATTTTTTTAAGCCATTTCACTGAGATATGATTGACATACAAAAAGCACATACAGCTTAGAGATAAGTATGTGCTCATGAATCCATCACTACTATCTATGCCATTAACATATCCATATCCAGCAAGTTTCCTCTTGCTCTCTCTTTACTATTTTGTATGTGTGTGATGAGAATGCTTAATATAACATCTACCCTCTTATCAAATTTTTTACTTTCCAGGACGTATTATTAACTGTAGGCACTATACTGTACTATAGGTACTATACTGTACTATAGAGCTCTAAGTCTTATTCATCTTCTACAACTGAAACTTTGTACCCTTTGACTAACACCTCTCCATCTCCTTCTACTTCCAGCCCTTGGCAGTTAACCGTTCTATTCTCTATTTCTAAGAGTTTGACTATTTTAGATTCCACATATAAGTTGCACCATATAGTATTTGTCTTTCTGTGTGTGACTTATCTCACTCAACATAATGTCCTCCAGGTTCATCTATGTTGCTATGTTGTCTCAAATGGCAGGATTTCCTTTTTTTTTTTAAAGGATGAATAATATTCTGTTATATGTATATACCACATTTTCTTTATCCATTTATCTATCAGAGGGTTGCCTCCGTGTCTTGGCTATTTTAAATAATACTGCTGTGACATGGGCTCTCTCTTCCAGATCCTGATTTCAATTCCTTTGGATATATACCCAGAAGTGGTATTACTGAATCTTTTGTGGTTCTATTTTTCATTTTTTTGAGAAACTGCTGTACTATTTTCCAATAGTGGCTGTGCAGATTTGGATTATCATTACCA
This sequence comes from Lutra lutra, assembly GCF_902655055.1. Classification (NCBI taxonomy): domain Eukaryota; kingdom Metazoa; phylum Chordata; class Mammalia; order Carnivora; family Mustelidae; genus Lutra; species Lutra lutra. The sequence continues at coordinate 143,708,965 of NC_062280.1, forward strand.
CAGTCAGGGTTCAGCTGTGTATCACAGGACTCCTTGTGTTACCCCTTTGTAGCTGCACTCAAATCCCCTCTTTCGTCCCTGACCCCTGGCAACCACTAATATGTCCTCCATCTTATAATTGTTATTCCATAAATGTTACATAATGGAACCATGCTATATATATCCTGTTGAGATTGGCTTTTTCACTCAGCATAATTTCCTTGAGGTTCATCCAAGTTGTTACATGTATTAATGGTTCGTTCCTTGTAGTATTTCCCGGTCGGGGGATACCACAGTTTAACCATTCACCATTGAAAGACATTTGGGTACTTTCCAGGTTTTGGCTTTTACAAATAAAGCTACTATGAACATTCATTTCCCACATTTTTTAATGAAAATTTTCAGGCACCACTTAATGTCCACAAAGTACCTTGGTTCTGTATTGGAATGTTTTTGCTATAAATTGTAATCAAAGCCATAATATATATCCACTTTTTCATTATTTTCATGATATTTCTGTGAATTAGGTATGAACAGATAGTTTTCATTTTTTGTTTTGTTGGGTTTGGGTTAACTGAAATGAGTCTTCTTGCTTTATGATTCCATTAAGACTTTTTTTATTGATAGGAAAAAACTGGGATTTAGCTTACCCAAGCCCATCATTAGACAACTTGGGTGTTCTGATCCAACATTTAATATTCTTTTCCACAATGATTACCATACTTTGAAACACTAACACACCTTCTTTATTTGTGTGTTTTTTGGGAAGAAAGTTTGTGACTGATGAAACTTGTGTAATAAAGTATATGTGTTTAAACATTTGTGTGAATATCCTTTGTTTAGGAAGTCGAGGCACAAGAGGTTCTCAAATTGATAGTCACAGTAGTAGTAGCAACTATCATGACAGCTGGGAAACTCGGAGTAGCTATCCTGAAAGAGACAGATATCCTGAAAGAGACAACAGAGACCAAGCAAGGGATTCTTCCTTTGAGAGAAGACATGGAGAGAGAGACCGTCGCGACAACAGAGAGAGAGGTTTGTCAAATCGCTTATTATTCAATAATAGCCAACAGTGTTTGGGAGAATTGTCTTTTAAAAACCATTTATTAGTTTACTTTTTAATACATCCATTAATACTTTTGCTTGTTGATACATTTGAAACTATTATATTTACTCATGTAATCTTCCTTGTTTACTTAGTTTAAGAGAGAATGTGTAAATAGCTAGCTACCAAAGGACCTGTTTGGCAGCATGGTGGGTACTGAGGTGTAGTAAGTACTTGTATACTGCAAGACCCTACGTGCCCTACTTTATGTCTCTCACCTTAACCAAATAGCTTACAACCCTTTAAGGAATGTAGATGCTTGGGTGCCCATTCTAGGCATTTCTGATTGAGGAGATGCTTTCCCACCTGAGTATCCTGGCCACTCACTCACTAACTTTGATAATATACCGAGTCTTATAAGAGCTGTCAGAAGAACAAAGGGAAAAAAAATTGATGATGGTAGGGTTGGAGGTGATCTGAGGAAACATTTTATATGCATGTTCCTTCTTGAGAATTTACAATAGTTTAGCTAATTTTATATTCTTGTGTATCTTAAACTAAACATTTTTGGTTAATGTATTAGATTCTACTCTGTTAGATATACTCTCTTAAATCAGTTTTGAAGCAGGATTACTCGAAGTCATTTAAAAAGGGTTTATAAGCAGTTTCTTTAACAAGCTTTTATTGTCTATCTGTATTAGGGCCTTTAAACTCTTTAAGATCTTATGAAGCTCTTACTAACTTTGGCTGGTTACTGAAGTAAGGTTTGCTATAATGCTGAGATTAATATAGTACGAAACTTGACGGAGTAGGAAATTGAATAATGATGTTTCATAGTGGGCGGAATTATGAAGGTAATATTGTGTGTGTTGATACGGGCAGTAATGAGAGAAGGAAGTCACTAAGACACCAGGTACTTCAGTAGTGTAGATGAGATTAGACTTGGTTGAGTTGAGTTTGGTAGGGTAAGCCTAATGGATTTGTGTTAAAAGATGTGTATGATTTCCTTAGTTACAAATGAGGCTGGAATTTATATGTTGTGTGTTGATACCTGAAATTATATCTTACCTAACGCTGATTCACCTCTCCTTAATCTAACATTTTATCCTTGTAATGCTGTGCTTTTTTAATGTCTCGTCTCTCTCTCTCTCTCTCTCTCTCTCTTTTTTTTCCTAGTTGGATATCCTAGCTCAGGCTTTTTCATCTTATTCCTGAATTCAGTAGCAACATTTGGTTTCAGTCTTGTATTTAGTTCTCAACCATATGTGTATTAAGTTTCTGGGAACTTTGATAGTTGCTTTTTATGTATTAGCAGACTTAATATAGTAAAAGATACTAAGTCTGGGAATATATATATAAAATATCCTTTAAAATCCTTTTATCTTTATAATATCCCTGTGAGTGTTGGTATGACGACCAGAGAATTCACATTTCATAACTTAATGAGATTTGGGCTAGGAGAAGGATAGTGATTTTTCCAGTTACAAAGAAGTAAGTTCCAGAGCTGGAATTCAAACTCAGATCTTGTGACTGCAAGTTCTGTCCTCTTTCTGTTTTACTTTACTATAACTACTTCAATAAATATCAGTTGTATGATTGAAACAGAACTATATATTTGAGGTTACTGATATATTCCTCGTTTATTGAGTTCTCATGCATTTTGCTAGGTTCTTGAAGTACAGTAGTTCTTGTGCTTATAGAACTTAATGGGAGGGAAGATACCTCCCCTTAAACACCCAAAAAGAGAAATGACTGTTCAGTGCAATCAAGGACACAAAGAATTGCCCAGATAGAAATAAAGGATAAGAGAGGAACCTTCTTTAGATAGACTGTGTATAAAAATTTGAAAGATGACATTTATGCAGAAGCATAAATGCAAGAGAAAAAACTAGCATTGTGAAGATTGGGGGTAAAAACACTCCATGCAGAGGGAAGAGTATGTGCCAATTCTCTGAGATAAGAAATACTATGTCCTAGAGTTTGGATGAAGGCCTGTGTGACCAGAGTACGGTGAGCAATAGGCAGATTGATAGAGGTTGAAGGTAGGGATGTGCGCAAGCACCTTGTTCTGTGCTCAGGAATTTCAGTCTTCCCTTTAGTTCTTAACAGGCTGATTAGGATACACAGAGACAATTGGAGTGTGATTGATGTTACTACTGTATAAAGTTCTGTGAGATGACAGAGGAGCAGACAGGGTTCTGAGATCAGGAAAGCTTCCCTAAAGAGTTTGCTAGAAGGAACAGTGGAAGAACACTTTGCAGGGAAAAGGGATAGCATGTGCTGACACGCAGGACTAAAAGAAACATATGCTTAGAATAGTAATGAGTTATGGTGTTGGGAGTAGAGGTATGCCATAACAGGTAGGGAAGGAAAGAAACTGGGAAAAAGGACTGGTGAGACTATAGACCAGGTTCTAAATAGTCTAATAAACCAGGCTAAAAAGTTTTGATTGGTTGCCTTGTAGGCAGGGAAAAGCAGTTGGAAAAAATAGAGTTTTCATGGAAAAAGTATAAGTAAGTCTGGGGAAGGACTGAAGACAATGATACTAACCAGTTAGACTGTTGATGACATAGACATCTAGGAAGAGGTGATCAGAGTCTGTTAAGAATACTAACTATAGGGATGGAGAGGGGAAATGGATTAAGAAATATTTTGAGAGTGAAATTGATGGATAGCTCAGAGCTCTCCAGCTTTCATGAATGGGTATGTCATTCATTAAGATAAATAATATGAAGAGAAAAGCATCTTTGAAGAACATATTTTGGGGAAAAGATAGAAAAAAAAGTTTAGACACATTAAAGTGATGTTCTTATATCCTCTCCATTTTCTTTGAAGTAAGAGACATTGTCTTTTTGGTTGGGGAAAATAGAATTTTTATCTGTCATAAGAAGTGTGAGTAAAAAAGTTTATTCCCTGACATGACTGTAATCAGAAATTTCAAGTATGAATTACTACATGCTGTAGTATTGAATTTCAGGTTCTGTAATCATCGTGACATTAGTATGACCCCTCAACCAGGAACTCAGACAATCTAAGACCATAAATATGTAGCATTTGGGGAATCAAAAGTGAACAATAGAACCATTTTAAATTTAAGTTGGTTTCAGCAAAAATAAAAAAGGGTTTAGGAGAAACTGACTTCTAGTCCCAATGTCCTAATAAATCTGCCATCTCTGTGGCTTTGGCCAGTCAACTTCTGGACCATAATTTCTGTGTTTTTAAGAAACAGCCAGATAAGGTTTTGTTTTGTTTTGTTTTGTTTTAGCTTTAAAATTCTATGAACTTTTGTATTGATAAGTAACCTCTAAAGAGTAAATATGCATTAAGTCTTGCCTTTTTCATCTGTGATAAGATAGGAAATTCAAATTACTATAATGATTGATCCCTTCCCTGGAAACATCCTTAAGTTATTCTGCTTTTAATAAGCTGGTATTAGATATTCCACTTGAAAAGCTATTGACCATATTGTAACCCATACAATATGGGTTTATGACTAACCCATAAACATTATTACATAATATGGAAATAGAAACCTCATATAAGTAGCCTAGATCCTACCACAGTGAACTATTTTCAAAAATGGTTAATTCTGTGGAAAAGTCAGTCCCACTTTTTTATACATTTTTCTGGTCCCAGACTAATTTCCTCCTCAGCTGGGCATTTGGGCAGCATGTATTCATTTTCGCTGTGTTTATAGGATTCATGTATTGAAAAAAATATATTTATATAAAATGTGATGAGATGATCAGTTAACATTTTTAAGAAAACAGCTCTTCATCTGAGTGATGAGTTATATGATTAAATAAAACTTTTAATTTATTATAAATATATATCACTAGTATGAAACACTTTACATTTGATTACTTCAAGATTGCTAAGCATCAGTACCCTTAATATTCTAGTTTATGATAAATTGATATTGCAGCAACAATTATTGACAGATGTTTTGTTCTACTATATTTTCCTCACATAATAGCTGCACTTTGATATGTATATATTTTGGCCTGAAATTAGAGGTGTGACTTACGAGGGAAATTTTTTTTTTCCTTCAGCTCCTATGTTCTACACCTCCTGCTGCCCCTATCCTTTGCCACCAGTGTTCTCAGGTCCTGCTGGGGGGACAGAGAAGATCAGAGGTGAAGGGTAGAGATGGCAGAAAGTGGGGTTGGAGCAGTGGGCTGGAGGTAGGGTAGGGAGCATGCAGAGAAAGATCAAAGGTGGATCAGTGGGAGGTGGGAGGGGGGTTGATGGGGAACAGAAAACATGTTAGTTAGAGGGCAAATAAAACTTACCTTTAAGAAAAAAAATTTGTAAACATCTAGGGGTGATTATTTGGATGATTAACTTAAACGTAAATATAGTACCTGATTTGTATCTGCTGCCAGTGTGACCCTATACACAGATAAAATTTAAGATTTGCCATATTGTCTTACCAATAGGTTATCTGTCAAATTAATCACTGACAAAACTTGATTTTCATTGTAGATCAAAGACCAAGCTCACCAATTCGACATCAGGGAAGGAATGACGAGCTTGAGCGTGATGAAAGAAGAGAGGAACGAAGAGTAGACAGAGTGGAGGATAGAAGAGATGAAAGGGCCAGAGAAAGAGAGCGGGAGCGAGAGCGAGACAGAGAACGGGAGAGGGAGAGGGAGCGTGAGCGGGACCGGGAAAGAGAGAAGGAGAGAGAGCTGGAAAGAGAGCGTGCTAGGGAGCGGGAGAGAGAAAGAGAAAGAGAAAAGGAGAGGGACCGTGAAAGAGAGCGAGATCGTGACCATGATCGAGACAGGGAGAGAGAGAGGGAGCGAGATAGGGAAAAAGAGCGGGAGCGAGAGAGAGAAGAACGGGAGAGAGAGAGAGAGCGGGAGAGGGAACGAGAGCGAGAGCGGGAACGAGAGAGAGCAAGAGAAAGGGATAAAGAACGAGAGCGTCAGAGGGATTGGGAAGACAAAGATAAAGGACGAGATGACCGCCGAGAAAAGCGAGAAGATACCAGAGAAGACAGGAATCCCAGAGATGGACACGAAGAGAGAAAGTCAAAGTAAGAATGAGAATGAATCAGTTTTTTAAAGTTACATTTCAGTAAAGAGTTAAAAAGTTTCATTTAATGCTTTTTAGTGTACCCCTAATGTCCTGATAATAATTCTTTTTCCTCTCTACATTTTCCTGTATTTTAATTTTATTATATATATTTCGTGTTTAGTCTTTTGAATTTTCTAGGAAAAGAAACACTTTCTCATCCTATTTCTGTAGCCATGGATATAATTAATCATTCTTACTTACTGTGCCATTTTTGATGAGTATTGGCTTACTCAGCTTCTATAGATTTGTTAAGGAATCCAACTATAAGTTATAGAACCAATAAACTACACCTTATCATATCCGCTTTATAACTAGTTCATGGAGTTGACCAGTCACCAAGAGTTATCACCTATGCTATTCCTAATAATCCTTCATGAGTTTTGTGTACTTACAAGTCTGGAGTCATTACCCCCAGCCCTGGAAGCATTCACAGTGTCTTAAAACTGAAGGAAGCCCTACAACCACTACAAGGCTAGAAGATGAGAGAGAGGAGTTGTCCTCTCTTGAGCTATGGAGTTATAGTACGTTATTGGGATAAGATGTGGTGTTATTATTGCAAATATCTGAGGACAGTTTCTCTTTTCTTTTTTCCCCACTTGTCTTTTTTTTTTTTTTTTTTTTTTTTTTTTTTTTTAGACAAAAGGAATTTATTTGCTCGGGTATCTGGGAAGTCCATGGTCGGTGTTCATTTGTTCTGATGTGACTGTATTCAGACTTTCAAACAAAGTATTAGGAATGCTGTCTCTCCATCTCTCCACTGTTTTCTTCTGTGTGAGTTCCAGTTTCAGAAAGGTTTTCTCCAAATGATGGCTAAGATGGCTTGAGTGTATGCCTATCATCTTCACAGCCTTCTCTGTATGTTGGGGCTCTCATTAATTGAGGAGTAGACAAGGGAGCTAAGTCATTCACCGTAGCCATGAGAATTTTGGACTCTTTTGTCAATTTTGAGGTTTTATGGACATAAAGCCAACTTCGTTGGAGTTAACTGCCCTTTTTTTTTTTAAGTTTGCTAAAACAAACAAATAATTTGTATATCCATTGCTTCTGCCTCTAGCTCATTCGAATCATGGTGAATACAGCTCCCTGCTTTAAGTTTTTTTCATCATTGCTATTGGAAATTATGGTTATAGACAAAGAACATAGCACAGAAGTGGAGGCTTCTTCTGTTAGATCTTGGCTTCCCTTAATTCTGCAGCCAGGGTTTTCTATAGTTCACCCCCTGGCTTCCCTTTCCCCATGTTTTAAAAAAAAAATCTTACATTAACATTAAATTCAGCTAGTACCCTTAACATGTAGGCACACAATACATATTATTTCTCTTCTCTGACCAGGTCCTTAAGCTAAGATCGAAATTCTGAAGTCTTTGTTACTTACTATTATTTTCCAGGCCTGTGCTTTGATTTCATTTTTTCGTGATTCTGATCTCTACTTACAGTGAAAAGTTTGCTCTGGTTCTTTGCCACTGGACAATCCAAACATTACAAGGACCCCAGAAACTTGGGAGTCAAACAGTTCTATAACAATAACTAGTTATCTGAGACTAGTATCTTGATATTTTTATCAATTATATTGTCATCTCAAGGGTGCCTGGGTGGCTCAGTGGGTTAAGGCCTCTGCCTTCAGCTCAGGTCATGATCCTAGCATCCTGGGATTGAGCCCCACATCCAGCTCTCTGCTCAGCTGGGAGTCTGTTTCCCTCTCTCTCTGCCTGCCTCTCTGCCTACTTGTGATCTCTTACTTATTGATCTGTCAAATAAATAAAATCTTTAAAAAAAATTATATTGTCATCTCAGTAGTTGAATTTATCCAGAACTTCTTTAATCACTATTATATAGGTTTTATTTGCTGAATTGCCATACTATTTATTTTACTCTTAATTTTGTTTCTATAGCTATTTCCTTGAAGTTAAAGTTCTTTTTTGTACATTTTAATTATTCACTTTATTCTCATATATCAGTTATCTCTTGCTGTGTATCAAACCACACAGAAAGTTAGTAGTTTAAAGCAACAACAGTTTACCCGCTCATAATCATATAGATTAACATTTTTGGCTGGGCTCAGCAGAGTGCTTCTGCTGATCTTACTTGGGATCACTCATGTTTCCAGTCAGTCTGGTAGTTCAGCTGGGTCTGGATGACCCAAAATGGCCCCAGTCTTATGTCTTGGTACTGGCTGTTAGGTTAGGGCATCTCTTTTTCTCCTCCACATGACCTTTCATCCTCCAGTAGTCTAAACTCTGCATATAATGATGGACATATACTCAGAGGGCAAAAGCAGAAGTCTGGTTGCCTCTTGAGTCCTGACTTTCCAAACTTACACAGTGTTCTTTCACCACAATGCTCTTGTCATAGCAAGTCAGTGGGCCAGCCGAGATTCAAAGAATGGAGAGATAATGATGATGAGTTTCAGATAGATAATTGTATGAGCTTGTGCCTGTAAGTTGTCATACTAATCTCCCTTTTCCCACCTGGTTACTCATCTGTGTAAATGAGCTGTCAAGGAGATAGGTGTACTGCAGTGTTTTTGCCACTTTTAACCATAGTATTTATAAACAAAGTTAATAAAAAACTGGCCAAAATTTAATGAATAAATAGGAAAACACTAGAATAATTTAAGTACCAGAGATATTAATGACTAGTCATTTAATGTTTAACCTAAAGGCCTAGAAACATAGTGAACATATGAATTATTTTATTAACTTGCCACCAAGCAAGTGATTTTTGTTCTAAGAAGAGGGAAGGAACCAATTTTTCCAGTATACCCACAACATGACGGACACTGGGTGTATGATATAACTAACTTAAATTCATGTCTTTTTTGACTCTAAAGCAAATACTAAATTTTCTCATTTGGCTTCCCAACATAAAATATTTCTTTATCATAAAAATTAAAATTAATGAGTAAGTTTTAGTCAAGGGTGCATTAGTATATTATTAATGCCTCTGTTGTATGTTACCATCTTGTAGTAATTAAATCTGGTGATTTAATGAAGAAAGACCTATTGCCATGTATTTTAAGTCCACAATTGTGTGTCTTAACAAATGAAGTGAAGAATTTTATTAAAGATGCTGAATACCTTTTGTATGATATAGCTCTGACAATATTGCCCTCACAATTTTATATTCTAGTTATAGTAAAGACATAATACTAGTAAAAAAATCACTTTTTTATCCCCTGGAGGTTTATAAATTATATTTGTTCAACTTAGGAAACGTTATAGAAATGAAGGAAGTCCTAGCCCTCGTCAATCACCTAAGCGCCGGCGAGAGCATTCTCCCGATAGTGATGCGTACAACAGCGGAGATGATAAAAGTAAGCAGAATCTATTTTCTGTGTTTCTATACCCATTTTCTTTTATAACCATGAGACCATTCTTTGGCATTAGTAGAAAATGATGAAGTAAGATTTAAAATTTTTCTTGCTCTGCTGCCTCTGAATATCTCATATGACTAAAGTATATGCTAGAAATACAGTTCCTGTATTGTACTGGCACTGTCATCTCCTACTATTTGTAATAAAACCCTGTTGTGAGTGAAATTATTGCCACTTTTAAAGTTTTAAAATGAAAAATGAGAGGTTGGGTTATTATTATTTCTGTGTAACATGCCATGTTGTTTACCTGGTGAAAGTGTGATTACTTTCATCTTTTTGTATAGATGAAAAACATAGACTCTTGAGCCAGGTTGTACGACCTCAAGAGTCTCGTTCTCTCAGTCCATCACACCTTACAGAAGACAGGCAGGGTAGATGGAAAGAGGAAGATCGTAAACTAGAAAGAAAAGAGAGTTCAAGGCGCTATGAAGAGCAAGAGCTCAAAGAGAAAGTTTCTTCTGTAGATAAGCAAAGAGAACAGACAGAAATTATGGAAAGTTCAAGAACTCGTGCACAAGACATGATGGGACACCACCTATCTGATGATCGAGACATATCTGATCGAGCTCATGATGAGAACAAGAAAAAAGCAAAAATTCAAAAGAAACCTATTAAGAAAAAGAAAGAGGATGATGTTGGGATAGAGAGGGGTAACGCAGAGACAGCATCTGAAGATGGTCAGGTATTTTCACCAAAAAAAGGACAGAAGAAGAAAAGTATTGAAAAAAAACGTAAAAAATCCAAAGGCGATTCTGATATTTCTGATGAAGAAGCAGTACTGCAGAATAAGAAGAAGAGAGGCCCACGGACTCCCCCTATAACAACCAGAGAGGAACTGGTTGAAATTTCCAATGGTAAGGATGGCAGTCTAGAGGATTCTCAGAAAAAAGAAGATACAGCATTCAGTGACTGGTCTGATGAGGACGTACCTGACCGTGCCGAGGGAGCAGAACCGGAGCACGCTGCCAGGGCTCCTACTCCTGGAAGGACGCCTTCTCCGTCTTCTCTTCCTCCTCCTCCTCCTCCTGTAGCCACTGCGGCCAGTACCACAGCCCCTGCTACTCTCTCCACATCTGCTGCCACCACCTTCAGTGCATCCGCCACCGCCGTTGCTGCCTCTGCCACACCCAGTACCGCCAACGAAGACTCACATAGAAAATGCCATAGAACACGAGCAGAAAAAGTAGAGGCACCTCACGTCACTATAGAAGATGCGCCACATCGCAAGCCAGTGGATCAGAAGAGGAGTAGCAGCCTTGGGAGCAATCGGAGTAATCGTAGCCATACGTCTAGTCGTCTCCGTTCCCCATCCAATGATTCTGCCCATCGAAGTGGAGATGACCAGAGTGGTCGAAAGAGGGTACTGCATAGTGGCTCAAGAGATAGAGAGAAAACAAAAAGTCTGGAAATCACAGGAGAGAGAAAATCTAGGATTGATCAGTTAAAGCGTGGAGAACCCAGTCGAAGTACTTCTTCAGGTAATAAAATTGAATTATAATCTAGCCAAGTGTTTCCTGTCTTAGTATATTACATACAATTTTATATTTTATGCAGATTATAAAGTAAATGCGAAATTGGTTACGATACACAGTGCCTTAAAGTTTAAGGAGCTTAAAAGCTTAAGCATGCCACCAAAATGTTACCATTTAATACCAGCGTTATAAAAGAGATACTTTGAGTGACGCCCATCAGTTTAACATCAAGATGTTAGTAAGTATATCTTGGTGGAAGGGCTTATGTATTCAGGTCCCTTATTGATGCCTAAAATTTTAACCTTCCTGCTCTTCTTCCTACAGCCAGTGCTTTTTCTTTTGACCCCAGAAAATAAGGTAGGATATAGGAAGAGATCAATAATGAAGTGATCAGTTCTGTTAATGCTGACCCATTTTACGCATATATTTCTTAGAAGATATTTTGTGGTTATAGTGGAAATAAACGTGTTTCCTTGTCTTTTACATATTTAATTAGCACTTTAATGGAGAGAGATCAATTTTTCCTTAAAATGAGTTCTGTGTATAATTGGAAATGGAGAAGTATCAAATTGTAAGCTTTTTTTTTATATCTATAATTTTAATTAATTTTTTTATTTTTTCAGCATAACAGTATTCATTATTTTTGCACCACACCCAGTGCTCCATGCAATCCATGCCCTCTACAATACCCACCACCTGGTGCCCCCAACTCAAATTGTAAGCTTTAAAGGACCCTAAGATATGAAGCATTTTCTTCCTTTTGAAGTACGGTGGACATAGAATGTTGCATTAGTTGGAGGTGTTGTATATAACACAGTGATTTGACTTACGCTTTGCTCACCACAAGTGTAGCAACAATGAAGCGTGGTTTATCTTCTCATATGTTAACTCTTTGTATATTTATTTTAGATCGCCAGGACTCAAGGAGCCATAGTTCGAGAAGAAGTTCTCCTGAATCGGATCGACAGGTCCATTCAAGATCCGGGTCGTTTGATAGCAGAGATAGGCTTCAAGAACGTGATCGGTATGAGCATGATAGAGAGCGGGAAAGAGAGAGGAGAGATACAAGACAGAGAGAATGGGACCGAGATGCTGATAAAGATTGGCCACGGAACAGGGATCGAGATAGATTGCGGGAACGAGAGAGAGAGCGAGACAAAAGGAGAGATTTGGACAGGGAAAGAGAGAGACTAATTCCTGATTCTGTGGAAAGGGACAGGGACAGAGACAGAGACAGAACTTTTGAGAGTTCTTCCCAAATAGAGTCTGTTAAACGCAGTGAAGTAAAACTGGAAAGTGAACATGAAAGAGACCTAGAAGGCACTTCGCGAGATTCTCTTGCTTCGGATAAGGAAAAAATGGATAAAGATCTAGGATCTGTGCAGGGATTTGAAGATATAAACAAAGCTGAGAGAACTGAGAGTGTGGAAGGTGAGTGCCACACATTTTTGTCTGTTACCCTGCTCCGTTCCTTTTCCATTTATATAGGAAACAAAATATTTTCTTAAGAAGGTGTTCTGCTGGGTGCCCAGGTGGCTCAGCGGGTTAAGCCGCTGCCTTCTGCTCGGGTCATGATCTCAGGGTCCTGGGATCGAGTCCTGCATCGGGCTCTCTGCTCGGAGGAGAGCCTGTTTCCCTCTCTCTGCCTGCCTCTCTGCCTACTTGTGATCTCTCTCTCTGTCAAATAAATAAATAAAATCTTTAAAAAAAAAAAAAAAGTGTTCTGCTGATATGCATAAGGAAAAGCCCTGTGATATTCAAAAATGCATTCCCCTGATTGGTACTGTCAGGATAGACTTGGTTCAAATTAGCCTATATGAAATAAAAGAAACTTAAATGTGGTTTCTGGAGGTGTTAAAAAAATAGTTATCAACTCCTTTTCTTAGATGCTTAAAAAAATCACAAACAGAAGTTATTTCTTGGTTCAGAGATGGACTAAATAACTATTAATGATCCTGTTTTCCAGGGCAGTTGAGAACAAATACATGAAACTGTACGCATTCCCCAAAGCTGCATTTCCGATCTGACCCACTCAGAGCCAGCCTCAGCGGTGGGGAACATCATTCTCCACTGCCCTACTCCTCCTGTAGCCCCAGACTGCACTACAGACTGACTCACACCTCTGAATTCTCTGAAGGCACTACACTCCAGCCATCTTTGTCCCCTCTCTTCCCATTGTCTGGTAGACATTTGCCCTTTTATCTTCTTTTACTCAGACATCAGCTCCCAGTCTGTGTGTCATTTCCTCTGTGAAGCCTTCTCTGCTCTGGGGGTTTTTCAGAGCATCTGGTCTGTATTGCTTTTATAGCATCCCCACACTGTATTACAGTAATTTTTCTATGGTTTTCTCCCCCACTATACTGTATGCCTTTGTTAGGGACCCAGAGCTTTTCATTTCTTTATCATCAAGACTGTAGCAAGGACACAGTAAATGGTTGATGAATAAAAATATGTACTGCCTGTGCATACATACCCACATCTTATTCATTGGTGAATTATAAGCTGGCTTAACAATAGTAATGACTCCCCTGGGAATTCTCCTAGAACTTCTGTCTCCTTGGATTGTCCAGTTCTGGTACCAGTGCATATACTGTTCTGATAAAACCTCTCCATTTCAATCCCTCAAGAAATTATGAGATACTTGTATGTAAGTGGCAATATTTTACTGTTCATTTGCCATATTGTAACATTGGGCCCAGAGTAAAATTCCTATTCTTTTGGAACTGTAAACATCTTTACCATTTCTTGGTTAACTGATTAGATATATTCCAGTACACCATCTGTTAGATACTTTTTCTCCCTAACAGAAACATTTTTATCTCAGTGTTCTTCACATTACAGTTCCATCTCAATTTTGAGTATAAATAGCCTCAAATCGTGATGGCACTAATGGAGGTACAACCTTGGGGTATAATTGAATATAATTGAACTAATCATTATAATAGCTCTCTTGTGATTGGAGTCAGTGCCCCTCATCCCTAAGATACATCATATCATTCACTGGTTATGATCACAGATAACATAGCATAAAAATTTATAGGTGAATTACCTAATGTGAGATAAAAAGTTTTATTCATCTATAGTAGGAAAATGAGTTGGATAAACTTGAAAAAATAAAAATGTTATTTGCATATATGTTTAGACATATATTTCTATAATGAACTCATTAAAGTTGGTTACCTTAAAAGCAAATTGGTGGAGGCATAAGGAGATTATTAAAGAATTTAATAGAATAGAAAATTATGGGATGACTAGAAACATCTCATAGTTTACTGTATTTTATTTGCTGCAGATTTATACCTGTGAAGCATAGTGTTGCATTTTGAAAACTAGTGTTGTAAACTCAGTAAAGTATGTGGGTAACTGCTGATTAGAAATATTAAGCATACTCTGTAGTTTTAGGAAAGTTTTTAAGTTCACAACTAACTCACTAGGTGACAAAGCTTAGCTTATGTGGTTGAGAAAGATAAGTAAGGTAAATAAAATGAATGCTGGTGGTACCAACAAAATATTTTAAAATTATATTACAGCATTCTTTTTAAAATTGTGTTGGAATAAGGAAGATGAATGGGGAGGTAGGGAGAAGATTAATGACACTTTTAAATTTTTACCTCACTGCTGTAAAGATCTTCGTATCATCAGCTAAATGCTATGAACAGGTCTGCAAGTCTTTTGAGTTAATGAGCTTATATAGGTAAAGAAATTATTGCATCCTTTTGAAGTTAGTAAATTTGGATTTACTTGAAGTTTATAAGAAATTGACACATGCAAGCAACATTAATAAGTTAGTGGTACCTTATGTCATATCTTAATTGTAATCTTATAACTTGTTTCGATATTGCTGTTAATACTGTGTTCTTGCCATTAAATTTCAGTTTTTTTCTTTTTGAATTGTCAAGTATTTTAAATAATTAAGAAATGTAGTTTTCTAAGGAAAAAAAACTTTTGAGGTATTTTTAGTGTTTCCTCTTTGGTTTCACTTAGATGTCCCTTAGATGTGCTCTTTGACAAGAAATTGATCTTTCCAAAGCAGGAGATGACGAATCCAAGTTAGATGATGCACATTCATTAGGATCTGGTGCTGGAGAAGGATATGAGCCAATCAGCGATGATGAGCTAGATGAAATTCTGGCAGGTGATGCTGAAAAGAGGGAAGACCAACAGGATGAGGAGAAGATGCCAGGTAATCATTTATAAGTGTGGTTGAACATAATATCATAAGTCAGATAATTTTTAAGGTAGTTTTTGCTCCCTTTCATGCTGTGTGAATTAATGAAAGGCAGTTGGAATTTTTCCCTTTATGTTTAAGACTGAAAGGCCAATAAAATGAAAATTATAGTCCATATAGTCTGCTCATTTTTAAGTAGACATTGCCCATAAATTGGAAAGGGTCCCATTTAAAATAGCAAAGTTCTAAGATTCCATTCCACAGGTTAAGATTCATATTACATGACCTAGAATCTAACCAAATACTGATTGCCTAACAACGTTCTAGGTGGTAGACATATGGTACAGAACTTCAAAATTGTGGTTTCACAAGCCAATTTTTGAAACAATCATTCAAAAATTTACAATCGTTGAAATTATATTTGAACAGTATCTGTATACCTCTCTCAGTTTTCTGAACCAAATTATTTTCCCTTATAATATACTTTATGCATTGCCAGAGCTTATTCTAGTGACTACACCATGAAATAACACCCATTGATGTTCCTGTTGAATATCCCAATTAGTCTGATTGTTTTAACTTTTTTTTAAGTCATCATGAGGGTCTTTGCTGTGTCCGGGTATGTAAAATATTAAACTTTTATTTTGACTTAATTTTTTATATTTCATAATTTTTCCTACTAATGTAGAAGGTATGTATGATTGTTACCTTTTTTATTATATGCCATTAGGTACTTCTAAATAGAATATTACTTTGTTAATTTTTCACAGTTGTTCCTGTCAGTGGGTGGATTATTTGTGTTCAGTATTAATAGCCGCTGCCTGAGTTATTTATAGGAATGTGTTTGAGTTTTTGTTTGCTTGCCTATTTTCTTTTGGTGAGGTTTTTTTATTGTAAAGTCCTTAGATTCTAAATATTTGTCTTTATAGGAAAGCTTTCATTTTAAGAATAAGACATTTTGGTTCAAAGCACTTATTTAATGCTGTGTTTTGCAATTTTTGTTTCTCTAAAGATAACAAGAATGTTGGTGTGGAAAAAAAAAATCCTTTTCTTAACTTTTTACAGATCCATTAGATGTGATAGATGTGGATTGGTCTGGTCTTATGCCAAAGCATCCAAAAGAACCACGAGAGCCTGGGGCTGCATTGTTAAAATTCACACCTGCAGCTGTTATGCTAAGAGTTGGGATTTCTAAGAAGTTGGCAGGTTCTGAACTCTTCACCAAAGTCAAAGAAACATGTCAGAGACTTTTAGAAAAACCCAAAGGTAATTCCATTTTATTTTGTGCAGTGTCTGCTGTAACTGTTAATTAAGTGCCTTTGCAAAGGGTGCTGTTCTGTTCTCATGCAGCACTTACCATATAGGAACTGGGTTTTTTTGTTTCGTGTTTTCTTTTGTTTGAGGATTCACTTATGTTCTTTATTTAAATCTTCTTTGAAAAAAATTTTTTTAAAGATTTTATTTATTTATTTGACAGAGAAAGATCACAAGTAGGCAGAGAGGCAGACAGAGAGAGGAAGGGAAGCAGGCTCCCCGCTGAGCAGAGATCCCGACGCGGGGCTCGATCCCAAGACCCTGGGTTCATGACCTGAGCTGAAGGCAGAGGCTTTAACCCACTGAGCCACCCACATGCCCCTCTTCTTTGAAATTTTAAAAAGCAATTTTGACCATGAAAATTAAAACCCACAGAAAAGTTACGAAAATAGCCCAATTGATCTTTCTTACCATAATTACTTTTTTAACAGCTAAGTTCAAATGTCAGAGCCCTCAGTGGTGTTCCCAAAACTAAACAAAGCAGAGCCCGGAAGAATGGAATAGATATTTTTCGTATCTAAGTAAGTTGGGTGTCTTGGCACCCTTTTCCTTTAGGAAATGCAGAGTTCTACCCAAATGCAAATGTGTAGGTTGAGCCTTTAGCAAAGGAATTAAAAACTTAGAATGTGGTATCTAGGCCAGATGGTCTGGATTCCTCACTAGGCTCACCACTGATTAGCTATTATTTAATCGCTACGTGTTAGTGTCACCATTTGTATGCTGGGAATAATTAGACCATCAGCTTCATAAGATCATTAGGAGGAACAAAAAGAGGTATTATAAGGAAAATACTTGGAACAATTCCTGTTATGTAGTGACACTCAATATATATTGACTGTTACTATTTCTTTTGAAAATATCTTATTGATTTTAGACCTTATGGCAACAACTTTTCACTGTTCTACCATTTTTTTCTGTTTTATCTGGTTCCTACCTTATCAATAATTAATAGGAGGGGGATGACTGGGTGGTAAAAAGAAGGAAAGGAGAAAAACAGCAAAGCAGCATTTAATTTTATATCATGTTTGTGAAAGTAAAATAATTTTAAAAATTAAGCTTTTTCCTAATATAAAATTGAAAATGTTTTGTTTCATGGGTTTTTTTTTTTCCCGATTGTTAGCATAAGTTGTGAAACACTTTATTTTGACCTGTCCCAGTGAACACAGAATGTATGTATATGAAACAAATTATAATTGTGAATGTATATTAACTTGACAAATGACCAAACTCTTGGGTTCCTGCCCCCTTCTTTCTGCCTTGTTTGGTTGGCTCTGTGACCTTAAGTAGGTAACTCCTGTGGGTATAAAATGATGGAACGAAACCCCTAAGGTCTTACCCACCTCTGAAGCTATTTGCTCCTATGACTTTGCTAACTATAGAAATGTAGTTTGGCCCTAACTTGATGACATACATTAGTTGTTGCTTATCAGTCAGATCTCCTATTTTTTGCTGTGATAGCTTTATTAGAGAATGAGAGAATTGGTACATGATGCTGAATAGAAGTGTCCTAAGGGATGGGACTTTGTTTACTGCTGTATCCTTTGTCTAATGATTTTAGACATTCTAATTATGCTATTGCCTAGAAGAGTACCCGACACACAGTAGGTATTTAATAGGTATTTGTAAAATAATTGATAACTGATTTTTTTCTATCCCATTTAGTCTGTTTCAGTACCCCAATACTGAAGAAAGTATATCCCTACATCATATGTAATTTTGAAAAAAATTCTAAGGTTGAAGACCGAAAACTTTACATGAATACTGAAATTTAAGTTGCTTTTGTCTAGGTTTTCTATGTACAGTGTGATAGATTAAAAACAGTTACAGGCGCCTGGTTGGCCTGGTTGGTAGAGCCTGCAACTCTTGATTCTTAAGGTCATGAGTTCAAGCCCCATGTTGGGTGAAGACTTAATTAAAAAAAAAAAAAAAGTACAATGAAAACCATGAAGAAACTGGAAGTTTAACCATGTTGGACTTTCTAAAGACATGTGCAAGTGTGTGTTTTGTATTGTTTTAAAAGCAGAAAATAAGGATTTCAACAAAAAGAAATTTGTCATAGTGACTAGTTTCTAAGGAAGAAAATGGGCTCCGTGCACATTTCTTCTACATTATAATGGAAGGGTAGTTAATATTTTGGGGTTTGGGGGGGTTTTTTGTGATTCTTGTTGATTGGCTCAGTATGTTTTATGTCTGATTCACCTGAGTAACGGCTTTTTTCCACTTAGGTATGCTGGTCCAATTGGACGTTCTATAGATACAGTGGTAGAACCCTGGTACTGTATTATAGAAAGCTCCTCAGTTAATTCTGGTAGACACCAACATTTGCAAACTGGTTTTGAGTTTTTTCTTTATATTTATTACCCTTTTCTTATATTCTGTACCTACT
This sequence comes from Lutra lutra, assembly GCF_902655055.1. NCBI lineage: Eukaryota > Metazoa > Chordata > Mammalia > Carnivora > Mustelidae > Lutra > Lutra lutra. The sequence goes on from NC_062280.1 coordinate 143,727,783, forward strand.
GACTAGATATATTAGGTGAGACTAACTTGTTAATTATCTATTCTCACTATACTTTGTGGTTCAGGAAATGAAAGTGAAATATGCAATTCCATTCATTCTTAAATATGTCTACTTTGTTTTTACTAGGTGTTACTGTTTTCCTTTGTGGACTGTAACAGTAACGTATTTGATCATGTCATATAAGTGGTATCTAGTACCTTTTGGTACTTCTGGCTAGCTTATAGAATGCTAGCTTTGAAATTTCTACTCTGTTATATATATATTTGGATTCCTGACTGGCCCTATTCTGTTATTTTGATTTTTTGTCTATTTTAACCCAACCTCTTTATTTTCCATTAAAGCTAAGGAGATATTTAAGTGTTTTCTCCCCATCTTGGCATGTTATGACTGATTTTAATGCGTTGTTTTTATAGTGACAAATCTGGGATAAAATTTGCGGGTTGTCTAACATCTTATCACTTTCCTGATTTTTTTTTAAGAGGTCACAAAATGTATTACTGCATTTGAATATTGCTATAATAAAGTCATAAAATGTAATCTAGAACTTTACATAATAGTCAGGGGTAAGCAGTATACTGAATTTAACTCCACTTTCTAATTTGAACTTTTTTTTCCAGTCATGAACAGCAATCAAAGTCTTAAATTCTTTCTCCCTAAGGCTACGTGTCTTACCTCTTAAAGAGGCTATCTGAATATTTACTTTTGTTTAAGACTAGCAACATAACTACATGTTTAAGATCTTTCAGAGAATATAGTGCCTTTTAAATTTTTGAAGTATGGTTGGCACTGTGTTTCAGGTGTACAATATAGCAATACAATAATTCTGTGTTATGCTCTGTTCACAAGTGTAGCACCCATCTGTCATCATATGCTATTATAATACTATTCAGTATATCCCCTATGCCGTACCTTTCGTCCCTGTGGTTTCTTTGTTCCGTAGTTGGAAGCTGCCTCTCACCCATTTTGCTCATTGCCCAACCTTCCCCCCACCCCCAGCAACCATGAGTTTGTTCTCTGTATTAATTTATCTATAGCTTTGTAGTAGATCTTGATATCTGGGATTGTGATCCCTCCAGCATTGTTATTTTTCCCCCCAAGATAACTTTGGCTATTCAGGCTCTTAGGTGGTTCCATACACATTTTAGGATTATTTGTTCTAGTTTTGTGAACATTATTGGTATTTTGATAGAAATTGCATTGAATCTGTAGGTTGCTTTGGTAGTGTAGACTATTTTAACACTATTCTTCTAAACCACAAGCATGGTATGTGTTTGCATTTGTTTGTATCTTCAGTTTCTTTCCTCAGTGTTTTATAGTTTTCAGAGTACAGGTCTTTAACCTCCTTGTTTAAGTTTATTCCCAGTTATTTGGTTTTGGTGCAATTATAAATGAAATTTTTTTCTTAATTCCTTGTCTATAACTTTGTTATAGTGTATAGAAATGCAGCTGATTTCTGGATATTAATTTTGTATCTTTCAATTTTACTGAAATCATTTGTTACCTCTAGAAATTTTTTGGTAGAGTCTTTAGGGTTTTCTGTGTGCTATGTCATATGTAAACAGTGGCAGTTTTACTTCTTCCTACCAATTTGGACACCTTTTATTTCTGTGGCTAGGACTTCTAGTACTATGCTGAATTAAAGTGTCAAGAGTGCTATTCCTGATCTTAGAGGGAACACTGTTTTTCACCATTGAGTATGAGGTTAGCTGTGGGTTTCTCATATATGCCCTTTTTAATGTTGAGGTATGTTCCCAAATGTTGACTTTTCTCAAATGCTTTTTCTTCACCAATGAGGTAATAAGATTTTTATCCTTATTGAACCATCCTTGCATCCCCAGAAAAATCCCATTTGATCATGGTAAATGATCCTTTTAATGTACTGTTGAATGTGTTTTCTTAATATTTTATTGAGGGTTTTTACATCAATGTTCAGAAATATTGGCCTGTGGTTTTCTTATTTTGTGATGTCTTTGGGTTTTGGTGTCAGGGTAATGCTGGCCTCATAGAATGTGTTTGGAAGCTTTCCTTCCTATTTTAGGGGGGAATAGTTTGAGGTGAATGGGTATTAATTTATTAGCTTTTCTTTCTTCAAGTGTTTGATAGAACACCTGTGAATCCATCTGCTTCTGAACTTTTGTTGGGAGCTTTTGATTACCAGCTCAGTTTTGTTACTAGCAATCAGTCTGTTCAGATTCTATTTCTTTTTGATTCTGTTTTGGAAGACTATATTTCTAGGAATTTATCCACTTCTAGGTTGTCCAGTTTGTTGACATATAATTTTTCATAGTACTCTCTTATAATCTTTTGATTTTCTCTGGTGTTGGTTGTTACTTCTTTCTCATTTCTCTTAAATTTGTGTCTTACTTTTTTCCTTGATTTTTCCTTTTTAGAGAACCAGCTCTTGGTTTCATTGATCTTTTCTACTGATTTTTTTTTTTTAATTCTCTGTCATTTCTTCTGATCTTTATTATTCCTTCCTTCTCACCTTGGGCTTTGTTCTTATATTTTCTGGTTCCTTTAGGCTTAAGGATAGATTGAGATTTTTCTTGAGGTAGGCCTGTATTGCTGTTAGCTTTCCTCTGAAAACTGCTTTTGCTGTATCCCCAAGATATTGAACTGTTGTGTTTTTATTTTCATTATCTCGATGTATTTTTTGTTTTCCTCTTTCTTCGTTGATCCTTTGGTTGTTTTTAGTAGGTTCAATAACTAAGGATGTTGTTGAGCCTCCACATGTTTTTTTTATCCTTATAATTTCTAGTTTTATACTGTTGTGGTCTGAAAAGATGCAGGATATGATTTCAGTCCTCTTAAATTTATTGAGACTTGTTTTGTGGCATACTATGTGTAAGTATATTGCCTTTAAAGTAATTTTCACCAACTGATAAAGTACAGACTGTGTGGAATATTGAAGCAGCCAGTAACACTTTCCTATTTTCAGAAAACTTAATGCCTATTTGTTTTTATTGGAAGATGCAGACAGTCTTTTTGAACATGAATTGGGGGCTCTCAACATGGCTGCATTACTACGAAAAGAAGAGCGAGCAAGTCTCCTTAGTAATCTTGGACCATGTTGTAAAGCGTTATGCTTCAGACGGGATTCAGCAATCAGGAAGCAGCTTGTTAAAAATGAGAAGGTATGGTTTCCTTGGAAAAAAAAAAATGCAGTGTATGCATTGTATCAATGAATGGCTTTTTTTTTTTTCCCCTATTTGATTGCTTTAAGGTGAGATTAAGGTCTCAGTATCTGCTTTTGTGAGTTCGGTTTCCTAGTCTTCTATAGATATAAAAGGAAGAATTCTATTTATAATAGTTTTCATTTTACTTTAATAGTATTGAACATTTGTGCATAGCAATTTGTTATTCAAAATTATATGCATAAAGTTTAAAATACTTTCTGTGAATTATTTTCATTTGTGAAATTCCTCAAGGTAAATTTCTAGTATGTTTCATTATCTAAACAAGATCTGGGGGAAAAATTTTCCAGGCACAGAATGATGATATTTATAGGAAGAAGTAGCATTTATGAGAATGTACCAAGTCAGAAGAAAGGAAAATAAATAAAAGTGATTATACTTAAGCTTTTACTTGAGAAGAGTAAAGGGAATTGAAACATAAGAGAAATAGAAATTTAGATTTGGGAGAACCATCCTTGCATCCCCAGAAAAATCCCATTTAATTGAGATTAATTGAAAAATTGAAAAATTAATTGAAAAATTCCATTGAGAAACTGAAAAAGTCAACTTTAAAAAGCCTAAGAGAGTTGGTCTTAAAAGATTAGAGAAATACTAGCTTTTTACCTGGGGACATTTAAGAAAACACTGCTAGCAGAAAGTGTACTTCATTAAAGAAAAATTCATGAAAAAGCAAGGGATGAATTCAAAAGATTAAAGTAGAAACAGATACAGTGCATAGGAGGTTTTTAAGGTCTTTCCTGATTAAAGTCCTGGCTCAGAACTATTTTTTATAGAGTTGCTAGTCATTCTTTGCACTCCCGTTTTATATACTTCTACACTACTTACTTAGTTCCCATCTTTCATTTGCTTAGGTGCCTAGTCCTCCTTGCAGCTTTTCTCAGTTGGAAGTTTTTCCCAGGGAATTAAACCCCAGGGAGCCCTAATAAGCATGTGTGTAATGAATCACCTTCCCTTTTACGTATTCAGAGTGGTATTCCATCCTCAGTATCGAATTTGAAAAATAATCCGTCACATCATGTTCTGTTGGCTCAAGGAGGAGGCTTCAGTGGAGAAAGGCTGCACATCTTGAAGTCTCACCAGAGTCCTGCCCCCTTTTTATAAAAAATATTTTGTAGCATTCCCTGGTTCCTCCTCTGATATGCCATATGCTTTTTAAAAGTTGTGACAACTCGGGGCGCCTGGGTGGCTCAGTGGGTTAAGCCTCTGCCTTCGGCTCAGGTCATGATCCCAGGGTCCTGGGATCGAGCCCCACGTCAGGTTCTCTGCTCGGCAGGGAACCTGCTTCCCCCTCTCTCTCTGCCTGCTTCTCTGCCTGCTTGTGATCTCTCTCTCCCTCTGTCAAATAAATAAATAAAATCTTTAAAAAAAAAAGTTGTGACAACTAAAAATACCCTTGTAAAATTCTCCCTGAGAATTCTGTTCTCAGAATTCTGTTGTCAGAACCTTGTAATCCTTTACTGCAGGGCACAGACCATTAACTAGCACATGACACATTATAAAAAGTTACAGTGGGACAGTATAAATGTTTAAATGATCCATCTAAAGAAAGCATTAGAGCTTTCTGATTGCTCAGGGTTAAAAATACTTGCCCAAAAGCTGAAGAGACAACTGAAGAAAAAATTTCAGACGTTAGACAATCTCATGACAAATGCTAAGAAATATAAACAAAAACCTTTAAAATGTATAACTATAAAAGAAAAGTACAGAATAGGACCATTCATTGAGGAAAGTGGTACTACTTACTGGATAATGAAAAAATGTGTAAAGATAGCAAACTCATATATTGGCATTATCTTTAAATAAAAAATTTTTAAAATATATATATAACACTATACATCAGAAGAGATAGGTGAAGGATACAAAGAGAACACTTAGCTGCTCTAAATGAGTTTAACTCAGATTTGTTGAAAGAATGTATAGAACCTGTAGGAGGCAAAAGGAAAGAAAGAATACCAAAAATAAATAGGAAAACAGAAGTAGTGAACCCAAAATTTGGTTCTGAAGAAATGAAAAATATTGGTAATGCCCTACAAGTCTCACAGATATTATCCTATTGAAAGGATAATATTGTATCTATGCACGTAAGTTTGACAATTTAGAAGAAATGGATCAATTGCTGTAAAAGCCACAGGCACCAAAACTTCCTCAAGAAGTAATAGAAAATCTGAATAGTCCTATGTCTGTTTTACTTGGTTTTGTTTTTTATTTTTGGAAAAGAATTCTCCACTCTCAGATGGTTTCACTTGTAAATCTACCAAACCTTTAAGTTAGAAATAATACTGTTTCTACATAATTTCTTCCAGAAAATTGAAGAGGCAGGAGTACTTCCCACCTCATTGTATGAGGCCAGCAGTACTTGGATATCAAGAAAACTACAGATCAGTATCTCTCATGAACATAGACATAAAAAATCCTCAAAAATTGGAAATCAAAGCCAGCAATATGTAAAAAAGACTACACCACAACCAAGTACCATATATCGTCTGAATTAAAGGCTGGCTTAATATTTTAAAATCATTCAATGTAATCTACATAGTAACAGACCAAAAAGAAAAAAATACATATCAATTGCTGCAGAAAAAACATTTAATAAAATTTAGTATTCCTTTATAATAAGAATTCTCAGTCTTTTACTTTTTAAAGGGTATCTACAAAAACCTACAGCTAACATCATACTTAATGGTAAAAGTTTGAGAGATTTCCCGAAGAGATCAGGAAGAAAGCAAGGATGCCTATTCTCACTACCCCACTCTACATTTTACTGGAAGTTCTAGCCAGTTCAGTAACAGAAGAAAATAAAATTCCTATAAATTGGAAGGAAAGAAGTAAAACTATTTATTCACAGACAACATGATTGTCTACATGTAAGTTTCAAGGAATTTACCACAAATACTCTTAGAACTTATAAGTTTAGCAAGGTCACAGGCTACAAAGCAGGCAAAGAGCAACTGTATTTCCATATACTAATAGTATATAGAAGTACCTGGGAAGTGAAGGGGAAAAAATATTTTTTACAATGGCTCCCCCCAAAAAAGTACTTAGGTATAAATCTAACAAAACATGTACAGGATCTGTGTGCCAAGAACTATAAAACACTGATCCAAAAAAATATGACCTAAATAATGGAGAGATAGATCATGTTCATGGATTGAAAGATTCAATATACTTAAGATTAGGAGACTCCCCAAATGGATCTACAGATTTAACACAATGCAGCAAAATCCCAGCAGGGTTGGTCAGTTGGTTGGTTCTGTAGATGCAGACAAACTGATTCTAAAGTCTGCATGGAAAGTCAAGCAAAAGAATACACAAAATAATTTTTTAAAAAGAACTTGTATCTAGAGTATACAAAGAACTCTCAAAAATTAACAGAAAACAGGCAATCCAACTTTTTTGAAATGGGCAAGACTTGAATGGACAATTCACCAAAGAGGATAAATGGATATATATGGTTAAGCACATGAAAAGATGTTAAAGAGCATTAACCACTAGAGAATGCAGATTAAAACTTAAATTAGATACCATTGTGAATCTATTATAATAGCTAAAAACCAAACACCAAAAACCCCTGTGGTGAGGCTGCGAGTGGTTGAAACTGCCATGTATTGCTGGTGAAAATGCGAAGTGGTGCCAGACATTTTGGAAAATGGTTTGGTTTTTCTTATAAAGTTAAATATATACTCACTATATGACCCAGTAATCCCATTGCTAGGTATTTACCTTAGAAAAATGAAAACTTCGGTTCATATAAAAAGCTGTCCACAAGAGCTTATAGCAGGTCTTTTCACAATCTCCAACAACTGAAAACCCCCCCAGTGTTCTGTACACAGCTAATTGGTAAACTGGGGCACATCCATATAATGGATTACTAATTCATAATAAAAAATAACCAAAGTGCCAGTACTGTCAACAACACGGATTAATGTCAAGAGCAGGTCTCAGAAATCATGCAGTATATAATTCCCATTTATTTGACGTTCTGGAGAGGCAGAATGATCAGAGATACCCTGTGATTGGTTGCCAAGGGTTAGAGTTGGCCAGAGGGTGTGAGAACAAAGGGACAGCAAAGGGAATTTTCTGAACAATGAAACTTCTCTGATTGTAATCCTGGTTACGTGACTCAGTACCTAAGTCTAAACTCACAGAACTACATGTAAAAGGTCAATTTACTGTATCACAACATGTGATCAAGGAAGCACTGTTCCTTTAAGGATCCTAGAAAGAAGAGAAATGGCAGAATGCTAGAGATAGTCAAAACTCACCTTATTTCATTTATGAACATAGTTGGAGAACATTTAATAAAATTGTAGGACCGCAACTTCCAAAAATGCTAATGTAGCTTTAACTTATAGTAATAGAGATACACATTTTAGCAGAAGGGAGGTGGTAGTTTCTCGGTATACTGCAGTGATCAGCTGTCTCCTAGGGAATTTGTTCACTTCCGGAGCCTGCGTTTCATGGGACAGTAACAGACCAGTAAGGAATGTGGAGTGTTCAGTGCTTCTCTTCAGTGCTTCTCTTTCAGACTGAAAGGTTGTCCTGGAAGAGTAAGATTGAATTAGTGTGCAGTTCTAAAGAAGAGGTTTTATTTCAACATGCTCAGGAATGTGCAGTGACTGTTGTTTGCTTTGTCATTGGAAATAAAAGCTAGTTGATCACCTGTCAGGGATTGCTAAAGATCCTACTTTATCAGCAAGAGGTGCCCTTTCAAAGATCGCTTTCTTTTCTAAGATTCCTTGAATCTGAAAACATCTCAGTTTTGCTTTTAAATATCCATCCCAAATTAATTTTTCTTGCCACTCTGACATTTTTGTTAGAGGTTACCCTGTCGTTCCTACTGTTAAGTAATAATATCCATCTTTTAAAATCTGTTGTTTTCTTCAAATTAGGGCACTGTAAAACAAGCGTACACGGGCGCTCCAGTGGTAGACAGTGACTTGCTGCGATTGAGCCTTCGGCTGTTTAAAAAGAAGACCACCTGTCTTGCCCCAGGACATGAGAAGGCTGAGGATAATAAACTCCCACAGTCCAACGTCCAGCAGGAACTGTGTGTGTCTTAAGACCGAATTCTAGTGACATTTTTGGTACTGTGTTCCTTCAGGATTGCCTCTTTTTTCAGAGTTCTTTGGTTTCACAGACATCATTCAGGACAAAGGCAGAACAGATTTATCAGCCACGGTAAAAGGGGGAAGAACAACTTTGATCTAAAGTTTAAAGACACTAGTTTTGGCTAACTTAAGATTTTACATAAATTTTTACACAGTACTTGATACTCATGCAAAATAATGTGAAAACATCTAGATTTAGCAGTTATTCTCTACCTTTTGTTAAAACTGAAGATTTTGGAAAACGGTTGCCACTGTTCTTGCAGCCTCTGAATATTTTTTATGAAATGGACCTGCTGACTTATGTTTTGGATCATCCTTACAGAAACCGATTTTATTCAGAATCAGTGTGTTCACATAATGAATGCACACACTGCAATTTTGTGCTGTACAGAACTCTTGAAAGAGGATGCTGGTCGCGCATGCTGTGTTTGTGGGCAGACCTCCAGCAGGAGGGAGCCGAAGTACTTTTTTCCTTTCTAAAGTTCTTAAAAAAAACAACAACAAAATTTACTAATGGGTCTTTATTGTTTTGTTTTTTTTTAATATATGTGCATTGTTACAATGTATATTAGACGTGTTTGGATTCTCAGTGGTTTTGTTTGTTGTCAGAGACTGCCTGCTATTTTTACTTTTAATAAATGTACCTTTCCTTTCCTTGTTCTAGATTCACTTTGCTCTTTATTGATCTTATTCCTGATGTTCTGAAGCATTTGTCATCAAAATTATGTTTCATACTTCAAATATTTTACTGCTCAATAAGGCAACAGAAGTTGAGGCATATACTTCAAATACAGCTCTGTAATACTTGAAACAAACCTGGAGTTAACAGACCTTTGTCATCTGAGCTTTAAAATCCATTACCATCATCTTATTCAGAGCTATGCCCTTTGACTACATTGAACTGTCTAGCCTATAAATTTAAAATTACTTCATTTTTTTAAATTAAGATATTTGTTTTTATTCTGTGTGTATATATGTAACTCATGAAGCAGACTCTTAGAAGGATTTGAAAAGGAATCCAAGCTGCAGAATTTGTGGGCAGACAGTGGTCATAATAAAGGAAACCAATCAAAAAATTTTTTTTCCATTGGCTCACAGGTTTTTTTGTTAAAATTGTAATCCTGTGTTACCTGTGTCAATGGTTTTGTATCCTCTAAAGGTAACAATGGTACCGATGTAAAATTTCTGTTCATTCACGGTCTCCTTAATTTATATCAGATAACAGACCCAGCAAAGAAAATGATCTTATTTTCAGATGACTTTGAAAGTGTGTATGAGAAAATGGCAGGCAGGGGGCAGGAGGCAGGGAGGAATGTAACCAGAATTTTCCTAATGTCTGTTTCCTTTTCCAATTGGTAGATATTTTAAATAAACTAGAAAAATTCTTTAATGACCCGGGAGAATAAATATCCTTTAAAAAATGACTCCTAAATATCGTAGATAATATTTGCTGTAGCACAAACATTTAAAGTCTTAGAATTTCTAATCCTGTTTCCCAGGACTGTGGAACAAAAAAAAATGGTTTTCTGGTTTTATCCACCAACTTTAGGAATGTTTCACAAGTTACTCATTTACAAAATGAAAACTGTGTACTTAAATTTGCCATATAATCAAATTTGTTGCTTTTCAGGTCTGAGTGTCTTTTTGTTAACATTATAGAAGAAAATTTCAGAACTATTCCTCTGAACATTGAATCACAATATTCAGAGCTTGATGTTCCTAGTGGGAACGTACTGTTAGGTCTCAATTTTTTTTTTAAATCCAAACATTCTATGTATTGCTAATCATATGCACTTAAAGTTCTTTAAAGCAAATCTTACTGAGTTTCCATAAAAACTCTGGGACCGAGGCACCTGGGTTGCTCAGTGGGTTACTCTGCCTTTAGCTCGGGTCATGGTCTCAGGGTCCTGGGATCGAGCCCCGCATCGGGCTCCCTGCTCAGCGGGGAGCCTGCTTTCCCCTTCTCTCTGCCTGCCTCTCTGCGTACTTGTGATCTCTCTCTCTCTGTCAAATAAATAAATAATTTTAAAAAAACAACAACTCTGGAACCATAATTAAAGTCTCAATGAAACCAATACTCCTGAAAACATCTGCTATTCTGTAAATTATTTGCTAATACAGTTGAAAGTGTGTTGCCTCATAACTGATGGGTCAAGCTTGGACATTTCCCATAACCTCACAACTGGACTCCAGCTGCTGGTAATAGAGAGATGGCAAGAGTATGTCTGCAATCCAGAATAAATGAGTGTTAACATAGACCACTGAGTCACTTGTTGGATTTGTTTGGCAGCTGTCCTCACCATTTCATAGAGGGTTGTATCAACTGACGATAAATTTTTCACAAAAATTGATAACTATACCCTACTCATAACCATATGCTGAAAAATCTAACATGTCACTTCTCTTCATTCTGTTCTGTAAACACATGTTATCTTCTTCATCCTACCCCATGCCTATGTTAGGATTTTATGGCTTATGTTTATGAATTTGCAATTTTGTGCCATTGGCCGAATTTCCCACATTATTTGTTACTGTCCAGGTGGGTAAAGATTAGGGTATATGTTATCCGTGCGATGAGTGATGCTTTTGTGTCTCAGAAAGAAAAGCCAGCAACTGAACCTCAACTTGTTATTTTAAAAGGTGTGTGGTCTCCACTTCAAGATGGTAATAAAAGGTGGATCCTGAACTCAACCTCCTACCATAGATGCACCAGATCTACAGCTACGTGCAGAACAATTTTCTTGGGTGAAGGAGGGGACCTTAAAACAAAAATAGCTGAGTGACTCCTACACATTGGACCAAAAACAAACAAAAAAAATCCACAATGAAACAAATAGGAGAGGCTGAAATAAACTCCATCCTCAGGGTGGAGACCCACAATCAGAAGGGAACTCATAACCCTGAGCCTTTCCCTGAGGAGTGAAGAACTTGAACCCCACATCCTGCACCTGACTTTTAAGAGCTGCACCTGAGAGACAAGCCCCCAAAATGTCTAGCTTTGAAAGGCAATGGGGCTTTCATCCACAAGACCCCCATAGGGGTCAGATGGACTCCATCCCAGGGCCCACTGTAGAGGCAACTAAAAAGCATCCAGACCTTACACAATAGAGCTTTTCTTGATTATCTCAAAGCATTGGCCTAATTTAAACACATCTAGGGGCCTACTGAAATACCCCCAAAATGGAGCCAGTGGGTACAATCTTTGTGCCTTTCCCCAGCTCACTGGTATCTCCTAGGAAGGCATTTGTACACTCATCTGGCACCCCAACATTTGTGGCTGCTGCTCAGAGGACACCTCATTGCTTGGTTCTGGTGGCCAGTGGGACATATCGTGGGCCCTACAGGATTGTTACAGATCTAACCCAAGTTATTAACTGGCTACCACATAGCAGTGAGGCAATAGACAGTACCTACCTAGTCTTTCTGAAAAAGTAGCCTATTAACTTACCTTCATAGCTGTGGCCTAGGGGGCAGGCTTCTAACTAAACGCATTTAAGGGCCAACTATAATCCTTTGCAAAGTTTGGGGGAACACTGTTAATAAGGCTTTTCTACTGCTGCGCTCTAGGCTACTGGTGTCTCCCAGAGAGGAGCTTGTGCATAGGTCTGCTGCCCTGGTTTTTGTGGTGTGACCCAGGGAAGCCCCTTGATTGCCTGGCTCAGATGGCCAGTGGGTCTTGCATTCCTGGGTCCCACAGGGCTGTAACAAATGGAGAAAGTGATCTTGGCTGGCTACCACCCAACCCCAGCACGGAGATGGCATTCTGAACACATGCCACAGCCTTTCTGTGAAAGAGGGACAGGCTTCTGGTTTGGTGCACATCTAGGGGCCTACTTAGGTACTTTCTGGGAATGGTTGCTACTTAGGCACTCTACCTTCCCTTGCTCCAAATTGTGGTTATCTGAAAAAGAATCGTGTGTACACATCCGGTGGCCAGGCTCTTGTGACTGCTGCCCCAAGGACATTCATTTATAGCCTGGCATTGGTGGCCACAAGGCTTGTGTTTACAGGTTCAACAAGACTGTAGCGAAGAAAAGTTCTTACCCAGCTGTCACCCCAGGGTCAGCACAGAGGGAGTAGATAGAAATCCTCCTCTCCCAGCCTTCTTCAGAAAGAGGTAAATTTACATATTTTAAGAGCTGCTGCCTGAGGGTCTGGTTCCCAATTAGCCTAAATCTAAGTGCTGCTAAGATCCCCCCATTTGGGACACTGACAGGTCTTAGAGTCCCTGCAACTACTGGGAACCATTAAAAACAAAATGGACTGCTTGGAAAGTCAAAAAGGTTTAAGAGACAATTGAGCTAGAGCAGGGCTGAACAGTAGGTTTCATCTACACAAGACCCATCCTTCAAGATTGGGAGGGGTGAAGTTTACAGAGTCAAGGAACATGAAGGAACAGAAGAATATGTTCCCAATGACAGAACAAGTAAACCCTCAGGAAGAGAGTTAAACCCTCAGGAAATGGTGATAAGGGATTTTCTTCTGATAGAGTTCAAAATAATGGCCATACAGAGATACTGAGCTCAGGAAAAGAATGGACAAAAAATTAAAAAGTTCAATAAGGAGATAGAAAATGTAAGAAAGTAGCAAACAGAAGTCACAGAGCAGAAGAAATACAATAACAACTAAAAAGTACAGTAGAGGGGTTCAACAGCACACTAGGTGGGAGAAGAAAGGATCAAAATCAGCAGTAAAACTCATCCAGTAAAAGCAGCAAAAAGAATGAAAAGGAGTTAAGATAGCTTTAGGGACTTACAGAACAACATCAACCAAACCAAGATTCGTATTATAGAGGTCCCAGAGAAGAGAGAAAGGGGCAGAAAAACTTTTTGACAAAACGATGACTGAAAATTTCCCTAACCTGGGAAAGAAAACAGACATTCAGATTTGGAAATCCCAGAGAGTTCCAAAAAGGAATCCAAAGAGAGGCACACTGAGACACATTATAATTAAAGTGCCAAAAGTTAAAGATAAGGAAAGATTCTTAAAAGAAGAAAAAACATGTATATGGAACCCACATACGTCAGTATATGGATGCTTATGAAAATGAAAACACAATAGTCCACAATCTTTGGGAGGCAGTGCAAGCAGCTCTAAAAGAAAAATACATAGCAAAGCAAGCCTACCTTAAGAAACAAAAAGTTCAAATAAACAATCCAGCTCCACACCTAAATGAACTAGAAGAAGAAAACAAAGCCCAAGGTGAGAGAAGGAAGGATAATAAAGATAAGAGTAGATATAAATAACAGGGATTTTAAAAAACAGGAAAAATCAATTTAACCAAGAACTGGTTCTTTGAAAAGATAAAATTGACAAATCCTTAGACTCCTTAAGAAAAAAGTAAAAGGATCCAAATAAATAAAATTGGAAATGAGAGAGGAAAAGGAGCAACTGACACCACAGAAATACAAAGCATTATAAGAATACTGTGAAAAATTACAGGCCAAAAAATCAGACAACCTAGAAGAAATGAACAAAATCCTAGAAATATACAATCTTTCAAAATGGAATAAGGAAGAAATAAAAAATCTGAACAGATCAATTACTAGTAACAAAATAGTATTGGTAATGAAAAAAATACCAAAACATAAGTCCAAAACCAGATGGGTTCACAGCCAAAGTCTACCAACCATTTAAAGAATTGCTATATTCCCCAAGCTATTCCAAAATACAAAAGAAGAGGGAACACTTCCAAATATATTGTATGAGGCCAGCTTACCGTAATACCAAAACCAAAGACACTACAAAACAAGAAAACCACAGACCAATATCCCTGATGTATACAGATGCCAAATCCTCAACAAACATTAGCAGACCACATTCTACAATATGTCAAAAGGATCATCCCCCATGGTCAAGTGAGATTTATTCTGAGGATGCAATTATGGTTCAATATTTGCAAATCAATAAGCATGATACACCACATTAAAAAAGAGGGATTGAGATTATATGATCATCGCAATAGATACAGAAATTTTACAAAATTTAACATCTGTTTCATGATAAAAATCTCAACATAGTTCTAGAGAGAACATACCTCAACATTAAAAGGGCCATATAAGACAAACCCACAATTAACATCATACTCAGTGGTAAAAAAAAAAAAACAAAAAAACCTCACAGCTTTTCCCCTAAGAAACAAGACAAGGATATTCACTCTTGCCACTTTTATTCAGCATAGTGTTGGGAGTCCCAGCCACAGCAATCAGACAAGAAAAAGAAATAAATCATGTCCAAAGTGGTAGAAAGAAGTAAAACTGTACTGTTTGCAGATGACTTGACACTATACATAAAAAACCCTAAAGTCTCCATCAAAAATCTATAGGAAGGGGGCACCTGGGTGGCTCAGTGGGTTAAGCCTCTGCCTTCAGCTCAGGTCATGATCTCAGGGTCCTGGGATCGAGCCCCGCGTCAGGCTCTCTGCTCAGCGGTGAGCCTGCTTCTCTCTCTCTCTGCCTGCCTCTCTGCCTACTTGTGATCTCTCTCTCTGTCAAATGAATAAAAAAAAAATTTTTTTTTTAAATCTATAGGAAGTAATACAGGAGTTCAGTCAAGTTGCAGGATACAAAATTAATACTGAGAAATCAGTTGTACTTCTCTACATTAACAACAAAGTAGCAGAAAGGGAAATTAAGAAACAATTCCAATTACAATTGCACCAAAATAATAAAATACCTAGGAATATATTTGACCAAAAAAGTGAAAAGACCTTACCCTGATAACTATAAAACATTGATGAAAAAATTATAAACAACACAAATAAATGGAAATACATACATGCTCATACTATGCAAAACAATCTAGATTCAATGCAATCCTTATCAAAATACCAACAACATTTTTCACTGAACAGGAATGAATAATCCTAAAATGTGTATGGAACCATAAAAGACTCTGAATGGCTAAAGCAATCTTGAGAAATAAAAAAAAAAAAAAAAGCTGGAGACACCACAATCCCAGATTTCAATATGTATTACAAAGCTGTAGTAATCAAAATGGTATGGTCCTTACACCTGACACTAATAAAACACTGTATGTTAACTGTCCCAGAATTAAAATTAAAAACTTAATTAAAAAAAAAAAACCACAGTATTGTCCTGGAACAAAAATAGACACATGATCAATAGAACAGAATAAACTGCCCAAAAATAAACCCACAATTATATGGCCAATTAGTCCAGGACAATGGAGGCAAGAATATACACTGGGGAAAAGGCAGCCTCTTCAAGAAATGGTGCTGGGAAAACTGGACAGCCACATGCAAAAGAATGAGACTGGACCACTTTTTTTATACCATCCACCAAAATAAACTGAAAATGAACTAAAGACCTAAATGTGAGACCTGAAACCATAGAACTCTTCGAAGAGAACACAGGCAGTAATTTCTCTGACATCAGCCATAGCAACATTTTTCTAGATATGTCTCCTCAGGCAAAGGAATCAAAAGCAAAAAAATACTTTGGGACTACCAAAAAAAAAAAAAAAAAAAAAAAAAAAAAAAAACAAAGAAAAAAACCCCACAACTTTTACACAGTGAAAGAAACCATCAACAAAACAAAAAAGCAACCTACTGAACAGAAGGTTCAAATGATATATCCAATGAGGGGTTAGAATCCAAAATATATAAAGAACTTACACAACTTAACACCAAAAAAAAGGAAAATCTTATTTAAAAATGGACAGAGGACCTGCATAGATATTTTTCCAAAGTAGACATACAGATGGCCAACAGAAATTTGAAATGATTTTCAACATTATTAATCATCAAGTAAATGCAAACCAAAACCACGAGATAGCACTTCATACCTGTCAGAATGGCTAAAATAAATAAGACAAAAAATAACAAGTGTTGGTGAGGATGTGGAGAAAAAGGAATCCTCATGCATTGTTGGTGGGGTTGCAAATTGGGCAGCCACTGTGGAAAACAGTATGGAGGTTTCTCAGAAAATTAAAAGTAGAAATACCATATAATCCAGTAACTTACCCAAAGAAAACAAAAACACCAACTCAAAAAGATACATGCACCCCTATGTTTACTACAGCATTATTTGTGGAAGTCAACATATGGATGCAACCTAAGTGTCCATTGACAGGTGAGTGGATAAGGAAGATGTGGTATGTACATCCAATCCTACAAAGGAATATTTCTCAGTCCAAAAAAAAAAAAAAAAAAAAAAAAATGAGATCATTCTATTTGCAACAACTTCTAGGATGGACCTAGAAGATATTATGCTAAGTGAAATAAGTCAGACTGAGAAAGACAAATACCAAATAATGTCATTCGTAAGTAGAGTTAAAAAAAAAATAAGCAAACAGGAAGCAAAATCAGACCTGTAAATATAGAGAACAAACTGATGGTTGTCAGAGGGTTGAGGGATGGGCAAAAAGGAAGAAGGGGAGTAGGAGATATAGGCTTCTGCAAGAATGAATAAATCACAGGATTAAAAGGCACAACACAGGGAAAATAGTGAATAATATACCATTGTATGGTGACAGATGGTAGCTACACTTGTTGTTAGCATAGTACAATGTACAGAGAAGTTGAATAACTGTGTTGTACACCTAAAACTAAAGTAACATTTTGTGTCAACTATACAAAAAAAAAAAAAAAAAAAAAAAAAAAAAAAAAAAAAAAAAAAAACCTTTTTAAGAGCAAAATTTCATTTTTGAACTGGAGAAGGGGTAGAATTTTCCAGAGAAACAACAGCTAAAGTTGTTCATCACCCCTGGACTGCCCTGACGAGAAATGTTAAAGGCACTTCTTTAAATTGACATGAAAGGGTACTGATTAGTCACAGAAAAACGTTTTTGAAAGTAAAATCTTTTTTTTTTAAAGATTTTATTTATTTATTTGACAGAGATCACAAGTAGGCAGAGGGGCAGGCAGAGAGAGAGAGAGGAGGAAGCAGGCTCCCCGCTGAGCAGAGAGCCTGATGCGGGGCTCGATCCCAGGACCCTGGGATCATGACCTGAGCCGAAAGCAGAGGCTTTAACCCACTGAGCCACCCAGGTGCCCCTGAAAGTAAAATCTTATTGGTAAAAGTCAACCTACAGTAAAATTCAGAACAACCCAATGTTGTAAAGGTGACATGTTAATTACTTATAAAGCTAGTATGAAAATTAAAAGACAAAACTATATAATACAATATATACTATATAGCATATATAACTATAACAACAGATATACAAAATAAAAAGATGTAAATTGTGACATCAAAACAAAATGTTGGGGGGTGGGGAATAAAAATATAGAGCTTTAGAAAGAGCCCAATGTAAGTTGTTATCAATTTAAATAGGCTATTATAAGTCATTTTATGTAAGCCTCATAGTAACAACAAAACAAAACTTAACACAAAAGGTAAAGAGAAAGGAATCTAAGTATACACTAACAAAAAAATCATCACATCACAGAGAGAGCAAGAAGAAAGAAACAAAGGAATTACAAAACAGCCAAAAGTCAATTGACAAAATGGCAATAAATCCATACCTAAAATTACTAAGTGTAAGTGGACTAAATTCTCTGGTCAAAAGGCAGAGTGGCTGTGTGGATAAAAAAATAAATAAGATCCATTTATATGCTTCTATAAGAAACTTACTTCAGATATATGAACACATGGACTGACAGTAAAAGAATGAAAAAAGATATTCTATGCAAATGAAAACCAAAAGAAAGCTGGGGTAGCTATACTTATCAGACAAAATAGACTTGAAGACAAAGACTGAAATAAGACACAAAAAAGTTCATTATATAATAATGAAGAGTTCAATCCAACCAGATATATTAATATTTGTGCAACTGACAGAGGAGCACATAAATATAGAGAGCAAATAGTAACAGACCTAAAGAGGAGAAATAGGCAGCAATACAATAATAGTAGAAGACTTTAATACCCCACTTTCATCAATGGGTGGATCATCCAGACAGAAAATCAATGAGAAAATTCTGCCTTTGGGGGGCACCTGGGTGGCTCAGTGGGTTAAAGCCTCTGCCTTCGGCTCAGGTCATGATCTCGGGGTCCTGGGATCGAGCCCCACATCAGGCTCTCCGTGCAGTGGGGAGTCTGCTTCCCTCTCTCTCTCTGCCACCTCTCTGCTGGCTTGTGATCTCTGTCTGTCAAATAAACAAAATCTTTAAAAAAAAGAAAAAAAATGCTGCCTTTATATGACATGTTTAAATGACCGGATGGACTTAACAGATATATACAGGGCATTCCATTCATAAGCAACAGAATACACACTTTTCTCAAACACACATGGAACATTCACCAGGATAAATCATGTTAGGCCACAAAGTAAGTGTTAATATGTTTAAAATTAAAATCTTACCAACCATGTTTTCTGACCACCGTGGTATGAATCTAAAAAGTACAAGAGAAAACTGGAAAATTCAAAGTATGTGGAGATTAAACAACAAGATTAAAGAACAACCAATGACAAAAAAAGAAATCAAAAGAGAAACTTAAAAATACTTTGGGGTGAATAAAAATGGAAACATAACATACCCAAACTATGGGGTGCAGCAAAGCAGTTCTAAGAAGGATGTTCATAGTGGTAAAATCCTACACTAACAAACAAGAAAGACCTCAGATAAAAACCTAACTTTACACATCAAGGAACCAGAAAAAGAACCCCAAAGCTAGGAAAAGAAAGGAAATAACAATGATCAGAGCAGAAATCAATGAAACAGAGACTAAAAAGACAACAGAAAAGATAATAAAACTAAGAGCTGGATTTTTTCAAGAAAAATAAATCAACAAAATTTTAGCTCAACTCGCAAGAAAAAAAGAAGATTCAAATAAAATGAGAAATGAAAAGGGGTATGTCACAACTGATACCACAGAAATTCAAAGGATTATGACACTACCTGAATAATTATTCTACAACAAATTGGAAAACCTAGACACAACTGATAAGTTCCTAGAACTTATCATATAACATATAACATATAACTTACCGAAACTGGATCATGAAGAAACAGAAAATATCACCACACCGATTACCTAGTAAGGATATTGAATAGGTAATCAAAAAAAACTTCCAACAAACCAAAGTCCAGGACCAGATGATTTTGTTAGTGAATTCTACCAACATTTAAAGGAAAATCAATACCAATCCTTCTCAAACTCTTCCTAAAAATGAGTAGGGAACACTTCCAAAATCATCTTATGAGACCATCATTACCTTAATACCAAAACCAGAAAAGGACAGCACAAGAAAAGAAAATTAGAGTCTAATACTTGTGATGAACATAAACGCAAAAATCCTTAACCAAATACCAGCCAACCAAATTCAACAATACATTTAAAGGATCATATACCATGACCAAATGGGATTTATTCCAGAGACACAAGGATGATTCTACATCTGCAAATCAATGAACATTAACATCATCAACTACATCAACAAAACGAAGGGAAACACTCCTGTGATAATCTCAATAGATGCAGAAAAACATCTGCCAAATTTAACATCCATTCATGATAATAACTCTCAACAAAGTGGCTACAGAAGGAATCTACCTCAACATCATAAAAGCCATATATGACAAGCCCACAGCTATCATTATACCCAGTTGGCAAAAAGCTAAATACTTGGGGCATCTGGGTGGCTCAGTGGGTTCAGTCTCAGCCTTTGGCTCAGGTCATGATTCTGGGATCCTGGGATTGAGCCCTGCATCAGGCTCTCTGCTCAGCAGGGAGCCTGCTTCTGCTCAGCAGGGAGCCTGCTTCCTCCTCTCTCTCTGCCTACCTCTCTGCCTACTTGTGATCTCTCTCTGTCAAATAAATAAAATCTTTAAAAAAAAAAAAAAAAGCTAAATACCTTTCCTCTAAGACCAAAATTTGACAAGGATACCCACTCTTGGCACTTTTATTTTTTTAAGATTTTGTTTATTTATTTGAAACACAGAGAGAGAGATCACAAGCAGGCAGAGAGAAAGAGGGAGACAGGCTCCCTGCTGAGCAGAGAGCCCAATGTGGTGCTCGATCCCAGGACCCTGAGACCACGACCTGAACCGAAGGCAGAGGCCTAACCCACTGAGCCACCCAGGCACCCCTTGGCACTTTTATTTAATATAATATTGGGAGTCTTAGCAAGAGCAATTAGGCAAGAAAAAGAAAAGTCATCCAACTTGAAAAGAAAAAAGTAAAACTCTTTTTACTTCTTGCAGAGAACACAATATTATATATACCCTAAATCCCATCATAAAAGTGTCAGAACTTATCAATGAATTCAGTACACCTGTGGGGTACAAAATCAATATATAAAAGTCTGTTGAGTTTCTATACACTAAAAATGAACTATCAGAGAAATTAAGAAGACAATTCCATTTAAAACTATATCAAAAAGAACTGAATAATAGGCAGTAACCTCTTCGACATCGGCCATAGCAACTTCTTTCAAGACATATCTCCAAAAGCAAAGGAAACAAAAGCGAAAATGAACTTTTGTGACTTCATCAAGATAAAAAGCTTCTGCACAGCAAAGGAAACAGTCAACAAAACAAAGTAAAGTCTCATTTGTAAAAGTCATTGGTTAAAAGTTAAAACAAAGTAAAATCTCATTGGATAAAGAGGATATCCAAGATCTATAAAGAACTCAAACTCAACACCCAAAACACAGATCATCATGTTAAAAAATGGGCAGAAGACATGAACAGACACTTCTCCAAGGAAGACATACAAATGGCTGACACGTGAAAAAATGTTCATCATCATTAGTCGTCAGGGAGATTCAAATCAAAACCACATTGAGACACCACATTACACCAGTTAGAAAGGCCAAAATCAACAATACAGTAAACAAAAAGTGGTGGAGAGGATGTGGAGAAAGGGGAACCCTCTCACACTGTTGGTGTGAATGCAAATTGGTGCAGCCACTTTAGAAAACAGTGTGGAGATTCCTTAAGAAATTGAAAATAGAGCTTCCTTATGACCGTGCAATTGTACTACTGGGTATTTACCCCAAAGATACAGATGCAGTGAAAAGGACCATATGTACCTCAATGTTCATAGCAGCAATGGCCACAATTGTGGAAAGAGCCAATATGCCTTCAACAAATGAATGGATAAAGAAGATATGGTCCATATATACAATGGAGTATTATGCCTCCATCAGAAAGGATGAATACACAACTTTTATATCAATGTGAATGGGACTGGAGGAGATTATGCTGAGTGAAATAAGTCAAGCAGAGAAAGTCAATTATCACATGGTTTCACTTACTTGTGGAGCATAAGGAATAACATGGAGGACATTAGGAGAAGGAAAGGAAAAGTGAATTGGGGGAAATCGGAGGAGGAGATGAAGCATGAGAGACTGTGGACAGTGAGAAACAAACTGAGGGTTTTGGAGGGAGGAGGGTGGAGGACTGGGTGAACCTGGTGGTTAGGTATTAAGGAGGGCACGTATTGCATGGAGCACTGGGTGTGGTGCATAAACAATGTATCTTGGAACACTGAAAAATAAGGCAAAAACAAACAAGCAAACAAACAAATGAATACTTAGGAATAAACTTAACCAAGAAGGTAAAAGACCTGCACACTGAAAACTATAGACATTGATGACAGAACCTCAATAAGAAAAAAATAAATGGAAAGACACCCCATATGGATCAACTGGATAATTCTTAAAATGTCCATACTACACAAAGCAACCTACAGATTCAGTTGCAATCCTTAACAAACTTCCAATGTTACTTTTCACAGAAATAAAGCCTAGGTCATAAAAGGCATAGTAGCCTCTTATTTATTCTCTTAGATCACTTGCTATGGATAAGCCAGCTATCACGCACAAGAACATTTTGAAACACTCTGGAAAAGTCCATGTGGTGAGAAACCAAGGCTTTCTGTCAATAGCCATATGACTATGCCATCTTGGAAATGGATCCTCCAGTCCCAAGTCAAGTCTTCAAGCCTTCTAATTCTTTAGCTTAGGGTTGTTGTTGTTTTTTTTCTTTAATTGGATTTCTTCTTCCATCAGAGAAGATAAAGGATATAGCACTTAAAATCACACTTTTTACATTTGTTTATTATCTTCAAAATAAACTGGATCTAAAGAGAGTTGAGATTGAAAGATTACTAGAACATAATTTGGACATTTTCAACCTGCCTCTTCTAATCATTCCACATAAACTCTAGTGGGCAGAATTCTTCTGTAGGTGCTATTCTATTAAAAAAAAAAACTTTCGATCAGATAACAAAAGTCTGTTCAAATTAAAGGAGATAAGCATGTAAAATTGCTGTGTAGACTGTGAAGTACTACACAAATGAAAGGTTACTGCAGCTATCATTTTCAACTAACCATTTCTTTATAGAGTAGTATCATGGGCTGATTGTGTCTCCCCCCTGCCCCAAATTCACATGTTGAAATCCCAACCCCCAGTGCCTCAGGACATAATGTATTTGGAGAGGAGATCTTTAAAGAGATGATTAAGTAATAACGATACCATTAGAGTGGGACCCTAATCCAATGTGACTGGTGTCCTTATTAGAAGAAGAGACACCAGGGGTGCACTCGCACCAAGAAAATATCACATAGAGGCAGTAAGAGGGATGACTACCTGCCCATCAAGGAGAAAGACCTCAAAGAAAGTCAACCCTACTGGTACCTTGATCTTTGACTTTCACCCTCCAGAACTGTGAAAAAAATCAATTTGTTTTTAAGCTACTCAGTGTATAGTGTCTGTTATGGCAGCCCTGGTAAATGAATACCAGTGACTTTTAGTGCTGTCATTTCTCCAATCTGTGTATTTTCACAGCCACAGTTCAGGTACATGTTCACAGTACTTTAGAAATACTTAAAGAATTAGGCTTTTTATTAAGCAATGCATTTAATAACCTTTAAATGCACCACACAATGTATCTACAATTAATCAAACCCAACAGTAGTTCATTCTTACATAACCAAGAATTTAGGGCTAAACACTCTATGACATATATAGGACACATTCTTAGCACCTGCAAGTAGGGAATGGAGAATCATACCTAATTTCTGGTCTCTAATGTGATAAAAAGCTTCAGGAAAATTATATGAAAATGATTAAGAAGAATGATTCTGATTTTAAAGCATATTAAGTTTAGAAACTAACAAAAACATCAAAATGACACCAAAACACCCATTTATACTAAATCCTAGACCTCATCATTTCTTGATTTGGACCATTCAACATTCTCCTCGCTGCTGCTTGTTATTCAGACACTTTCTCTCAGCCCTATCTTCCTAATCCATTCTCTACACTGGCACCAGAATAATCTTTCTAAATTATCCAAAAATACAGACATGATTGACCTGGTTTCTAGCTGGGGTCCTGCCACTGTCAAGTAAATAAACTTAAGCAAATCACTTAATCTCTCTGAGTGTCATTCTCTTAATATATAAAGTAAGGGAGTTGGACTGTAGATAAAATTTACAGTTGGGCTGTGAAAATTTAATGTTTTAATTTTACAGGACTTTCTCTGTCACTCATGCACTTAACAAAAAAAAAACAACAACAACAACTCTGTGAATGCTTGGTTTTCTATGGAACACAGTCCAAACAGAGAGCTTGGTCTGTGAACACCTTTCACTATCTCACCCAACCTACATTTAGACATCTTCTTCCCATCACAATTTGTCTTTCTTCTTAAACCCAATAGATCCCTGCAGTTCTGTGGGCTTGTTCATCTTCTGTGAGACTCAGCATCTAGGATATTGTGTCTTATCTACCTTTGTGTGTCTAGTGTAGGACACTGATAAGGCTCTAATCATGCTACCCCAAAACAGGACACCTTGATGTACTGAACATTTTAAACTGAAGGAATTTGAGAAACAGCAGATACGGGAAGATCATGCTGAACTTCCCTCACCCCATTCCCTTGAAATACACCCCATTCCCTTGAAATACATAAGATACATGCATATCTTGGGTGACAGGTGTACCTCCCTATCTTCAACATGGAGGAATCCAGAGAAGAATCTGAAGAAACAGGTCTTGCCAAGATGCCCCCCACTTTATTACATTTAGCTCTTATACTTTTTGTTCTATCTTATTTTCCCACAACTTCCCATCATCATCAAACCTAGCAAAAAACACTCAAGTTAAATGGTTTCTTCAAGTCTTTGTGTTCTTATGAAGGTTCCTATGTCACATAGAATTTATATTAAATAAATGTGAATGCTTTTCTCCTACTACATTGAATCTCCAGACTCAGTCAGGGATCCTAAGAGGGTTGAGGAAAACTTTTTTCTCCCCTACAGCACAGTGCCAAATGCATAAGTTTTCTGGTAACATGGGGTGTTGTTGTTTCTTCTTCCTGGAATACCACCTGCCTGCTCCTCCCTCCAATTCCCCTTTTATTATGTTACATCTATATTTATTGTTCAGATACAGTTCAAATGCAACTTCTTTGGTGAAACTTTTCTCATTCTGAGTTAAATGCTCTCTCCTCTCTGCACTTCTGATTTTTGTCTCTCATAGCATGCCTCTAATGTACATTGTACTATTATGGTCTCAATTATGTCACTTCTTTAGTTGCATTCTGGATATATATATGCATCCAGGTGGTTTCCCAGACTATAAACAACTTCAATTCAGAGACCAGTTTTAAATAAGTTTTTTAGACCCATCTCATTCCAGCACTATGTCACTTTTCCCTTGAATGTGGTGCTACATTAATTAAACAAAGAAGCCATTAGACCAAGGAGATTCCAATGCCTTAGGAGCTTTCCTAAGCAAACCAAAACCTAAGCATGAAATACCTCAAGGTTAAGAAATCAAAACCCAACCTAGGGACAGCTAGTCACTAACTGCCCACTAGCCTTTCCCAAATAAGGCAAACACTCAAGCTATAGCTGAAAATGATTTCCTTGCTTTGCTTCCACCTCGTCTCTATAAAAGTCTTGGCCCTGGTGGAATGCCTTTTAACTACTTCCAGTGCTTTTTAACCTATTATTGCCCAATTCTAATCTTTTTGTTTGAATAAACTCTTAAGATTTTTAAACATGCTTCAGTTTATCTTTTAACAAAAGTGAATGCTCAAATGTTAACTGAATCTAGTTGCGGAATAAGTGAAATTTGTCTACTTGGTCATCAAATTGATGGATATTTTTTCCTTTGCATTTATTCCTTTAAGTGAGGACAGGAGTTTTGTGATAGAATCATTAGAATTGGTCAGGCTCCAGTTCAGTTCACTTAAAACTTTCATCCATGTAATGTAGTTTTTTTTTTCATATTAACATATAAATATAGGTAATAAAGTTTTCTTAGACCTCATTAACTTTTACTCTCAATTCCCAGACTTCAGTTCTCTGCGCTATTTTTTTCATGTCAATTAAGTGTCATCCGTAGGGATGGGGGTAGAAAATGGGCAAAATTATTAAAAATAACAAAAAATGTATTTTAAAAAGGAAGCTATAATACAGTTTTTACACTCGTAGCAGCAATCTCCTCTCTATTGTCATCTCCATTCTTGCCCTTGGGCCCCCCCCATGGATAAATGCCAGTTTTTTCCATCTGCACTGCTGTCTCATGCGTAACATTTATGAATTCATTACAACTGTTCCAAATCATCAAGGGCAACTGAAGGCAGTGCTAAGCTTTGTTAAAACTGTTACTGTGGTTAACCAGTGGCCCAGAACATCCACCACCATGGATTTAGCTTTAGGAAGTTAACTAGCAAACCTGTTAACCACTGTTGAGCAGTGTTACAGAGATTATTGCTTAATTAATCTTTGTATTGTGCTAATAAGGATGTTAAATAGGTTCATCCTTGAATTTGATTGTTCAAAGAGAATATGAATTCCCTAAAGGGCAAATATGGACAGATTTCCCATTAAAGTTAGCCATCCAACCAAGAAGCTCTTTTAGTCATTTTGAGGTTAAAGGGGCTAGTAGGTAATTTCATAATAAGCTGATGACATTTCTAGTGGCTATATGTGAGATATTATTACCATCTCTCCTGAAGATCTTTGCCTGTCTCTTTGGAAAGAATCTCATATTACAATCCTTAAATAGATATTGGCTTTTTTTTCAATCAGACTCCACAGGGTATAGCATAAATTAAACTCCTAGCACTTATCTTGAACAAGCAGACTTTGGCAAAGCTGGGAAATAACACTGCCAGTGGTGTCACTGTTCAATCAAGAATCCATTAGCTTAAAGAAATTTCTATCCAAAACTTCACATAATTAAACCAAAGGAAGATCATGTTGGACAGGTTTTTCTTCTTTTTTTGTTTTTTGGGGTGTTTGCTTGCTTAACTGGGAGAGTCCAGTTTACTTCCCACTGGCTTGTCATGTGGGGGGTTCATGTGTGGACAAGAGAGACCATGTTCCCAGACCTCAGTGGGTCATGGCGTGTACTGGTACTCCATGGACACTAGTAACTAGTTAACCCCTAGTGTGTCCCAGGACCTTGGTGCTGGCTTCCTTTCCCCTGTGAAATGTGAAATAGACCAAATTTTCACAGAAACATGAAAGGACTCCATTTGGGTAGGGTATGTGCAGGGAAGGAGACTTTATAAGCACAGGTAAGATAGAGATAATCTATCTTTGAAGTGGCTGATAATTGCTGGCCATTAACACCATTCCTGTTTCCACCACCCATACTCCAAAAACCATCTGTGTGGAAATTTCTTTACTCTTTATCTCTCTGTGTGGGAAGAGAAAATTCCTCTATTTATGATACATAGGATGGGTAGGAGGCATTTCCTTGATCTTGAATGTGTTTTGTATACATAAATTGAAAGTTGCTTCAATTATAAAAATGTTTTTTCCTGCTGTTGATGCATAACATTGAATAAGCCTTTTTGGTATTTTAACTGTGAAAACAGCTTAAATATGGAGAATTGAAATGAACCTGCTGAGCATAAGTAATAACTGATTTTAATGACTTTCACAATGAGTTCATAAAATACATTAAAACATAAGTTTAAATAATGAGCCTTCTGAAATCTAAGTACATAATGTACTTACTTTAAGCTGTAATTAGCTTAAGCTGGTTTAATACTTATTCAGTTGGAAACAGTTTTTAAACATTAAAAACTATGAACGAAAAACATCTATGTTGAATCAAAGACTTTAACCTAATCTTACCCACAAGTAGGCTGAAATTACATTTTTATTTGAATGAAAATCCCAAATGCCAGGGACTTTATGGATAACACTGAAATGCAGCTCATTATTATTTCATAACTCAGATTTTATTGTCCTTACATGATACAGTCATCTTAGATGCACATCCTATCTAATACTCAGCATTATGAGGTATTAAAATAGACCAGAGAAGTGAAAGTTAACATTGGTGTCAGTTGTTATTCTTCCCTGTGTTTCAGTAATCATAGTCATTTTAAATAATTCTCTGTATTTGGCTTACAATGTTGAGTTTTACCTGAGCCTTGCCCTGTTGTGTTCTAGAAACGGCTTACTGAAAAAAACCACCCTTCCCCACAAACTTGGCTAAGACTTGGGTAAACCTGTTGTTTATCTATGATGTGGCCAGACAGACTCTCCAAATTCCCATTCTTTGTCTCCTAAGGGATTAGCTGGACAGTTTTTCCCCACTACCCATCTGCACTAAATATCCACTAATTTAACTTGAATGCTTCTCTCCTCCCCCAACCCCTGGATCTTGACCCATCCTTCAGGTTAAAGAATAAGGAACCATTCTTCCTCATATCCCCTCCTGAGAATCAGCCTACTGCAAGGAAAATCATTGCCTGATCAACTTTCCACTCACATACCCATTAATCCCATTGTCTACTCTCATCCTTTCTAGCATGTTTGCTCCTCCCTATGAAAGAAAAACCCTCTTTTGCCTGACCTCTGAGATTCTTGCAAATCTAATGATTGGGCCATTTTCTCTTCTACCATAGACTCTCTGCTCTAATTCCAATAGTCCCTTTACAAGTTTACAAAACCCTTTCTCCTGTATTATCACATTTTTATTCCCTTATGGACTGCTGTGACCAGTGAGGGAAGCATTCCAGACATGAGGAAAGAGATACTTAGAAAGACTTGTCTAAGGCCAGTGGTGAAGCTAGGCATTTCCTCTTCTCCAGCAGACAGCAATCCTACATTTTCCAACCCTCTTGACATGCAGAAGTGATTCAAGTCACTTGCAGGCTTACCACCCACTAACTCCCATTAGAGCCTCCATATTCTTTGTTCAGCAGCTGTCTAGCCTCTACAGAGAATCCAGGAGGAGACATTGAGACCCTACAGAGCTGTGGCTTCACAAGCTCAAAGAGGCCAGTGTCCGCAAGTCATTGCTTAGGGGAAGGCTGCTTGACCAGTGTGTTAAATTGCTGAGATGTAGTGTACCTGTCTTGGCGGAGAGAGAAGTTCAGTATATGGGTGAGCAGAAACTACTCTTCCTGGTTTAAGCTGAAAAGAATTTGTCGAAGAATGTGAAAAGGCCAGAAAACAAGTTTGAAGTCTACATAGCCAGGAGTAGGGCACAAATCACACTGCAGGATCACTCTTGTCTGTATCCCTGGACAGGGACCCTACAGCTTGTCCTGGATGTGGAGAGGCTAGGATGCTCGCACTAAGAGCCCTGGTACTGCTGCCTTCCTCAGCAGAATGGAGAATGTGACAGCTGCTTCTCCCTTCTCTGCTGAATGAGTTTCTGGTAGAAACTCTGAGCCTAGTCACACATCTGTCCCCAGACACAACAGGAGGCTGGGAAAGTGAGTTTCTTCTACTTTGGAGGAAACACAGATTCACTGGGTAGAGAATTCCCAAACATAGAAAGGATATTCAAAGATGTTGAGACAAAAGAATACAAATACCCAAAATAGTCAAAATTCACTTTCGTTCATCGAATGTGGCATTGTTGTCAACAAACACTAATTACTCTCACCCCCAGAGGCATGGATAGAGGAACTAACACTGGATGAATGACTATTATGTGCCAAGCAAGTTCCCAAGTTACAGGTTCCTCATAAACCTGTAAGAAAGCTATAAGCACCTCAGTTTTCTCATGAAGAAAGGAAGCTACAAAACAATTACCTAATTGCCCAAGGTCAAACAGCTCTATCAGACTTCAAAGCACAGTTTCAACCACAATGCCATCAAAACTTCATGTATGCAAATCGCTTCCATCAAAGCAAAACCAGTGTTGTAAAGAGAAATCCAAATTTTAAAAGGATTCGTTTTCGTGAAATTGTCTTTCAGATTCTGAAGTTAGTCTTGTCCTTCCTGTCTCATCCCTAAAACCTCTTTTCTCTTCACTCAAACTCTACACTTCTCCTCTTTACTCCAAATTTCTAACTGCCTCTCCCTAACTCCATGCTTGCAGAATTTTACCCTCAACTGCTTATCAACTAATCCTCAATAAGGTATTAGCTGATAATTTATTGCTCCTGTGAGAGTCATAAAGTTATTGACCCAAATATTTACTTAGTGCCCAATTAAGGACCAAGCAGTATTCCAGATGCTGAGAATAAAATGTTGACAAGGATAAGCTCCCTATCCATATAAAAGCTTATAATCCAGCAGCGTCAACAGATGAACAAATAAAACATTAATCATAAAATATATTTTTACAAAATAAGTACAATGATGAATATTAAAACCAGGTGGAGAGCAAAGGTGCTATCTTAGATAAAGTGGTAACCTCTCTGAAGATTAGGGACTTGAATATGGTAAGGTGAGATTATTTAACAAAAATATTTCATGGATAGTAGTGTGTACTTCCATAAAGAAGCATACGCTGTCTAGATGTTTCTCTTTGTGTGATGTTAGCAGCCATTAACAATTATTGTCCACATCCACTGTTTTATTACATCATGTGAAATGGTAATAGTCTGATATCATTCTTTCTCCATTTATAAACTAGAAGCTTTCCTTTTTTTTCTTTTTCTTTTTAATTTTTATCTATTTATTTGACAGAGTACAAGTAGGCAGAGAAGCAGGCAGAGAGAGAGGAGGAAGCAAGCTCCCTGCCAAGCAGAGAGCCCGATGTGGGGCTTGATCCCAGGACCCTGGGATCATGACCTGAGCCGAAGGCAGAGGTTTTAACCCACTGAGTCACCCAGGTGCCCCTAAACTAGAAGCTTTCTAAAAGAGGAAATTTTCCTCATCAATTCTTTGGTTACCATGAGGTGCAATTCATATAGAAAAGGCAAAAGAAGTACTTATTTCTTCCCTCTGTTTACCAGTCACCCCCAAGGGTAATGGGATTTTTTTTTTTAATTTAGAACTCATGGATTTACACAAATTTGATCTGTTTCAATCCGCTACAGTTATTATTTTTATCGATACCCCACTTATACCATCTCTGGCCAATTGGAATCTTTTCAAATTGGTTCCTAAAATTTTTTTTTCCTTAATATTTTATTTATTTGACAGAGAGAGAGAGAGAGAGAGAGAGAGAGAGAGAGATCACAAGTAGGCAGAGAGGCAGGCAGAGAGAGAGGGGGGAAGCAGGCTCTCCCCTGAGCAGAGAGCCCCATGTGGGGCTCGATCCCAGGACCCTGAGATCATGACCCGAGCGGAAGGCAGAGGCTTAACCCACTGAGCCACCCAGGTGCCCCAGTTCCTAAAATTTTTGACACCACGCTTTTTGTAAGCTTCCTTGTTTTCTAGTATAAGAAGATATTTCAGAATTATTTTGTACATTTGTTGCCCAAGACCTGGAATCAGCCATTTCTCCAAAGATCCTTGTTTGTTTTAGTGAAGAACAATATTTATAGATGAAGCTCTTGTCTCTGGGCTCTTTCAATGGATTTAGGAAATACATATATTTCTTTGAAAAGGTACTCATAATACGTATGAGTTCATACTAATACTTACAGCTCAATTCAGAACCATAAGTTTTTCACTAAATCTTTTCTATCTTACATAAGTATCTTCTTTATTTCACATTAAAAATTCTGCTCCTTTCCACTCTTGCCACTTTTATTTAACATAGTACTGGAAGTCCTAGCCAGAGCACTTAGGCAAGAAAAGGGAATAAAAGGCATTCAATTGGAAAAGAGTGGTGCTTGATGGCTCAGTCAGTGAAACATCCCACTCTTGATTTTGGCTCAGGGTAGTCAGACTGAGCCCTATGTTGGGTTCCATGCTGGGTGTGGAGGCTGCTAAAAAATCCTTTCTCTTCCTCTCCTTCTCCTCACTTGATAAAGAAAATTGGAAAAGAAAACTGTCTCCCTTTGCAGAAGACATAATATTATACATAGAAAACCCTAAACCTATCAAAAAACTGTTAGAATAAAAAAAATTTGGTAAAATTGAACAGGGTATAAAATCAATATACAAAAGTGATGCATTTCTATACATTAATAATGAACAATCAGAAAGAAATTAAGAAAATCCCTTTTACAATTACATCAAAAAGAATAAAATGCATAGGAATACATTTAACCATGGAGGTGAAAGACCAGTACACTGAAAACTATAAAACATTCATGAAAAAATGGAAGACATAAACAAATGGAAAGATATCCTATGCTCATGGATTGGAAGAAATAATATTGTTGAACTGTCCATACTATGCAAAGCAATCTGCAAATTCAGTGCAATCTCTATCAAAATCCCAATGGCATTGTTCACAGAAATAGAATAAAAAGAAAACCCTAAAAGGTGTATGGAAACACAAAAGACTAAATAGCCAAAGCAATCTTGAGAAAGAAGAATATAGTCGTCAAACTATATTGCGAAACTGTAGCAACCAAAGCAGTATGGTACTGAGTTCCAGTCCAACACGGCATTACATGAAGACCCTGAACTCATCTCAACCACTGACACAGCAAATCTCAACCTATCTACAGAGTAATTCCTGAAGAACTGAAGACTGTGTGAACAGCTCTGCACCACAAAGACAGACCATACTGAGAACAGCAAGAGATGGAAACAAGGTAATAAAGAGAACCCCACATTCGACTCTGAACTGCAGTGGGAAGGGCTTGCACTGAGATACTATGAGCAGATTCACCTCCCTGGGACACGGAGGGCGGGGTGGGGGTGGGTGGAAGCTGTGGTTTAAAAGAGCAACTAGAATATAAAAGATCAAGCCTTAGATCTGCACCAGATGGGAAACCGAAGCTGATGGAACTCTTTCTACATTGGAGGGGTTGGCAACTGCCACAGGTAACATTCACCCTCCACCTAGATACTGGATGCAGATAGGAGAGGGTTCCAGGCTCTCTAGCTGGCTGGCTGCCTCCGTGATCCCCAAGGCACCAGCTCACACGAGCCCCACATGCCCTGAGACACAGGGGAAACGCTACAGCTTAAAAGAGCAACTAGAATATAAAGGAAACTGTCCTAGAACTCCCCTGGTGAGGGAAGTGCTCGAACTGTGTCTGGGTATGAGGGGCTGGCAAGCACCATGGTTTACATTTGCCCTCTACCTTGATAACATGTATGGGAGCAAGGTCCGGGCACCATAGCCTGCCTACCTACCCCCCTCCATGACTCCTGGGCCCTTAGCCCACACCAATGCTAGCCATACCATTAAGGCAGCCCTGAAGCAGCACACACCAGGACACACCAGGTCATTGTTCACTATAGCTCCAGCTGTTGCACCAAAGTGACACAGGCACAAAGCACCCTGGGACTCTCCAGACCTGCATCACTTTGTCTCCAGATCGCTTATTAAGACATCCCAGGTGCAAAGCACTCTGAGACCTCTTGGCTCATACCTGCTTCAGATCCAGCTACCCTGCCAAGGTGCCCCTGTCATGGAGTATGTCAGGAATCCTCAGCCTCTGCCTACCTTGGTTCCAGCTGCACCACCAGGGCATCCCTTGATTCACACTGGCCTTGGCTCTAATCACTCCATCCCGGCACCCCCTATCCTAAGCACCCCAGAACATATCAATTTGCATTCACTTCAGCTTCAGCTGTCCCCTCCCAGCATGCACTCAGTGCAGAGAGCCCCAGGACAAATGTGACTCATGTTCACTTTAGCTACAGCTTTCCTACCAGGGGGCTTTCTGTGCAGAATGTCCCATTCTGGACAGGACAAGGGACAAGGACAGGGACAAGGACCCATCGCTGTGCCTCATCTCACATTCACCAATCCCACTGAAGGTCCCCCTGCACAGAGCACCCCAGCAAACCTTGGACTGCTCCTCACTTTTGTTCCAGCCATCTTGCTATGTTGCCCTCTACATGAAGAGCCCCAGGATATTAGCTTGCCCTCGCATTAGTTTGAGCTGTCCTGCCAGGGTATCCTCTATGCTGAGAGCTCCAGGACTGCCCTGACCCATGCTCACTTGACCCATCCCACCAGGGAAGCCCCAGCCCATGCCAGACACAGCTCCAGCCAGCCAAAGTCACCAGTCACACACTGTCTACCCAAGTAACAACCATATACCAGGCCACTCCTTCAAGTTTAGGAGAAGTAGCTGTTCCACCTAATTCACAGAAATAAACACAAAGTCAAGCAAAGTGGGGAGACAGAAGAATATGCTCCCAATGAAAGACCAAGACAAAATCCCAGAAAAAGAACTAAATAGAAAGAGAAATAAGCTACATGCAATGATAGTAATGATGCATGGCAGACTGAAGAGTGGAAGAATTCAGAGGGAACTTCAATAAAGAGAGAGAAAATATGAAAAAGAATCAATCCGATTAAAAAATACAATAATTGAAAACTACACCAGAGGGAATCAACAGTAGATTAGCAGATGCAGAAGGACAGATCAATGATCTGGAAGACAGGATAATGAAAAGCACCCAAGCTGAGCAGCAAAGAGAAAAAAACGAATTTTAGAAATGAGGATAGGTTACAAGATCTCCTAGACCATGTCAAATGAACATTTACATTTTAGGGATCTGGAAGGAAAAGAGAGAGCAAGAGCAGAGGACTTATTTGAAGAAATCATTGCTGGGGCACCCGGGTAGCACAGTCAGTTGGGCATCTGACTCTTGATTTTGGCTCAGGTCATGATCTCAAGGTCGTGAGATGGAGCCAGGCATCCAGCCTCACACTTGGCGTGGAGCCTGCTTGGGATTCTTGCTCTTTCTCTCCTCCTCCCCTGCTCACGCATGAACTTAAATGACCATCAACCTAATACAGACTGCTATATGCTTAGGATGTTATCTATGGACCTTGTGGTAACCATAAATCCAAAACCTATACACAAAATATGAAAAGAAAAGCCAAACATTACACTGTAGAAACTAATCAATCACAATGAAAGAGAGCCATAGAAGAAGAAAGGAACAGAGAACAACAATAACAGCCAGAAAACAAATAACAAAATGACAGTAAGTACATACCTACCAATAATTATTTTACATGTAAATGGCCTAAATGTTCCAATCAAAAGACATAGAAGGCAGAATGGATTAAAACAACAAAGCAAGGGATGTGTGGGTGGCTCAGTGGGTTAAGCTGCTGCCTTCGGCTCAGGTCATGATCCCACGGTCCTGGGATCGAGTCCCGCATGGGCTCCTTGCTCAGCAGGGAGCCTGCTTCTCTCTCTGCCTCTGCCTCCCTCTCTGCCTGCTTGTGTGCTCTCTCTCTCCTCTGTCTGACAAATAAATAAATGAAATTAAAAAAAAAAAAACAATAACAACAACAAAGCAAGATCCATCCATATGCTGTCTGTTGCCTATAAGAAACTCACCTCAGACAAATGCAGATTGAGAATGAAAGGATGAAAAAAGATTTTATGCAAATAGGAGCAAAAAAAAAAAAAAAAGCAAAGAAAAAGGAAAATAGCCAGGATAGCAATACTTATATCAGACAAAGTAGACTTTCTTTATTTCTGGGATGGGGTTATTTGTTGGTTTTTTGTTAATTTTTAAAATTATATTTAAATTCAATTAACATATAGTATATTATTAGCTTCAGAGGTGGAGTTCAGTGATTCATCAGTTGCATACAACACCCAGTGCTCATTATATCACATGCCCTCCTTCATGCCCATCACCCAGTTACCCCATCCACCACCCTCTCCCCTCCAGCAGCCCTCAGCTTGTTTCCTAGAGTTGAGTTTCTTATGGTTTGGCTCCCTCTCTGATTTCATCTTATTTTATTTTTCCCTTCCTTCCCCTATGATCCTCTGTTTTGTTTCTTAAATTCCACATATGAGTGAAATCATGTGGTATTTGTCTTTATTTGACTGACTTATTTCACTTAGCGTAATACCCTCCAGTTCCATCCACATCATTGAAAATGGTAAGATTTCACTTTTTTTTTGATCATCGAATAATATTCCATTGTATATCTATACCACATCTTCTTTATCCCTTCATCTGTCAATGGACATCTGGGCTCTTTCCATAGTTTGGCTACTGTGGACATGGTTGCTATAAACATTGGGGTGCACATGCTCCTTCAGATCACTACGTTTGTATCCTCTGGATAAATACCCAGTAGTGCAATTGCTGGGTCATAAGGTAGCTCTATTTTTAATTTTTTGAGGAACCTCCATACTGTTTTCCAGAATGGCTGTATCAGCTTCCATTCCCATCAACAGCATAAGAGGGTTCCCTTTCTCCACATCTTCACCAGCACTTGTTTTCCTGACTTGTTAATTTTAGCCATTCTGACTGAGGTGGTATCTCATTGTGTTTTTGATCTATATTTCCCTGATGCCGAGTGATGTAGAACATGTTTTCATGTGTCTGTTGGCCATACAAATGGCCATTTGTATAACACAAAGTAGACTTTCAAAGAAAGCCCATAACAAGAGACAAAGAGCAGTAATGATAAAGGGATAAGCTATAATAACTTAAATATTGGCGCACCTAAATATATAAAGCAAATATTAACAGACCTAAAGGGAGAAATTGATGGTAATATAATAATAATAGTAGGGGCATTAACACCCCACTTACATTGACTATAGTTCACCAAGCAGAAAATCATAAGGAAACAGGGTCTTTGAAAAACACATTAGACTAGAAGGGCTTAACTGATATATACAGTATATCCACCCCAAATGACAGAATACACATTCTTTTCAAGTGCACATGGAATATTCTCCAGGATAGATCAAGTGTTAGGCCACAAAACAGGCTTCAGTAAATTTAAGATGATGGAAATAATGAAATTATATCAAGAATTTATTCCAACCACAATGGTATGAAACTAAAATTCAAACACACACACACACACACACACAAAATTTTTAACATAAACATGTAGACACTAAACAACAAAAGTCAACAACAAAAACCAACAAGTAAATAAAAAAACACATAAAGACAAATGAAAACAAGAACACAATTGTCCAAAGTCCTTGAGATGCAGCTAAAGCAGTTGTAAGAAGAAAACTTATAGCAATACAGGCCTACCTCAAGAAATACGAAACACCTCAAACAATCTACACTTACACACAAAGGAACTAGAAAAAGAAGAACAAAGCCCAAAGTTAGCAGAAGGAAAGAAATAATAAAGATTAGAGCAGAAATAAGTGAAATTGAAAATGTAAAAGTAATTAAAAAAAAAACTTATGAAAAAAACCTCAGTATGGTTCTGGCACAGAAATAGACATGTAAATCAATGGAACACAGTAGAGAGCCAAGAAATAAACCCACAATTATGTGGTCAATTAGTCTTCAAAGGAGGCAAGAATATACACTGGGGGAAAAGACCTCTTCAGTAAGTGGTGCCGGGAAAACTAGAGTCACATGCAAAAGAATGGAACAGGACCACTTTCTTCTAACATACACAAAAATAAACTCAAAATGGATTAGAGATGTAAATGTGAGATATGAAACTATAAAACTCCTAGAAGAAAGCACAGGCTATAATTTTTCCAACATTGGCTGTAGAAGCATTTCCTTAGATTTGTCTCCTGAGGCAAGGGAAATAAAGCAAAAATAGTGAGACTACACCATAATTAAAAGCTTTTGCATAGTGAAGGAAACATTCAAGAAAATGGAAAGGCAACCTACTGAATAAGAGAAGATATTTGCAAATGATATATCCAATGAGAGGTAACGATCTAAAATATATAAATAATGTATATAACTCAATACCAAAAAAAAACCAAAATAATCCAATTAAATATGGGGACATGATC
Source organism: Lutra lutra (assembly GCF_902655055.1). Lineage (NCBI taxonomy): Eukaryota > Metazoa > Chordata > Mammalia > Carnivora > Mustelidae > Lutra > Lutra lutra. The sequence continues at coordinate 143,765,049 of NC_062280.1, forward strand.
CGAAAAGACATTTTTCTAAAGAAGGCACCCAGATGGCCAAGACTCATGAAAAGATGCTCAACGTCACTCATCATCAGCAAAATACAAATCAAAACCACGACAAGATATTCCACCTGTCAGAATGGCTAGAATAAAAAAAAAAAAAAAAAAAAACAAGAAATAAACTGTGTTGGTGAGAATGTGGAGAAAAAGAAACCCTGTACACTGTTGATGGAACTATAAAATGGTACAGCCACTGAGGAAAACAATACGGAGTTTCCTTTAAAATTAAAATACCATATGATCCAGTCACTCCAGTACTGGAAATTTACCAAACAAAATGAAAACAGTCATTCAAAAAGATATAATCACCCTTACATTTATTGTAGCACTTACAAAAGCCAAGATGTGGCAGCAACCTGTTTCCATCAATAGATAGAGAAAGAAGCTGTGGTGTAAATACATGGAATGTTACACGGTCATGGAAAATGAGGAGATTGTGCCATTTGTAGCAATGGGTGGACCTCAAGTGTATTATGCTGAGTGAAAACACGTCAAACTTAGAAAGACAAATACCCTATGATTTCACTTATATGTGGAAGCTAAAATAGAAAACAAAGAAACAAACAAAAAGCAGACCCATAATAGAATTGATGGTAGTCAAGGGCGAGGTGGGGGGACGACGGGCGAAAAGGGTGAAGAGGACTGGAAGATACTGGCTTCCAGTTAATGGAATAAATAAGTCACAGGGATAAAAGATAGAGCCTGGGGAATGTAGTCAATGGTACTGCAGTAGGGCTGTGTGCTGACTAATGGAGCTACACTTGGGAGCAGAGCGTAGTATAGACTCTGTGAATCACTATGCTGTACAGCTGAAACCATTGTAACATATGTGTCGGTAGTACTCCAAAACAAACCCAGTATGGTAGTGGTACAAAAACAGACAGATCGGTGGAACAAAATAACCCAGAAATAAACCTAGACATGGATGGTCAATTAAATTACAACAAAACAGCCAAGCATATACAATGATGAAAAAAGAGTTGTTGGTTTTTCTGTTTTATTTTCAATAAATGGTGCTAGGAAAACTAGAAAGTCACATGCAAAAGATTTGAAACTAGATCCCCATCTTATATCAGACACAAGAATCAACTCAAAATGGACTAAAGACTTAAACAAATGTCAGAACTGCAGCCATAAAACTCCTATAAGAAAACATAGGCAGGGGCACCTGGGTGGCTCGGTGGGTTGGGCCGCTGCCTTCGGCTCAGGTCATGATCTCAGGGTCCTGGGATCGAGTCCCATGTCGGGCTCTCTGCTCAGCAGGGAGCCTGCTTCCCTTCCTCTCTCTCTGCCTGCCTCTCTGCCTACTTGTGATCTCTCTCTGTCAAATAAATAAATAAAATCTTTAAAAAAAAAAAAAAAGAAAACATAGGCAGTAAGCTGCTTGACATTGGTCATGGCAATGATTTTGTGGGGGGTCTGACCTCAGTAGCAAAGGCAACAAAGCAAAAATAAACAAGCTGGACTTTATCAAACTAAAAAGCCTCTGTGTAGGAAAAGAAGCCATCTACAACATGAAAAGGTAACATATAAAATGGGAGAAAATACTTGCAAATCACACATCTGATAAGGAGTTACTATTCAAGGCATCAAAAGAATTCATACCACTCAGTAGCAAAATAACAAGCAATGAGATTTAAAAAATGGGAAGACTTCAGCTCGGGTCATGATCCCAGGATCCTGGGATTGAGCCCCGCATTGGGGGCTCAGCGGGAAGCCTGCTCCTCCCTCTCCCACTCCCCTCGCCAGTGTTCCCTCTCTGTCAAATAATAAATAAAATCTTTTAAAAAAATAAAAAATGGGCAGAGAATCTGAACAGACAACAAACACGTGAAAAGGTCCTCAACATTAGTCATCAGGAAATGCAAGCCAAACCACAACGAGGTACCACTTGACACCTGTTAAAATGACTATTATCAGATAGGAAAGAAATAACAAGTGTTGGCAAGAATGTGGAGAAAAGGGAACCCTTGTGCATTGTTGGTAGAAATGTACCTTGAGGTCAGCCACTCTGGAAAACAGTATGGAGGTTCCTCAAAAAAAAAATAAAAACAATTGCCATATGATCTAGTGATTCCATCCTGGGTATTTATCCAGAGGAGACAAAATAAAAATCTCAAATAGACATCAGTACCCCCATGCTGATTGTGGCATTATTTACAATAGCCAAGACATGGAAATGACCTGAGTGTCCATCTGAAAATGAATGGATAAAGAAAATTTGGTATAGGGGCACCTACATGGCTCAGTGGGTTAAAGCCTCTGCCTTCGGCTCAGGTCATGATCTCAGGGTCCTTTGCTCTTTGCTCAGCAGGGAAGCTGCTTCCCCCTCTCTCTCTGCATGCCTCTGCCTACTTGTGATCTCTGTCAAATAAATAAATAAAATCTTTAAAATAAATGTAGTATATACACAGAATGGAATACGATTCAATGAAATATGAATCATAAAAAGGAAGGATATCCTATCATTTGCAACAATGGGTGGATCTTGAGGGTGTTGTACTAAGTGAAATAAGAAAGAGAAAAACATTATATGATCTTACTTATATGTGGAATCTTAAAAAACAACAACAACAACAAAAAAAAAGAAAAAAAAGAAAACCCTAAACTCACGGATATAGAGAACAAATTGGTGGTTGCCAGAGGCATGTGGTCAGGGATGGGCAAATAGGTGAAAGCGGTCAAAAGATGCACACTTCCGGGTAGAAGATAAGTCAGTCCTGACGATGGAACCTCCAGCAGGATGACCACAGTTATTAAGACCTTACTATATATTTGTAAGTTGTAAGTCTTCAAAAGGCGCCTCGCAAGAAAACAAAAATTGTAATTACGTAGAAGGAAAGATGCCAACTAAATTTATCGTAGCAATCATTTCACAATATATACAAATAGCGCATCACTATGTTGTACCTTTGAAACTAATACAATGTTATAGGTCAATTGCATCTCAGTAAAAATTCTGCTTCTCAACATCAGCATGACTACTTATTTGCTTTTCCCCACAACAGCTCAACATAATGACCTCAGAACAAGGATACCTACAGCACTACTGACAGTAGGACTGAAATTGCTTTGCAGGTTTGTTTGTTTTTTTTCACTTTTCAGACTTTTAATGTCAACCTAGCTGAATTCCTCTGTTTTAGATACTATTTTTGAGCACAGCAGAATTTTTAAATTTTGCTTTACTGGTCAGTCTGAAAACCTTTTATTTTTATAGGTGAGTTAAGCCCATTTTACAGATAATAGTTGACATATTTCTTCTCCTAGTCTTTTGTTATGTGGCTTCCTAGCTTACTTATTCTCTCGGACATACGTTTTTTGTTGGGGAAGTTTTGTATTTTTTATCCAAAATCTACTTTATATTAACATTATTTACTATCCTTGGTCCCACTTTTTGGGATACTATCACTTCTGTAATTCAAGCAATCCTGACAGTAACCAGAAACTTCTGCTTGCCCCTCCCTTCCATATCCTCCATTATTATTTTCTCATAGTTAATACTACGAATGTAACCATAAGCCTCCCTACCTTCCCTGAGCTCTTCATATTTTGATGGTTAAGCTCCGTATGCATTGTTCCTACACCACCTCCCATATTTGCCTCGGTTTTAGTAGTTCTACAAGTAAATCCATAAAGTCTACCTCCAGTCCCTCTGCATACCTCAGGAAGGGTACGTGGGAAAAATATTTCCTAATTTCTAATATGTTTGTAACAATTCATCCATGAGCATTATACTTGAAGGTCCATTTGTCTGGACATATGGCCCTTGGCTTACATTTCCTTCCCTTGGGTATTTTGAATTTACTCCCCCTTACCTTCTGGCATAATACATTGTAGTTCAAAAGTCTGATTTTGGCGTGATGTTCTTTCCTTTAAAAAGGACTTGATTGCCAGTCTCTGGTCAGTGTGTAATTTTGAAAATAACACATTGCCTTGGTAGTCTGACAGACTGAGGTTAAATCCTTATTCCTCTGTATGATGGCTGTACGGACTCTGCGATGTTACTTAATCTCTTCATGTCTCAGCTATAAAGTGGGGATAAAACTAGCACGTGAGATAATTCTGAGGACTAGACGAGGTCATGTCTATAAAGAACTCCAGTCCTTCTAGTGAAGCCAGCTGTAACAACAGGTTTCTTTTCAATAGTACTTCTTTTTCTGTACAGAGGGAAAAAGACTAAAGGCTGAGGTTTTAGGAACCACAGGCACCTGATAGTCAACGAGAGTGACTCATATTTCAGTAACTTTCTAAAACACTTTGGTGACCAAAAGCATCTTTAGAGAGCATCTAGTTTAGGATCACCTGGGAGCCTGAGTTGGTTAAAGTCCAACTCTTGATTTTGGCTCAGGTCATGATGTCAAGATCGTTGAGATCGAGCCCTGCATCAGGCTCTGCACCGGCAGGAGAGCCTGCCTAAGACTCTCTCTCTCTCTCCCTCTGCCCCCTCCTCTCCTCTTAAAAAAATAAAAGGGAGGGGCACCTGGTGGCTCAGTGGGTTAAAGCCTCTGCCTTTGGCTCAGGTCATGGTCTCAGGGTCCTGGGATCGAGCCCCACCTCGGGCTCTCTGCTCAGCAGGGAGCCTGCTTCCCCCTCTCTCTCTGCCTGCCTCTCTGCCTACTTGTGATCTCTTTCTGTCAAGTAAATAAATAAAATCTTAAAAAAATAAAAGGGAAAGGAAAGGGAAAAGGAAAAAGGAAGGGCCGTCTAGTATTAATATTGAAGAAAACTGGCAAATCTCTCTTTTAGTTGCCTTTTTTAAGTTGCTGTTATTCAGTAGGATTTGTTGTTGTGTTTTTTGCTTTGCTGCTTTCAACTTTTGCCCTTCTCCCACTCAGGAGAGACATCACACTTAGTCCCTTGAGTTCTTTAAATAATGCCTGTCAAATGATCAATATTTAGCCAGCTTTATCAGTTCTTTGGACAGACCCATTAACTAATGAAAACATCCTGTTAGCCTGAAGAGTGGCCCACCATCCAAAAGAAATCTGTTTGTTAGATTCTATCTCTCTCCCGTCGTTTCTGAACAGCTATCTACATTTCCAGTCAACAAGGCACACGGCTGGATGCTTCTTAGTGGTGCATTTCTATTATTCAGGACAAGAATAATCTCCAAATGTGTTTTTGGCACTGCACAGGCAAGACGACAAACATTTAGGAACCGAGAGCTGTCTCTGATGGCTTGACAGAACTTCAGACTTGCTGCATGAAATGGTCTGAAGAACAGTCCTGGCCTTTTTGAGGCCAAATCTGGACACATGGAAAGGAAAACTGCTCGATCCCAGATATATGTGGCAGCCCTTCTGTCCACTCTGCTTTCTCGCTCACTCTCCAAATGACCTTCATTGAACATTCTCACTAGAGCCGATCTTTTGAACCAGGAGGACACAGATTTGGCCCGTGGGCTGCATGGATACTGCGGCCAATTAGCTTTACCGAATACCTGTTCCTGCGCTTGTGTAGGAATAAACTCACAGACCTGCCCCACCCAGCCTATGTGGAGACAGACCTGGTTTCGATAAATGAAGCCTTTGCCTCTCCTTTCATTATCCAAGGAGCATCACTGGGTTCGCTGCTCCTTCTTCACACACCCATCACCCTGCCTTTTAGGTGCACTTCCTAAGGTTAAAGAAATGTTGGGGCGCCTGGGTGGCTCAGTGGGTTAAGCCTCTGCCTTCAGCTCAGGTGGTGATCTCAGGGTCCTGGGATCGAGTCCCGCATCGGGCTCTCTGCTCAGCAGGGAGCCTGCTTCCCCCTCTCTCTGTCTGCCTCTCTGCCTACTTGTGATCTCTCTCTGTCAAATAAATAAATATTTTTAAAAAAATGTTCTGTGTGTTTCCTTGTCAGATGGAGTTTCTGACATTAAAAGATTCCAACAAGGACTCACTGTCCCCAGGATTAGAGTCCTGGCTCCTTCACCTTCGGAAAGGCCCAGAAATGTGATTTTATTCATTTACCATTTTTATAAGTGCAAGTTGTGGGGTGAGGGGGCAGAGGAAGAGATAGAGAAGTTCCAGCCAACTTCCCACTGATCCCAGGTTCCTGAGATCACAATGGGAGCTGAAATCACGGGGAGATGGAGAGAAGGGAGTTGGGGGAAATTGGAAGGGGAGGTGAACCATGAGAGACTATGGACTCTAAAAAACAATCTGAAGGTTTTGGGGGGCGGGGGGGTGGGGGGTTGGGGGAGCCAGGTGGTGGGTATTGGGGAGGGCCAACGGATTGCATGGAGCACTGGGTGTGGTGCAAAAACAATGAATACTGTTACGCTGAAAAGAAATAAAAAATTTAAAAAATAAATAAATAAAAAAGAGTCAGTGGCTTAACAGACTGAGTCCCCCAAGCACCCCTACAGATATATGAATCTAGAATTTTCCCTCATCCCCAGCTTTTGTGGAATTTTTTTAAAAAGATTTTATTTATTTAAAATAAATAAGAGATCACAAGTAGGCAGAGAGGCAAGCAGAGAGAGCGGGGGAAGCAGACTCCCCACAGAGCAGAGAGCCCGATGTGGGGCTCGATCCCAGGACCCTAGGATCATGACCTGAGCTGAAGGCAGAGGCTTTAACCCACTGAGCCACCCAGGCACCCCCTTTTGCTGAATTTTTTTATGGAATTCCTTATCATCGATTCTCACACAGGGACAGCCTGATATCTGAGACACTCCCAAGCACCATCAGTGAAAATGAAATGAAAAGCCTGTTCCTGGCAGCGCAGTTGTGGATCGAGGGGTCTGGGCTGCAGACCCGGGACAGCCAGCATCCTGCAACATTACCAGGACCAGCCCTTCTCCCAGCAACCCCTCCAGAGCCAGGCGAGCTGGTCGTGAATTTCCAGTTTCACCACCGCGATCGGATACATACGGGAGTCGCAGCTGCGAAAACCCTGTAAGCTTGGATTTCTGTCGATTTCAAGATGAAAAATGAGAGAAGAAAATGGACCAGACAGGGGCTTTGGTGGGGAACTGGGAAGAGAAAAACTGAAGAGATTGGCTAGAAGGTGAGAAGAATAAGAATTTTCAAAATCAAAAGTGAGGAAGATACCAGGAGGAGACGCTGAATGGGGGATGAGCGGGGAAGAGGAGAGAGAACGCGTGCTTTGGAAAGCAATGTGCACAGACGGACTTCAACCAGCAACGCTAGGGTTAGGTCATTTCGGGTACAAAATAAGCCCCAATTGTCGTTATTTTTTAATGCATTCAACGCAACAGTAAATTTGAGTAAGAGGCTCCAGAATCTCGACTTCCCCTCTGTGCTGGTGCCAGGAAGAGCTCTAGCCCATGTCTCTGCCGAAGCTACTCAGGTCTCAGCTGGACACCTGCTGAGACAGGACCTTACAAGTAAACTGGTCTCTTTGTTACATCTGGAGGTGGAGACAGCAAGTTATGTGAAAAGTTCCCATAGTGGCTTTCTTGATTAATAAACTGAAAGAGTAGAATAGAAGTTTCTGGGTTTTTAATGTTTTTGTTGTTTCCGGTATAGTAGAGACTGCCCTTCTTTGGCACACAGACATGGGGAGTCGGGGTTGACTAGAAAAACTAGGGGTCTCCTGGGAGTCCAGGGACAGCCCCCACCCTGCTCTTTCTGATACTTGAAGTTAGGAACACATGAACCTCAGCACTTCTGACCATGCTCTGTCCTGACTCCAGGGGACACCACTGACCTTGAGCAACCAATAGAGACTACTAGTGAAAATACACCCAGGACCCCCAAAAAAGATGGCTTCTATTTCCACTGCCACAAATCTGCCCTTCTTCTGACCTCGCCGCTGCCTTGCACACCTTTCATTTCAGCAACAAGGAACCCCTTTAACCATCTAAACTTAATCACCTGACCTGGGACATGAATCGCATTCCTCCTGCCTTCTCGGGAAACTCCCACTGCTCATTTACCGCTTGTTTCCTTCTCTCAGATCTCTGATGCCTCCCACACCTTCGCTCATCCTCCCTCTCAGCCCATGCACAGGTCCTAGTCCGTTTGGGCAGCCAGAACAAGTCACCACAGACTGGGTGGTTTCAACAACAAAAATTTGTCACGTCCCAGTTCTGGAGGCTGAGAAGCACAAGATGGAGGCCCCGCAGACTCGGTGTCTGAGGAAGCCTCTTCCTGGTTTGTTGGCTGCCTCCTTCTCCTGGTGGTCGGCAGAGACAGGGCATGAGCTCTCGCGTCCCCCCTCATAGTGCACTCACTCATCCCATTCCCCAGGGCTCGACCCCCGACGGCCCCACCACATCCCAGAGGCCCATCCGAACACCATCCCTCTGGAGATTAGTTTTCAACCTATGACTTTTGGGAGGGATCACACTTAGTTATAAGAGCTTGCCTCCCATTTTATTGAGAAAATACAGCAACAGATGAAAACTTCCATGAGCTCCTCACTGGTCTGCCAAGAACATCTGTGTTTGCCTGGACTTATGTGGTGGCTTCCCTTCCTCTTGTCCTCCCAGTAATCAACCCCCACCACCTGCCACACACACACACACACACACACACACACAACTTCTAGAATCATTCCTTTCACACAAAATTCTGATGTCGCTTTCTGACTAAAATTCTCTAATGGTTCTCCACAGCTTACAGGGAAAACTCAGCATTTGATTGAACATCCTAAACTCTCATGCTTTGGCCCCTGCCATCCTTAATACCCTAAGGACAACTTTCCCTCTGGCCCTCCCTTTGCGCTCCCCTAAATGCTTCACACAGCCTCTTCCACAGTTCTGCGGTGGTTTCCCACACATCACCCCTCTGCCGAATATCATGTCCCTATTACTCCATCTAAATAATGTGTATCCTTCAAAGGACACCACATCCAAGAAGTCTTCTGAGGTCACGCCGCCTCTGCCCGGTTTTTTAGATGCCAATTCTCTGTGCTATTGGAGCATCTATGAGGTTTCTGATATGTTTAGCATAAATGCATGAGGATGAGCAACAAGTATGGAGGGCCCATGAGTTAGGTAAAGACAGACCACCTTGATCAGTTGGAAGAAGGATCTTGGTAGCAGGTAAGCAGCTCACACAGCTGCTGCTCATCTGTGGGGTGAGTACAGACAGAAAGAGGGTCAGAAGGGTGGGTCTAGGAAGGTTGAGAAGGATGCATGCTGCATCCGAAGCTCACTTCCGCTTTGGGGGTGGGGGTTCAAGGGCAAGCTGGGCCAGGCCACAGGGATGTTTGTGCCAGGCTAGAAGCAGGAGATGCTCCAGGTGGGTTTGCCAGGTAAAGGGGCAGGCACCTCTGGGCATGGAACTTGGGCGGTTCAGGCACAGCTGAATCCAGGAGCTTGAGAAAGGCCATCAGGGTCTTCTCTTCCTCTCTCTCACTCTCTCTTCAGCGCCCCACCCCCATCCTGCCATCTGAGGCCTTGCCTCTCTCCGCTTGTCTTGTTCTGCATGCAGCCGTCTCCAATTGCAGGAGAGAAGTCTTCAGAAGCCCCAGACCCACATAAGCTAGCTATCCCAATAGAAAACCAACTCTTCTCCCCGGAAGTCCACAAGGAGGTAAAAACTGACTTAAGCAATCTTCCCAACACACTTGGGTCTTCCCTGATTCTATTGAGGACTCATTCATTCAAAAACCCTTTCTTGAACATCCACACTCTGTGGCAGGCACAGGAGACAGCAATAAGAAGAGAGAGCAAAGGGAAGAAGTTGAGTGACTCCAGGATGGAGGTGGGAAAGGAGGAATTCGCCATTCATATTTTGGCAGCGCTCACAGGCTGATGTCTGAAACTCAAGGATTCCAAGTAGCTATGACAAAGTGCACTTGGGGAACATCAATCCACCAATGCCTCCTTGGTGGGGGTGGGGGGTGGGGGTAGGGGGGAATCCAGAAACAAAACTTTTTTTGAACGAACAAAACTACAAAACTACAATCCCCTCATATCTGTCAGAATAGCTAAAATTAACATAAGAAACAGCAGGTTTTGGCGAAGATGCGGAGAAAGGGGAAGGCTCCTACACTGTTGGTGGGAGTGCAAGCTGGTGTAGCCACTCTGGAAACAGTATAGAAGGTCCTCAGAATGTTACAAATAAAACTACCTCATGATCCAGCAATGGCACTACTGGGTATTTACTCAGAAGATACAAAAATATCGATTGGAAGGGATACATGCAACTCGATGTTTATAGTGGCATTGTCTACAATAGCCAAACTATGGAAAGAGCCCACACGTCCATCAATGGATGAATGGCTAAAGAAGTGATGAGATATATCTATATATCTCATGTATATACATGATATCATCTATATGTGTAAACACACAATAGACTATTATTCAGGCATTAAAAAAAAAAAAATCTTGCCAATTGCAATGACCTGGATAGAGCTAGAGAGTATCATGCTAAGTGAAGTCAGTCAGTCAGAGAAAGACAAATACCATATGATTTCACTCATGTGGATTTTAAGAAACAAATGAGCAAAGGGGGAAAAAAATAAAAAGAGAGGCAAACCAAGAAACGGACTCTTAGCTAGAGAGAGCAAATGGACGGTTACCAGAGGGGAGGTGGGTGGGGGGATGGGAGCACGAGAGGATGGGGATGAAGGAGGGCGCTTGTCCTGATGAGCACCGGGTGATGGACGGAAGTGCTGAACCACTGTATGGCACACCTGAAATGGATATCACACTGTATGTAAACCAGCGGGAACTTAAATAAAATCTTGAAGAAAATGGACATTTCCCCAAAGAGCTAAAGAAACAGAAAGAGAACCTAAGAACTCAAAGCACGATGAATTTGAATACATCTCGTGCCCAGTGAGCACGGACCCCCCTGAGCAGATGTTCCAAAGGGGGGGCCCACTCTGCAGGGCCACCAAGGGGGCTGGCTGGAGCAGGTCACTGGGCTTTATTTCCATGAAGACCCGAGAGCCCTTCTGTGGGAGACCTTCTATTCAGACATAATTTAAGATTCGAAAGTAGGTGCAAAAACACCCAAAGCATTCCTGTGGACCCTTCACCCAGCATTCCCTCAACGATAATGTCTTACACGGCCATAGCATGTTTCCAAAACTAGGAAGTGGACACTAGCCCAACCCTGCTGATTCCACTGCAAGGGTATTCAGCTTCCCACCATTTTTTAAAAAATTTTAGGGGGCACCTGGGTGGCTCAGTCATTAAGCGTCTGACTTTGGCTCGGGTCGTGATTCCAGGGTCCTGGGATCGAGCCCCACGTTGGGCTCCCTGCTCAGCAGGGAGCCTACTTCTCCCTCTGCCTCTACCTGTCGCTCTGCCTACTTGTGCTATCTCTCTATCAGATAAAATAAAGTCTTTAAAAAAATTTTAGTTATTTATTTGAGAGAGAGACCATAAGAGAGAGTATGAGAGGGGAGAAGGTCAGAGGGAGAAGCACACTTTCCATGGAGCTGGGAACCTGATGCAGGACTTGATCCCAGGACTCTGGGATCATGACCTGAGCCGAAGGCACTTACTTAACCAACTGAGTCACCCAGGCACCCAGCTTCCACCGTTTTTAATATGCACCTGTGTGCAAGTGCACACCATGGTACTAGGAAATGTTAGCACATGGACTGATCTATGTCGCTGCCACTCCAATCACAACACGGAGCTACGGTAAGACACTTGTGAACCTGAGGATTCTGAATATCAGTCCTGAAACAGATCCTGGCAAACAAAGAGGGAGGACCCTGGGCCCTCCACACCTACTCCCCCACCTCCCTTTACCCCACTCCCCATCCCCCCTCAATCCCCGGCCAGCAAGGAACACTGAGGAGGCTTAATACACAGTGGGCCAGGGGAAGGAGGAGGTCATTTTCAATACATACCTGGAGGCACCAGCCTCACTGTAAAACAGGAGGGCAAACACTGAAGGCTCAGCAGCTGGGGCGGGGGGGGGGGGGGGCGGGCATTCATCAACACCAAAGGCAGGAAAGGTGACCCTAGGCCCCACACCTGGAGGCTGTAATGGCCACCAGGGAGATGCTGGAAGTCCCCACCAGCCTCTCCCAGCTGGGATCCCGGGCTCAGAAGGAACACTCAGGGCCATTAATGATGCAGTTTCAGTCTAATTTTTTTCTCGAATGTCCCCCTGCCAATTATAGGGAGTGGGCCAAATTACAAGAGTCAGATGACAATGTGTAAGTTGGGACATCCTCTGGAGCTTTGCCAGAGACCTTGTAGGCTGCTAAGGGCTTTTTCTCTCCTTTCTTAGAGCAGGGAAGTCAAAACCCTAGAGGTCTTTCTTTTGTGAAGGAAACTGTATTTTCCTCCATAGCACTGACAAAGTATAATCATTTTCCTTCACAAAAGTTGGCTGAAATCTCCAGCCCATACGAGGGCATCACAGCAAGTAGTTTAAAGAAAGCCCAGGAAGTGAGAAGTGACATCATGGGGGAGGGTGAGCTCATGGCCAGGGCTCTAGCAGGGGCTGGGTGGTCAAGGTGACCTCTGTTCCCAGGGTCCATCCTAAGGCGTGGCACTGTCTGTTCCCAAACAGGGTAGAGCCACCAGACACAACGGAGCAGGCCCAGAGCGGTCACATGTGGCGTTTCCTCTCATTGTTGGCAATAATGGGGACACTTTGTTCCGAATTTCCTCCCCTTACTCTTGGAGGAAGTGTTGGGATTCCATGAAAGCAGCCCAGTTTTGGCACCTTGGGACTTAGCATGTGGACACACTAGGCAACCTGTCTCGTCTCAGCCACAGCTCAGTGACCTCTGGTCTAAGTAGGAAGCCACCTTGATCACTCCCCCCCAGAAGTCTGGGTGCAAACATCCTCCATTTCCCAGAGAACAGTGTCATAGATGGTTGAACTGTAAGCTCCCTGAATTCGTCATTACCAGCCACTATGAACACCATCAGCTCCATCACCCAGGGCTCTGAGGAGGAAACGAGTGGTGAAGGGATGGTGCTTGTCACATACCTTACTGCATGTTGGGCACTGCACAAGGAGCTGTGTCCATTACAGGATGAAATTCTAACAAAGCTGCTGCAATGGAGCTCTCACACCCATTTTCTACCCAAGCCAGTGGGGGAGAAGGTGGGTGCCTGAGGCCCTCTAGCTAGGGAGCAAGGGAAACAGAATGGGACCCTGGGTTGGCCTGACTCCAGGGTCTGCATGTAGACCACGGCTGGGGGATAGCTCCTGATAAGCCACTTGAAGTCCTCAGATGCGGCAAAGAGAGAGAGAGTGGGGCTTGTTAGCATGTGAACCAGCCAAGGGCACACAGACTAACCATTCAGGTCTTCTGCTCTGGCCTCCATTCCAGTCAGAGCTTTTTCCAACCTCACCTTGTGCCCCCACGGTGCCCCCACCCACACCACTTTCCTCATCTTCCTCTCCTCCTCTAAGTGCCCAGACTCCCAGCAACCTTCAGATTTGATCCATGGAACATCTGTAAAGGATAGTCCCATTGACATTGAGCATGCCCTGGTGTGGAGCTCAGCAATAAAAGCGGGGAAATTAACATGCACTTAAATGCTAAAATTAATGACGAAAGGTCAGAGCCTTGAGAACATCTGTTTCCAGCATTCTCAAGGCCTTCAATTTGCAGGCTGCACTAAGCCATGCGGTTAGCAGCAATTAACTGTAACTCCACACAGCTTTGTGACCAAGAGCTGGGAGCTGAACGCCAGGATTCGGCCACCGCACGCACGCACACACCGGCCCTGCAGCTCGCTTGGAGCAGCATGTCTACAGTGGCTCGGGGTCCTGGCCCTGTGGGTGGGTTTGCATGCTCTTGTCTGGAAAACCCGAGTCTGTCTTTCCCCAAGGCTAAGAGTTCTGGGAACTGAGGATTCAAGGAAGAAGTCCTTGGGCCAAAGAAGGGAACTTAACACTTCCTGGCGTCTCACTCTCCAGGATGACAGCTCGTAGCCACGCGTGGCTGGGAAGCATCTGACACGCGGCCCATCTGAGTGGAGATCTGTTTTAAGTGTAAAATACATACTGAATTTCAAAGACTGTGCATAGTGGGGAAAAGTTAACTTTTTAACTTTTTAGGTGATGATGTTGAAATCCTAGTGTCTTGGCTATATTGCATTAAATAAAATGTATAAAGTCAATGTCCATTGTTACATTTTATTTTTTCCCAACGTGGCTGCTACACAATTTAAAGTTACATATGTGGCTCACATGTTTCTGTAAGCCACGATTGCTCTGGAGTTTCTGTACCTTGGCGTTCTGGGGCGAGGGGAGCTCTTCTCAACCCTAAGAGGGCCTTCTAGAAATTTTAGAGGACTCTTGGGGGTCACACTGATCATAGGAGATGCTTCTGACATGCAGTGTGCTAGGCATGAGGCACCTAGAGAGTCCCTCAATGACCAAGAACAGTTTGAAGCAACACAAGGGTTATCCCCTGACTAGCACCACAATGTCCCAACAGACAAGACACAAGTGAAGAATTGGTTATCATGATCTGAGCCTCAACTAAACCCCATTTTACATATGAACACGAGGTTTGCGTTTTCTTTTTCTTTTTTTTTTTTTCTTTTTGCACAAACTAGAGTTTCCAAGGACACAGCTGCTGTGTAAATCAAGGAAAGATTGCACTTTGTTTCTCTGGAACATTACCAAATGTTGTTCATCACTTTAGAAATTCACAGCACTGTTGGCAATGTTGCTCATGGTATTTGAGTTGCCAGCATAACACACTACCATTGCCACCAGGCACCGTCATTCCCAACCCCCTGAGAAGTGTAAATTTCTGCCTACTTCCCTGTATCTTCTAGTGTAAGTGTTTTTGAGCATATATAAAAATACATAGCATTTTATTTAAATTACTTTCCCTTTGGGGCACCTGGGTGGCTCAGTCAGTTAAGCGTCCGCTTTGGCTTGGGTCATGATCCCGGGGTCCTGGGATTGAGACCTGCATCAGGCTCCTTGAGCCTGTGTCTCCCTCTGTCTGCTTCTCCCTCGGCCTCTGCCACTCCCCCTGCTTGTGTTCTCTCGCTCTCTGTCAAATAAAATCTTAACAAAAAAATATCTTTCCCTTTGTTCCTTCTATATTACAATTATAACTTAATTTTTTAAAAAAATGTGTGTGGATAAATTATACTACCCTAAAGGGGGTCTCACAAATTTTCCCGCCAAAAAGGCACGTATCTGATAGAATTAGAAACCATCCCTTGAACACGTTCAAGGGAGGTACAGGGTGACTAAGACGGTGGGCCAGGAACAGGGTAGGTACGATCGGCAATCCCATGGGAGCCCAATGCCTTAGATGTTGGTGAAAGAGCCCTGAGTACATAGAATAATGCACTTTGGAGTCTGGAAGATTTGACTTCGAGTCCCAGTTCCACTATAGGCAAAGAATCCGAATAGATAGTTCTCCAAAGAAGACATAATAAACAACTAACAGGTAGGTAGAAAGGTGTTCAACATCACTAAACTTTGAGCAAATCACATTAAGCCAAAATCACAATGGGATATTACCTCACACCAAGGGGGTGGTTTTTACATAGAAGGAGGACAAGTTGAGGATGTGGACAAGAGGGAACTTCTGCGCACTGCTGTTGGAATGTAAATTGATGCAGCTGCTGTGGAAAACAGTATGGAGGCTCCTCAAAGATTTCAAAAAGAACTACTATAGGACTCAGCCCTCATACTCCTGGGTATTTGTCCAAAGGAACTGAAATTAGGATCTTGAGGAGATATCTGCACTCCTAGGTATACTGCAGCATTATTCACAATAGTCAAGATTTGGGAGCAACCTAATCGCTCACTGATGGATGAAAGAGTAAAGAAAATGTGGCATATACATATGATGGAATATTATTCAGCCTTAAGAAAGGAAATCTGACATTGCAATGACATGGATGAACCTGGAAGGACATTATGCTCAGTAAAGTAAGTCAGACATGAAGAGGACAGATATGACAGGATACCTCTTATATGAAGAATCTAAAACCATCAAACTTACAGAAGCAGAAGCAAACTTACAGAAGGTATTTTCCAAGGGCTGGGGAGGTAAGATAAATGAGGAGGCATTAGTCAAAGAATACAAAGTTTCAGTATGTACCAGATGAACAAGATACGTAAATCCTAGAGCTCTACTGTACCGCATAGTGCCCAGAGTTAAGAATATTGTATTGCATACTCAACACTTTGATAAGATAGTAGATCTTATGTTAAGTACTCTTACCACACACAAATAGGGTGGAAGGAAATTTTGGAGGTGATCAATATATTTATGGTATCGATTATGCTGATGGTTTCACAGATATCCACAAATCATCAGGTTATATGCATTAAATATGTCAACTTTTTGTATGTCAACCATACTTCAATAAAATGGTTTTTTTTTAATTAAGAAAAAAGTAACAAAGACCAGTTGACCAAAAAAAAAAAAAAAAAAAAGTTAACCTCACGAAAAACATGCCCACAGAAAAACCAACAATAATGTTTGACCAAGTATCTAGGCACCCCAAGGCCCAGTCAAATTAACACATAAAATTAGCCATCACAGTTTATATAATGTGAGCCCACTGACCTGTGAGCTCTGTGAGAACTAGTACTAGTGTTTGTTTTATCCCCAAATCAGAGGGTGAACCACAGCCAATAATCATTTATTGACCCCATGAAGGGCGGTTCTGGTCCCAAACAGAGATCTCACATCTCGAGGTAAGAAAATGCTACCTCCCCATGGACACCCTGTTTTATCATTGTTCCTTCATGCAAAGTTATTAATGTATAGGTCTAACAGGAAGCTCTGAACTGTTCACGCTGAAATGTAAGCCCAATAAGTCTGGCATCGTGCTCAGCGGAGGATGGAGAAGTTTGTCACGCCTCCACAGTAATAGACTCAGCATCACCTCGAGCAAAGGAGGACGAGAGAGCTTCACGATGCTTCCCCTCACGGCCTGCCCTTGTTCATCCAAGATCACCACCCCTTCCACATGGAGGGGAGCCCTCTCATGGACACATGTCCACTCCTCGGACACATGCATACTGAGAAGGGAACAAAGACATCTCAAAAAATAATTAAGGACCACATACTATATAGAGAGTGTCTAATTTAATTAACCTCAATAGCCATAAATATTATTCTTCACATTTGACAGCTTCAGAGAAGGGACTTGGATTTTGGCGAAGTAACTGGTAAACCTTTGTATGGTGACAATGGGACTCAAATGGTTCTGCCTGGTGTCATGGTTCCTGCTCTTCTGTGACCACAGGAGTGCATGGCAAAGCTTGGGGACAGCCTCCCCAGGGAGTCAGCAACATGTGGGCCGGTACAGGAGGCTCCTCTTCCCCCAGCAGAGGGCCTGAGCCAACCTCCCCCCAAGGTCCCCAGATGTGAGCAGCAGACTTCCCCAACCACAGCTATAAACAGCTGGTGCCAAAGCTCAGATCATTCAATGGCCAGATGCGGACTGTTTTCTGCCCTGAGCTTCAAGTCCACTTCTTACGTATTCCACAGGAAAGGAGAGCGCTCTCCCTGGGAGGAGGTTCTTCTGCAGCCCAGCAGGCCCTGCTCACGTGCACCTGAGCATACCTGTCTAGGGCTGTCCGGGAGCCACGGCTGCACAGCCGCGGGCTCTCCTGTCGAAGGTTCCACTCTGTACCAGCAACGTCTGCTGGGTTTCACCCAAGCCTGGTGTGTGGCCTCTCATCCCCCCTTACTTTGACATGGCACTTTACAGCCTACTGTCCCATAGAATTCTTATTTCATCTGCTAAATCAGGAGCTGGCAAACTATTGCCAGGGGGCCAAATCCCACTTAGTGCCAGTTTTTCCTATTGGAACATACCCAACCCCATCCTTTCATGGTGTGTCTAGGGCCGCTTTTCCTCACAGTGGCAGAAGAGACCATTACGGTCCACAAAGCTTAGAATATTTACTATCTGTCTCTTAACAAAAATTTTGCTAGCCTGCTCTAAACAACCCCAGGAGGTAAATGCAATTACTATCATTCCCTAATTATAGGTTAAATAAATAGATAAAACCAAGTTGCTTAGAAAACCTAAATGGTTTCTTAAGGATACAGAACCCGTTGGCAAACTCAAACTGAAAGCCAAAGTCATATTTAAGAGATGGGTGTACAGCAAAAGTTTGCACTAAGCACTAGGGAGGGATTCTCTTAAGATGCTTTCTGGGTCCAGTGAACTTGTCTTGGTGAAAAGAAAAGGAGAGGCAAGTTTCTGTTCTTTAAAACATGGTAGACAGTCAATACCTTCTTAGCCCACAGATCAAGAAAGCCAGCCTTGAGCTTGAGGCTGCAGAGTCTGAAATGCCAGCCAAAAGGGCCTAGAATATTCAAAGTTGATATTTTGTTTACTTTTAGTATCCTATTTCAAACAGCAAACAAAACCCATACAACCCCTAGGTGTACAAGAAATAAATGTGAGAAAGGTGCGTGAGGGGAAGGACGGCATGAGTTCTTCTGGTGTGGCCAGGGAAGCAAATTTCTGGGGGTGGCTTTTCTCATACATGATTCTCTCCTTCCTCTGGCCCAGCCCCTCAGCACACACAGAATTTAAATAGCATCCCTGCAAAGTCTGCATTTCCCCACACTGTCTAGAACCGAGATGTGTCTCAAGGGCTGTTTTCGTGCTGATTTGTGTTTATCACACAGAGACTTGGAACCTTTTTTCTCTGAAAAGAGTTTCTTTTCTAATGACATTTAATAACAGCCACACACCGTCTCCTTATAGCTCCAACCAGGACGGTCTCCTTGTCGCCAGTCATCCTGGTGAGTTTAGAATGGTCTGGGAATGGATGGCAAAGAGCCCACGGGAGACTTTGTTCTCAGTCTTTGGACACCAGGGGTCTGCGGAGCTTTAAGCAGGTGGGCCCAACTTGTATAGACAGAAGGGCCCTTGCTGGGGAGCAAGTCCTAGTCTTGCAGCAAACAGATGAAGGAGGAGTGCCTTGGAAGAGAGACCAAAACAAAAACAAAACAAACAAACAAAAACAGAAAGCAAGGCCTGGGCTAATGAGCAAAGCTAACCAGGAAGGGTGAAGGGAAGAGGCTGCCCACAGGAGTCAACCCTCCTGGGCTAGGTGAGTGGTTGAATCTACGAAAGACTCTTTCTGAATGGTGCAGTGTGCAGACTGTGCAACCATACATAGCAACCCTGAGAAATACCACCTTGGTTCAAAAACTTCCAGAAATAGGTTTTGGAAAGATAAGATTGAATCAAGCTTAATCCACATAAATATACATGTCTTTGTGTATAAGAAAGAAGCAGAATAAAAATAAAAGAAGCACCTCTGGGCTCTTTGTGCTTAGCTGCATTATTAATGATCATGGCCTTGCCTGGGAGACAGCCATCTAATAGGGGTTTTAAGGAGTCATTTTGCATAAGCAGGTCAAAGGTGAAGAGCAGCAGAGGGGACGAATGGAGTGGCAGGTTTCTTCCTGGCGCCGGTGGTTGCTCTCCTCTCAACCAGAACCTGGAAACAGGCCTGTGTTTTCCCAGCCAGCCCCATTCTTTACCTCTACGTCAATATTTTTCCAAAAATTTCTTTCTAATGCCCTTAAAAACCAGCTGTTATTTGCTATAGCCAATTTCTTACAGAATTTAAGGAATTATACACAGGGCTTGCTGGGAGACAGGAGGGCAATGGTTCTTAAACTTGCTTGTGCTCAGAGTGCCCCAGAGGGCTGGGGAACTCCCAGATGACTGGACCCCAACCCGAGTTTCAGATTCAGTAGTTCTGTGCATGGGGCCAAAAGAATTTGCATTTCTAATACATTCCCAGCTCTTGTTGATGCTGCCAGTCCCGGGAACCACACCCTGAGAAGGAACTGGATGATAAACCAGGAAACTTAAACTCGAGGGCTTTGGAGGCAGAGTGCCTGGTAGTGGGTCCTGGCCCTGTCCTTTACCACCTCTACCTCTGTGACCATGAGCAGATGACTTGAACTCTCTGGGCCTATTTCAGCAGTTATAAAATGGTGTCCTGACAGGGATTAAACTAATCAGTCATACACACGGAGCCCCGCCCACAGACTGCAGGAGAAGCCATTGCCTACCTAGCCTCCTTCCAAGAGAGAAAAAGTTAAGGAGGCAGCAGCACAATCAAGGGGGGGAAGGGAGGGGAGACAGGCAGACAGGAAGGGCAGGGCCTCTCAGGGCAGGCACAGCCCTCTCACAAAATGCCCACTGAGGGTCATGTTGCTGCCTTCCCCCAACCAAAGGGAACAGGAAGTAAGAGGGAGGCAACCGCTAACGTGACTTCCTACCTGCAAGGCACTGCCCCATCTGCTGTCTCCTTTGGTCTTCCCCACACCCCTGTGAGTTAGGTCTTACAGATGCAGAGCCCCAGGGCCCAGAAAGGTCAAGTGACTCCCCTGCCAGTACGGTCAGGACGCCAAGGCACCCACTGGGTCCAGGCACCTTATTTGCACAACTGGCCAACAGCTCAGCTAGCGCATCTTCCCCTTTCTTCTTCTAGAGTTAAGAGTCAGATCCATGTTTGCGGGCGCTTTCTGGGAAAGTGGTCCTAGCAGAAGGTGGCTGAGGGTGACCCCTCTCCATTGAAGAGGTCTGGGGACATCCCAACCCAGAAACTTCTCCAGCATCCTGAAAAGGCCTAGGGGGACCACACAGGGTGGGCTCCCGTCCATGCACTTGGCCTCGAGTGGCAGGGCTCTGCTCACCTAGAGTTTGTGGAACAGGGTAGCAGGGTGAGCCCAAAAGCTCTCAGGCGCACCCACAGGCCGATGTGCAGAGGCTCAGAGTTGGTGTCAGGAGGGATGGGGGTGGAGGGGAGAGATGCGGGGCTGGGGAGGCTGGAGAGACCGTCTCAGGCTCACCTTGTGTTATCCCCTGGCCACCACATGTTATGGAAACCTGCCTCTAGTAAGGGGTACTTGCATGTGAGGGACAAGGTGGCAGAATCCAGAACCTTCTCACTCCAGGCCACCCTCACCAGTCTTTCTTCCTGCCTTGCCAGTGCTTGGACTGATGACTACCCTCCACTTGACCGCCCTCCCGTGAACTGCTCCAAGACCTACTGCACAGTGGGCTGGAGGTCCGACAGGCTGGGCCCCTTCCTCCCGGGGACAATCTCCTACCCTCCTCAATTTTGTTTGGTGCATCCAGTGTGGGTAAGACCATCAGAACACTGGGGAAGCCCTGTGGATGTGCCCACATCCATGGGGACATCCTGCCTGTTCAGGCAAAGTGTCTTTTTGTTTCTGTTTTCCTTCTGATCTGATTTCAAACCAAGTAACATCATCAGAGGGACTTGCAATGCCCGCAGCCCAAAGGCTGTCATCGTGAATTGCTTTCTGACCCACTCAACACGAAGTGTGATTCCAAGGAACATTGTAAATTGCAGCTGGTGACTAAATACAACACAAACATGTCACAAACCTCATAAACTGTTAGAATGATGGAAACAAGACTGAAAAATTAATATGTCATATACACATCTCTGGCTGGTCTGTTTTTCTGGTTTAACTACATTTATGCTTTTTTATCAGCACGAGATAATCTCCAACCACCACATGGGCCTTCTGGGACTGTAAAGGTCTTTGAAATGACCATTTACCCTGCACAAATCCCCCACATATCAGAAGAACTGGAAGGTAATTCGTGATGGGATTTGAAAGGTGCTAAAAGGCACTCCCTGTTCCCAAACTTCTTCCTTGCCTGCAATTCCCACCATCATCAGAGAAAGACCATTATCATAGGATCTCATAGACACACAAAATTTAAGAAACAAAACAGAGGGTCCTAGGGGAAGAGAGGAGTAACTAAAGCAAGACAAAACCAGAGAGGGAGATGAACCATAAGAGACCTAATCATAGGAAACAAACTGATGGCTGCTGGAGGGGAGGGAGGTGGGGGGATGGGGTAACTGGAGGATGAGCATCAGGGAGGGCGTGTGAGGCCATGAGCACTGGGTGTTATATAAGACTGATGAATCACAAACCTGTACCTCTGAAACCAATAATATAGGCTAATTAATTGAATTTAAATTAAAAAACTTTAAAAATAAAGGCACTTATTTGGGATAGGATATTGAATTTAAAAGGCATCTTCTGAAATAAATTCAATGACATCACTCAAAATAGGGAGCAAGCTGACCGACTAGCACACAGCCCTCCCTATATCTCCCTTCCCATTCTTCCTTCTTAAATATTGAGTGACCGCCATGGATTACCTTGGACATTCTTAAATGAGGGGCCCAGATATGGGCTTCAGGGGTTCCATGACCTGGGCTGCCAGTTTAGTGCATGTATTATGTTCACATAGATCTCTAGAGAGAAGCCTCTAACTCTCATTGCTTTCAAGGAGGTCTAGGACTCACCAAAGGGTGAGTCTCATTAAATTTACTGTATTAATGTGACCAATTTAGAAGGTGAACCCAGGTCCTCCAAAAAAGAGACAAGGACCAGGTGACTTGGGAGGAAGAGGCTCTACACGGTTGCCTGGAGAAAGGGGCCAAGGTCACATTTGAACTTCTTTGATTACACCTCAGATGACCGCGTCTCACCCCTCATCCTCATCTTCCCCCCCAGCAACTATATATACTCTGCAGAGCAATATATAATTTATTAAACATTTATTAAACAACCATGCTTGGTACTACATACATCCTCTTATTGAATTCACACAGCGTTCTGAGATCCATTCTATTGTTGCTTCATTTTACAGACAGTAAAACTGAGGCTTGAGTAGTTGGGTAACTTGCCAAGGTCACCAGCAAACAAGCAAACTGCAAAACCAGGCTCAGGCTGCCTTATTCCGGAATCTATGCTTTTAACCATGATGTCAGTGGTTCTTAAATTTAAGTAGGCATCAAAATCACCTGGAGGGCTTGTGAGAACTCTGATTTCTGGACTCCACTGAACAGGTCTGGAGTAAGGCTCAAGAATTGGCATTTCCAACAAACCCCTCCACCCCTGCCATCATACGGCGAAGCCCCTTCCTTGCACAGGCTCTTTGCAAACTCCTCCCAAGGCCCCTGGAGGGATCCTAAAAATGTATCCATAAGATCGTATAATTTTGAAAAATTTACTTGTATTTTCTTAAGGCAGATCCTTAAAACTGTATTTGCTTTGGGCCCTACCCCCGACTGAAGCCTGGATTTGCCCCAGACCCTGGGGTCTTCCTTCAGTTATATTTCTCTTATTTTTATCTCAGAACCTGGATCAAGTTACAGGCCACAATAAGAGCCACAGTTACCCCAACAGGCTAGGGTTTCATGAAGTTCCTCAGTCCGTAGGGGTATGTCCACAAACACCATCTGAGGGTTTTAGATAGAGACAGATCTAACAAAACTTCATGCATTGAAGGACTATCTCAAACTTCCACCAGGGCGTCTTGATGGCCGAGTTGGGATCTAAGGGATGTCACACACACACCCCTGCGGGAAGGGAAGAAAGACAGGGAGGCCCCTTCTGATGCCTGGGCCAGCGGTAGTGAGGGCGCCCCTCTCTTTAGTACAGGATAAGGCCAGAGGGAATGAATGTCCCTCACATCTGTTGCTTCAAATCTTATACCTGGAGAGAACCCAACACCACCTTGAAGGCCTGTGAGCATAGTGTTTGGGAAACAGGAAACAGACAAAGAAATAAAAGCTTGACCAGACCTTTCTATGGGGACTAGAAGATCCTGTAGGAGCTTGGGTTACTCCCTCCCCATTCCCACCACTTTGAGGCAGGCCAGTGCTGTCCAATATAGAAACACACCTGGAGCCACAGATGTAAGGGTTTCATTTTCTAGCAGCCACATTAAAAGGGCCAGAGACAGGTAAAATGTTAATATATTTAATCTAATATAGTCAACATTTTATCACAACACATAATCAATATAAAAACTATTAAGGAGATCTTTTATGTTCTTCTCTCCTTCATAGTAAGTTCTAGAAACCTGGCGCATCTTCATACTTACTGTGCATCTCAGTTCAGATGCTGAATTTTTAATGGGGTCCTAACAATACCTTTGTGTTTAATGGAAAAATATTTTCTATTACTTCCATTTTTTAATTTATATGAAATTAAAACTTCAGATCCTCAGTTGGTGTAACTCTATTCCAAGGGCTTGGCTGGTGTTGGAAGCACACCTCAAGGATAAAACAAACGGATTTCCTGGGCCTCCTGGAATGAGAATATCTATGTCGCTAAGACAGTGGTAGTCATAGTAGTTGTCTGGAGACATCCCAGGGAAGAGGAGGAGGGATTTAGAATTTGGAGAAAATCAAACTGGTGAGGATTCCTAGAAGAATCGCATCTCTTTACAAGAACTCATTTGTTAGTAATTACCATGTTGATATGTTGTATGATTGGTTGTTTAGAATGGGACTCCTCTAGTAAACTGTAAGCTCCGTGAGGACAAGAAACGGGTCTCACATTCAGTATTACAGCTTTTGAGCCCAGCACAGTGCCTGCTGTCATAGCTCTCAACATGTTGAAAGAGTAATTAAATGACACTAAATCTTTGAAAGACACATGGTGTATATAGGGTTGCCTGTGTATAAACAAATCGGCCCCCAAAGAGTTATCATAGCAAGACTGGTAAAATCTGCACACAGCCTATAGTTCAGCTAGAAACAGGGAACTACCAAGTTGGGCTGAATATCTCCATTTTGTAGATTAAGTAATTTGAGTTATTGGTACTAATGGTGACTTTATAAGTCCTAAATACCCACAGAACCTGATGGGTTTCCATTACCCACAACCATGAGGCCACTCTCCTTCCCTCTCAGGCCCTGTTTTTTGGGTCTTTCTTCTCTTATTTCCTTCAGCTACAGGGAAATCATGGCCAAGCAGGTCAGATTTTTAGTGAACAGTGGGAAAGGGCCACTTATCAATGGTAGTTTTTGTCCGTAATTTGGGGGGCAAAGGACAGAAACTGAACCTGACATCAAGGGGGATTCACTTCAAAAGGCAGGCCAGGGAACCCTGGACAAGAATAGAACTAGGGTCGCACACAGCCAGAACCCGGTCGGCCATCTTGCCTTGTCTTTCTATCCACACAGACTGGCTTCCTCTCCATTCTGAGCCATGAATTAGTGAATTCCCTGCACCACCATAACTGAGCTTTCAGGCTTCAGTTTTCAACCATCAGAGATCCCTCCCAGAGGCTGGCACAACTTTCCCAGGTCCAAAAATTCCAGAATCCCTCAGTGGGGCCTCCTTGGTCCAGCTTGCCCAGGGGCCTTGCCCCAGATAAATCAATGTGGCTAGGCCTGGAAAAGGATACGATAGTACAACCGATGTTGAGGAGACTCTCCTCTTGCCCTAGATTTGTTGAGTCCAGCTCTAGGAAAAATACGAGGTATTCATACGCCCACTTGGTCACTTCCAGGGCATATCCAAGGGACTGTGAAGCTGGCCAGCCATCACTCCAGGAGGGCCCTTACCGGTCCATTTAACAAGGGAGAGAGAGAGGAGCAGTCATCTGAGTTTTAGACCTTGAGTGGAGTGAGAGGATTCGTGGGATAAGAAGGGGGCGCTTTCTTACCCTCAAGCCAAGAGAGGAGGAGAAGCACTCTGTAGTAGTACACTGGCTAGGAGGGGAGCTTGGCAGGCAGGACCAGCTTCGTGGGGCTGAGGGCCATGCAGTCACTCAGGAAGATTCCACACTTGGAGACAGGACAAGCTGGGCTATGAAAAGGCCTGTGAGACTGGAAGTTTCCAAGGGGGCTGGAATAATCTTTAAGATCTAAAGTGACCTGAAAGTTGTAAGATCTGGCCTAGATGCTCTGAAGACATCTTTGATGCCACTGGGGTGCAGTGAGCATCCCATAGGCCAGCTGGAGCAGGGCTTTCCATATACAGAGGGCTGAGTTGAGGTCATTACTTTGACATTGCAGCACCATGACATCCACGATGGGGGGGTCCTGGCAGACCCGCCAGACATGCCCACACCAGGAGAGGGTGTACTTCATCCCCATGTCCCACACTTGGGCTCGGGGGCACTCAGGCCAAATTCCAGTGCCCTGCTGCCCTGGGGTCCTAGTGCCACAGGGGAACTGTTCTGAGACCCATCTACCCTCCCCCTAATCACTCTCTGGCCTTATATTCTGCACATTGCAGTGTAAAAATATCTTCCTCATTTCTCTGTTTATTCTCTGTCTCCTCCAAACAAATGTGAGGGCAGGTTCAGGTATCCCTGCTTTTTTGAAAGTTTGCACTATATTATGCTTTTACAGAGGATCTATATTACTCCCTGTCTCCACTAACTGATATCCAGAAGATTTTCACTTTTGGGAAAAAAAGGCACAAAGTAAGAATAACATTCAGCATTCGTTTTGCAGCAAGCCATTATAGAGGCAGCACACACCCTGAGCAGCAAGAGTGGCCCCACCAAACTCCTTCTCCAGGAACTACACTCCAGGAACATCTCAGCAGCCAGCCGCCACAGTTTTGAACTGTGTTTGTGAGTACATGTGCTTTATCCCAATTTATTGTGTACGTTCATGGCAAGACCGGTCTGAAGATTTCAGAGAAGCCTAGGAGAGGTTATTTTTTGGGTCTGGGAATACTCAAAATTTTTTCCACATAAATTAATGATAATTGTTTCTTTATGCCATTGGTTTACAAAAGATTTCATAGGAACACTATGCTTTTGGATAGCGGGGGAATACTGTACCTTTTCTGTCTTAATCACGGCAAACCCACAGTATCTACAATTGTGCCTGGCATGTTGTAAGCACTCAAGTATTTCCACTGAATGAATGAAACATAAATATCTTAATAAAATATATGTATACCTGATATTTGCAAGAGAAATATTCTGAGACATTCACATTTCTCTCAAGTATATACTCTCTCTCAAAAAAGACATCCAGTTCAAAAAAAAAAAAAAGACAAAACCACACTGAGTTACTCCTCCTAAGTGACTGACTCCAGCTCATCAGTTCTTACAAGGATTCTAGAGCTCAAATGTTAATTCCATAGATGCGAGGTCTCTACTCTTTCCACAGACCTGAGATGGATAGGAAAGGACTAATATTCCATTAAGGAGTCATGGTCTTGGTGATCACACTGATAATTTTCTTTCCATTAAGATGTTGAAGCATCGTGGCTGTTCTAAGGAGGACAGTAACACTTTCCTAAGTAATGGTCTTTCCTAGTATAAAAATGCTGTAGGTAATAAGACTGGGGGGAGGGGGTTGGGGGGGGTGGGAAGAGGAGAGGGGCTTGGCCTCTCACTCCATCTGTGTATGCAATTATTGTTGCCGTCCCTGGTTCTGAAGTTTCCATAGGACTACCCCATGGATCACAGAATTTCCAGGAATGCTAGACGTTGTTTTATTATTTTTAGATCTACTGACTAGAAACTGAACAGAGTAAGGTGATAACTTGTCCTGAGCCTGAATCATAGCCAGTTAGGGTGGGCAGGGAGGTGAGACCATGAGCCATACAACACAGACCACTAGGTTCAAGACAAAATTTCTGATTGTGGTTTGGTGCTTCCCTCCCCTTCCCTGTAGTTCCCATAGTCTATACATGACATGCACTGCCTGGCCTTTCTCTGAGCTGCTTTTCTTCTACCAGACTCAGCTCTCTGCCTTTCCTGTGGTGGCAGTGAGATTAAATGGGAAGAGGAAGGGGCAAGGGACCCAGCCCAGAGGAAGTCAGTAGACAGGACCCAGGTGTGGCCTTATAGGAGTCCTACTTAGTGCCACTAGGTCCCACCTATCATACCTCCTTCCTCACTCAGGTCTGTCCTCTCAATTCTTCTTCACCAAGCTGAATTCCCCCCTCCTTCTCCTCCTAATGAATCTCTCTACCTGACCTATATCATTATCTTCCCTCTGAGATTTACGGACTTCTATCAGGGCTCTAAGAACTGATATACCCATCTAAGATGGCCTAACTTCTTTGAGAACATCTTCTGCCTCTAATAAGCCTAAAGCCCTTCCTGTATTTAATAAAGACGATGGGTGAAGACTAGGGGATGGGGGCCCACGAGGAACAGCATCAGAGGAGCTTAAGGAGGAGAGAAACAACCAGAGAAGTTGGGTGATCAGAGCAATGGAGAGCTAAGGATGTTGGATGGAGAAGGGAAGATGAAACTATGCAGAGACAGGGAAAGAGAGAAGGAGAAGTCACCAAAAGGGAACTTTTGGATTCAAGAATTAAGATATCACCAGAGAACTTGGAGAAAAGCAATTTCAGCATAGTTGCAAGGAAAGCTAGATTAAAGACACTAAGAAGTAAATGAAGGGCCGTACTCAATGTTGATAAGATGCCCTTTCAAGCACTGCTCAAATATAAATTGATGTGATGGCATGGTGAGGGCTTTAAAAGTTATTCTAGGCATGGCATATAGACAAATTTTATTTCTAGGCATAGCATATAGACAATATGTAAGCATAAGAATTTTAACAGAACACTACTTATAATCATAAAGTAAAAGAAGAAATTATATTACATTTACAAAGTATAATCAGCTAGGATTACAATATCAGGTTTAATCAGACTTCAGAATATAAAGTGCTATATTCAGTAGGAGTTAAATTTTATAAAATAAAGAATTGGGTTAGATCTATCCATCCATCCATCCATCCACCTACTATTTTTGTATCTAGCCCCAAAAGACTAAAAAGGAAACCTGCTAGAACACTGGTAGTCAGTGGATATATCGGCACTGTGGGCTTATGGGTAATTTTCCTTTTCTTTTTTAATATTTTATGTATTTTCCAAATTTCTGTAGTAAGTATGAGTCATGCTTATAATCAGGGAAACAGAAAAGGTTGCTTTTAAAATAGAATGAGCCTGTGGTGAGGAAGTAGAACCAAGGATTAAAGATGGTCTTTTAAGAAGTTCAGAAGATGCGAGAGGGTTTTGGTTCAAGATAGTAACATAGGAAGCTTCTGAATTCACCTCCTCCCAAGGACACACTGAATCTACAGCTACATATGGGACCATTTCCTCTGAAAGAAATCCAGAAACTAGGTGAGAGACTCCTACACATCAAGCAAATGAGGAAAATCCCTTGTCTCAAGGAAACGGGTAGGAGAGGCTGAGAAACAATCTCACTGTAAAGCCCATGCCCAACATGGTAACCAGCAACTAGGAAAGAACTCACAATTCCCAGCTTCTTCCTGAGGAGTAAAGAGTCTGGACACTGGGGCACCTGGGTGGCTCAGTGGGTTAAAGCCTCTGCCTTCGGCTCAGGTCACGATCCCGGGGTCCTGGGATCTAGCCCTGCATTGTGCTCTCTGCTCAGTGGGGAGCCTGCTTCCCCCCCTCTCTCTGCCTGTCTCTCTGCCTACTTCCAATCTCTGTCAAACAAATAAATGAAATCTTAAAAAAAAAAAAAAAGTCTGGACACCATATCTGGTGTGCAAACTTTTAAGACTCCCACCTGAGAGATGGGTTCCCAAAACTTCTAGTTTTGAAAGTTAATGTGGCTTATCCAGAAGACCCACTAGGCTATCGGGAACTAAAAGACAGCCCTTAAAGGGGTCACATGGGCTCCCACACATTCATGATTGCTAACCCCTCAGGGCCTAGTGGAAAGGCAGGAGACTGAAACAAATCCAGTCTTTCCATGAAAGAGATCTATTGGCTTATCTTAAAAGCTCTGGACTGAGAATAAGGCTACTACTTTAACACATAATTAAGGGATGACTACTACACTTTCCAGAGACCAGGGATGCTAGAAGGCACTATCTTTGGGTTCTCCCTCTGCCTAGCTCTGTGTTTTCTTCGAGAAAGGAGTTTATGCACATGTCTGGCATTCTGGGTTTTGCAGCTACTACCCAAGGACACTCTGATTGCCTGGCTCTGGTGGCTAATGAGGCTTATGTTCATGGGTCCCATAGGGTTACAACAGAGAAACAGTACTTAACCAGTGATTCTCCCAGGACACAGCTCAGAGGCAGCAAACAAAAATACCCACCTCACACTCTTCCCTTGAAAGAGGTATATTTGTATACTTTACAAGCTGCTGCCTGAGGATCTAGCTTATATTCAGCCTGCATCGCTGTGCTGAGTGAGATTCTTCCCTGTAGGAAACTACCAGATCTTGGCATACCTTCAACTACTGGGTCCACTAAGAACAAAGAAGGTTGTTTAGTTAATCACAAAGATTTGAGAGACTACCAGGAGGTTGCCACACTTATGGTTCGGGGGGAGGGGGACTCAAAATCACAAATGAAAGAGGACAAATAACAACCAACAACACAGAGTCATCACCCAGTAATTGCTCTACTGGGTACATAATTCCAAGATGCAAAAATGCTAATTCAAAAGAATACACACACCCCTATGTTTATAGCAGCATTATTTACAATAGCCAAACATGGAAGCAGCCCAAATGTCTATCAATAGATGAATAAAGATGTCTCACACACACACACACACACACACAGGAATATTATTCAGCCATAAAAAGGAAGGAAATCTTGCCATTTGCAGTGATGTGGGTGGAACTAGAGAGTATTATGCTAAGTGAAATAAGTCAGAGAAAAAGAAATACATTTCACTCATGTGGAATTTAAGAAATGAAATGAATCAAAACAAAAAGAGCAAAGGGAGAGAAAAAAAAAAAAAGAGACAAACCAAGAAATATACCCTTAACTATAGAGAACAAACTGATGGTTACCAGAGGGAGGTGGGTGGCAGAATGAGTAAAATAGGACATGGGGATGAAGGAGTGCACTTGTTGTGATGAGCACTGGATGATATATGGAATTTTTGAATCACTATATTGTACATCTGAAACTAATATAGCCTAAAGAACAGGGGTAATGGAACAGCTATTGAACAACCAAAGACTGAGAGAACAGCAAAAGAACAGGAAGAAAGAGACATGGTAACAAAGGGAACCCCCACCCCTGACTCTGAATGGCTGTGGGGAGGAAAAGAAACTAGGAACAGATTCCTTTGTCGCTTTGCACAGAAAAAAATCCAGGTTTAAAAGAGTGACTAACATGTAAAAGAGAATGCTAGAACTCTGCCAAGTGGTGGAGGAGCCATGAGAAAGTGCTCCAGTTCCAAGTGACCAGAGAATGCCGTGCTTTATGCTCCTACTCCACCTTAAAAGACTAAACTGGAGCAGAGCCTAGACACCATAACAAGTGTGTCTGGTTGCTGCTGTTGAGCTTGTGACCCAGGATTAGCAAATCAGACCAGTGCCAGTCATGCTGGAAGACAGAGAAAAAGCCAGGATTTAAACAGGCTGAGGAACTGTGGGAATGCTCTCTCCCCCTCTACCCTAAAAGCTCAGACTAGAACAAGGTCCTGCTCACAGTGAGTTTGTGACGTCAGTGAGCCCAAAGCCCTTAAGTCCATACCAGCCTTTGTAGTGCTAGATCTCAGAAAACAAGCCATGGGTTTTTTAGGTTTAACTAAATTTTTAAATTATTTTATTTCAATCCTTTTTATTTTTCTAATTTGTCTTTTTTATTTTGCTTTAATGTTTGCTCTTCTGGGTTTTGATATTTTTAGCTTTATTATTTTCATTATTTTCCTGTAAAAAGCCATGGTTTAAAAGAGTAACTAGCATGTATAGCCACAGCTTCAGCCAACCAGCAAAAGTCACCAAACACACATAGTCAACACAAAGGACACTAGACACAGATCACTCCTTCAAGTGTAGAAGTAGCCATTCTACCTAATTCATAGAAATAAGCACAGAAAATCAAGCAAAATGGGGAGACAGAGAAATATGTTCCAAAAGAAAGCACAAGGGGAAAAAACTCAAAAAAACTAAACTAAGTGAAATAGAGATAAGTAATATACCTGATAAAGAAATTAAGTAATGATTGTAAAGATGCTCACTGGACTAGAGAAAAGGGTGGAAGATCTCAGTGAGACCTTCAATAAGGAGGCAGAAAATATTAAGAGCCAATCAGAATTAAAGAATGCAGTAATAAATAAACACTAGAGGGAATAAACAGTAGATTAGAGGATGCAGAAAAGTTGTATCAATGATTTAGAAGACAGGGAAATGAAAAGCACACAAGCTGAACAGCAAAAAGAGAAAAAAAATTAAAAACCTGAGGAAACATTAAGAGTTCTCTTAGAGAACATCAAGTGACCAAACATTCTCATTCTAGGGGTTCCAAGAAGAAGAGAGAGAATGGTATAGAAAACTTATTTGCAGAAATAATAACTGAAAACTTCCCTAACCTAGGGAAGGAAATAGACATCCAGATCCAAGAATCACAGAGTTCCAAACAATAAAAATTGCAAGGAGAGCCACACCATGGCATATAATAATTAAAATGTCAAAGGTTTAAGATAAAGAGAATCTTCAAGGCAGCAAGAGAGAAATAAAAAGTTACCTACAATGGAAGATCTATAGGCCATCAGCTTATTTTCAACAGAAACATTGCAGACCAGGAGGGAGTGGCATGATATATTCAAAGTGCTGAAAGGAAAAAAAAAAAAAAAATCTATAACCAAGAATACTCTACCCAGCAAGGTAAATTTAAAGTAATATCAAGAGTTTCCTAGACAAACAAAAGAAAAGCAGTTTATCACTATTAAACCAGCCTTACAAGAACTATTAAAGGTACTTACTTAAGTAGAAGAGAAATGGCCATAAATAGCATACAAAAATTATGAATAGAAAGATGGACAACATACACACAAACATGGACAATATACACACAAACATTGGGAGAAGGGAATAAAAAGGGAAGAAAAGAGGGAAGTTTCTTTTCCTTTCTTCTTCTTTTTATAAGAGTAGTTTTTACTGTGAGGGTTGTGGGAGGGTGGGCAAAATGGGTGGACAGGAGAGGGGGATATAGGCTTCCAGTTACGGAATGAATAAGTCATGGGAATGAAAGTCACAGCATAGGGAATACAGTCAATGATATTGTAATAACAGTGTAACAGGAGAGAGGAGTGAGGCAATTGTAGTGAGGCAAAGCATAATGTATGAACTTTTCAAATCAGTAAGTTTTACACCTGAAACTAATGTAACATTGTGTGTCAATTATACTATAAGAAAAGCAGTGATAGCTTGAGAGACTTACGGGACAACATAAAGAGATAAATGGTCCCAGAAGGGGAAGTGAGCTTATGTGAAGAAATAATGGCTGAAAACTTTCTTTACAGGGAGAGGAAAACAGACATCCTGATCCAGGAATCCCAGAGAGTTCCAAACAAGATAAGTCCAACAAACTCTTATGAAGACACATTATAATTAAGTTGCCAAAATTTAAAGAGGAGAGAATCTTAAAAACAACAAGAGAAAAACTATTTGTTGGATATAAAGAAACTACCATAAGACTATCAGATTTTTTCAACAGAAACTTTGCAGACCAGAAATGAGTGGCATGATGTATTCAAAGTTCTGAAAATACAAGCATAGTCTACCCAGCAAAACTGTCCTTCAGAATTGGAGACCAAAACTTTTCCAACGAAGCAAAAGGTAAAAGAGCTAACACTGGACCAGCCTTATACAAAATGTTAAAAGGACTTAAAGGGACTTCTTTAAGCTCAAATGAATAGGTGCTAATTAGCAACCAGAAAACATATAAAAGTATAAATATCATTGGTTTTAAAATGACAGTTAAAATTCTGAATTCTTAAATTCAGAATAACCTAGGTGGACAAGTCACTTACAAATTTAGTATGAAGGTTAAGACAAAAATAGTAAAAATGACTACACTAATTTATTAATGGATACCCATGATAAAATGATGTAAATTGTGACATCAAAGATAAAGGCGGGGGGAGAGAATAAAAATGTTGAGCTTTGGAATGCATTCAAACTTAAGTTATTATTAAGTTTAAATAGACTGTTATACTTCTAAGATGTTTTATATAAGCCTCATGGTAACCCCAAAACAAAAATCTGTAGCAGATATATGAAAAAGAAATCTAAGCATACCACTATAGAAAATCATCAAATTACAAAGGAAGAGAATAGAAGAAAACAAAAGAATTACAAATAAGACAGAAAACAACAAAATGACGATAGTTAAGTCCTTACCTATCAATAATTATTTTAAATGTAAATAGACACAATTCTCCAATCAAAAGACAGCAAGTTGCTGAATGGATAAGAGAGGATCTAACTGTGTGCCATCTATAGGAGACTCATCTCAGCTTTAAAGTATGTGCTGTCTACAAGAGACACACACAGACAGGGGATGGAAAGGGATGGAAAAAGACATTTCAAGCAAATAGAAACCAAAAGAAAGTGAAGACATCCCTACTTCCATCTGATAAAAGAGACCGTTAGACAAAGAAGGTCATTATTTTAGGGTAAGGTGGTTAATCCAACAAGAGAATATAACATTTCTAAATATTTCTGCAACCAACATACAAGCACCTAAATAATAATAGACTTAAAGGAAGAAATGGAAAGCAATATAATAATAGAAGGGGACTTTAACACCCCACTTTCATTAATGGATAAATCATCCAGATAGAAAAAAAATCAATGAGCAAGCTCTAGAATTAAACATGTTAGATGGATTTAATAGACATTTACAGATCTTTCTGTCCAAAGAGAGCAGAACACACATTTTTCTCAAGTACCTATGGAACATTCCTCAGGACAGATCATATATTAGGCCACAAAACAAGTCAATAAATTTAAGAAGACTAGAATCACATCAAGCATCTTCTCCAGACACAATGGTATGAGTCTAGTAATCAATTACAAGAAAAGACTGGAATATTTGCAAATATATAGAGATTAAATAACATTACCAAACAACCAAAGGGTCAAAGAAAAAAAGAAAAAATATCTTGAGACAAATGAAAATAGAAATACAATATTCCAAATCCTACGGGATGCAGAAAAAGCAGTTCTTAAAGGGAAATAAACAATGATAAAAGCCTACATTAAGAAACAAGAAGGGGAGCACCTGTGTGGCTCAGTAGGTTAAGCATCCAAGTCTTTCAGCTCAGGTCATGATCTTAGGGTCCTGGGCTCCCCGCTCACCAAGGAGTCTGCTGGTCTCCCTTTCCCTTTGTCCCTCCTCCTGCTTGTACTTTTTCTGTCTCAAATGAATGAATCTTAAAAACAAAGAAAGAAAGAAACAGGAATGATGTCAAATAAAAAAACCTAACTTTACACCTCTAGGAACTAGAAAAAGGAGAATAAGTCCTAGTTTAGAAGTAGTAGGCAAATAAAGATTAGAGTGGAAATAAATGGTATAGAGAGTAAAAAGGCAATAGAAAAGATCAGTGTGACTAAGGGCTGTCTTAAAAGATAAACAAATTAGTCAAAATTTTACCTCAGCTCAAAAAGAACAGAAGATGGAGGACTCAAAATTAGAGATGTTACATCTGATACTACAGAAGTATCATAAGAGACTACTATGAACAGTTATGCCAACAAACTAGATAATCTAGAAGAAATGGTAAATTCCTAGAAACATGTAACCTACCAGACTGAATCATGAAGAATAGAAAATCTGAACAGAGGGGCGCCTGGGTGGCTCAGTGGGTTAAAGCCTCTGCCTTCGGTTCAGGTCATGGTCCCAGGGTCCTGGGATCGAGCCCCGCATCGGGCTCTCTGCTCAGAAGGGAGCCTGCTTCCCTTCCTCTCTCTGCCTACTTGTGATCTCTGTCTGTCAAATAAATAAATAAAATCTTTAAAAAAAAAAAAAAAAGGAAAGAAAGTCTAAACAGAGCAATAATAGTAAGGAAATTGAAACAGAAAAACAAAAACAAAACAAAACACCCAACACAAAGTCCAGGAGCAGATGGTTTCACTGGTGAATTCTACGACACATATAAAGAAGAATTAATACAAACTCTTCAAGTTCTCCCAAAAAAAGAGGATGGAACACTCAAACTCATTTATGAGGCCAGCATTAACCTGATACCAAAACCAGACAAAGACACTAACAAAACAAACAAAAACAAAAACTCAAACTTTCCCCAAAACCAAAAATCATTACAGGTAAATATCCATGATGAACAGAGATGCAAAAATTCTCAAAGTATTAGCAAACTGAACCCAATATATTAAAAAGATCATATACTATGATTAATTGGGATTTATTCCAGGGTATAAGGATCGTTCAACATCTGTAAATCAATGTGATATATTAACAAAGCGAAGGATAAAAAGTGTGTCTTGATAGATGCAGAAAAAGCATTTGGCAAATTTAACATCCATTCAGGATAAAAAACTTTCAAGAAACTGTATAGAGGGGAAGTACTTCAACATAATAAACCCATATATAAGCCAGAGACAACATCGTACTCTACGATAAAAAATTGAAAGCTTTTCCACCACGATCTGGAGTGAGATAATGATGCCCATTTGTGCCATGTTTATTCAACATAGTTTTGGAAGTCCAAACCAGAGCAATTAGGTGAGAAAAAATTTAAATACATCCAACTTTAAACAGAAGTGAAATTATCTCTATTGTAAAGGACATGACATTATACATAGAAAACCTTAAAGATACCACCAAAAAAACTGTTAGAACAAATAAAGTTGCAGGGTACAAAATCAATATACAAAAATCTGTTGTACTTCTTTACACGGATAATGAATTCTCAGAGATATTAAGAAAATAATTCCATTTATAATTGCACCAAAAAAAGAATGAAATATATAATAAATTTAACAAAGGAGGTGAAAATTTGTACCCTGAAAACTTTAAGACACCAATAAAAAAATTGAAGAGAATACACAAAAATTAAAAGATATTCTGTGCTCATGAATTCAAAGAACATTGTTATAATGTCCCTGTTCTCCAAGACTATCTACAGACTCAATGCAATCCTTGTCAAAGCTCCAATGGCATTTTTTCCACATAGAGTCAACAATCCTAAAATTTCTTTGGAACTACAAAGGACTCAATAGCTAAAGTAATCTTGAGGAAAAAAAGAACAAAGTTGGAGGTGTTGTATTTCCTGATTTCAAAGTATATTACAACACTATGGTAGTTAAAACAGTATGGTATTGGCATAAAAACAGACATATCCATCAATGGAAGAGAACAGAGAACCCAGAAATAAACTCATATATATATATTTTTTCAATTAACTTATTACAAAGGAGCCAAGATTACAATAAGGAAAGGATTTTTTCAATAAATGGTTTTGGGGAAACTAAACAGCCACAGAACAAAAACAAAAACAAAAATTGGACCACTATCATATACCATACACAAAAAATCAACTCAAAAATGAATTACAGACAAACAAACATAAACCCTGAAATCATAAAACTC
The DNA here is from genome assembly GCF_902655055.1 of Lutra lutra. Classification (NCBI taxonomy): domain Eukaryota; kingdom Metazoa; phylum Chordata; class Mammalia; order Carnivora; family Mustelidae; genus Lutra; species Lutra lutra. Next base: position 143,802,110 of record NC_062280.1, read on the forward strand.
CTACAATGAAAAATGGAGGTAAGCTCCTTGGTGGTAATTTTTCAGATTTCATACCAAAAGCAAAGGCAACAAAAACAACAAAAACAACAAATGAGTAGGACTGTATCAAATTAACAAGCTTCTGTATAGCAAAGAAAACTATGAATAAAATGAAAAGCAGCCTACCAATGGAAGGAACTATTTGCAAATCCTATATCTGATACAGGGTTAATGTCAAAATATATAAGGAATTCCTAGAACTCAATAGCAAAACAAACAAAAAACGCTGATTTTAAAATAGAGAGAGAACTGAATAGACATTTTCTCCAAAGATATCCAAATGGCAAACAGGTACATGAATATACGCTCAACATCACTCATCATCAGGGAAATGCAAATCAAAGCCACGATAAGATATCACTTCACATCTGTTAGTAAGAAAGAGTATTATCAAAACCACAAGTATTAGTAAGAATGTGGAGAAAAGGAATCCTTGCACAGTTGTGGTGGGAATGTAAATTGGTGTAGCCAATATGGAAAACAGTATGGAAGTTCCTCCAAAAATTTATAAGATAGGACTACCAGATTACTCAGCAATTCCACTTCTGGGTATTTATCTGAAGGAAGTGAAATCACTACCTCAAAAGATATCCGCACTCTCAACGTTCATATCAACATTATTCACAACAGCCAAGACATGGAAACAACCTAAGTGTCCACTGATGGGTTGAATGGATAAAGAAAATGTGGTACATTTAGAGAATGAAATATTATTGGCCATAAAAAGGAAGAAAATACTGCCAATTGTGACAATGTAGATGGCCCTTGAAGGCTAAGTGAAATAAGTCAGACAAAGACAAATAGTGTATGATATTACTTATATGTGGAATCTTAAAACAGCCTGACCCATAAATGCAGGGAACAGATTGGTAGTTACCAGATGCAGAGGGTGGGTGGTTGAAACGGGTAAAGGTGGTCAAAATGTACAAAGTTTCAGTTAAAAGATGAGTAAGTCCTGGGGATAAAAATGTACGGCATGGTGACTTTGAATATATATATATCTTTAAGATTTTATTGGGGGGGGTGAGAGGGGAAAGAAGGAGAAGCAAACTCCCTGACGAGCAGAGAGCCCATCTCGGGACTTGATCCCAGGACTCTGAGATCATGACCTGAGCCGAAGAAGACACCTAACCAAATGAGTCACCCAGGCACCCCTATATTTTTTTTCAATTAAAAAAAAAAAGTTCACTGGGGTGTGGTGTGTAAATAATGAATTTTGGAACACTGAAAAAAAAATTTTTAAAATTTCAAAAAAAAATTCAGCTGAAGGGATGGGGAGAAAAAAATGGTAATTCAAAGGGTAGCAAGGTTTGGGAAGGATTGATTAAATTTTTTCTTAAGGCAAGGTACAACAGAGCATCCTTTTAGGCAAAGAAGAATACAATAGGGACAGTGAAACCAAAGACTCAAAAGGGCAAGAGTAGTTAATGAGAATGACCATGGCCACAGGAGCAGATCAGTAGCTGGAGAAGAGACAATCTTAGAAGGATGAGGGACCCTCCACTCCTGAAATGTTCCAAAATCAAGAGGAAGGGAGGGGAAAGGAGCCCAGAGTAGCCTCAGTAAGAACTGTGTTTTTGTTTTATTTATTTTTTTAAAGATTTTATTCATTTGAGAGCAAGAGAGAGAGAGGGAAAAAAAGCATGAGCAGTGGGAGGGGGCAGAGGGAGAAGTCCCCAATGTGGGAACTCGATCCCAGGACTCTGGGGCCATGACCTGAGCTGAAGACAGCCACTTAACCAACTGAGCCACCCAGGAGCCTCAGGACTGATCTCCGGTTGCAGAGCATGGCATCCATGACTGATGTTAGGCTTGGCTTTAGTAGAACAAGAAGCACCTCACTTTGTCCTTGAGTCACACCTGAGATCAGGGTCCTTCTTACTTTATTAAAATACATTCCAGGCACCCAGAGCTGTGTTCCTGCTTTACTCCCTTCCACAAAATTTTGCATAAGCCACCGACATATGGATATATTAGGTTACTGCCTGTAGGCATATTGCGTGTGGCAATATGCATCTTGGGGGAACACAGAGGAACGGCATTTCCTCCCAGAAGACACTGCAAACTCAGCTGGTCTAAAGCTGAGGCCATCACCACCTGCCCAAGCCACCTCCCCTCACAAATTGCTATTCTTCTGTTAAAAGGCATTGAAGACTGGACATGGGGCTGAAAACCAGAACCATCTTTGACACCTTCCTCCTTAAGGGTCCTTTCAACTCTTCCTCCTGGTGTTTTCTGTGCCAATCTCAGTGATATTCTCACTTCCACTGTTGGCCTCAAGTCCTGATCACCTCTCAAAGGGATGATAAAATTACCTATCACTTGGTCTGTCTGCCTCTAACCTAATGCCGCTGTCCCCTCTCTGTAATGCCTTGCTCTCCTTGGCTTGGGGACCTTGGACAATGCTGTTCTCTCCCAGTGAAATGCCCTTGGCCAACTCCTAGTCATCTTCCAGATTCAGCTCTGACCCTCCCACCTTGGGCCCAGCCTCTTCCTGACCCCAAGTGGACTGTTGTTACCACTGACTTCTCTATGTAACCTTCAAAGCGGTGTGAGGACAGGAATGCGTTCCACTTGTAATCCCTGCATCTAACCTGGTATCTGGCACTTAGTAAGCACTTGGTAACTATCTGTTGAAGAGTGAGCTGAAGAAACGGGTACTGGTCACAGCTTCGTCTACTCAAATGACCAAGGGATGGCAAACAGCATGGCGCTAGGTCTACTCCAGGCATTACACCAAATACAGTACCCTAAGTGCTTTGGATATACAGTTTCAGTAAGTCTCAAATTAACACAGGCAAGTAGAGGGTATTATTTCTCCACTGCAGAGGAGGAAGCAGGCTGAGAGGGAAGGAGTTTACTCAAAGGCACCCAGTTTGCCCTACTGGCTCCAGAGTCCCTGTGGTCATGGTCTGGGTATCATTACATTCCGTCTCCCTCCTCAATTAGACACTCTCATAATTACAAAGCTTGGGGAACTTGAAAGCTACTCCTTTGCATTGCTTAGGGCTTCTAACAAATAACTTACATCATTTGTGCATCTTTAAGTATCTATTTCTTAACTTTACATCAAGCTGAGAGGTCCCCACAGGCAGGAACTATGTCTTATCATCTTTGTACAACTACGGTTCTTGGCAACTTGTAGGTATTTTGTAAATATTTATGGACTTGACTATCAATCAAATTATTTGTTGATTTATTAAGTGAAACTATGATGCTGAATTTTCTGGAGTCAGGGCAGGAAGTGGTTTTGAGCAGATGGCCCATTCCAGCACCCGTCAAATTATACTAGATGGGTCATTTTTGAAACATGGGGCCAGCCCTGGGGATGCAGCTAAAACAAATTTAAATTCATGATGAATTCATTAAAATTCCCAGGGCAAGGTATCTTTTAGGAGCACTAATGACATCCACATTCAAGACTACATTAATTCTGTATGGTTTAAATGTTATTAAAATGAAGTGCAAACAAACATAATTGTGACAAGGCCTTGCTTCTGAAAAGGAATCCATCAAGAGACTAAATCACAGTGCTTAGCTATTCTTTACTACTACCTTAATGCCTTCTATGTTGCATCATTTTTCTCCATTGAGTTATCCAACGTTCCATTTATGGAACACTTGTTCAAACAACACAGGGACATGGGGAATGCAACACAAAAAAAAAAGTTGTGGTCCCTCTGCTATAGGTCTTGGCTATGCCAAGGGTGGTCTGAGAACCAGCATGTGGAGAGTTCAGCCCAACTACTCCAGGATTTACCAGCCTCAGCATCCATCTGGTGTGGCCAAGCAGTCTGCTGGTACCAGGAACAGCCATTAGCTCCTGAGGTGGGCGCATGCCCAGGATAACAGCCCAGAGAGTCACAGGTAAATTTAAGTTCCTGATAGGACTTCTCCAACAGCCCTTGTGATAAACATTCTCCCCTGCCTCCTGGGTCTTCCTCTTGGCTACCCTAAAGACAAAATTCCCAAGAGGCTTATCAAAATTCCACTCTTTTCATTTGAATGGACTCATCTCCTCTTACCCCGGGAAGCCCAAAGCACTCCACCACCAATCCTAAAGTCATGTGCCCAAGCTCCTGCGACTCTCTCTGCCTGCACCCCGCCTTGTCCTCCCCAGGTGTCCCCTCAAAGCATGCTGTGTACCTCCTCCAGGACCTGTGAATAATAAACCTAGGTCAGTTTCCTTTGTGGTCTTCTGTTGAACTTCTGTTCACCATCCCAACCCCAGTGCTATACTAAACAAATATTTACCCGACAAGGGCACAACACAGCAATAACAGCAATACCTGGGAGCTTATGGGTTCTCTTACTGGCCCCCAGACCTCTGGAAACGGAAACCCTGTGTTAATGAGACCCTTAGGTGATTGGAAGGGGCAAGAAGTTTGAGAAGCATGGTGGAAATCTCTAGGATTCAGCTGGTCATGTAGGACTGTCAAAGGATATAATTTCTTAATAATGTAAACCCTTCTCAATAAGGTTTACATATAAATAATATGTATATTTTATATATATGTCATTTTGTTGGACACCTTAAAGTAACTGACATATAATTGACATAATATTGTATAAAGCTGGAAGAAAAAAGGCCTACCCAACTCTATTTACTTCTACAACCGAAATCCCCAACCTACCACACTCAGAATCTCTTATCCTGACCTCTTTTTCCCGCAGGACATTTATCACCTTCTATCTATGATACGTTGATCATATATATAGTTCACTCCTGCCTCCTGCTAGAAATGAAGTTCATAAGGGAATGGAACTTGGTCTGCTTTGCTCACTGATCTGCCCCCAAGCATTACAGATTTGAACTCTGCAAGAACAAGGATAGTTTTGATGCTCTTCTAGCCCCCAGCTCAGCCAGAGGCTAAGTACAGAACTGATGTTTCTTAGTAATTGGAGGAAGAAATGGCTGATGCTTCCAGGGCTCAAAGACCCTTTCTCTAGTGTAGGACTTCCAGCCTTTTTGTTCTAAGTCTGGGAAGAGCAACCTAGGGTATACACACCTCATGTGCAGTGGGACCAGCTCATTCAAACTGGATCGCCTTTGAGATTAACGACAGGGTGGGTGGGAGACTTAATTCTGCAGATACAACAGGTGTGCCTGAGGATAGTCTCAAGGAGCTAGGACCTTACTTTGGGGCCCACTTTGTTATCCTCTACAGTCCAGTTCCAGGAGATAGACTAGAAAGTTGTCTCCATATGAGTTCTCAAATACACTCAAGTATTAATAATTTGGGGCAAAATAGGGCCACATTTCCCACTGACATTCCCCTATGAGATAAAGTAGGTCAGCGAGGTTGTAAACTTCTATTTTTTGTCTATGGAATGCAATAATGCTGGTTTTTTTTTTTATTTGAAAGAGGGAAAATATAAACACAGTAATTTTTCCAAAACTGACTTTATGCAGAGAGCTCTGTGTATCCCAATGCTAAGAGAATACAGCAAGCAAAAAATGCAAAGGGGTTTGGGTGGGAGGTGGGACTCCAATTTTCCCCTTTTACTTCTTGCCCAAACACAGCTTGGGCCTCAGTCTCAAAACAAAATCAAAACAAACAATTCTCACCCCGTCACCATCCTTTCCTCACAACTCCCCAAATATGTAAACATAGCTTTTCTTTTGAGGGAAGCATATTTGATTTTTGTCATGAATATTTAACAAACTGCTGTGAAGGAGATACCTGTATTATGTTATGTTCCCTTCAGTAAAAACAAAAGGCGCAGCCAAGAATCCCGTCACTGGAATACACCATCTGCCTCAATAAAGGTATTACATAATGCTTTGTGTTGTTAAGGTACTGGGTTCCTGGCTCTTTACAGAGTTCTAAGCTCTTGAGGGAGGGAATCAGGTCATAGATTTCTGCATCAGTGTGGAATCATTTGGTTCAAAAAAAAAAATCTAATTGAAATGAGGTCAAGTTAAAAAGTGTTTTATTAAGACTTTATGGGACTACCTCACAGAATCACATATAAGAATTCTAGCCAGGCCTGAGTGCAATGGGAAAGATACAAGGCATGAAGCCATCTTGCCATCCCTCAGGGCCAGTGGTCCCCTTCATTACTGGGTTTCTGTCTCCTTTCACAACACTGGCTTGCTGTCCATGCCTGTGCCCCCAATACCCTAAGCAATTCTTTCTTAGAGATCATGTTTTTCCAGAGGGAACACCATTGGCAGCTCAGGTGGGGCAATTCTTCACTGAGCTAATGGTACAGTGCATAGCTAGAGTTTTAGCATGCCCTGCCCCTGCCCAGTGAATGCTAGTGATGTCTCCTTACAAATTCATTGTAACAACCAAAAATACCTTCATGCCTTTCCCAGCACCCCAAACTCTATAATAGAGGTAAGCTTCCAACACAGGGTCTTAGCTCCTGTTGCCAGAAGAGAAATTGATTGATCATTCGGAGCCATTAAATCGGACCCGAGTCTGCTCTAGCCATGACTGCAAGTGTGAATTTGAGTCAAGCACAATCACAGGATACACCCAAGCCTGCCAAGACCTGCCTTTTCCATGCTAAGGGCTAAGGGCTAAGAGCTAAGAGCTAAGGGCGGGGATGGTCCCAGAGAGGGGATGATGCCTAAGGGACTAAGAGTCTGAACAGACTAAAGCACAGGACTAGTGGGAGGAATGCTCGGGGATCATTTCATTTGCTCAGCAAGTCCACCGCAATGTTCAGTATCTCACCATACTTTCGGAATCGATGCCCACAGGTCATCTAATTTCCTTTTCCTTCTCCTTTGAATGCCAACTTTACTCCAACTTTCTATTCTATTTCCACTAGCTCTCATCTTATAATAGCCTAGGTCTCCCCCCAACCTTTAGGTCCATAAACATGGGATCCTAGTGGTCCTGGCTCCCCTTGCATACCAGACAACGTAGCATTCATTTACTGAGACTCAAATGAACTGTTGTCCTAAGAACATAGGATAATGCCCTAATGTAGCCCCCAAATTAACATAGTTTTTGCTTATGCGTTTGCCTTGCACAGCTGTTCACCATTTGAAGAGGCCATCACAGTGCTCAAAAGATAATCAAAGAAGCTACTTAAGAATAACAGGCTGCCTTTCTAAAAAACCAATGCCCATGCTGAACTCGGAATGCTAATGAGCTTAGGCAGGAGCCCAACTGAGACCTACTCGGCCAGCCCACCCAGCTGGGATATTTGCATTTTATACAAACCATTTTATGATGCTATAAATTTCCCAATTTTACAGTTACAGGTCTTAATCATCACAAATACCATTTCTGCACGTATCTGTGGTAGATGGAATTAAAATTTCCACATGATCTGAAAATGCTAAATTGTTAATAGCTTCTCTAGGGCTTTGTGACTTGTTCTGACCTCTTTGATGGTTTCATCATTGTTTATGCATATAAAAAAAATCACAATTTAGGCTCATGAGCCTAATATAAATCTCCAGGCATTTTTCAGTCCATTTTTGCTGCTTTTTTATATTCTTCAAGACCGAGAACGGAGGTTTGAAGGGCAGGGAGCGTATTGGTTGAGATTTAGAAATCCCTTTCTCATACCAAGTTATGTTATAAGCAATCAGAGTACAAAATAATGGAGACACCAGTTTTTAACCCCAGCATATATTATGAACACTATCACCTAATGCCACACTTTAAAGCATTTGTTTGTAACATGCATTCACAGCGGGTAATCCATTTTTGGTCTTCTCGTTCAGTATTTGGCTCTTAAGTAAATCTGCTTTTCCACTTAGAACCTCTTTCCTAGAGACTGCTTTAACTGCACTCATTTATGATTTTCAAACTGTTCTATCTACATTTGTCTACTTTTTAAGGTCACAAAGCTTTTGGAACAGACTCAAATTTAACTCTAGATAAGCACTGGATTTAAAGATTATCTTTGAGCTGCTTAATAACTATTTGTGTGCATTACAGGCTATTCGATGGGAATTCTTCTGAGTTTTTCATTCTCTTGGTTTTCTTCATCAATTCTGTGTGTTTGGGGAACACAGAATATATTCACAAGACAATAAATTTAATAAGCGGTTTTCTATTCAACCATTAAATGAAAGCTTGTGCTTCCTTGAAAAACATCTTTTGCATGAAGTCAATTCTTTGTGTCGTTATCACCTGCCAGGGTTGGTCAATGAATACTTGGTAAATTCTAAGCGGACTGGCTCAGGAGCCAGACCTTCAGCCATCACGTGATTTTGAGGAGGCGGGGCTTGAAAAGCCATCAGTGTGTTAACTGAGGCTTATAACCCGTTTTCACACAGGTGGGTGTGGATGGTGGACAATGGGGCAAGGAAGAGCACGACATAGACTCCCATGGGAACAAATGGGAACTGAAGAATCTGGACACATTTGTAAAGGGTCTGAAGAGTCTTGCCTATGCGTTGGACAAAGCCATCTTGTCCTTACAGTACTGGGCTTTAGAGATGCTGAGTTGGTCTTTTTTTAAGTTAATGGAAGAAGAAGTAGAGAAACCCTAGCTCATCTCGCTGGCTGCAGCCCTCCCAACCATGCCCCTAGTTTATGCTTCTCAAATGGAAATGAAATTTTATTATATCCCCTCTGAAACTCTGAAGAGTTTCCCTATGGCTTTAAGGGAAAACCTGCAAAGGAGCTGGCAAAACCTCTCAAGCTAGCAGCATTTGGCCTCCGGCCACCCCATTGGCCACATGTCAAAGCACTTCCCATTGGTCCACTCCACTCCAGCCACATGGAACCGTGTGGAGCTCCTGCAATGAGCCGTTTTTCCCTTTCAGGGTACATATCCATCCTACCCTCTCCAGCCTTAACTGGTCCCAGTAGCCTCCTAGCAGACTCCTTTTCTACCATTTGAGATCCAGTCCAAAAAAAAATTTTTTTTTGATTATTTATTTGATACAGAGAGAGAGGAGAGAGGGAGAGAACAAGCAGGGGGAGGGGCAGAGGCAGAAGGAGAAGCCAGCTCCCCACTGAGCGGGGAGCCCCATGTGGGGCTTGATATCAGGACCCAGGATCATGACCTGAGCCGAAGGCAGCCTCTTAACCGACTGAACCCCCCAGCACCCCCCTTTGAGGCCCAGTTCCAGCATTACCTCGGTCAGGTTTCCCCGACCACCAACCTCCTCCCAGCAACTGAATTCTGAGACCCTTCCCTGCTGACACAGCTCTGTGTTCAGGCCTCTATTCCAGCCCTTCCCATGTAGTGTGGCAACTATTTTTTTTCCCCCCAAACAGGCCAGTAGTTCTCTCCTTGATTATGTAAACATCAACTGGAAAGATTTCTCCCCACCCCACACCACCTATCGTTAAGCTGCATCCTTGAAGATTCTAATTTAGTAGCTGGGGAAGGCCCAGGAAATTTTTTTTAAGGGTTCCACGTGATTCTGATGTGCACTCCGGTTTGAGAATCACCATACTGAACTAGGCGCTCTGAGCAGGTCAGGACTGGGACTGGGTCTTTTTTTTTTTTTTTTTTTTTTAATTTGAGAGAGTGAGAGCATGAATGCCAGCAGGGAGAGAGGCAGAGGGAGAGAATCTCAAGCAGATGCCCCATTGAGCATGGAGCCCCATGCAGGGCTCTATCCCAGGACCCGGAGATCATGACCTGAACTGGAACCAAGAGTCAGACAGTCAGCCAACTCAACACCCCCATGTCTTGTTCATTTTTGACCTGTGGCAAAATGGCACTTAGACTTCCAGTCACTCTGCAGTGACAAAAAGAAAAAAGAAGGGGGAGGAGGGGAAAAGCAGGGAGTGTTCTAGGATTATTAGAAGAATTGCTACCCTCCGGGGGAAAGTATTGCAAGTTAGTACAGGAGCTTTGTGAAAAGAAAACTTCCCGGTTTAGTGTAAGGAGCAGATCTACTCCTCAAGAATTTAGGAGCCAGAAGATAGATCCACTGAGAAAGGCATGCTGGGGTCTGGTGCGTGGGCACAGCCAAACCATGGAAGCTATTCCTGGTCTTCTAAGCACCGATCTAAACCAACCACAGAACACACATCAACCAGCCTCCAGAACTCGGTGCGCGGTCCCTCACTTCTCCCGTAGTCTGGCATCTCGCTTAAGCATCCTCTACCTCTGTGACACACAAATTATTTCCAGGCCTTGAAGTTGTTCCTAAACTCAAGCCACTATCTTTGGCGACTGGGTTGCCCCCACACCATTCTGCAGAACGCAGGGATCAGGCTCTGGGCTCCACGGACCGCCCCTGCCCTGTCCCCATCCTAGTCCCCGTCCCAGGCCCCCAGCCAGGGTGATTTGCTCTGCTGTCAGAGATCTGTACTTGGAGGGAATTGTGTAGGATTAGACAGGCAAGAGGAGACTCTGGAGTGGAATGGGAGAGAAAGGGGGAGGAGTTTTCCAGCTGCAAGGAATGCTACCATTATTGCCTCACACCAGGACTGGAGCTAAGGGCCAGGCAAAACCAGCCCCCCCACCCCCAGGGGCTGCCAGACTCGGGCAAAAGCAGAGCTTTCTCAACTTCCAAGACCACTCTGCCTCCTGGTTTTCACAATCACTGGAAAACAGACCCGAGGACTTCAGCAGCCAAGAGGCCCAGCATACCAAGTCTGGTTCAGAGCTGACTGGAATTGCTAATGAGCACGGGTTTTTTGTTTTTAAATACTCGCCCTGGTTAGGGAAGGAAAGCTCACTGTGCAGGGTACAGCATTCCAAGTACAGGACATGATAGGAGGAAGAGTTATGACTGCAGCAAGCGCAGTGCAACTCCACTTTGGGGCTCTGCCAGCGTTCCCATAAAACCCTCCTTCTTCTTGAGTCTACACCACGCACTCTTATGTGATCAATTTAAGAGGCTTTTATGAGATGCCAGAGCACGTTACTTAAAGCAGTCCCATTTATTTTGCTTCACTTTATGTTTTTATTACATAGAATTTGAATTAAATCCATTTGGCAACGTTTTCCCATGGAGGGAGGTGGGGTCCTTCTGGAGAGGAAAAGAAGTGTGTTGTTGAGGGGAGAGCTCCCTTGGACCTCAGTGGAGGGAACAGAGGGAAGGGGCCTCCGGATGGAAGGCACACCCTCCCCAACATGGTGAGATTGGGGAGTTCCTGATGGGTCACCAGGGCTTCCCTCCCTCCTACGATCTGTGGTCATTTTTCTAAAGTTCCGCCCATGATTGTTCTGTTCAAAAACGTCCAAAGATGTCAAAGATGGTCACCAGAATAAAAGCCCAGATTCCACAGGGAAGACAGACCTTCCATGAGGAAAATTACAATCTGCCTCCACAATTTGATTCAGGATTTTTCCCTCTCCTCCCTCTTGCTCTCCAGCTAAACATGAGCTACTTCCTGTTGATGCCTCCTACTCAGTCTTCAAATCCTACCGGATGATCAGGGCCCGGACAAAATGTCATCTCAGCCTCCACATTTCATCTAATCCTTCTGGAAGGAAGTAGCTGCTTCCTGCTTGGAATGCCTGTGGCATTTCATTCGTACTTCTGCAGGACAATGATCACTTTTACCTGAGTTCCTACGGTGCTGCATTTTATTTTCCAAATTGTAAATCTAGAGCAAGAGTTGCCTGAACGTTTTCTCTGAAGCATGCTCAGCCCCTAATATGACTTGAGCATCAGAGGAACCCAGTAAATATTTGTTCAATAGTTATGTAGATGCTGACTCCAAAAAGCAATTTCAGAATTAGGAGGCATTTGCCACTTACCTATAAAAGGACCACAAGTGCTTGTTTTAGAGGTTTCTACCAAGGTCACAGCTACCCACCTACCACCCCGAGGGCAGGCCTGGCAATGACAGAGATTGAGCCCGGCGTTCCACTGACCAGCCCAGAGTCACAGTCAGGCTGACTCGGTTCAACTTCGGAGGGCCATCCTCGGAGGGCATCTTATACAAGAGGACTGATGAGCGGGATTGGGATCATTTGGTTGCAATAAAGAGAATGTTGCTTGGCCAGCATTATTGAAACAGGGCTCACCTTGAGGAGTCACACGGAGCTGTAATTAGGCCAAGCTTTGGAAGACGCTCCTAGAGTCCAGATCTAGGGAAACTTCCCTTTGGCCTTCCACTCTGGTCAGGCCTGGCCACACCCCTCACATCTGCTTCTTCTGGCAGGACCACCAGCAGCCCCTCCATGCAGGCGAGGTCTCCCTGTGTCTGCCTCCACTCCATGACCGTCAAGCGGTAGCTCTTAAAACCAGTGGGTGGGGATGCCTGGGTGGCTCAGACTGTTAAGCCTCTGCCTTGGTCCTGGGTTATGATCCTGGGGTCATAAGGGTCCTGGGATGGAGCCCGTGTCATCGGTCTCCTTGCTAAGCAGGGAGCCTGCTTCTCCCTCTCCCTCTGCCTCCTGCTCCCCCTGCTTGTGTGCTCTGTGTCTGTCAAATAAATAAAATCTTAAAAAAAAAATGGGTAAATGAATGTGCTATTTCTGTGTTTCTTTAGTTTGAATTTCTGAACGAAGGAATTTGATTGGTTCAGCCAGCCTGAAAGCCAGAGGACTATAGTCCTTAGGTCAGGCACCTCCCTTGGGGTGTAGGCAGAGGCCAGGGTGCAGGGGACACACGTGCACACACAAGTGTGTGCACTATACACTGATGGGCAGCAACCACTACACCCCTGTGGAGTAATGCTGCCTGCTTTGCACGAGGACCCTTCAGCCAGGGAGACAGGGAGGTGGGCTCTGCTCCCCACGGCAGAAGCAAGAGAAACACAGTCATCAGAAGATGGGGTGGCTAGTTCACCAAGGTGTTCAGGCTCTGATGCCCTGCATGAGGGCTGAGGGCAGAAATGAAATGACTGTAGGTGACCCCAGATTTGCTTGAAGTTCAACACTGAAAACACAAAAGAGAAAGAAGGGAGAAAACAAAGTACTTTAAGCCCCCTAATTAGCAGCTGAAGTCCGAGGACAGTCTTCTGAACTGAGCGATACACTCAACAGCTTATTAAAATCTTCGAGTTCATTTGGTCCTGGGTATTTTCAACTCATAGTCTGCCCTGGGTCCTCATTTTTAAGACATTTGAGATCTGTTGAGATTTGGCTTTGGCTATTTTTAAAAGAAAAAAAAAATCATAAGCCTTGCCTGATTAATGCCTGAAACAACAGCAGTTCCTGATGTTCGTTGCAAGTTTTGCTTCTAGAAGTGGCTAATGCTGGTTCCGTTCTTAACAAGCTCCCTGTGCTCACGTCTCTCGCAACTTCGCGACTTTATAATCACAGATGGAGAGCCGTGATTAGCTGCTCAATCTGATGACCACAAGCACGAGTTATTTCCCTTGGCAGGTTCAGGCAATCGCCCTCCTGTATCTCTGAGGAAAAAAAGAGTCTGCTAAGATCTGATTGCGGGGCACTAACGATCTTGGGGGTGGGGTGGGCAAGGCCCCTCCCCTGTGCTCCAGGAGCTTCCTTCTCTTTCTCCCTTCAGGAATGCTCTGGCTGAGAGGACAAATCCAATCATGATCATAAGAGCCCACGTCCACTGAACGCTTAATATGTCCCAGGCACCCTTGTAAGCACTCTAATAATTACCCCGTTGAATCCTCACGACAGTGCTTCAAGGAGGGCACCGTGCGTATCTCTAATTTAGAGGTCTGTTCTATTTTCAGAGGGGGCTTCTGAAGCCGAAAGCAGGTGAGCAGCCTGTTCAAAGTCCCAGCCCTGGCAGGAGGATGCCACCCACGCAGGCCGACCCCAGAGCAACTCCAGGTCCCCAGGAGCTCCTCCACTTAACGTCTGTGCCCCTCTCTGTCTGGGGGCTGGGAATGGAGTCGGGAGAGGGGGGTGGGGGGTACAGAAAAGTAAAGGCAGGGCATGCACCACACACAGCAGATTTGGCAAAACTGACAAGATCTGTGACATGAAGCAAGTTACTTACCCTCTCTGTGCCTCATTTTCCTTGTGTGCAAAAGGAGAAGAGAAACAGGACCTACTTACTTCCTAAGGCTGTTGGCAGGATTAACTCACACCTGGAACAGACGTTGCCATTCACGGAAGTTTCAAACATTGCCATGACGTTATCGTGTTCTCGTTCCTCACCCGGGGGCCATCCGTGGCCCATTCCGGGAGGGCCGTGTGTCCTGGGGCAGTGACAGCAGCAGGAAGCAATCTACACCATTGAGTTCCAAAGGGATGCCCGGAAGGGAAGCTTTCTATGGGCAGAACTTCTAGATCTACAACCAGGTGATGGGACAGGTTGTGGCAGGGAATATTAGTTTATTTAATTTGCGCCACACCTGCTGAGATAATCAATGCTCTTACCTGCCTATAACAGGTGGGGAAAGTGAGACACGGTGAGATTAATCAACTCGTCCAAACTGGATAAGCGGAAGAGCCAGCATTCCAACCCGGGCACTGAACCAGTCACCCCCCGCCATCTCAGCTCCCTGGATGGCAGGGACAGAGTGGGGAGCATGGGAATATATCCTAAGGGATCTGCATTTAATCAAAGGGCCCTCTGTCTTTTTGGTTTTGTTTTGTTTGGGTTTGGTTTGGTTTTCCAAAAAGCAAATCTGCCTCCTGCTCCTGAAACTGGCCTGTCCTCAGAGTCCTCGGTCAACCATGGTGAAGACCAGCCCAGCTGCTCTGTGGACACACCTCCTGCTGGGGGGGCGGGTCCTTTTCTCCTTTCTCCTCCCCCGTCATCACCCCCACACCACACACAAGACACAAAATGACAGGGAAAGAAAAATACCCTTTGTGTGGCCTGGAAGATTAGATTCAGGCATTAATCCCACTTTGGCACCAAGACAACAGAAATACGGGATGATTACAGGGTATTTTTGTCAATGGATTTTAACTTCACCTTACTGGTCATTTATGATCTCGGGAAGACTTTTACAATCTCCTCCTCTGTCCCGTGGGTGGGTATCTTGAGATCTCTCTCCTGTCCCTCTTATTATTTTTACTTTCATCCTCCTTGAAAAAAACATCTTTTCCACTCTGTTTTCTTGGGGCTTGCACGAAACCCATAGCCCCAGTTAGAACCGCAGCAGCATTAAAATTGACACCTGAGTTGCAAGTCTCACTTGCCACCTGCCAGGCGTTTCTCATCTCCTCACAGCCCAGGCTGGGAATACCTCCCCGTCCTTTTCTTTTCCCAAATCTGCTGACTGAACTCTGCTTCCTTTTAAGGTCCAGCCATAATCTGAGTGCAGAGCGGCGGCTCAGCTGAGATGAGTTCCAACATTTGCTGCCTTTTTGTCAGATAGCTGAGGTGATTTTTGAGCAAAAATTTGACCAGTTATTTCCATCTCCTGAAAAAGAAACTCCGTCAAATTCAGTTTTTGTTCTTCCAGGAGAATGGTCCCTAGGGATATTGTTCCGGGTATTTCAAACTGAGGTGAATTCCATTTCATAAATAACTCTCTCAAAGATAGGAGAGCCTCAGCCAATCAAATTTGGGGGCTTCACCCATGGCCTGAGACCGTGGGTGTCCTTTGCACTTTTCCTGTCTTGAGGGAGGAAAAACAGAAGTCTCCTAGCCCAGAATCTTTGGGGAATTCATTGTTTAACATGGAGAGCACCTCCTCTGTCCCAGGCAGTGTGCTAGACACAGGGAGGGAAAACACACTCCTATGGCTCTAGGAAAGAAAAAAATTCTACTTCCTTTTCCATCTTCAAAGTCCAGAACCCATGGAGAGACACATTCGCACGTGAGACAGATGGAGATGAAAATATTCGCTTTATTATTGGTAAAAGCAGATGGAGGATGCGGTGTGGATCTGCAGCCTTCTATTATCTTCCACACCTGTCCAACCCCTGCCACAGAGCCAGACTCTTACAGGTTTCCAAAAGGGGTGGAGCGTGCCCCAGGAGCTCGTTGCTGGGCCCCGAGCAGGCTCCTCCCCAGGGCCGAGACACAGAAGAGAAAGGAAGGGGACAGCCCAGCAGACCAGGCACTTTGTGAAGCACCCTGGGTTCCACACACTGCAAAGAAGGAACGAATGAGGATGGCAGTGGGTCAGGAAGGTACAACGTCTGCCTGGAAACATGGGACAGGGGACTAGAGATGTCCCTTAACACACACACTGCCTCCCCTCATGGAGAGGATACCCCTGCGACAGGGAACCACTGTGGTTCCCAACCACTTGTGGACTGCGACCACAAAGGAACTCTAGAACAATCAGATAATTGCTTTATGGAGCAGGTGGTCTCTGGGCTCAGGCCAGGATGAGCAGGGCCCTTGCCAGCTAGACAAAGTTGCACAAGGACGAGGATGGGCCAGGGCTTGGGGCCCGACATAAAGAAGGTGAGCGCAAGGCCGGGGGACATGCAGGAAGCCACCAACGTGGACTTTGTCCCTCTGGCCCTCTGAGGACCAGCTTCCTCCACGTCCATCTCGTCTGCAGTCAAGGAATAAGGAAGTGAGCATAGGAGCCTGGAGGCAGATGCTCCAGGGGGCAAAGACTGGTGCCTGTCACACGTGGGTGCACAGCAAATATTTGTTCTTCAGACTTATGTCTTATCCCTCTGCACGCCTGGAATAGACCAAGCTGCCTTTATGCCTCTTGCTCAAACTGCAGAGACCCCACTCCAAGTCACCTTCTCACTTCCCTGAGCCTCTGCAATGATCCTTCCAGAAGTTATGTTTGCACAAGCCTGATGCTCTCGGAAGCACGGTTCTCTGTAAATACAGAGTTTTATTATTAGAAGATGATGAATTTTTAAAATGTCAGTTCTGGCCTTTTCACCATGACAGAGTGTACCTCAAGTCTGCATACACTTCGCTCCTTCTTTGAAGAAACCTCACAGGTCTCCGCTCCAGGCTAAGGACATGACTTTGTGTACAGGTCCAGGCTACAACGCCCAAGGGGAATCAGGGACATCTTGTGAGTGATGGAGCCCGCCCAGCCACCCAACTCCTGGGAATACCTGGGAATATTTGTTTTCCTTTTTTAAGGGAAAACAGAAAACTCTATATTTTATGTAACATTTCCTGAATGTTAGTGACCTCAACTCAAAAATTAAAAAAGAACGCTGTGAGACCCTAACACAACACATCTGAGGGCCGGGTTTCCTCCCCTCCTCAACCCCTTACCCGCACCCCCACCAACCGTCCCATACCTCCCATCCTCCTTGCCAGCTGGCTTCTGATCTACACAACCTTGTCCTAATGCGCAATTCAGTCGTTGGACCCTGTGGCTGGAAGGTCTCGAGGCAGTGAGCCTTGGTCACCAGGGGAGGACAAGGTCTGTGCCGTGCATATTTTAAACGACTAGTTCTTAACATTTTCAGCTTTCTGCTAATGTTCCCTTTAATGTTTTCAGTTGGAGGGCTTGTCCTAATTCAGCTTTAGGCTCTGTAGCACTGATTCTTAGCCAGACAGGAAGGGTGTGGGGTGAAGCCCACACAAAGAGCCTGTGCAGGGCCCCAGGTCTTGGGTCGAATCCTGACTCCATCACTTCTTGACTTTGTGATTTAGGCAAATCTCTTCATCCTTCTGGGCCTCGTCGGCAAAAGAGGGATGGTTACGATGCCTGTTTCAAAGGACAACTCTGAGGAATACCTACAGGGAAAGCACCAAGCCCCCTCTTGGGCAGAGTGAAACCCCAGCTGGAGGATCTCCTTCTCCTCAACACCTCATGCCCCTAACAGACCACCCCAGGGCCTGTGGAAAGCCAGGCAGGCAACTTCTAGAGAGAAAAAAGTAAGAGACCAGAATCAGCCCGCAGTTGGAGCACATCCCTCATTCTTAGCAGGTTGCTGATCTAACCCGGACACAATATGCCAGGTGCCTGACTGGCCTCTTCTACTGATGGAATCAAATACGAAGACAAAGTTTGAGGCATGGCATCCTTATAACCATGGGGCCCTGTGTGGGTATAAAGTGAGTCCTTCTCCTGGATGGAGATTCTATCCTTTCCACCTCCTGGCCTTGCACCAGAGAGTTCGACGGGACCCTCTCCCAGGGCACACACTGTTCTACCTCATTCCACAGTTGTCTGCGGGCGTTAGAATGTAAGCTGGCTGGAGGGCGGGCAGAGTCTTCATCTCATTCATCCTTGTAACTCCTTCCTCCTCAGCTTGCCTGGCTGCCAAGTGGTTGTGCTAAAAAAAACAAAATAAAACAAAACAAAAACCCAAACAATTCTATTAAGGATGGGGCCATGGAGCATTAACACCAAAGGAACTAAATTCTCTGCCAGTCCACTCTAGTTCTTGTCCATTGATGGTTTCCTCGTCCTTCTCCACTTTAAAGCTCTCGTTGATATAAATTATGGCTTCTACTATAAGATTATTGCCTATCTCCCTCATTACATGATAGATTCTTTGGATGCCCATAAAACTGTTTTTAAAAATTTCAGTTATTTATTTAGAGAGAGAGAGAATGGCAGGGAGAGGCAGTGGAAGGGGGAGAGAGAAAGAATCTCAAGTAGACTCCCCACTGAATGTGGAGCCCAACGCAGGAGTCCATCGCAGGACCCTGAGATCGTGACCTGAGTCAAAACAAAGAGTCAGCCACTTAACTGAAGGAGCCACCCAGGCATCCCATGGGTGCCCATAAAGCTTGAAACATGAAACTCTGAAATAATGGACTGTGAGGAATAGGAACTGGTTCTTTAAAAAAAAAAAAAAATTCTTTACTGAGGCAAAATTCACATAACATAAAATTAACCATTTTTAAGTACACATTTCAGGGCCGTTAGTACATTCACATTGTTATGCAACCTGACCTGCCTCTAGTTCCAAAGCATTTTCATCATCCCAGAGTAAATCCTATACCCATTCAACGGTCATTTCCTAAAGCCCTCCCCCAGCCCCTGGCAACCACCCAACTGGGTTTGGTCTTCTTAGATTTACCTGGATATTTCATGTAAATGGTATCATATTATATATGGCCCTTTGCATCCGGCTTCTCTCATTTAGCATCAATGTTTTTAAGGTTCAACCACGTTGTTGTATGCATCACTACTTCATTCCTTTTTATGGCCGAGTAATATTCTATCTTCTATGTCATCTCTTAGTTATCCATTCCCTGTTGAAGGGCATTTTAGTTGTTTCCACCTTTGGGGATGATGAGTAACGTTGCTCTAAACATTTTCGAGGAACTGGGTCTTTTCCACCACCGTACTCTCAGTGCAGTAAGCTTGCCATAAATATTTGTGGATGTTCAAAAACTGGTTGTGGAAAAAAAACTGGTTGTGAAAAAACTGGTTGTGAAAAAAAAACTGGTTGTGAAAAAACTAGTTGTGAAAAAAAAAACTGGTTGTGAAAAAACTGGTTGTGAAAAAAAAATATGCCAGTGTCATAGACGTACGTTTCCTTATAAGCTTAAAGGGTCCTGCTACCTCATCTCTAGCTCCAAAGAAAACTGCTCCCAGTGTTCAGGGCTCGGCAGGTGTTATGGATACTGACCATGGGGACAATCATCGCAATCATAACGAAGAAGAATGACATAGCACTGGGCTTCACACAATCATAGATGATAGCAAGATTGGGTCACTTCTTTTATTTACTGTCTTTTTAAAAAAAATATTTATTTATTTATGGAGGGGGAGGGGCAGAGGGAGAGAATCCCAAGCAGACTCCTCACTGAGCAGGGAGCCCGAGGAAGGCTCCATCTCACGACCCTGAGATCATGACGTGAGCTGAAACCAAGAGTCAGCTGCTTAACCGACTGTGTCACCCAAGATTGGGTCATTTAAAGACAGGCTGCCTGTGTTGTAGATGTTCCTCGGCTCCTGCAGAAGTCCAGAAAAAGAAAACAAAAGGTCTGAGATACAAAAGGACCTTCCTGTTTGCCCCACAGCTGCACCAAGAGCCCAGAGAGAGGAGCTGGAACATGGTGGGATGTGAGCCCGGTGGAGTCAGGCCTCTGGAAGTGACGGGTGGTGGGCACTGGGCTAGCTGGGAGCTGACAACAAGATGACCTTCAAAGAAAAGAAGCTGTGGACGGAACCCCAACAGGCCCTAGGACAAGAGCAGCGTAGCTGTGAACCAAAGAACAGTCACCGCAGGGAGAAAAGCGTGGCATGCGTTGGTCTTTTTGGTGGGACCTGAACAAATGGTAACTATTCTCAAGGTATCTGTGGGAATATAAAGTGTGTCCTGGTTTATGTCACATTTCGAAGTGCAACGAATTGCACAGTTCTGTTGTTAGCCTGCCCTTTTCCAGTGGGGAGACCTTGATACAACCAACGGTCCCACGTTCGTGTATTCACTCATCAAACATTTATGGGCCAACAATGATGTGTGAGGCACTGTGCTCCATAGTACGGGATGACTAAGAGGATCTCCAAGCCTAGGGAGGCAGAAAGTTTATTCTCAAAGACTGAATCAGAATTTACCAGATGGACGTGAGTTGAGGAGAGGCAGGTGCAGAACTGAAAATCAAACTTTGAAGAGGTGGGAAGATAGGACATATGCACAAGGGTTTTTGAAGTTCAGATAATACAGTGATTAATTTTAAAACCTTTGAGATAATCTGTAATTGGACAATATTTGAAGAAAGTGCTTTTGGAGTAAAATATCTTTCTAACTTGTAATTTATTATGTACTAGTTTATCTGCCAATGTTCAAAAAATAACTGAAGTGATTTATAGGAAGAATTCTCTGTTCTCAGTGTAAGAGAAGGCTCCATGACCTGATGTTATAGCAGAGGCTGCTGACAGTCAACCTATGGCCCTCACCATCCCTGCACTCAGCTGTTTCCGACTGCCACGACTACGGCTCTGCCAGAGGGCTCTCAGCCCGTGAAAGAAGACAGGGGAGAAATTCTCCAACTTCCCCAGGTGGGACAACTCTGAGATGCATTTGACACTGTCTCCTGGAGAACCCCCAAAGAGGACTGAGCCCCAACTGCACACAAAAGCATCTTGCTCATTAATGCACTCCATATTGGCTTTCTTCCCTTCTCTTTCTCACTTCTCCACTGACTCACCAGTACTTCCTGGGGTCCCCTCAAATATACACCATTTGGGGGCGCCTGGGTGGCTCAGTGGGTTAAGGCCTCTGCCTTCAGCTCAGGTCATGATCCTAGTGTCCTGGGATCAAGACCCGCATTGGGCTCTCTGCTCAGCGGGGAGCCTGCTTCCCTTCCTTTCTCTCTGCCTGCCTCTGCCTACTTGTGATCTCTGTCTGTCAAGTAAATAAATAAAATCTTTAAAAAAAAATACATCATTTGCATCCAAATCTTTGTCTCAGGGTCTGTTTCAGGAGGAACTCAGCTGTTGTGGATTGAACAGTGTCTCCCAAAAAGATAGGTTCAAGTTCCGATCTCTGCTCCATCTGTGCACGAGATCTTATTTGGAAATAGGATCTTTGCAAACAAAACCAAATTAGGATGAAGTCACCCTGGATGAGGGTAGGCCCTAATGACTGGCGTAAGAAGAGGAGAAGGGACACAAACACATATAGGGAGAAGGTCATGCGAAGATGGAAAAAGGGACGGGAGTGAGGCATCTGTGTGCCCAGGAAGGCCAAAGATTGCCAGCAGCCTCCAAAGCTACAAGAACACATGCAAAGGATTCTGAGAATTTACCCAAGGAACCAATTCTGCCAATACCCAGAGTTTGGGCTTCTGGCCTCAACAACTATGAGAAAATCAATTCCTATTCCTTTAATACATCCGGTTTGGGGGTCTTTTGTTATCATTCCCTAGGAAACTAATACACTGAACTATGATAAAAGTGAATGCTTCATTCTTCTGGATTTTCTGAATCTGGGGCTCTTTGGTTATTCACTTCACAGTCCCCTTATAGCAAGAGTCCCCCCTTGTTCCTGCATGGGGGGTCAGACTGTGATATCAGGAGGGATCAGGCAGATAGAAATGGGAGAAAGTGGTGAATGGACACTTCTGGGGGCTTCCTGGGTGATTACAGCCATGAAAATAACAATGTGACCATACTTTACAAACAGAAAGGACTGGAAGTGGCTGATGTTTCTATAATATTTGTAGATCTCTTCTATGCACTCACATGCCTCAACTTCATAAAATCCATCTATGAAAAGCCCACAGCAAATATCATTCTCAATGAGGAAAAGCTGAGAGCCTTTCCCTTGAGATCAAGAACACGACAAGGATGCTCACTCTCACCACTCTTATTCAACACAGTAATACAAGTCCTACCAACAGCAATCAGACAACAAAAAGAAATAAAAGGTATTCAAATTGGCAAAAAAGAAGTCAAACTCTCTCTCTTCACAGATGACATGATACTCTATGTGGAAAACCCAAAAGTCTCCACGCCTAAATTACTAGAGCTCATACAGCAATTCAATAATGCGGCAGGATACAAATCAATGCATGAATTACATATTTCAAATATTTTGGCTATGTGTATTTCTATTTCATCTCAAGAAGGAAGGAAGGAAGGGAGGGAAGGAGGGAGGGAGGGAAGGGAGAGAGAGAGAAAGAAAGAAAGGAGGAAGAGTCATCGAGCTCTGTTGAAAATTATCTTAATCTTTTATCAAAACCCAATTCCAGTTTTCAAACCTTCAAATGTTTCTGTCTTCTTTTTTCTCCCTTTACTGAGCTGGCTACCTCTTCCCTAACTTGCATGTCAGTGTTTTTCTATAAGAAATACATCTACTTTTAAGTGCTTGACCTTGAGTCTGGAAGATGAAGGAAGGACAGAGGAAAAGAAGCACAGCCCGACAGAGACATTGCA
Source organism: Lutra lutra (assembly GCF_902655055.1). Lineage (NCBI taxonomy): Eukaryota > Metazoa > Chordata > Mammalia > Carnivora > Mustelidae > Lutra > Lutra lutra. Next base: position 143,824,693 of record NC_062280.1, read on the forward strand.
GGAGGAGGGCAGCACGTGGGGAGAAGTAGGGGAAGTGTGTGTCCTATGTGGTGGTAGCATTGACTTTTCCTCCCAGACTCCCCTCCTCCCCTAGACCAGAGTCATCAGCTAGGGACCCAAAGCAAAATGCTGCGTGGGCCTGTGGCTGAAAGTGGCCACACCAATTTGGAAGTCTCTTTTTAAAGATCTGATCCTGTCGTCCTGGAGGCAAGTGTTGCCTGGTAACTCTCCAGGGGCATTTTCAACTAGACAGAGACATTCCAACAGGCAGAGACGGGTGGTTAAGACAATCCATCTTGACATAGAGTTGGCGTTTTAATTTGAGGCCAAGTCAGAAACTCCGCCTGCAGCTTTGAATGACCCTTGGAGCAGGAGAACGCAAGTGATCAAAGTCATCCGTAACGTTGATAACGAGACTCCAAAGCGGGGAGAGCACGGTCCCGATCCGTTTTTGGGGGCCTCTCCCTAAGAAAGCAGCTCGGCGGGCTACACAATCTGTAAAGTGCTGGGAAGAGCAGGTGTTGCTTCCACCTGGACCGGGAGATGGGCACCGCCTGTCTTTTACTCTCCGACTCACCCTCGCCATCTCCCTCCCAGAATCTTCCTGCCTTTGCAGGTTCTCTCTCTCTGCAGTGATATGCCATATCGGATTTTGGATTCATTTGACGGCGGGGTTCAGTCCTAGCTGTGTGACCCTGTTCCTTCACCTCTTTGGGGCCACAATTTCCTCACCGGTGACATGAAACTAGCCCAGTGGAGGAGGCTTGTAAATAGTAAAGGAAAGGCCATCTATAAACGGCACGCAAAAGGGGCACAGAGCTACCCAGCAAACGTTGGTTCCTTCTCCTCTTATAACTTTTCTTTTCCCTTGTAGTCTTTGTGTAAAGAAGAGTGACTATAAATTAGAGAAGAAATCTGTCCCTCTACTTCTGTGGGCGCTCCACTAAAGTAAATGAACTTGCTGGTAATGACTATCCAGTTGGAGGGCAAACTCTCACAGGAGAAAGGCACGACATCCCAAGAGAGTTGGAAAGGGACAAGCAGAGATACCACTGAACAAAATCTTGCTCACCTCTTCTCAGATCTCTTTGAACTAGGATCTTAGGCACACACAATCCCGGTTCATCTTCAGGCTACCTTTAAAACGTGGTTTTTGGTTTTCTTTCTGAATGTGTCCTTAGTTCACCCCCGAAGGTAAATTAACCTTCACGAAATTGCAAAGTTATTCAGCAACTGCTTCTCTGATGTCGGGGCTGGAAAACATCAGAGAGCTTCTGGGTTCTCTTGCTACCCAGGCACCCAGTCCCAGGGAACACAGGCTCCTTCCCAAAGAAGGCGGCTTCTCACCTGCCTGAGGGGCTCTGGTGAGGCACTGTTAAAATTTCTGTAGTAAAGGTGGCTCAAAGGCTGGTTTATTAAATTACCGCTTAAAATGGCAGGTGCAGTAAATTATTTAATGAATCTTCTGCTACAGCATGTGGGCCTTTGTTTTCTTCAAATTAAAAATGAAGGAAAAAAAAGCAATTTCAGTAACTCTGCTCAACGCTGTTCAAGCCTGTGGAGTTTCATGACCACCTCTATTCCCAGAAAAAAAGCACGTCACTCACAGATCCCAGGAGCTGAAAGGGGGACGAGCTTTCCAGAGGAGTTCTGGCTCAAGCATGGGGACAGGCTCCGGCAGTCGCGAAAAGGGTTTTGCTGGTTCTGGGAGTAAATAAGGCCAGACATTTGAGGCCACTCATCGGCACAGAAAGGGACAGTAAGAACTGCCCAGGAAGAATGTGTTCCTGCCACTGGCTCACAGGCCGGGGGAAGGGAAGAGCATTTCTGGAGATCCTGAACATGACGAGCTCTCTGCACCTTTCTCTGAGACTTCACATTCACTTTGCACAGTAGGTACAACTCAGCCTCTGGTGCAGATGGAAAATGGCTCAGAGTGAGGACACAACTTACCGAAGTGAATCCAGATGGTAACATTTGGGACTGGAGGACTCGAGAGCTCTCCCTCCTTCCATCAAACTACCAGCCCCATTCTGTAACCCAGGGAGGAGGTAGTTTTCAGTTCAGGGGGACTGTATGAGGTAGAAAGCAGCAATGCAGTGCAATGCTGCTAAAACAAAATAAAACAAAACAGCAAGAACCCCCTCAAGGCCAAGTGCTTACTGCTTGTGTTGAGTAATTAATGGAGAGCCATTGAGGGTGTATGAGGAAGGGTGTGCCCATGCCAGATCTTGAGTCTGGAGGGGCAGACTCAAATGGAAGGATTTCGGAAGAATGCCAATGGTGTGGCAGTGAGTTGGCTGCGGGTTTAGACTTTCTCTGATTTCTGAGCAGTTAGAATTTCTCCTTTCTGCACATATCCCTTCGTAGGAGGAGGCAGCATGGACAGCTTGTCACTAGCTCTGCCAAGCTCTGCCTCCCTGTAGCTGTGTGATTTGGGGCAAATTACTTACCTTCTCTGAGTTTACTTTCCTCTTCTATAAAATGGGGAAAATAATATGCACCTCCTAGGGTTATTGTGAAAGATACGGGAGGAAAAATCCATGCAACACTTGGCAGAGTGTTGCATATTTCTAAGTGATGGGAGCTATTATCACTGTTAGGAATGGACAGTAGTCTTTGCTCTTTCAGTAAACCTTGGTGAGCAGGTCTGACCAGAATCGAAACTGCAAAGTAAGTGAAATTAACCTCTGGTCTCCCTCTATCGCTCCCCTCTATATCCCCAAGCTCCAAAAACTCATTTGGCTGCAAAATGTGACCTGAAGTCAAGGGAGCATAGCAACAGACTTCATTTTAGTGTGAAATGCATTCATTCTGCTGCTGGGACTTCGTGTGTTTGATGACGGGGCCTAGGCTATGGTGCTCAGGTGTTCGGTCAGCCACTAGTCTAGAAGTTGCTGTAAAGGTATTTTGAGGATGAAATTAATCCCTGTAATCAGCTGCCCTTTATTTTTATTGATTTGAATTTTTCCTTTTAAGTAAACTCCACACCACACGTGGAGCTCGAACTCACAACCAGAGATCAAGAGTCACATGCTCTACCGACTGAGCCAGCCAGGTGCTCCTCAGCTGACTTGAAATGAAGATTTCTCTCAATAATGTGGGTGGGCTGACATTAAAAAAAAAAAAAAAAATCTCAGCCTGGGGCCCTAAACAACAGAAATTTATTTCTCACGGTTCTGGAGGCTGGAAACCCAAGATCAAGGTGCCCATAGCTTTGATACCTCCTGAAGCCCCTCTCCTTGATTCGTAGATGCCTCCTGATTCCTGTGGCCACGTGAGACCACGTGTATTCCCACCCCCCACCCCACCATGTTACTTCCTTTTCCTATAAGGACACCAGTCCTATTGGATTAGGGCTCCAACTTTGTGATCTCGTTTAACCTGAATTATGTCTTTAGAGACCCTATTTCCAAATACAGTTAGGCCTTAAACATATGCATTTGGGGAGGACACAGTTCAGTCCAGATCAGCCCCACCCAATCCACCAAAAGTCTTAAGAGCAAATATTGAGGATTCTTGAAGAAGATGGAATTGTTGCCTCAAAACTGTAATATAGAAATTCTGCCTGAGTTTCCAGCCTCCTGTTGCAAATTTTGGACTCACCAGCCCCCCACAATCACATAAACCAATTCCTTAAATCACATCCCTATCTATCTCATACGTATGTGGTATAGAACATAAAACATATACTAAGGGGCAGGGCTGTGCACACCTGCCTTCTGGCCCCCTCGGGCTCTCCAGACTGTGCTGTCGAGCAGCTGAAGGCCCAGCACCTAAGGACTCGGGGTGGAGTGCTCTGGGACCAGAAAGAATGTGGGGGAATGTTGGTTCTCCAGAGAAGCTCACTGAATATAAGTCCTTAATCAGTAGGGACGGGTCCTTTGAAAGTGAGTTCCATTTGAGTCCATGGAAACTCTGTCATGTTATTTCCCTAGATAACTCATTTTCTCAGTCTTCGATGATCAGTCCTTCCTGCCACCTTCTCTTGCCCACTGGACTTACAAATGATCTCAGTTGTAACTCTGAGCTACTAATTAAGTCCGTGGAACACAGTGAGTTTCCTGCTTCCAGCAGTGCTATAGAAATCGAGGCCTTTGCTGGTGACTAATCTGTCTGAATATATTTATTATTGCGTGAAATGATAAAGCTTTGAGAACATTCTAAAAACATCCTAAGAATACCTTGATAATGAAACATCTCCCCCGTGATGGGCCTTTTCACGGTCAGGAGAATGTCTCATACCAAAAGAAAGCTTCCGTCTGTGTTAGGCACATCAAAACAAGCCCTCAAAACCAGAATGCACGAATGTGCTTCCATATTTGCATCTGTGGGGACTGGCTGGGTTGTCCCGTAGCAGCAATCTCCCGCATTTCCTGAGGGTGCCCAGTAAATGTCTGGTGAATGAACAAAGATCGTCCTCTCTCCCCTCTCCCTTCCATGCTGGATTTTGTTTTGAATGAAGGGGAATCGTTCCCTGCCTACAGGGACCCCCCTTAGGTCTTGTGAGAAAAGTGTGGTGACCTGTTTAGGATAGCGTCCAAAAGAACTCCCACTGGGATGACCACTCAGGCACTGAATTTGCCAATGGAAGAGCCAGCCCTGCTCTACTCTGGCAATCTGTGGCCAAGGTGGGAAAAGATTTCTTCTGTGCAAACATCTCTCTCTGCCAGCAGTTCAAGGGGCTGAAATTTCACCATTAGGAGCAGTATGGGGTGGGGGGCTGACACTCACCTCTCTGTGCGTGGGAGCGGACACGTGAAAATGTTCAGAAGGGAATGGCTGATCCAGTCCTCGCGGGAGAGGGCACTGCGTAAAGAGCAGAGATGGTGAGCAACTCGAGGAGCTGGGGAATGGGAGGAGAGGTCTAAGCACAGGGCAGGAGAGGCGGGGTATGAGGGTCCAAGCGTCCGGAGGACAGGTTTGAGCTTGTGCCTGGGTGAGAGATAATGGGCACTCTCCGGAAGACATGAGGTTTCCTGATTAATGGTGCATCTCCCCCATGAAGCCAGTGCAGCCCTTGGCCAAGCCCATGGGCCAGTGAGGCAAGGAAGCACAGCCTGGAGAGGCAGAGGCCTTGGGAAGAGCGCCTAAGGTAGGAAAAGTGGTCAGGCTTTGGAGACCGACCGGCCTAGGTTCAAATTCCAGCTCCAGCATAGCCCTTGCTACGCATGTGTTCTCTGCTGTCTTTGAACCTCAGTCCTTCTCTAAGTGGGATTTACCACATCTCACAAGGCTGATGTGATGACAAGAGAAAGAGGGGCAGCTGGGTGGCTCTGCCGGTCAAGCATCTGCCTTCGACTCAGGTCATGGTCTCAGGGTCCTGGGATCGAGTTCCGCATTGGGCTCCCAGCTCAGTGGGGAGCCTGCTTCTCCCTCTGCCTGTGTTCCTCTCCCTGCCTGTGCTCTCTTGCTTTCTCTCTCTCTATATCAAATAAATAAATAAAATCTTTTTAAAAAAGGATTTAGGAGAGAGTACTTCTAACGTGGTAAAGTGCTGTGCTCTAGGCATGGCAATGACAAGTGCTCAGTGATTTGAGCATCCTTTTATCCCTTTTCCTGCCCCAATTTCCTCCAGGCTCACCTATACACACACACACACACACACAGAGAGAGAGAGAGAGCGCACAATAGAAAATTCTTAGTCTTATAAAAGGACCATTTCTTACCTTAGGGTCTTCAGACATGTTTCATGTTTTCTGTTTTTTGTGGGTCACGGTCCACAGTCAGAGACAGATCTGAACAGAACCACATGTGGGCTGGTGGGGGAGGGGAGGACGGGCGGAAACACGGACCTCCACCCCATCACGTAGAACACGCAGGAATCACAAACCCAACAGCCCTCTCCCATGTGCCAGCGAGACTCCTCCACAGATGTGCCAACGAAACGAAGGAGAAGGTTCATAGCAGCACTGTTTGTAAACACCCAATCTGGAACCATCCCCAGGTCCACCAGCCCCAGGCTGGTGCACACATTGTGACGCTATCACAGGAAGAAATGCACACACCAGCAGGACAAAATCTCAGGAACACTGCCTTGAGGGGAAGAAACAAATCCCTGGAGAACTGTTAGGAAGAGCTCAGAGGCAGACTACGCTACACTCTATTTTTCCTGATGGGTACGTAGAGGGTAAAATTCTAACCAAAGTCAGGGGATGATTATCATACAAGTCAGGATAGCCGATGCATCTAGGGGGAGGGGAGGATGAGGTGAGGAGGGTCAGACAGCACGTTTCTAAGGTCTCAGCTCTGTCCTAGCTCCCAACCATAGTGTTGGAAATTCAGGGGTTTTCTTAGTCTTTAAAATAGAAATGGTATATATGTTGCTAGGAGTTTAACAGTATTTACAATTAAAATAAAGGTTAAAAAATAAACAGAAATACATTAACGCCACACACCAGTACACACATTTACATATCTGTGTGTGTCTGTGTGTGTTTATACTAAAATGAAAATTTCACAAAGAAACCAACCTTTATTACATGAGCTGTACCCCTGTATGTCTCTTCCAGTCTATTTGGTTCAATTCCTTTTTTTAATGCAGTTGTAACCTACTAAACTGATTTCAGAAGCCCCTAGCGGATCACGACCCATAATTTAAGAACACTGCCTCAGACCGATGATAAATACCAACATTCCCCCTTGCCTAGATGAGCAAAGCTATTTGAAATATTTGGCAAAGCCTAATGTGGCAAAGACAGAGCTTGTTCTCAGAAGGGATTTACTGCTTTTGATCAGCCATTTGCATGTCAATGGCAGAGCTCTTCCTCTGGGAAGCCTGTCTGGTAAGTGATTGCGGGTTATGGTGGAGGAATGTGGCACCCTTGTCATCTGATTCAAACAGCCCAGGAAGAAGACCGCTGAATGCAACAGTTTGGGGGCTGCGTCTCTGGAGTGCAATAACAGTGTTTCCAGGAGACAAACCGAAGTGTATCATCAGGAAATATACAAGGGAAGCTACTTACTGATGCAGCGGGGAGTGAGAATTGCTGCAGACGCACCTAAAGGACAGGAACGCTGAGATGAAAATGGAGCATAACAGGGCATCCCATGGAAGACCATTTTGTCCTGTCGCGGTTGGCAAATTATGTGGAGGGAGCAGCTTGTGGATGAGAGAGCTTCTCGCTGGCCAGATCACAGAGCAGCAGTAGGAACAATCAATAGACAACCAGTGAACACTCCTTTAGTGTCCAGATTACTCAGAATGTTCCTCTCTAGTGCTACAGTGTTAGCGCTGCTTTTAAGATTCAGCATGACCCTGGGCAGAGCCAACTCTCACAACTCAGGTCCATGTGAATCATGCATTTGCTCTAAGAGACCACACACCTGCTTGGATGGCCTCACGCTCTCCAGGACCCCTGAAAGGGATCTGGCCTCTGGCTTTCGTGCAGTCTCCTAAGTTCAGCAGATGGTGACTCTCTCACAGGCTCTAGAACCCAGACTGGAGTGGGAGCCAATGGGATGCTGTCTCTGAGGCTCCCAGCCCCGTCTAGCAAAACCTCATATGGCTATTTCTGATATCTCTGCCATGAGCTAGTCTCTGGTCCTTCTCCAGGGAGTGACCAGAGTTGGGTAGACTCTGGGTGCTCATAAGTTCTCTGGGACATTCTGTTCCAGCCTTGAAAAGGCAAATGGATGGAACATCCAGATGCTACCATGGGAGAAGTCAGCGTTAACTGATGCCCTGTCCCTGCCCTGAATCAAAGAAGGCCGAGCAGTCAGGCTGGGAGACAGGCTCAGAACTTTTGACGTCAGCTGCCAAGAGGCAAGGGAACCATGTGGGCTGTAGAAGGTCTCTGTCATGGTGATGTCAGGGTGGTCGGAGTCCTGCCTAATCACAGGGGCAGTCTGCAGTAAAGACAAGGGCAGGAATGAGAGAAAATGAGAAAGGAGAAATGACCAAACTCTAATGTTCCTCTCTTTTCTTGACAATCACTGAAAATTTAGAGCCAGAACAATATCTTAAGTTCCTAGACCCTTTTCATCCCAGTGCTTCTCTTCCTAAGTAGGAGGGAGAGATGTTCTGCAACATTATCGGCACTCTGTGAACCTCATGTTCTCTTATGTGCGGAGGAGACCATCCCTGGGTGCAGCTGGCCCATAGGCACTCAGAGCCTTCCTTTGGCATCAGGGTATATGGCAAGGCAGGAAATCAGGAACCTTCTGGCATTTGAAAGAATCCATGAGGGAGGTCTGCTGAGATGACTTGAAAGGTGTCTCCTTCATCCCCAGAAAACTTTTTTTTCATCCCCGGAAATCTATTAATGCTTCTTGGTTTGCATTGTGGATAGAAGGTTGCAATGTTGCAGGTGTGTGTGTGTGTGTGTGTGTGCACATGTGTCCACAAACTGACAGAATAAGCTTCTGTGAAAGACCAGAAAGGAATGGAAACACAGTCCGTTAAGCAAATATTGACACAATCAGGAGCCAGGTACCACCACGGGTTTTAGATCACGGGACTCTCTCTCCCTAACAGCAGGGGCTCTTGGTTCTTAGCCCAGTTTCTTGGTCAGTAATGCCTGCTTCTAACCTACTTTGTATAAAAGACTTATATATACATTTTAGGTAGCTCCTCAAAGGAAAATCAAGGTTTGAGAAGCTTTCTGAAACAAAGACAATGATTCACAGGAATTTCACTGTTCTTGATGATACCAGAAATTAAGCTGCGGTAGATTTTTCGTATCCTACTTGTAAATGCGTCCAGAGGGTAATTAGCCATGAGCACATCCAATAACTCTAATAATTGAATAATAAATAAGCATCGAGTCAGCACAGACCGTGTGTGAGGGAGCGAGGCCAACAGGCTGAGTGGCACCTCGCCGAGTGGCACTGAGGCAGGCGGATCCCGATCGAAGAGGAAATATTAGCACAACCCTCTGTAGATTTCCTGACCTTGGCACTGGTCCAGGACAACACAGCTGCACACAAACTCCTAAAGGCGCACCTAGCACTTGCCACTGACCTCCTTGCCACTCTAAAGGAGCCTGCTGAGCACGTGGCAGTTTTAGCGGGGGCTGAGGACAGCCGCTGGCAGGTGCGGGCCAATTGCCTGGAGTACTTAGACCATCACAAAATTGGATGGATTCTGACTTCAGCATCAATCAGCCTCTTCCCTGGGTTAAAAAAAAAAAAAGTGCATGTGTGAGTCTGTGTGTGTGTGTGTGTGTGTGTGTGTGTGTGTGTGTGTGTGTGTGGCAGGGGAGGGGAATTAGGGTACTGAGTTAGAAGAATTAACATAATGGAAGGAAATGAGGAGCTACACGGAGTGCACGAATTCATTGCTATATATAACTCATTCCTGGAAAATTGTTTTTTCCTTTATGATTCCTGGCAGTGATTTGGGGCATGTCTGAGGCTCCATTTAAACCCGAAGCAAGTAAGGGAGAGGAGAGGGGAGCTCCTTCAGTAAAGAGAGATCTACAGGCAGCCCCAGAGTTGGGAAGGCATGGCTGGTACATGCGTGTGCTGGAACGCGTCATTCACACATGTCAGGGGAGCTCAAGGAGGCGACACTACCTAATTACAGCGCCAGCCTCCCTCTCCCAGGAGCTTCCATCAGAGACAGCATGGCCCCTTTAATAGAAACACCTGGAGCTTGCCTGTGCCCACGCTCCTTTGGAGCCTACGAGAGGGAAAGAGGCACAGGGTCAGCAAATTGTTGTACATTCTATTAATGTTGTTAGCATGTCCTTCAAAGTAGTGACAAAGCACCAGGCGATCATTAGAAATGAAAGATGTCGTCTCTGTTTCAGTCCACAATGTAAAACTAAACCAGGAAAATGGTTCTTTGGACATGCATATATTGACCTAACACTTTCCTGTATTCATTTTACACACTTAGCATAGTACTCTGTACATAGGGCTTTTGGTAAAGGTTGTGGCTGATGATTGGAGGAGGAGGGAGAGAAGGGGGAAGGGAAGGAGGAGATAACGATGATGATGTCTTGGAATGGCTTGATGCAATCTTCTGTAAAAGGGATGGATTACATTATCTATGTTGTGTCTTGTCATCTATGAAAAAACACCTTACTGGTCAGTCCCAAAATTCCGTGAGTATTGTGCCTCTCAGTGTTGTGCAAGTAAAACTGGGCTGGTTTTATGAACCCATATAATAGGTTTTAGATTAGACTAAGCCTGTTTCACCATTAGACAGCTTGTTAACAGTGGAGGGAGCATGGTGGGCAGAGAAAAACTGACTAGGCAGAGCCCCTGGAGAACAGGTCCTTGAATAACAAGTCCACTGGCTTCATTGCTAAATTCACCTTTTCTACTGAGAGGCGAAGAGTAAGAAAGCATCAAAACAGTGACATCAGGGATAGAAGAATCCACTCCTTCCTTGAGAAGGGAGAATCACATACCCTTAAACCATCAGGAGATGGGAAATCAGCTTTCTTCCCCCACCCCCAAGAGGTACAACTTCTTGTTCTCTCTGCCAGTGGAAATGAGCAAGTTTTGAGTGTCTATGGTTTATTCATCCCTTCATTTATTTGTTCATTCAATGGACTTTTTTTTTTTTTTAACTGAATCTGCTAGGTACTGTACATGATCGATGCCAAGCCAACCGAGAAACCATCAGGGCCTTCAAGGAGCCTGCAACCTAGAAGAGTCTAGGAAGTATCCATATGTTACTATAGCACAAGGCTGGGTGAGGGGAATGTCTTGAGAGAGATGCAGTGAGGGCTAGTAGGTGGTCTGAGGTATTAGAGATATGGCAATAGGACAGTCTACCATCTCCATCGTTGCAGGAAAGTGGAGACAGGAGAGGGGCTCATCAGAAGAGATCAGGCACATTTAGGGTGGTATGGCCATAGACAAGAGTGGCCCATCAGTAAGCAGAATCCTGTCTGCCATGGCAGGTATAAGGGCAGTATGTTGGCCTTCCCTACCTACAATCCCCTTGTCCCCTCATCTGGACTCACTATTTGTACCCTCTTAAAGAAACAAGAGTGACTTTGGGCCTTCGGCTTTGCGTTTCAGAATCTAGAAGCGTGAGACTACTCCAAGTGGTCTTAACATTTGTGCAGTCAGAAGACAAAAATCTCTGATCACAGGCCAAAAGCCCAAAGGAAGGACAGGGTAACCCGACTCCATGCTGACATTTCTGCATTGTCCAACCTGCAAAGTGTTTTCTAGGTTACCTACACTATGGCACTCAGGGCGAAATGTCCCAGTGTTATCAAGAAATAGCAGCATTTCAAGCCCTGTCATTACAAACACTAAAAATATCGGATCTCATGATCTGCCAAAAGGAAGAAAAATATCAACCTTCCTTACAGGAATACACACCCACCTGTCAAGGTTTCTCAGTGTTACCTTTGTTTATCTTCCTCACTTCAGATTTTTACATTAACCCCAGAATCTTCTTGATGAATTCATGTCGGCAAACCTCAAAGAATCACAGTCTTTATAATAATATGAGGACCAGGGTCTCTTTATGGGCACCAGATACATGGCTCTTCACCTTGGAATGGCTCATGATCTGGACTCTTCAGAAAGAGCTGTCCGGGGGTGCTTGGGTGGCTCAGTGGGTTAAGTCTCTGCCTTCGGCTCAGGTCATGATCCCAGGGTCCTTGGATCGAGCTCCGCATCAGGCTCTCTACTCAGCAGGGAGCCCACTTCCCCCTCTCTCTGCCTGCCTCTCTGCCTACTTGTGATCTCCGTTTGTCAAATAAATAAATAAAATCTTTAAAAAAAAAAAAGGAAGAAAGAAAGAAAGAAAGAGCTGTCCAGTGTTAGGGTCTGCTAAGAGTTTCTATTTTACGGAAGAAAGGAAATCAATCTGTGGGGTTACCACCAACGCTGATGTCAAAATGCCAATTGGAAGTTGAGAAATAACAGAAAAAATGCCAAAAACAATTTTCCTTCCCAGATGTCCTGATGGTTCTCAAGAATACACAGAACTCCCCCTTCCAATCAAAAGCATGGGCCGGCCGCAGAGAGGTAAATAATCTGAGGAAGGCATTTTCCCCCTTATTTTTTCAGGTATACAAGTAATCACATGTTCAGTGTAGAAAAAAATAGAAAACACAGATTCATAGAAAGAAAAACAGTCAACCAAATTCCTACTGCCATGAGATTCCATGAGACTGGAACCCTTATGAATGGGATGAGTGCCCTTGCAAGAGAGACCCCAGAGAGCTCTCTCCTCCCTTCCTCCCTACGAGGACAGAGGGGAAAGGCTGCCATCCAGAAGTCGGAGAGTGGATCCTTACTAGATACTGAATGTACTCTTGCCTTGATCTTGGACTTCCCAGGTTTCAGAACCAGGAGAAATACATATATGTTGTTTATACATCACTTTTTCTATGGAATTCTATATAGCAACCCAAACTATTAAGACAGCCACCAAAACTTGTTCATTTCAAAACTTTGTGTGTGTGTGTGTGTTTATTTTTTAACACAACTAATCCTATATTTAATATTAGTGTCCTACTTGTCTCTTAATAGGTCATGAATATCTTCAGATGGTTACGTGCGCGTGTACACACATCGTTTTATTATCTTTAACAGTTCAGTAACTCTATTCTCAAGATGAACTGTAATTCAGTCCTGTATACTACTGGACATTTAGGTTACTGGCAACTTTTTGCTCTCAAAAGACCATGATGCGTATCTCTGTATGTACATTTTGCATACTTGTCTGTTACTTTCTTAGAATAAACTCATTAGAGTAGAATTGCTAGGTACCCTTACTGAAAACACGTTACTGCGTATTTTCAAACGGTCCTCCAGGATACTGTACTGACTTACACTTTTAGCCACAGTGTCTAAGAGAGCCTCTTCCCCTAGACCCATGGAAGGCACCTCTGAAAATCCTGTGTGCCCTCTTTGCCCTTGGACTCCCACCCCGGACACACTCCTTTCCCAACAGCAGCTGACAGAAAGGGCTCTGTACCACGCATGTGCGCCAGACAAAGAAAGACGGGCAGGAAGCCATGAACTGGAAGGATAATGGAGAGGTGCTGTCAAGACATAGTGAAACTTTGCTCTGGAGAAAGAAAAAGAAAGAAAGAAAGAAAGAAAGAAAGAAAGAAAGAAAGAAAGAAAGAAAGAAAGAGAGAGAGAGAGAGGGGGAGAGAGAAAGAAAGAAAGAAAGAAAGAAAGAAAGAAGAGAAAGAAAGGGAGAAATAAAGAAAGGGAGAAAGAAAAGGGAGAAAAGTAAAGAGCAAGATGTCAGCCTTAGAGTTATGTGGTTCGGTTCTTACCTTCCTTTCTATTTTAAAAGAGCAATGCTTTCTGTTTAGATGGCACGGTTCTTCTGAAAAAGTTAGATTACCCCAGCAAGGTTCTAGCTTCCAACCCTTTTCCCAGATTTGAGGACAGTTAACATCTGTGTGCTTTTTCATAGATGATCATAGCAAATCCTCCCCGCTACTGCATGACTTAGGGCAGGTACCATCATCCCCTTCGCTGTGGTTTAGGACTGTCGAACCTCTGGTCCCTCAGGATCCCCTGGCTCCCTAAATATTCTTCTCTTTCACTTAACATGTAAGACATTGGAATAAATACATATGAGCCCCAGGATGTGCAGTAAAAATTGCCTTTTTTACAGGATTCCTGCTATCACTTTTGTCACACTTTGACCTTCTCCTAATGAAGGGGACAGCCCAAATAAACACTGAGATCTGGTCCCAGCTCTCCCACAGATGCCATGACATTGACTGCGTTAATGGGACCCTATTCATTGTATGAGTGACTCTCTGGGTCATGGTTACTCATTTCTGAGGAGATACCAAAGTTTGGACAGTGCTCTAAGGGCCCTGTGGTGGCTGATTTTTCTGTCAACTTGACTAGACCATGATACTCAGCTATTTTGAAAGTGGTTTTGTTTTTGTTTTTTGTTTTTTCCAAGGAGTTAACATTTAGTATCAGCAGAGCTGGAGGGAAGAAAATTACTCTCCGTAAGGGAGGCAGGCATCATCCAGTCATTTGAAGTCCTTCATTGGAAAAAACTGACCTCCCCGAAGATGAGGAAATTCTGCCTCCAGACTGCCTTTGGACTTGAACTGCAGCATCAAATCTTCCCCGTACCCACACAGGCTGCTCGTGTGCCCTGCAGATTCTGAACTTACCAGTCTCCAAAACTGTGTGAGCCAATTGCTTCAAATAAACTCACTCCAATTCTCTCTCATAGACAGATAGACTGACATATTGATGATATAGATATAGTTACAGACCCCCATTGGTTCTCTTTCTTTGGATAATCTTAACAGAGGCCATCATGAACTTGGGACAGAGCTTTCTGGTCAGGGTTTTTCCCTTATCTACTGTCACTTCCAAATCCAAGAAGCAAGCATAGGTGAACTCCATACCTTCCCACTTTTCTAAGACAAGTTGAAATGAGAAGGATAAGAATAGTAATGTCCTAGGTGCTGTGCCAAATTCACAGCCCAACCCTAGGAGGTTGGCCTATGAGTCCACGTTGGCAGAAGAGGAAGATGAGTCCTGGGGAGGGGAGGCTGAGCTACCGGCTGCTAACCTTGTAAATGTGACCCCGATAAGGAGTCTGAGCAGCTCCAGGTGGCAAGCCTGGGTCCTGATCCAGGTTCACCTGACTTGCCTGACTTCCAAGTTTAGGCTTTGACCTATCTAAGCCATGTTGCCTTGTTACATAAGTGGTTTGGTATTTGAAAAAAGGTTCAGTCCCCAATGGCCATGAGCAGGACTCTAAATTCAATTCTCTTTACTTCTAAGCATGTGAAAAACCACCCAAAGACTGTTCCAGGTTCTGAACACGCAAAATGTGGTTCAGGCAGGAGAGAGAGCCTTTGCCTGAGCCATGGGTCAGAGCTGTCAGTTTCTTCACCTGGAGAAGGACTGAGATGCTCAACGTCTCCCACTGACTGTTTCTGAACCTCTGTCTTCATGACCAGCTCTGATCTCACTTGAAGGCTCATTATATGCAGAGCTGGGCTCCTGACTCAGCTCTTCCCCTGGCTCCCAGTGTCCCTATGGGGACCGCCTTCTGGCAAGGTAGCCTGTTCGCTGCACAACCCGTTGGCTGAAAATATCTCTAGCACATTCCCCAGACCTGCTGTTCTCTCTCTGCTCACTGCCACACTCTCCTTCCTTCATCCTCTTCCTTGGCAGCTAAAATGAACTAGAGTCAAGAGCCAAGGGGAGGAAAAGAAGAGGAGGAAAACCAAGGCTACTCCTTTCCTCTCTTCTCCCCTCTCAAGTCCAGACACAGTAAAAACATAATAAGCATCTTTCAGCTTCCTGAATAGATGCTACAGTAACTGTCACAAGAAAACGTCAATGTGTTTTCACACTCAAGGGGATAGAGCTGTAAGAAAGCCCTGTCTACCGCTGTTTGGAGCCATGGAAGGGAAGATGACAATATGACAATAGATGCTGGACTGCTGTTTGAGTCTAGCCAGATTATAATATGAAAACACCATTTGCCTTTCACTGGTGACGTTTCACGTGTTATGGAAGTATGTTCACCATGAAATATTCAATATTTTATAGCATTCTTTCCTCTTTTCCTAGGAAGGATTTACGGAATCATTCTGCTTCTTCATTTCTATGGTTTTCCCCCTCCCCCACCGTCCACCACGACAGAAGCAGCTGCTGTTGCCTTGGCAACATTACAGAATAAACTTGTTGCTTTTGGGACCATCTGTACCCAACCTGAGGTCTGCTGAAGCGGTTTGTTTCCTTTTCCTGTTGTCATCTGCCAAAAGTCAGGCTTTGTGTTAGATGCTGACCTTCCTGAGCAGTTCTGTGAGAGCTGAATGAACTTCTCAGATGTTCTAGGAGAACTAGCTCAAGTTTAAAAGGCTGATTCATTCCTTTGGATTCAGGTCTTTCCATAGGACCCTTGGTAAAATATATGCCTGCAACCAGGGACACAGGACCCACCAATACATTACAGTCCAATAGAATCAGTGCACGTTCTTGTAAACAGAATCTCAGTGGACAGAATCACAGGACCACACCATGGGAAAAAACAAATACTTCATAATGATATGCACTTTTTCCTGACTATAGACATATTTTCACTAATTCATCTATTTGTCCTCTTCCAAAAAAGCGATAATGTAGTGATTGTAAAATAGTATTTGGATCTTAAACCAGATTGGGCAAATACAGAACAAGACTGAAATATTACCAACAATCCTGCTGCTCACAGACACCGTTACTATTTTTTACATTTTTTTCTTTTGTACTGTATGTTCCTTTAAAAATAATAATAGATTTATTTTATAAATACAATTTTATATCCTGATTTTCCTAATTCAACATACATTGGGCATTTTCACATATTATAAAAATTAATTGAAACCTGATTTCTCTCTCCCTCCCTCCTCTCTCTCTCTCTCTGACTTTGCAATATACTTATTATTTGTTAAAGAACCCAGTCATTTTTCCTACAACATGGATATTGCTAATTAGATCCCCATGATGTCATTTATCCTGTACCTCTGTCCCCCATATTTCCTAATAATTGGTAGCTAAGTCTAGAAGTTCGGTCAGATGCACATTTGTTACTTGGCCAGAATGCTCTGCGGGCAGTGCTGTAGACCTCCCAGGTGATGCCCAGGACCTGGCTGTCTTTCTGTGATGTGAGCAGAGATACTCACTGCCCAGATCCATTACATCATTAGGAATTTCAAAAAAGTATATTCTCATTTTACCATTATTTCTTCATTTGTGAACTAGAGTACTTTTAAGGTATCATTCATAGAAGAAAGGCAGGATAAAGGTCTAATTTATTCCTTTTATGCACTGGTTATCAAAATAAATGAATTAAGTGCCAAGCATGATCCAAAGGGAATGTATTAGTTTTTCTAGTATCACTATGAATGCATGGATTTAAACATATTTGTTGTGATCTAATCCTTTACAGTTATTATTCTTAATCATGCCTCAATTGTCCCATCTTTAGCCAGCAGGGGCCTCTTTGAATTGTTTTCTGAATCCTTAGGAAGACCCTAGCATTTTTTTCTAGTTTTTTTTTTTTTCATTACATCCTTACTTCCTGGTGTGATAAGATGTTCCAGGCTCATCTTAAACATTCTCTGCTCCAGATCTGGAATTAGACATTTCTTCAAAAAGATCTAGTTTGTTTTTAAGTGGGAAATTTTATATGGAAGCTGTGATCTGGGTTTTAAAGTACTCATTTTTCAAAGCCTTCTCTGTGGATAGAATTAAGAAACTTTGCCTTTGCTCTCCTTTTGCTCCTCCTCTTCCTCCTTTCCTCTGCTCGCTCCTTAACATAAAAATATACCATTGCAATTATTGGCATTTGAATTCAAGACTACAGTATTTTTTGACCTTGTCAATGTTTTTTTTTTTTAAGGTTTTATTTAAACAGAAGAAATCACAAGTAGGCAGAGAGGCAGGCAGAGAAAGAGGAGGAAGCAGGCTCCCTGCCAAGCAGAGAGCCCAATGTGGGACTCAATCCCAGGACCCTGAGATCATGACCTGAGCCGAAGGCAGAGGCTTAACTCACTGAGCCACCCAGGCGCCCAACCTCATCAATCTTAAACCCATGGCTCCTGTCTCTTACCCCATCAACCCCAACATAATTACTCATTTGCTTTGTCAACAATACACACACTTCAAATTACCCCAAATGTAATGGTGCAAAGCCACCAAACACACTGAGTGATGTCATAGTGTCTACGAAGTGGCAAATCAGAAGCAGCTTGGCTGCATGGTTCCCGAGTCAGAGTCTCTCATGAGATTGCAGACAAAATGTTAGCCAGGGCTGCCATCATCTGAAGGCATGACTGGGTCTGGGAGATCTGTTTCCAAGGGGGTCTACGTAAATGGCTCCCAAAAGACTGGACATTGGCAGAAGACTTGGTTGCTCTCAGAGGGCTATTAGAGGCTCCTCATGACGTGATTTCTAGCTTCCCCCAAAGTGAGTATTCAAGATGGCAATGCCTTTGATGATCTGGTCTCAAAAATCACACTCTATCTTGTCTATCACATTCTGTTATTACAAGTGAATTACCATGTCTGCTCATATTCAAGGGGAGGGCAATTAATCTCCATGCATTGAAAGGGCAGTGTTAAAAAACATGCTGGCATATTTCTTTCTACTCTCTGGCTTGCTGATTTGCATTGTAAATGAAAAATACACATACCTTTCCAAAGATGCCCCGAAATTCATTCTTGTACAGCATGAGCTTGAATTCAGGATCTTATTAACTAAATCAGGTCTTGGTGTGGAGATGCCTCAGGATTCCTAGAGTAGAGCTCCTTGAGTGTGGTTTCTCAAAACCTAAAGACCTAGGATCTAAAAAGGAAAGTTATTTGCTACCTTATCATACATACTCACACTTAACATACAATACATACAACATACAATAGTGGGACAGGCATAGGATAACTACTTGGGACCACCCTCCCAAAAGACACACACATTTTATTTATTTTTAAAGTTTTCTCTTTTTTTTTTTTTAAAGATTTTATTTATTTATTTGAGAGAGATAAAGAGAGTAGGGGAGGGGCAGAGAAGAGGGATACGCAGGCTCCCTACTTGGGAGCCTGATGTGGAGCTCAATCCCAGGACCTTGGGACCATGACCTGAGCCAAAGGCAGACCCTTAACCAACTGAGCCACCAAGGGACCCTATTCTTTCACTTTTAAAGCATAAATAACAAATACAACCCCCCCCCCAAGATAAACACTTGCATGTTAGGCACAAAATTCTTCACATTTTTTTAAAAGATTTTATGTATTTATTTTGACAGAGAGAGATCACAAGTAGGCAGAGAGGCAGGCAGAGAGAGAGGGGGAAGCAGGCTCCCTGCTGAGCAGAGAGCCCGATGCAGGGCTTGATCCCAGGACCCTAAGACCATGACCTGAGCCAAAGGCAGAGGCTTAACCCACTGAGCCACCCAGGCGCCCCTCTTCACATTTTTTTAATCTATTAATACCACCTGAATTCACTCCATAACAGTATTTGGAGATAACTGTAATTTCCTTTTAAGGCTAATGGCCACCGTTATATAGAGAAATAGATTTTATGCAACCAATCCCCTACAGAGGGATAATGTGGAAGTTTCTAGACTTTTAGTATTATAAATAGTGCTGCAATGAATAGCTTTATGCATATGTCTTTCTAAATTTTTTCCAGAAACTTATTTTTATAGCCATAATTTATTCCATGTTTGAAATAGATGTATCTTAAAATATTTAAGGATACTTCCATTGTGGACACGTAGGTTTTCTCTATTGATTCCACTGGTATAAGCAGTACAACAATGAATATCCTTGGAATGAAGTCATCGTTGACATTTCTGCTTATAGCACAAGAACAGACTCCAACAATTTAGTTAGTAGGTCAAAGTTTATGAATCTCTTCAGGCATCGATACATATTGTCAAATTGTTTTCAAGGAAAGGACACAACAAGTTTACCCTCTCTGAGTTGGTAAGTCCCAGTATCTGCATTGGAGAAGTCTAGGCTTCAAGTCCTACCTTTACCATTTACTAGTTGAATAACCCTGGACAAGTTCATTTTCCTGAGTCATGGCTTCCTTGTCTAGAAATAAAGAAAATAATGCTTATCTCATGGGTTTGCCGTGAAGAGCAAAATAAGACATAAGGTTATGGATCACTTGCATACAGAAGCTGAGTATTTAGCATAGGGCTCCACATACTCCAAAGCATGTATATGTTTGTTACTATTGGTCTTATCGCCAGTAGATAAGAATGTCCGTCTCACAGAAGAGTCATCAACACTGCATAGTATTGTTTAAAAATAAAAAAGTGCCAATTTGATAAGCAAATGATGCTATCTTGTTTAATTGTTTGTTTAATTTTAAACTAATTTTTAAACTAAATTTAAATTAATCATGTAATTGATTGATTGTTTCTTAGAATTCTACTTCTAGTAAACATTTTTCATTATAATATTTTTATTTCTGGGTGCCTGGGTGACTCAGTCAGTTAAGCGTCTGGGTCTTGATTTTGGCTCAGTCGTGATCTCTGGATTGTGAGATCAAGCCCTGTGTTGGTGCTCCACACAGAGTGTGGCTCTACCTGAGATTTTCTCCTTTCCCTCTCCCTCCCCATCTGCTCCTCTCCCGCTTCACACCCTCTACATCTAAAATAAATAAATGAAATCATTTAAAAAATATTTTTATTTCTTCTCATGTGTAATCTGTTTATATCCTTCATTTTTTGTTCCATAGAATTTTAGTTCTTTAAAATGCATATACAACAGTTCTTTATCAGGAACACAACTCTTTTCTTGGTCATAATTCCTACAAATATATTCCCCAACATATTAGGTGTTTGTTTGTTTTTAATTTCAGTTGTTAGACATTATTTGACAGAATTTAACATTTTCTGTAATCAAGTATTTCCCTTTTTTCCTTCAACAAACTTTTTAAATCTTAATGAAGGACTTCACTATTTCAAAACGCAATTATGGTCCTCATCTTCATGTTGCTTTAGTGTTATTCGGGGCATGTATCTCTGCTTTGATGGTTAAGTTCATAGCCTAAAGAATTTTCACAAAATAGATGTTCCATGGTATTAGTTTGCTAGGACTACTACAACAAGTACCATAAACTGGGTAGCCTAAACAACAGAAATCTACTGTGTCCCAGTTCTGGAAAATAAGACATCTGAGATTAGATGTTAGCATGACTGGTTCCTTCTGGAGGCTGTGAGGGAGAATCTGTCCCACACCTTTCCCTAACTTCTCGTGATTTGCTGATCATACTGTGTGTTCTTTCACTTACAGATGTATTCTGCCAATCTCTGCCTTCAGTTCACAGGGGATTCTCCCTGTGTGTATTCTCTGGATCCAATGCTCCCTTTTTATAAGAACGCTAGTTGTATTGGATTAGAACTTGCACCAATGACTTAATCTTAACTCGACTACCTCTGGAATGACCCTATTTCCAACTAAGGTCACATTCTGAGGTCCTGGCAATTAGAGCTTCAGCATATCTGTTTTTAGGGAAACAATTTCAACCCACAACATTCACAAAATCAGAACACAGACCAAGAAACAGAATATACTTAGCTTTCCAAAACCAACCTTGTGTCTACTTCAGCCATAACCCTTTGGCAAGATTCCACTGCCCCTGTCTCCCACATCATAGATTACCTTGTCTATGTTCTTGACTTCATATAAATAGAATCACACATCAGGTATTCTTTCACACCTGGCTTCTTAACCTCAGAATTACATCTGTGGGATCCACCAATGTTACTGCATTGTTGCATGCAGCACATAATTCACATTTTCATTTGTATGTAGTATTAGCAAACAGAGGACAATAAGGTAGTTTACCCATTCTTTATTATTGATACTTGTGTCCAGTTGTAACCACTGTGGATATAGCTGCAATGCTGCAATGAAAATCCTAGTGAAAATCTCCTGGTGAGCACATGCTCACAGCTGCTGTTGGGCACATGGAGTGGACTTCCTGGGTCATAGACAGGGTATGGACATGTTTACCTTCAGCAGATATTCCCAAACAGTTTTCCAAAGTGGTCTGCATAGTGAACAAAAGTTTTGGTTATTCCACTACTTTACCAACACTTTGGGTTGACTGGAACGAATATTTTGATGAAAAGATGATGATGATGGTGATGATGATGATAGGAGCTTCTCATTAAAGTTCGTACAAAAACCAAGCACTGGGCTGGTCACTTTGCCTATATATCTCATGTCATCTTTAAGGTACTTTTCAAGAGCACTATTAGCTTCATTCTGTAGACAACAAAAACTAGGCATCAGTGAAATCAAATACTTCGTAACAGTTAGTAGCAATACAGGGTTTGAATTACAATTTGTCTGGTAACCAACCTCAGCGACTCTCTAGTCCAGATAAAATGTAAATCGTCCCTCCAGAGGGTGAAGGGGAAGCCCTGAGCATCACAGTTAGCACAAGAGTGGTTGGTATGATGACTGCAGAAGGTGAGTGGGGACCCAGCTCTATAGCTCTATTTGAAAGCTGGGTTATGTCACCCTATTTTGGAACCATGAGCATAAGCATTCTCTGTAGGGTTTAATTCCAAACATTTCTCAATGGGTGATTATTTTGAGGACTGATTCTGAAGACAGACGATGTATTTATATTCTAAAATAGAGGGATGTAAACCAGTGTTTGGGTAGAGAGTTAGAGGCAGGGCTCAGTCCTGGGACCACAGAAGAGCAACCACAAGAGCAGTCAATGGCATTGTCCTCACTTCTGATGTCAACATGCACTCCTCGGTCCCTCAGCCCTCACTCCCAGGCCCAGTCTCCAGGCCATATGAGGAATACCTACCCTTGAGAACACAGCAGGAGCCAAGTCCACTGTTTTCATGCCTGCGTGCCCCTCGAGGGTTACATAAATATCCATGGGGAAAAATATTTCATGGAGCAGGAAGAAAACAACATGCCGCCAAATAATTACCCTTCCACCAGAGATAAGAGGCAGACTCAAGTATTGAGGGGCTGCTTTAAATCAGGCACTGTTCCGGGCACTGCCAGATACATCATCTTAGACTTCACAATGACCTTGAGAGACAAATATCTATAACCCCCAGGTGACCTGTGTGGGAACCAAGCCTCAGTGAGGTTAAGAAACCTTCTGAGGTATTACAATGAGAGAAACAAATAGCATAATAGTTCCATTCTAACAGAGGATGTAGAAAAGGGAAATCTGGGCTTTTCCAAATTGTACATTGTGTCTTTAAGGAGTCTATGGGAGCATAGGTTTACATTTATTTATTTATTTATAAAGATTTTATTTATTTATTTGACAGACAAAGATCACAAGTAGGCAAAGAGGCAGGTGGGGGGTGGGGTGGACAGGCTCCCTGCTGAGCAGAGAGCCCGTGCACGGAGCTCCATCCCAGGACCATGAGATCATGACCTGAGCCAAAGGTAGAGGCTTAACCCACTGAGCCACCCAGGTGCCCCTATTTATTATTATTATTTTAAGTGAGGTAAATGAAAGAACACTGAATGCGTTCCCGCTGACTGGCTGAAAGCTTGTTCTGGAAATGAAAACTTCAGAAAAGCAATTCAGGTATCATGGTCCAGCAACCCTTACTTTATGAACCATGTAATGAGAGGTTCAAGGGGACTCATCTCCTGTAACATTGTATCACATTATATGAGTTTCTAATCAGTTCAAATGTTTTACCTTCTAGTTTTGTGTCACTGCAATTATTTCAGAAAGTACAAAGTTTCCATTAATTAAAATGGAAGTACCAGTTAGATGCAACATTGGTTTGGTTTTAAGTTCAAGTTAAAAACTAACGCCCAGCTTTTGTCTGGTTTTAGTAAACCTATGTATTTTTCTGCCCTATATTTTCATCTGTTGCTGTTTTAATGGCCTGACCAGGTCATATGTGGTGTCCTAGGTGTGGGCATACTTTGCATACATTACAACCCAAGCATTGAGAGTCATTCAGGATGGGACAATGGGCTCATAGTCTAGGTGTAACACACACACCACACACACACACACACACAAGGCTGATCCACCCCACCCGTGATGGGTGACCTCTCAATAGAGAAACAGCTAAAGACAAGGGGAGACACAACACACTCAACTCTCCTGTGTTCGTGGCAAAGACTGACTAAGCCAACTGAACTAGTTCCTGGATACCCTGGGACACTTTGTGTGCTGCTCAGGAGCCTTTCTTCCAGAACCAGAGAGTGGGGCTTAGTGCCCCCCCCGCCCCCCCCCCCACCCCCCCCCCCCCCGCGCCAGCCCCATTCTGGAGAGGGAGGGCAGTAAGGAGACTAGAATGCCCCCCGCCTGCTGGAGCCCAGAAATGTGCTGCTGCTTTCACGGAGACAGCAATGATGTGGTGTGTGTGCTCCTAATCCCTATTCTAATGTCTCCAACATCTAGTGGTTAATTAGCAATTTGGCTGCCCCCAATATGCAAATGAATGACAAGCACAGGCCCTCCACATCTGTAATTATTTTGCTGATTTACAAGCCACTTTCCTCTCTGTGTAGGTTTTTCTGTATGTGTGCATTCATGCATCAGGGATTTCATTATTTTTAGAAGCATACTCTGTGCGTTTCTATGCTTTAATATTTTCCGGCTTCAGTAATTACTGCATATATATATATATGTATATATATATATGTATCCCCTCTCCCACTACCACCTCCAAATGCATTTATTTGTTAGGGATTCTTTCCTTTGATAAAGATTGGAAAGTAAGATTTATCAAGGAGCTGAAATCCAAATTGCAGAGAGCACAAGATTGAAAGATGCACATTTCTATGCTGCCAAATCCTTATCTGGAATCGGGAGTCTTGCAATATTGGATTTTCCTCCAACCAGCTCTGGTGAGCACGAGCCACGATCTGCGTTATCCATCTGCCTACTTTGGAGCAGGGTGTTTTACTATTTGGCGGTTTAAATGCTTTACGTTTTTGCCAGCGCATTAAGAAAGGCTCTCATGTTAAATTAAGTCAATTAATAAATGGAGACACATTAAGCAATCAATTTTGTCAGCCTATCTCCCCAGCATTATGTATGGTTGGCTGTAATCACAAGATAAATGCAATGAGCTGATCTATGGTAATGTTCAATAATACATTCTCCGCCAGGCTCAATTCATCAGGGAGTTTCGGTAGGGGAGGCATTTGTTATTGGCTGTCTCTGCACCTCAAGGATAACATTTCTGTCCTTTTGATTGGCCGCCTCACTGCTGCAAGGTTCTAACCGTCTTATTTTGATGATGAATATGAAGGCACGCTAAGCCGGGCTGGAGCGGAGTGTCTCAGAGGCTGCGCTCCTTCCAGAGCCCAAGGACTTACAGCTTCTTCCGCTGCCTCCCTGTGCCAACAACCACCCCCCCCCCCCAAAAGTTGTGATGCTTTTCTTTACCCAGTGCTTTGGGCTGTGTTAGATCTTATTCACCTCCGCTTCAGCACTACAAGGCTAAACGGGTTGTCTCCGCTGCTGGACAACTGTCTGCGTTGTAAACCCCACGCACAACCTAAAGGTGAGTTGCTATCATTTTATATTCGCGCAGCTCGGGTTCCAGTCTTTTCTCTGTTGTCGGGACTCCCACATGAGACTGGATCTCCCAGCAAAGGCTCCCTGGCTAGGGCTCGACGCACCGGGTACCCGGTGGTGTAGCCCGGCTCATTCTGGCTTTCTAGGTCGTCTTGTGCTCTCGGCGACAGCGTGTTGTTCCCCGATTGCCAGGGACACTGGAGGGGTGGACTGGCCTCTTCTCCCTCTCCAGCACCCCCCGCCCCCGCCGCTGTCAGCCCAGGAGTGGGGTCAGGGTCACAAGTGAAGGTGGTGGAGGGAGTAGGGGGCGTCCCTCCTTGCTCCCAATATTCATGGCCAGTGTTCAGGAGACAGGATTTGAAAAGTTACCCAACTTGCAGACTGTCCCATGTGTTTTGGAAAAGCAGGCGAGCACATGGATTTTGGAAGCCCCTTCTGGCGACCTCTGAAGTAGCTATGGGGGGCGGGGCAGGAACCCCCAAGAACGGAACTGGGGACTGGGTGAGAGGGCTCTTTCTGCGAAGTGTTTATCGTGCTCAGCCTCGGTGTGACTGTGTGTGTGTGTCTGTGTGTGTGTGAAGAGAGAGAGCGAGCGGAAACGAGCTGGGAAGATCGGGAGGAGTTTGCTTGCGGGGAGCTGGCTGCGCCCCTCGCTCCGGGGACAGGAGGGGGCAGGAGTTTGCTTCAGGTTGTGTAATAATGAAACCGGCTGGGAGCCGCTGCTGTCTGAATCACCGCAGGCCGCCGGCTGCTGCCGGTCTGGCGCCGCCGCCTCTGCATGTGTGCCTCCAGGCCAATGCCCTTTCGCCAAATAGCCCAAATCAGAGATCTGGAGAGGACGGCCCCCATCACAGCCAGGTCAGGGAGACGAATGAAGAGCTGTTGGCTTGGGGCGGTGGGGAAGAGAGGAATACAGTGCCCGGGTGTGGGGTGGCGCGGATGAACTCCCCAAAGAGGAAACTCTGAGCCTACCGTGGCTCTGTTGAAATTAAACGATGGCCCCGATGGGAGTTGCTTTCCTGGTCCTCGCCGGCTTCGCGCAGGGCTGAGTGACAGGGAGGAGCGCGGGTCTGCAGCAGGAGCCACTGAAAGGTCTCAGTGAGGACAGATCTGTCATTCTGACCCTGCTCTCCGGTAGGAAGAGTGTTGCTTGCTGCTCATCGCTTTATAAACTCCTACAAAGCGTCAGACTCTCCTCAACCGGAGCCCCGCAGGTCAGCCCTGATGGGTGCCCATCCCCTCCCCGCACCCCAGTTCCTGGAAGTCCCTAGGAGGGACGGCTGCTCAGAGGCCTTAGAGGTGGCCAGTCTTGGGTGGAGGGGTGAGGAGCCGCCTTGGGACTGGGGCAGTGCCCAGATCCAGGAACTGGCCCTCTGAGGTACCCAGTCTGTGACCAGCACCAGTCACTCTGTGACTCGGCTCTGGGGCTCATGCTCTCTCCTTCCTATGCACTTGTGCTCTCTCTCTCTCTCTCTCTCTCTCCCTGTCTCTCTTTGCCTTCATGGGTTAGTTTTATAAATGAGAATTCACTGCCAGTCACCCTTAGCAAAGCAAGTGTATGGCATACATACTAAATATGATTCTGAATTCCATTTTATGGCCACTTTTGAGACCGCATTCAAACTCCCATTATTTGTCACTTTACGTTAGTTACTTCCCTGTGGCAAGAAATTTTTGTTTACTCCTATTTTGCATTTAACACCCTTAAAATTGTTTATGAAACTTAGCCTTTTCCAAGTTTGGATTTATATGTTCATTGACTGCGGCTGATGATGGAGGAGAGGGGTGCTGAGATTTGGGGGTGCGGTGGGGTGAGGTGAAGTGCATCTGTGAATATCTTGCAGGGATGTCTGCCTGGATATTGGTAAGTTGTCCTGCTGCCTGAATCCCAAGAGTTCAGAGTCAGGTCTGGAGGTTAGGGTTGGCTCACCAGCTGTGTGCCCTTGAAAGACTCAATCTCTCTGAGCCTTCCCTGCCTCACCTTTAAAATGGACATAGGAATGAATAATTCCATGGCTCTGGCTCATGGCTAAAAACGATTACTAGAGGTGAACGTGCTTTCCAGCACTCTCTTCCAGGAAAAAAAAAAAAAAAAAATCATGTTGGGACGCCTGGGTGGCGAGGTCAGTTAAGTGTCTGCCTTCAGCCCAGGTCATGATCTTGGAGTCCTGGGATCAAGTCCCACATCAGGCTCCCTGATCAGCCAGAAGCCTGCTTCTCCCTCTGCCTGCTGCTCCCCCTGCTTGTGCTCGCTCTCTCAAATAAATAAACAAATAAAATCTTTTTAAAATTATGTTATTGTGCATAACTTGTGGGGTTCCATGAGGAACTTTAGAAGTAGCCACTTAAAGCCTTGAGCCCACTTAGAAACCATATAGCAGCAACATAAAAATAGGTGACATATGCTTTGGGAGGCTATTTCTGTGGCTCACTTTTTTTCAAATACATACTCATTTGGCTCTTGATTTCCCGTAAAAAACCACTTAGAGGTTTTGCTCAGACAAGCGTCAGCAAGGTAAACAAAGCAAGGTGAGAGTGGCTGATGCTGCGGGGGGTCTGATTCCCGTGCATCCTGCCAGGCACAGAGAGCTCTGCAACCCAGAGCACCTTGATGGTGTCTCCATAAGCACATTGTTTGTTTCCAGGGTCCAGGAGGCCCATCAGGTAAGTCCTACCTGCTTTGCAAACCTGGGCATTGACTCCCATTTGCAGAGAGTTTAGAGCAACATTCTAGAGGTGCGTGGCTGGCCCTAGTCACTTACGTTAAAAAGCAAATAAAACCTCAAAGGAAAAGTGCACCTTCTAAGCATTAATTTCCATAGACAGACCACAGAAATATGCCTTGGATATAATAAGCTGTGATCTACATGGGGGAAAAAATTCTTTTTTTTTTTTTCCGAAGAAAAAAACAGTTGTGGCGATGTTAGCCCTGAATAGCTATTGATCTGTGTGCCTCCCTACACTTGGTATGACAGGCTGGTACACGAAATGGTGACCAAGGACAGAGACGGCAACCTTGCTTTCAATTTTTAGGTTGTGTGCAGCTGCAGTGAGGGCTGGGAAGCCTGTGTTGTTCTTTGTGGAAGCATATTTGCACTTTGTCCTTTCCCGGGCTTTTCCCGAGAATGCTAACTGTATTCAAGGACCGGAGGCAAGTGCTGAGTTATAATCAAAATTCACTTACTGAGCAGAGAAAATCGTGTATTTACCGTGCTTCTATAGGTCACCTTCATTCTCAATCTTATTATGGCGATTACTCAGTAAGCGATTACTTCAAGCAAGCTGATGCCTTTCCTTCTAAGTGGAAAGCAGAAGCCTTCCTTCGAAGGCAGACACTCTGGTTCAAGCCATTACACCCCTTAAGCCCACCCCTAATTAAAAGGGCCATTTAGAGCAGCTGGACTGGAACACGAGGGATCAGAACTCCGGGGACCTCTGCTTTAAGCAAGGGGCAGGCAGAGGGAGAATGAGTAGCCCAGCCCTCTCCATGGAGTGCAAATGACACTCTGTGTTGCCCTGTGTCTCTTTCTGTCTCTACTGGTATGGATGGCTCCTTGCACAGATAGGATTCCAAATGATGCCCCCCATTTCTCCTTCCCACTTCATGAAATGTGACCACCAAGAAGCCAGTGTCCCTGGCTTGCTGCCCTCTGCTTCATTCACAGAGGTTACAGAAATGTAGCTAGCAGGCTGCAGGCTGCAGGCTGGCACTAGGGAGGGCTCCAGCTCCTGGTCCTGATTCAGCATTCCTTTCTCCCTCGTGTTTATGCTTATTTCCAAATCAGGAAAGCCTTTCTCCTCCTGGCTCCTCTCCTATCTGCACTAGCCACTTCTATAATGCCCTGTCCAGGCAGCTCACCCTTCTCCCAACCCATCTCTAGGATGTCCTTCAAAGGTTGGGATGGCCGGTCCCCACACCCAGGCCTTTCCAGGGAAGGGTCTGTAGCAGTAGCCAGAGCCCCTCAAGGGTCAGTCCTTAGCGCTTCCCGAGCAGACTGTACCCGTGCTGAGGCTGGCTGGACGACTTCCCCCTCTTAACCACAGCCCTTGGTAAACAAGTTTACTAAAAGCCTAGCAAAAAAGCATTCTGGCAAACTTCTGAAGGCCCCTGCCAGTACCAAGTCATTGCTAAGATCCCCCAGTGCCCTTCCCAGCAGCTAGAACCAAGGGTATAACTGCCCCACTTGTCCTGAAGGCTACTCACACCTCCGTCCTGCTGGTCCTAGACCTCTTCTTTTTTCTTTTCTTTTTAAAGGCTTATTGAGAGAAAGAGTACACTGCATGTGTCTGGGGGAGGCAGTGGGAAGCAGAACCAGAGGAGAGGTAAAGGAGAAGAATCTCAAGCAGACTTTCCACTGGGTGCAGAGCCCGTCTGGGCTCGATCCCAACACCCTGAGATCATTAGCCAAAACCAAGAGTCTGATGCCCAACCAGCTGAGCCACTTGCCGCCCCCCAACCCAGACCTCTTCTTTATGATACCTGCTAACCTTGGGCTTATGGACAGAAACACGCAGATACACACACACCCACACATAGGCACGCATGAGATGGGAGGGGCCTGTGGGACAACAATGGCTTTCATTTCGGTGCCTGCCTGACACTAAAGCTAAAATCCGGGCATTTTAGTACCATTACTTGAAGCATACACATTGTTTCATTCTAAGACCCGCCCAGCCAGTGTGGATGAATGTGTGTTGAGTGACAGGTAAAGGGGGGGGGGCTCTGCATGGAGGAGGTGGGTGATCACCCCAGGAGGGAACCGAGGAGAAGAGCTGTGTGGCAAAGCCCAACATCGCCTCTGCTGTTGGTGGATCATCTTGGGAAAATCCCGTTCTCCTCCCTGGGGCTTCCACTAACTCTGCTCGACACATGCAAGGCAGGCGGGCTGAATGAGAGCTAAAGACCTGAAAATTGTTTTTAGAGATTTAGAGGGTGGCCTTTGGAGTGTTCAGCCTCAATACCTGTTTTAAAGCTGTTTAACGTTTCCGACAAGATCGTTTAAATAGCTAGTGTGTGGCTTACTCAGCCCTTGTTGACATAACCCACCTCTGAGGATCCCACTGCTGTCGCCTGGAAATGTCACCATCTTCCTTCTGCTGCCCTGTCTTGAGTCTCTTCATGGTTCATTAGCACCTTGGAGGGGCTGGAAAGGACGGAGGGGGGCTAAAACGTGGTGTGGTGGTGGTGGTCGCTCCCTGGGCTTTCTTCTGAAAGCTTCCCTGAGCAGTCTCTTCCAGCCCTCGGGTTCCCTGCGACTAGTGTAGGACCCCAGCTCTGGCAGGCACGGAGCAGTTATGTAGCTTTTCTGGTTAATGATGATTGCAAATGAGGCTCCAGAGTCCCATAACTAACAACCCCGAGCCCCGGCAGTCATTTGCTAGCTGGGAGCTAGTGATGGAGTTGCAGGAAGGCTGAAGCTGGCGCGGAGGGGAGGGGAGGCGAGGCGATTACCTCTGTACTTCCATTTATCCAGCAGCCCCAAAGCAAATTCCATGCAACTCCCTTAACCACACAGCCCCTCAGGGTGCAGAAACTAGTGGCGGAAAGGAGGGAACAGGTTCTGAAAGCGTTTCTTGAAATCCACAAAGAGGTCAGAGCTATTGGATCACTACCGCGGGGTAAGGCAGAGTATTTTCTAGCAATTAACAATAGGGGAAAAAGAATAAAATAAAATAACCGCCTGTGAAGGGATTTTACCCTTTACAAAGTCATTCAGACCCAATAGCTCTGTTTCTCACAGGTGAAACAGGTCTGTTTCAACGCTACGTGTCACCTGGAAGGGATTGATCTGGAGGACGGAGACCTGTCCTCCCACAGGGGCCTGGGGCTCGGGGAATGACAGGGAGCATGTCAGAGCTGGGAGGTCACACTTTCTTATTGTACAGTCTAGGAAACTGAGGCCAGAGAGGGGGAACGATGTGTATTTTTTCCTGAGGGCTGCTGTAATGAACTGGCACACTTCTGGGCGGCTTACAGCAATAGAAGCAAATGCCCTCACAGCTCTGGAGGCCAGAAGTCCAAAATCAAGGTGTCAGCAGGGTAGTGCTCCCTCAAAGGCTCTCCAGGGAGGAATCTGCTCTTTGCCTCATCCAGCTTCTGGGGGCTCCATGTGTTCCTTGGCTTGCGGTCACATCACCCCAATCTCTGCCTCTGTGGTCCCATGGCCTTCTTCTGGTCCCTGTGCATCCTCTCCTCTGTGTGGCTATCCTACAAAGTGACATGGGACTGCATTCAAGGCCTACCTGGTCAATCCAGGATAAGATTCTCCTCTCAAGATCTTTAACTTAAACCTACCTTGGTCACAGTCATACTCACTCGTTTGCTCTATAAACTAATAGTCACAGGTTCCAGGCATCAGGATGTGAACATATCAGCTTGTAGGCCCCCCTTCAACCCACTAAGGGACTTTTGCAGAGTCAACCCACTGAGTGACAGAAATAGAACCATGAGTTGGGTCTCCTAATGCCAGGCCAACATCCCCTACACTGTCCCAGGCTGCCTTCAAATCAATCCAAACTAAACATCCCTTGCTTGCGTGCATGCCGTCAGAGCAGAAACTTGCAGCGACCCAATTCCTGTGCCCCATCAGCCCCGGGCCAGCAGTCTGACCTTGAGGTTGTATCACATACCCTACCATCCTCCCTTCACCAAACCCACATTTCAGTAGCAAATCGAAACCTCTGCATCCTCCTCCCCAATTCCCTGACCCCCACCCCCCGCCACAAATCTTTTTCCTTTTTTTTTGAATTACTTAAAAAATAATATAATTAACAGGAATGTATGCACATTGTATTTTTTAAAATCAAAGAAGAAGGAGATGCATAGTCAAAAGCATAGACCTTTAAATCTGGCAGATCAATACGGATAGAAGAAGTGGGTGTAGGGAAAAACAAAAAACAAAAAACATGGTCTTTGGGGCAGACAGACCTGAATTCAAATCCAGACTGTGCCACTTGTAGAAGTGTGTGACTTTGAACAAATGACTTAGGCTCCCAGATGCTCCATTTGCTCGTGTTTTTTTTTTTTTTTAAATGTGAACAGTATGTTATTTAATATAACTTTGTGTGTGCATAGAAACCATATAAGTAAAAAAGCATGAGATTACATATTTGATTATATTACAAAAGGGAGGAAAATAACTAGTGTATGTATATTGCATTCTGGATACAGTTCCAGGTATTGGTAAAGCTTTTTAAGAGACCTGTTTCTCAAGCAGTGACCTGCCTCAGGGCAATGACTGCTCTCTCCTTTCCCACAGCCTTAGTATTTTTTTGCCAAAAGGGCCCAGATTTGAGTAAAGGGGAGCGCCGTGAGTGCAGGATTCGGGCATAAGGACTACACTCTGTTGAGCTTTGGCAGGTGGGTCATTTGCTCGTGTTTAAAAGGGAGAAAATAATATCCCCCTGCTATGGCTGCGTAAGGCTGAATTGAGCTCACGTGAGGAGAGTGTTTGCCGGAGAGAGTCTGTAAACAGCAGTGGTTATTGTCAACATGGTCATTATGAGGAAAGCAACTGCTTGGAAGCTGTTGGCAACTCCCCACCGCCCGACCTGGCTGTCTTTCTCTGCCCTCCCTCCCTCTCTGCAAGCCTCCTGCTCGCTGCTTCTTGATATTTGTGAATTGCCCTTGGCCTTGAAGAGAACAATTATTGTTTGTGCCTTATATAAAAGTAAGATTTGTCCCTACTGCATAGCTTCAGATAGAGCCCTTGAAATAGAGCATGGCTTGGGTTCTGAGCCCATCCGTCCCACAGGAGAGGGGCTGGGTCTCAGGAGGACAGAGGTGCCTGCGTTGGGATGGGATGAAGAGCTGGGTCCCCTGTCATTCACAGAGCCAGGAGCCGTGCAGAACATCCTGAAACTTGCCCCTCATGACTTATGCATGACTTCATTAGTGGCAGCTGAGTAGGCCCACGGGCAAGTGGCTCTGTGAGGGGCATTTGATCTGGAGGGTGGGAACCTGAGCGGAGTGACACCACGGAGAGATTCAGAGGGGTGGGGAGATGGAGGTGGGCAGAAACCGCACGCGCCCAGGAGATGGGACCTTTTCTCTTTGCACTTTAGTCTGTCCTGCCTTGAGAAGCAGCTTGCCTCTGTGCGGGGCAGGGGTGAAGGGAGAACGGTCCTCCGTCAAGGTTGCAGCCTCTACAATCGAGGGAGGGCAAGAGAGATGCTCTCCCCTTTTGAGCCAAGGAAGAATTCCTGGATCTCACTGTCGTAGGGGAGTTTTTAACAGTACTGAGCTCGGCCATTGACCTGGGTCCCCTGCACTCTAGCCTGAGTTTCCACCCACGCACGCACACTCACACAGTCAATGGCGAGTCTGAGGGTGCCAACCTCTTTGGACCCTGCGTGGCGTCCAAAGAGTGGGGCAAGATGACAGGATGCAAAGGCCAGTGGACGGGGAAACGAGACCCCCAGCATGGCGGAAGAAAGAATAATAATACGGAGGTGAACGAGACCCTTCTGCTCTATCCAGTCTGTAACTGGCCACTCCAGTCTCAGGAGAGAGGCAAAGGGAGAAAGCAGTGTTGGGAAAGAAGAGAGTGCTATTCTAGCTGAGACCTTAAACTCTGACTTTTGGAGTCAGATGGATCTGGGGTCGCGTCCAATGAGGCTGCTTTCCTTGAGCGATCGCTCTGACCTCCTCTAGCCAGCATTTCCTCACTTGTAAAATGACTGCTTTGAGGACCAAGTCATGTGGCGGGCATCAGGTGTTGAGTGCAGCCCCTAGCACATAATAAACACTCCACTCAGGGGGGCCACCATTACTATGAAGCTGGTTCCGGAACTGATGTTATCTGGTGCGCAAGGGCTGACCGAGCTTCTTTTGCCGAATGTGTATGCATGACCAAACTTCTCCTACTCCAACTGGACAGAGGGAAGGGGCAGCACTGAGATGACCTGTGTTGAGTCACTAGGATTTCAAAGCACAGTCTGTTCAGGGAAAGAGAGTTAGAGCGACACCCAAGTTCCAGGTCCTGGTCTGAAAAACAAGGGACCAAAGGAATGAAGTGACTTCCCCAAGGTCACAGCTGATGAGGGGCACAGTCAGCTGCTCCGTGACACCACACTGCTTGGGGATGACGCTGGTTAAGGACACTGCCTCTCTAATATGACTTGGTGGCAATGCTGGACATCTTCCCAGGGGGTCCTTGTCCCCAGGCACGTGCCTGGATGGAAACCAGCCAGGCAGGGGTGGGGCATCAAAAGGTAAATATTCCTTGGGTCTCTCGTACTAGCACAAGTACACAGCGAGCACAGGGATGAGGCTCCAAATGAAGTCACCAAAGCCATGAAGTCCTAGCCCAAGACTTTCAAATAGCAGATGGATCAAGTTCTACTATTAAAAAGCTACATTTTCATCTTATCCACGGGCCCCAGGTGAAAACACGCTCGGAAAACAGATCTGAAACCAGCCTAATGTTTTTAGCCTTAGAACAAGGTCCTTGTGGATCATTTAGAATTGTGGTCTAACTGGAAATGTCAGTTTTACTTGCAAGATGCTGTATCTCTTAATAATTCCTCTGTCCTTTAATGTATTTTTAACCAGGAATTTCTGATTAGGAGGGAGCTGTGTGCTGCAGGGCTGTCTCCAGCCGAGGTACCGAGAACTCCAGCAAGGAGAGAGTAGCCTGTGGAAGGGGCAGGGCTGGGCTCCCCAGGATGAGACTGGAAAATGTCTTCTAATGGAGGAGAGAGGCCACTGCAGACCCCATTTGAAGGGGAAGATGGGCTTCACTTGGCATCAGGAAGGCCCACATAGAGAGAATCATATAGAGATCAATAACAGATTTTGTAAGACTGGCCAGCAAGTCTGACCACCTGTCGCGCTTGGCAGCCAGACATCAAGGCCCCCGAGATCTAACTCCTACAACCTCACCAAAGATGTGCCAGGAAACCTAGAACCTCAGGGATCCTTTCTATAAATCAGGGTATACTGCGACTTACAGTAAGCTAAGCCAGCTACACAGCCTGAAACCTTTAGACAATCATTTTCTGCTATCGCAGGTATGCACACAATCACAACAATAATGACATTAAGAGCCCCAAAAGGGCCACCATTCACCGAAGGCAGGCTATGTCCAGGACCAGTATTAAATCCTGTGCATTTAATTCGCACCAGGAAGTGCTGTGTTATTACTGTTCTCCATTATACAGAACACCGAAGCGGAAAAAGGTGGAAGAGCTTGTTCATGGTGGCGGAGCCTTCTTAAATTAAAACGTTGTACTTTTAAGCACTTCTTGCTAAGTCACCTGTTAATATCCTCTTTTCACAACGAACAACAGAACCCGCTTGCTTGGCCAGAGGACTAGTATCAAGTACATTATACATAATTTAAAAACACTGAAGTGGGATCCTGATTTACTCACCCCTGTGTATGTTCATCAAGTCCACACATAGATGCTTCAGCTCCTGGAGCCTGGACTGGAGGACGGTCCTGGGAGGCATTCTCCAGGCTTCTCTACGCTGCCGGGTGGAACCAGGCCCCTGCAGCCTACAACAGTGATGTGACTCCCTCCTCCTGCTTCCTGGAATTGCCCTCCAAATGAACTACTGCACCCAAGTCCTTATCTTGGGCTCAATTTTAGAGAACCCAAGTTAAGACTAGTTATGTGTGTGTGCTTCTATTATTATTATTATTATTTTTAGCTAAGGTTTACTGAGCACTTATAAACTGCCAACTGCTGTGCTAAGTGATTTCCCAGAATTGCCTTTTTTAAACATCCTCAGAACAATGCCATCAGCCTATCCCCAGTTTGCACAGGAGGAAGCTGAGGCACAGACAGATTAAGTAATTTGTCCAAGGATTAGAGTTTAGCTGGTGCTTTTAACCTCTGTCTTTTTTTTTTTTTTTTAAGATTTTATTTATTTATTTGATAGAGAGAGAGATCACAAGTAGGCTGAGAGGCAGGCAGAGGGGGAGGGAGAAGCAGGTTCCCTGCTGAGCAGACAGCCCAATGCAGGGCTCCATCAGGGCCTGATCCCAGGACCCTGAGATCATGACCTGAGCCGAAGGCAGAGGCTTAACCCACTGAGCCACCCAGTCACCCCAATTTTAACCTCTGTCTTAAGCTGTCTCTCCCTCTTGATGAAACAATTGTTTGTCCTGGAATTTCCACAAAGAGCACAGTCTTCCAAATTCAGGCTCAATAAAAATGATGATTTGCATTAAGTACTTCAGGGGAAACTTTCCAACAACTTTATCTGCATGCCCAACTCCAAATTATTCTGCATAAAATAAATTTGTCCTCTATGACCATTTTTTTTTTAAATGGGTGCACAGCAAAGGAAACCGGCAACAAAATGAAGGCAACCTCCTGAAGGGGAGAAAATATTTGCAAATCATATATCTGATGAGGGGTGAATATCCAAAATGTATAAAGAACTCAACTCAATAGCAAAAATAACAACAACAACAAAAAAAGTAAAGATGGGCAGAGAATCTAAACACAGTTTTCCAAAGAAGACATAGAGATGGCCAAAAGACTCACGAATAAGTGTTCAGCATCACTCATTATCAGGAAAATGCAAACCAAAACCACAGTGAGGTATCACCTCACACCTGTTACAGCAGCTATTATATTAAAAAATAACAACAACAACAAACAAGTAGTAACAAGTGTTGGCAAGGATATGGAGACAAATGAATCTTCGTGCACTATTGGTGGAAATGTACATTGGTACGGCCACTATGGAAAAGAGTGTGGAAGTTTCTCAAAAAATTAAAAGTAGATCTGCTACCTGATCTAGCTATTACACTCCTGGGTATTTATCCAAAGGAAATGAAAACGCTAATTCAAAAAGCCATATGGACCACTCTGTTCATTGCAGCATTGTTTACAGTAGCCAAGATAAGGAAACAACCTAAGTGTCCATCAATGGACGAGCAGATAAAGAACATATGATATCTGTCTGTACCTCTATATCTGTCTCTCTGTGTGTATACACACACACACACACACACACACACACACACATCTATAGATATCTATATCTATAGATACATATCACACAATGAACTACTATTCAGACATAAAAAAGAAGGAAATCTTATCATTTACAAAAACATGGATGGACCCTGAGGGTATTATGCTAAATGAAATAAGTCAGACAGAGGACACAGATACTATATGATCTGACTTATAAGTAGAATCTAAAAAAAAAAAAAAAAAGA
Source organism: Lutra lutra (assembly GCF_902655055.1). NCBI lineage: Eukaryota > Metazoa > Chordata > Mammalia > Carnivora > Mustelidae > Lutra > Lutra lutra. The sequence continues at coordinate 143,861,824 of NC_062280.1, forward strand.
AAAAAGAAACAAAGCAAAACTCACAGATGCTTACCAGAGGGAAGGGGTTTGGTGGTGGGTGAAAAGGGGAAAGGGGTTCAATTGTCCGGTGACAGACCTATACTCATTGTGGCAATCATGCTACAGTGTATACAAAAATCAAATTACTATGTTGCACACCTGAATATAACATTACATACACGTTTACCTCAGTATAAGTAAAATAGATAAATGGTTACATGTTTTGACAGGCAGACAGATGTCTGAAACTAGCACTGACCCCCAAATCTGGGGCATGTGATTATCTTGTCCATACCTCACTTGCTTCTCAATGACAATGGGAGCTGGCTGACCACATCACAAAAGCAAATTGTTCTCTAAACATGGGGATAACATCCAATAGGCCACTTTTTCTCCAAGAAGAAAAAGAAACAAAGGAAATTTTTTTTTATACAAAAGAGAAAATGTCCTTTAAGAGAGCCTCTTACTATGTCACACCCATTCTTTTTTTTTTAATTTTATTTTTATAAACATATAATATATTTTTATCCCCAGGGGTACAGGTCTGTGAATCGCCAGGTTTACACACTTCACAGCACTCACCATAGCACATACCCTCCCCAATGTCCATAATCCCACCCCCCCCCCACCCCCCTCCCCCCATCAACCCTCAGTTTGTTTTGTGAGATTAAGAGTCACTTATGGTTTGTCTCCCTCCCAATCCCATCTTGTTTCATTTACTCTTCTCCTACCCCCTCAACCCCCCATGTTGCATCTCCTCTCCCTCATTTCAGGGAGATCATATGATAGTTGTCTTTCTCTGATTGACTTATTTCGCTAAGCATGATACCCTCTAGTTCCATCCACGTCGTCGCAAATGGCAAGATTTCATTTCTTTTGATGGCTGCATAGTATTCCATTGTGTATATATACCACATCTTCTTTATCCATTCGTCTGTTGATGGACATCTAGGTTCTTTCCATAGTTTGGCTATTGTAGACATTGCTGCTATAAACATTCGGGTGCACGTGCCCCTTCGGATCACTACGTTTGTCACACCCATTCTTTAAGAAGATCCGCAGGCCTTTGAAATTTCCTGTCTCATTGACCGCCATATTTATTACTATCTTTTTTTTCCAGAACCAAAGAGAAAGGAAATTTTGATGACCAATTTCTATCTAATCTAAACTCAGCCTCCATCTTGATTCCTGGTAAACCTTTCCCCGAATTCCTAGCGAACACTGTCTCTTTCCAAAACTCCTGTGAGACAAACTGAGGGAGGGAGGCATCAGTCTGAGAGGTGAGCTTATCAGAGAGAAATGGAAAAATGTTTGATGTTTGTGAGCTTTGCTTCCAGGGTGCAAGCTGGAGAAATGCAGAGGAATGTTTATACTGACTTTGGAGAGCAGAAGGGAAACACTCAGCCAGACACTGCCAAGTGGAAATCACCAGAGTGAACCCCAGCCCCCTCTTCCAGCAGCCTGACATCTGGGGACCAGAGTGAACCCTAGTCCCCTCTTCCAACAGCCTGACATCTGGGGAGAGGCCCGGAGGACTGCCATGGGGTTCGCAGGGGACGTGGATGTGGAAGGAATGACAGGAATTGTGAGGAAAATGCCCCCACCATAAGTGAAGTGCCATGGCACCCCATCCCCTATGACCCCTGCCCATCCCCGCACCCCCCATGGGGATGGGATGGAAGACAGCGGGGCACATACTGGCACCTTAGGACCCCTTGCTGCCTGCCATGCCTGGCCCGGCCTCCCCATAAACAGGCGGGCTGATGAGCACAATAAGAACGAGCCTCATTGAAGCCAAAGTGATACATCTGTTTATGGTAATTAAATAAATGCCAGTTGGACCCATCTCGGCGTGCTTACTGAAGCAATTGCCAGATACATGCGGCTCTCCAAGAATCCGAGAGAAATTAGAGGCGAGAAGGCGAGTTCCCAGGCACTTCCACCCACTTCTTGAAAATACTTGGCTGAGGAGATTTTCTCAGAATCGAGAGGCTGAGCTTTTCTCTGCAGTCTGGCTCAGTTCCCGCTGGGTCTTGAGCAAGTCATTTAACCTTGGCTTCTCCATCTGTCAGGTGAGAAGGTGACACTTGCTCTGTGCCTCCGTGCAAGGTGACCTTGGTGTGCAGAGATGGGTCTCTATCATTGACCCTAACTCCAGGCTGCCTCTTTTCCAAAAAGGTTTGAGGCAATTTGCACCAAATGGCACAGTGGCGAGGAAAGTTGAATGGTGAATGCAAGTGGGTCCGTTGTAGGAGCCTAACCCGTTTATAGTGAGCGACAGCAATTTGGTAGCAAAGGGAAATTCCATGGACGTATTTTAAACACCTCTCAATATACTGGAAAGATTATGGCCTCTGGACTCAGACATGGTTTCCGATTTAGCTCCAAAGTTCCTGTGTGACCCTTGGCAAGTACCTTAACCACTCTAAGCTTCATTTTCCTTGTCTATAAGAAGGCATGCAGTGTGAAGCAAAGAGAGGACTAAATGTGGCAAATAAATGGAAATGCATCTAGAACAGGCACCAAGCACATAGTAGTGTCATCATAAACACTGGCTTCTTTTTCCTGCCTACTTTCTTTCCTTCCTTCTCTTCCTTTCCTCCCTTCCTTTCTGCCTTTCTCCTTCCTTGTTTTTTCTTTTCATTTGTCTTTCCTCGTTAAATAAGAAAGTCTCCAGGAAATGCTTCTGCCATAATTTGATTAGTGGGTTAAAAGGGCCTCTCTGGGGATGAGAAAGACTTTGGGATGATGAAAGGAAGAAATCCTTGTCATGCAGGGAAGGGAAAATTTTAAAGATGGGGAATGACGGAATTAACTTCTCCAAAGTCACCAGGTGAGTCTTAATTGGTAAGATGGGTCCCCTCGTACACCTCAGCTCTCTCAAAGGGATCTAGAGGATCTAGATCTAGAGGATTCTAGAAGGAACACCGGGAGAATGTGCGTTCCACACGACACCGGGAATACCAGGGATGGACTGGGCTGCTGTTACAGAGGCCAGGGCACAACTCCAGACACACGGGATGGCTGGGCAGTCTAGGGGGCACTAGAAGCCTCCATTCCCCCTGCCTGAAGCAGGTGTTAGGACCGCAGATGCCTGCACCATTTCCACTAACCAATTAGAAAATAGAGGTGACAAATGCAATTCTTTCTGACTCTCTGAGGTCACCTGGGCACGTCCAGGCAGGCAGGCTGAGATGTCTGCAAAGAGACAGCCAGCAAGAATTCCCAGCAGCTGGCCAGCATTAGAGGCGCGTGGCGGCAGGAAGGAGCCTGTGCAACCTGCTCGGTGAAGCCCTCCCTGCCAATCTCTTTCCCCGGGGAGAATCAGACCTGCCTCATCTACCTCACGGATCCCGAGCTGGTTTTAACTGCAGCCCTCGGACTCATTCACTCCATGCGGTCGTCTGCATATCCTATCCTGCATATCCTGTGTCCCTATCAGACCATGAGCCCAGTGAAGGCGCCATGTCCTCAGCCTGAGCATAAATGAATGACACATAGTAGGTGCTTAGTAAATGTAGGTCTAATGAATAAACAGGAGGCTTGGGACTGTAAGAACAAGGCAAGGAAGCCGGAGATCAGAGAGGGTTATCGAGACAGAGGCTCAAAAGACAGAGCCCTTGTCCAGAAGCCTGCTGTAAGCTATGAACTCAGTATGAAGAGGGTGGTCGAGTTATACAGCTAGAGCTAGTTACAAACAGTGAGACTTGGTCCCAACCCCCACCAGATCCTTCCTGCCTGAGGATAGGGTTGATTTTCTGAGCCTGGACTGGACCTGCGCTCATGGCCGAGGTCAATGATATAGGAAAACGTAGTGTGGTGCTAAGTGACGGACTCTGGAGCCACACTGTCTGGGTTCAGCCACTGCCTCAGCAGCCATCGGCCCTGTGACTTTGGACTTGTAACTTGGCTTATTTTACGCCTCAGTTTTCCTACCTGTAACATGGGAATGATACTAGTACCTACAAGACTAAGTGAGCTGATGTGGTAAAGAGCTTGGCACGGTGCTTGGCACCGAATGAACGCCATACAGGTGTTGTCTCCTAGTATTGCCGCTGATGGTGGTGTCATCATTACCAGAAGCAAGGGGGGCACACAGCCTGTCCCTAGGTCCTGCCAGTGACGCCGCAAATGGAGAGAGGAAGCCAGCAGGTTCTGGTGTCCAACCACTGCGGTACTGCTGCTCCAACTTTAACTGGTTAGGAGTTGACCATCTGAAGATTAGTTCTCTACATGCTGTTGGCAAATGTTTTAGAATCCACTTTTGGAGAGCTGGGGCTAGTCATGACCCCAGGGGTGCTGCAGGTTGACTTTGAAAAGAACAGGAGTTTGAGATTTGTCTGTGGGTACATTCAAATGAATCAGGGGGCTTTGCAGTTTAGGGGATGAGGGATTAAGCTTACTGTCCTTATAGGCTCTCTTGTGGGCTCCCAGACCTAAAGGGGACAAAAAAACATTAAAATCCCTTCGATTGTTAATCGAAAGGAAAGTTCTTCTTTGTTCTAAACATATCCTTATAAAGCACTTACTACATGCCAGGCACACTATTCTAGTTATAAATATTAACTCAACCTTCAAAATAACCCTGTGAAATAAAGCTCTCTGTAGGTGAGGAATGAGGCACAGAGTGGGTAAGCAATGTGCTCACAGCTACACAGCCATTAAGGTGAAGCCAGACTCATGGATTCTGGAGTCTGGTCCCAGAACTGCTCCTGTGTCTCCTGCCAAGCCACTTCTCTGGAAGTCCTAAGTATGGGGAAATGCACAAAAGGGAAGCTGGCCTTGTCCAGTCCGGGGTGAGGTGAGCGGCCCATTAGTCCTATCTCCCAATCAGAGCAGCCCTGTCTTCCCTACTGGAAGGAGAAATCCCACAGACTCCATCAGATTTGTACATTCCTGCTGACTCTGGGGCCCAGCTTTGGAAGGAAGGTTTTGTACCCCACAGACACTGAGCTGAGAACCAAGGAGAGAGCCCCTATAAGGACAAGGACACTGTCTAGCAAACACAGGCTCCGAGATCCCAGCTAGCCCTACCCTGGGACCTGAGACCCCCTCTGCTGCTTCTTCCGCTTGGAAGTCTATCTTCTTCGTCCCCGTGGGAGAACAGGTAGGGCTTGGTGCCTGGGGGACTTTCTCCCTCTTCTCCAAGCAAAGGGGAGGAAGCCCAGGGAGTCTGCTGATGTCAGTAAACAGGGCGGTGTGGTTGTGGGCCTTCACAATTGGACAGCCTTTTCTTTCCCTGATAGAGATAAATGTTGATAACTCAATGATGATGAAAACATTGTAAACTGCCAAGCACAGCATGTTTAGTTACAAAAGCCAGGAATAATTGCTTCAGCCTTGCTGCTAAGAAAGCCAGTTGTTGAGTCCAGGATAATTCTAGTAAGAAATTGGCATTCGGGGATTAATTGTTTAGAATGTAATGACTGCTACAACCCAAACTAATGGGAACAGAAGGCAGTTTCCAGTGTGAATTTCGGGAATGAAATAGGCTCTGCTAGGCTAGCTGGTGCAGAAAAAAAGAGAATGGAGGGTTTTTTTTTTTTTTTAACCTCAGTTCTGATTGGATGAAAAATAAGAAAGCATTTTGCAAGAACAGCTTCTGAGAAGACTAGCCAAAAGTCTGTGCAAACGCCTCAGGAAAACCCAATTGATTATTAAAAACCTGGCTGAGTTCTTCCTCAGGACCCAGAGCAGGTATAGGGGCAGCAAGGCAGGGGTGAGTCATGACTGTGCTGCGGAAAGGTGAGCAGGCACTGGTCACAGAGTCAGACCCGTCCCTGACCCTTCCCCTCTGTCCTTCAGTGGGTCACCTCTCCTCTCTGAATCGGTCCCTCTGCAAATAGTCCTCATCCTGCCAACCTGGGTGGCTTATGGTGAGGCTCCAATGAGAGAGAGCACAGTGCTCTGCCATCTTTAAACCACAATGTGGCTGGAGAGCAGTATTTGGATAAATGACCCCCCTTCCTCATCCTTTTATGAGTGTACTTAGCCCTGCCTTGTTCTAAAAAGGAGTCAAGGCAACTTGCCTATGTTTTTCGAATTTCTTGCAGAGCTGTGAGTACCATGTAGGACAACTGTCAAAGCAAGCACTGGTTAGGTACCAGAAAAGACCAGAAAAGACCAAAGTAGACCCAGGATGGTTGGTGGGGTCCACTAGACAAGAGCCTGAGGGCTCCTGAGGGAGTAGAACCTTGCCAGGTCTTCAGAAGGGGTACAGATAATAGGTGAGGGGGAAGAGAAGATGGAGTAGTCCCCTCATTCATGTGTCTATTTATTGGGCTCCAACTATGAAGATATATTTATTTGTTGGAGGGGCTGTTATGGGAAGCAGTCCTATAATAGAGAGATTAAAAGGACCCTCACAAGACCTACTTAACAGATATTTCATGGGACAGGCCCCAAATTCTTCCCCAGTTTCCCAATTTTTTTTAAAAGATTTTATTTATTTATTTGATAGAGATCACAAGTAGGCAGAGAAACAGGCAGAGAGAGAAGGGGGGGGGAAGCAGGCTCCCTGCTGAGCAAAGAGCCCGATGTAGGGCTTGATCCCAGGACCCTGAGATCATGACCTGAGCTGAAGGCAGAGGCTTAACCCACTGAGCCACCCAGGTGCCCCCTAGTTTCCCAGTTTTTATCTGGTTTCCTCCCTTCCCCATCCCTGCCTTCTAGCTGATGTTGGTAAGAGAGACACTGACCAGTGTTCCCCTGAAGTATTTCAACTGGAACGCACCTTCATCAAAGTCCCACCACAGGTAAGGACTCCCCAAATTGCCTGCCAGACTTGAGGTCAGAGAAGGTTCTGAGGGACAATTTAGATGTGACGCTCTTAGGATAAAGGCAAAGTCATTGGAAAGTCAAAAGTGCTGGCCCAGGATTCGAGGAACTGGAAACCTCATATGCTCTCAGTGAGAGTATGAAATGGGGCAGCTCCTTTAAAAAACAAGAGGTGCCTGGATGAAGGTTCCTCAAAACATTTAACATAGAATTACCACATGACCCCGCAATTCTACTTTGGAATATAAACCACAAAGAATTGGAAACGGGCTCCAACATTTATTAGTACACCAACATTCAGAGCAGCATTCTTCGCGATAGCGGAAAGGTAGAAACCACTCAAGAGTCCATCAGTAGAGGAATGGATAAGCAAACTATGGTCTACACATACAATGGAATATTAAGCAGCTATAAAAAGGAATAAAATTCTTTCACACATCCACAACGTGGATGAACCTTGAAAATACAATGCTAAGTGAAATAATAAATATCATTGTTATATTGATAATATTATATGATTCCACTTACACGAAATACCTCAAATAGGCAAGTTTATAGAGATAAAAGATAGATTCAAAGTTACCAGGGGCTGAGGGGAAGGGGCAGTGGAGAATTACTCTTGCCTAATGGTCACAATTTCTGTTTGGGGTGATAAAAAAGTTCTGGAAAGAGACAGTGGTGGTGGTCACACAACGTTATGAGTGCAATTAATGCCATGGAATTGTACAGTTAGAAAGAGTAAAACTGATGAAGAAAGGAAGGAAGGAAGGAAGGAAGGTCGGTCAAAGTACCTGAACAGAGCTGGGTACGGCACGATCCTTGCTTGCCTGGGTGGCTTCCCTCCAAGCCTCTCTCCCCCTACCCGTCCAGGCACTTGAGGCTGGTTCAGCCTCAGTGCTCACCTTGCTCCCTGCCACCCCCGGGCCTTTGGGATGCTCCTCCACCCACCAGAACAAGCCCTTCCAGACCACTCAGGGTGGGCGGTTCCTTGGTTCCGTTCTCTCAGAGACCCGTGCTCTGTCTTCAAAGTACGAGTCCAGGGATGGCACACCAGCAGTTTCTGGAGTCAGTCACCTTGGGCTGGCCAGCTCAATGCCCTTGAGTGAGTTACTTATCCTCTGAAACCTCAATTGACTTAATCCATAGTGGGTAAGATCAGCACGTCTACCTCGAGGCTCGGAGGGAGAGGTGAAAGGAGTCCGTGCTCCGTCAGTGGTGGTCCTTTATTCGGTCAGCTGTGTGAACGACTACCGAATTAGCTATGGGAGCTGCTGCTTACTAAAACGCTTGAAACTTCGAGACCTATGGATTTTTTAAGGTAGCTTTTCTTAGAAAAACAACAACAAGATGAGTTAGCTCTATCCAAAACTCTCCTCCCTTCTAAGTAGTCTGTCAATACCACTCATTCTCATGGACTGGTTTCTTTTAAACCACACTTGGTCTAGGTGTCGAGGTTTCTGCCTGGTAAGCAGGTTTCTGCTTCACCATCAGGCATGACGATGTGACAGAATTCAATCCTGAGGGGAACTAGAGCACTCTGATGCTGCGGAGACCGGCTTATTGAAAAAGACCTTTATTCCTCTCACGGGGGACTTCACCTTGGCCCCAAAAGAGCCTTGGTCCTGGCTACCTCTGATTCCTATGGTAATGCCCCGCTCTTATCTCATTCCACACTGGAAGCTCAGCGTGGGTGGAGAGATTTTGACTGTTTTTTTTTTTTATAATGTAAGCTGGAATGGCCATTTTCAAGTCTCCAAAACATTGAATATGCCTTCCTTATTACATCGCTGTTAAATTATGCTCTAAATCAATCTCAAAATGAGAAGTGGGCTTTGACAGAGTTCTAGAAGCCTCAAGAATAGTATTCATATGTTCATCAGACCTTTCTCGGCACCTGTGAAGGACCAGAGACCGTCCCAGGCATGTGGGAGGAAATAAAGAGGCTCTTGGCTGTCAAAGAGCTTAACTAGTCCTCCTCTAGACGAGGCGTTGTGACTGTGAACTTCAGCTGTGCAGCTGGACGTGTGGTCAACGTCATCATTATGAGTCAGGCAGAAATATATACTCGAGAGAAGGAAACTGCATAGGGAGCTTTGGCTGGCTGGGCTCCTTAGGGCTGCTTTGCTCATGATGTCTCATTCGGACCTCAGAGTCTGACAACCCTGCAAAGCAGTTTTCATTATTTTCATTTCGCAGGTGAGTAAACAGGCTCAGAGGAGCCACGTCATGGCCCAACTTCATAAAGTTCCTAAGTGGAGGACTGGTTACTGTTAGGTCCGTGGTCAAAGGAGTGAGACTGATACAAAGTGAAGGTCAAGCAAAGCTTTATTTCACGCCAAGAGTAGAGAATCAAACCGACCGTTTGGGGCCGCCTCTTACAGAGAGAGCGAGCGACTCCCAGCCTCACAGACTAACTTTTATAGGGCAAAGGCCATGTGGTTGGGCCACATGCAGGTGGCCAATGAGATTGCAACACACAGAGAAAACTGCACAGTCCTGCTAGGTCACACACGGGTGGCCAATTGAATTACAATTCACCCCATAGTAGATATTTGAACTAGCCTATCACCTTCGTCAGAATTGGAGCCCAAAAGGCACCCAAAAGGCGGGGCCCACACTCCTTGGTAGCTAGGGAGACAGTAGGCGCGCTCCAGAGATTGGATGTCTCCACCTGGCCTGACTCATCCCTGCATCCGGGCTCTGTTATCTCCACCTGACCTGACCCGCCCTTGTATTTGGGCTCTGTTATCAGGGGCTGGTCAACCATATTTTACTGGTTTCCCAGACTTGCTTCTATGTAATTTCCTTGGTGGGGAGTAAGTTTTACTGCATAAACAACAAAATCACTGTTTAACCGAGATGAAATCACTCTGGCTAAATAGACCCTTACAGTTACCTAATTTGTAGGGTTTTGGTGCAACGTGAAAATACAAGACCTTGGTTAAAAAATTAAGAATTTCCCGGTAGTGACAGTGGTACATTAAATCAAGCCTGGGGCCCTTCTAGCTGGGGGCCCAATGCAGCTGTGCACGTAGGATGCTCATGAAGCCTACCGCGAGCAGGGGAGCTACAAAGACTTATGGGAGCACAGAGTAAGGAGGGAGGGACTAATCTTCCTGTTCCTTCCCATGCAATGGAAAGCTTTCTCGATAGAGGCAGCAGTGAACTGGGCACAGAATGTTATTTTGGTTTCATAGAGACGGACATGAAGCTGCCCTGGTGACCCCCCTTTTTTTTTTAATATTTTATTTATTTATTTGAGAGCAAGAGAGAGCATGAGAGGGGGAAGGTCAGAGGGAGAAGCAGACTCCCCGCAGAGCCAGGAGCCCGATGTGGGACTCAACCCCAGGACTCTGGGATCATGACCTGAGAAGACAGTTGCTTAACCAACTGAGCCACCCAGGCGCCCCCTGGTGACCCTTTTTAACCAGAGCCTGATGCGACCAGGAGCTCAGGTGTCTCCTGAAACCTCTGGGGCTGAAGCGTCTGTCCTAGGAGCAAGCTGCCTGTGTGAAGGTAGGAAGGAATCCAGTTCCTCGCTTTGTTCTCTGCTGTCTGGAACTTTCTCAGTCCCTCTATGAACTCTGTGGCCTCTGGACGAGCTCCAGGCCTGGACTGGCCCTGTTTGCATAGTTCCCCATCTGTAAGGAATAAGATCCGTTGCAAATAACGGAAGGATCCAGCACCAGTGGCTTGACAAAGAGAGGTTTATTCTTCATGCAGAACAAAGACTCGGACCAGAGAGCTTCTAGCATTAGCTCAGGTGCTCCAAATACCAACACTGGCCTCTCTGTGATCTTCTTGCTCTTTCCCTGGGGGTGTCAACAGTGTAGTTACAAGATGCTCACTGTGGCTCTGGCCATCTTGACTGTATTCAAGAACAATACAAGGGGAAAGGATGACACTGTGCCCGAAAGGGAAAACAAAAGCTTTCTCAGAGCCCCCACCTCCAAAGGATGCCCCATCAGTTTCACCGACCAGAACAGGGTCACACGGCCACCCAGAACTGCCAAGAAGGGCTGGGAAAACAGAGAACAGAGTGACTGGCTAAGAGAGGCCATGAATGAAACTGAAGTACTATTAGCCATGGGTGGGGTGGAGGAAGAGCTGGGATTGAGAAGGCACTGTTGGTTACTCTGTGCACCGACCTTGTACCCCGAGCTCATCCCAGTCCACTTGTATGTCTCCCAGAAATAGTTCTAGGGATCCTGAGGTCACGGCAGGCCTGAGGGTGCCTATGACCCCAGAAATGTGAGAAGCTGGCAGCCCATGGTCTGCAGTCCCGCGGTACTTCCTCTCTTCCCGTTGGGGCACTTACAACTCACATAGAGGGCAAAGGTCCTTCTGAGTGTGCCTTCTTCTCTTGTGGGATTATAGACACAAAGCAGGCAAATCCATGTCCAGTTTGAAGAAATGTGCTTAAGGATGCCAACAATGTTAGGAGTTGTGAAGGTGCTACAGTTCATGAATGCGTAGTAAAGGCAACAACACAGACCTGAAGTGGGTGAGAGGAGAAAGGGCAGAGTGCCTGTAGTAACATAGCTTGGAGAGTCTAGGAGGGCTTGCCCAGAAGGCAACTGATCCATCCATCCTACCCACCCATCCATCCTACCCACCCACCCACCCACCCATTCATCCATCCATCCATCTAACCACCCATCCATCTATCCATCCATCCGTCCACCTATCCACCCATCCTCCCCTTCGTTCACTCAAATACTTATTTATTTAGCACCTACTATAGGCTAAGCACTGGCCTAGGCACTGGGGATGCATTTGTGAATGGGATAAACAGGTCCCCGATCTTATGGGGTTGATCTCAGTCTAGTCCAGGGAGGAAGACAAAAACCCAAAATAAAGTATTTAACATTACAGAGACTTAAAACAAGCTTCTGTGGACTGGGTCATCTAGGAGAGCCTTCTCTAAAAAAAAGTGACATGAGACCTAGAATCTGAAGGAAAAGAATGTTCCTAGGATGAACCCTGTAAGGCTCAAGGGAAAACACTTTCTGGGCAGAGGTTAAGGAGAAACAGGAGAAACCAAGAAACAAAGCTGCAGGGCTAGGGTACTGAGGGCCAGAGGGAGAAAGGCAGGGGCCCCTGAGAGCTGAGGTTCCTGGGCTTCATCTATAAGTGCATGAGCCTCTGGAAGAAGAACAATTCTTAGTGCATGAATCCAGGTAGCAAGGAGGGAGGAAGAAACGCCATCCTGCAGCCAAAGAGAGATAATGACAAAGGCCCAGAGGCTGTGTGTGGCTGCAGCAGGTGTGACATGGGGGAAGGAGAAGGTCCCTGCCCTCAACCCTCGGGAGCTCCCCTGTGGGGGAGTGTGTAGGAGAGATACCTTCAGTGTGTTGGCAGCCGGGACCATGTTGGGGAAGGGTTGGCTGGGAGACCCATGAGAGGGTCACAATATCCAGAAATTACCAGAGCTTGCACTGTGGAGGGGGCTAGGTGGTGGGAAACACAGAGATGACCAGGCTTCCATCTTTGGTGGCTCTGCAGGGCCCTCCATCCAGCAGGGCCTTACTCATGGCAGGTGCATACTTATGTCTGTGGAAGGAACAATAGACAAGGCAACTGGGAAGCCGGGGAGAGCAGAGACAGTGACAGAAAGGGCTGCCTTCTGTGTCACCTCCTGCTCACCAAGACGGTTCATGACAGACCCGGGCTTTCTGACTCCAGCTTGGGTGACAAGGGGTTTCCCTTGCCATGTGTTGTGGTGAGAAGTGTAGGGGGAAGGAAACTCTGGTGTGGAGGCCGTAGTCCCTTCCTTGCCTTCCCTCTAGCCTCTTCATTCCCATTTATTAGTGCAATGCTCCCGGAGTCGAGATAATGATTTAAAAGCTCTAATTTTGTTACATTCTGAAGCCTGTCTGCCATCAAGGCTGATTGTAATGAGATCTGGGAAGGAGCTGGGCTCTTAGCTGGGGTCAATTCATCTCTGGGAGAAAGTGCTACCATCAAAACGCCCAGGAATTATTAGCACTTAGAGGACAGCTGAAGAGGCCTATTAACCTGAGATGCTAGGAGGGGGGAGACCTGAAATGTGTGGTGCAATTATATTTCTTCTTTATTTCCCCCGGCTTCATATTTAAGGGTGAAGAAAAGATGGGTGAGTAAGAGCTCGTGAAAATCAATAAGTATTTATTAGGCGCCTATCATGGCGTCATAGCGCCTTACGTCTGCACGACGCGCCAGCGTTCACCAGCGTGAACACGGTAGCTCTCTTCCTCGCTTCTCTGCGCAGCCCTGACGCAGTACAGGTCAACCTGTTTTTCTACATTTGTTTCTTTTTCTTTCTTTCTTTCTTTTTTATTTATTTGACAGAGACAGAGAGGGATACAGAGCACAAGTACGCCAAGCATCAGGCAGAGGGAGAGGGAGAAGCAGGCTCCCCACAGAGCAGGGAGCCTGATGCAGGACTTGATCCCATGACCCCAGGATCATGACCTGAGCCGAAGGCAGACGCTTAACCAACCGAGTCACCCAGGTGCCCCTCTATGTTTGTTTCTTAATGAAGGAGGGATTCAAGGCACAGAAAAAATACATTCCTATCTCTAATCAGTGGACTTAAGTCTGGGTCTTCCAATCCCTTCACAGAACTTTCTTTAGGTGCCAGGTTGTGTGTGGCATGGTCAGGCAGAGTCAAGTGGGTCTCAACTCTGCCTGCATGAGAAGCTCATTTGGGAAGCTTTTAAAAAAGCCAAAAATGCCGAGCCTGGGTGCCTCTCCCAGAGATTCTGCTATGATTGGATGAGGGCAGGCCCAGACCCTCTGAGTTTTTGGAGTATGGGAGAGTGCTGTGTGCCCATCTCAGGCTCTCAACAACCAAAGCTGGGATCCAGCAGGTCTTTGCAGACTTACCATGACTGCAAGATGCCCGCAGCCATAACCATCAGGAAACTGAGAAACTAAAGGGTTCTCACTTACAGGGCCTGGAAATTACTCCAGGCGGGCGCAGTGACCACACAGCAGGTCCCATGTAGAGGGAGGGAGGGAGGAGCTGGGACAGTGAGTGAGAGAGAGACACCCGCCAGGCCAATGGCCTGGGTTCTGCTTTTATCGAGGTTGAGGACCTCCCTCTTTATTGGTGATTTTAAAACATAAAAGCAGGAATTGAAAGCAAGGGAAGAGAAAAAACAAGTGCCCCAAATGGTCAGTCATCAACATCAACCAAGATTTCTAAAACGAAGAGGCCTCAGAGGGGGAGGTGGCCTGGCTTTTTACCCAAGCTGTTTTGGGAGGGTCTGGCAGGGCGGGGGGGTGGGGGGTGGATGGGGGGGGCGGATCTGAAACAGGCATCTTTGAAGTGGATGCTTAGGCTCTCAAGCTTAAGTCAGGTGCTTACATTACAAAATACAAAAGCAAAATAAAACAAAAACTGTCAAAATTTACACGACAGAGAAAGGAAGAGAAATATGGTAAGACACTGCTGGGAGGGGGGTTTGCTGGGGTGATTCTGTGTTTAATCATCCAACAAATTATTGACAAAAGTGACCAGCGCCAGGCCTCACCGCCTTCAGTCCTACTCATAACCTTTTGACCCAGGGGACATTTATTGACACTTTTAAGGAACTTAATATGGCCCTAGGGAGACAAGCAAAGGGTTTGGAACCAAGAAGAATTGACTTCAAAACCATGTTCTGTCAGTTGCCATTTGTGTGATTTTAAATAAGTCACTTAAACCCCTTTTCTTCCTGGTTCGTAAAACAGGATGTAAAAATTTGCCGTTAAGTTAGGGTGTGTAAAGATCAAATGGAAGAAAGTCTATCTTTGAACTTTGCAAGCTCTGCTCTGTGGACCCATAAAACATCATCCCAGTGACACAATGGGGAAGAATACTGAAGCTCAAAGCCAGCAAGCTATTTGCCCAAGGTCAGGCCTTTGGTGGGGCAGACCCTCCTTCGGATGGGATTCACCCCACTCACTGCACCGTAGGGTCTGTAATAGGATGAAGGCACCAGATGGACAATTTCACAGCTACTTGCTTGCCCAGGAGGCATTCACGTCTTTTGGCCTCTGCCTAAAAAGGAAGGTAGGACAATTTCTGAGTGGAAAGAACCTGGAAAGGCTTTCTGTTGTTTTTGGATCACTGTAGTTTCGAGACCAAAATGTTTCCGGAACTTGGGAAATCACAGAATAGACCAGGCTCTCAAGAGTTGAGAGTTTACATTCAGATAATTGAAGAATTTTAAAGCTGGAAGGCAATTGTAGCTTTCACAGAAAAAAGGGAGAGATAGAGAGAGAAAATTGGAGAAACTCCAGAGGTAGAATGAGATTTAAGGTTTCTAAAGTAGTGCCTATAAAAAGACTTGCCAGGGAAACTAGGGCAGACTCGCCTCACCCGACAGCAGCCCTAAGCATGGGCTGAAACGGTGGACAAGAGCTTTAAAAGAAAAGTCAGAAGCAGCAGTTCTCAGCTCTGGCTACATATTAGTGTCACCAAGGGAGCTTGGACAAGACCCTAGGAGCGGGACCCCACCCCAGACCAATGAAGTGGTGCTCTGGGGGGAAGGTGGGCAGTAAATTCTCCTGGGCCAATTCATCCAGGCAGTCGGAGCTAAGAACGTGCCGTTGTGAGCATCATGCAAATATGAGTTACAGCTCTGTTATGCAAGTGGATCCAGGACTATCACGGAATAAGGTTCCCACCTTCTGCTGAGGTTCAAATAAGAACTAAGAGCTTTAATCCATAGCAGAAGGGACCAGCCTAAGGAGCTGACATCCAGAAGGGTATTAAGAGAATTCCTAGTGCTCGCCTCTCTCCAGGGTGACCCAAGTGTAGACTGCCACGGAGAGCCATGACCTCTAGTCTTCATCTGTTCTTTAATAAAAGAAATAATAAATAGAACTGCACGCAGGTAATAGTTAAGGCTGCGGCTGGAGACGATGGAGGCAGGAGGTGGAGTGTGGGAACACAGCAGCTTTAAAACCAGCTCCCACTTCAAAATCTCTTCTAGAGTGAGGATGAGCACCTGACTCACACTATAAATATCTGTCACCTGTGCTGCGGATTCTGACTCTTAAAAGTATGATTTTTCTGTGCATTAAAAATACATGTTCATTTTCAAAATTTGGGAATGAAAACTTTAAATCACCCATAATCTCACTGTCCAGGGGCAGTCATTATTAATATTAATGCTATTTTTGACTTTTGTCCCAGTTCTCATACGGGTCTTGGGTAATGAAAATTGAAGCCCACTTTCTGATAGCACTGAACCCTCTTGAGTGATAATCCAGAGCAGAAGCTTCC
The DNA here is from genome assembly GCF_902655055.1 of Lutra lutra. Lineage (NCBI taxonomy): Eukaryota > Metazoa > Chordata > Mammalia > Carnivora > Mustelidae > Lutra > Lutra lutra. Next base: position 143,877,857 of record NC_062280.1, read on the forward strand.
AGCAAAAAAGATTCCAATTCAAATGCAGTTTATTTGACTATGAGGTAATTCCTTTTAGCGCAGTGTTTTCATATGATCCAATATGCTGCTTGCTACACTTTTAAAAAATCATGAATTATTGGGAAATATATTCACCTCTAAGAAAGTTATCTTGGAGCCCAAGAACAAGTCCCCAGATCACATCCCTGAAAGATTGCAGTGTGTCTGCTCATTGCCGCCAGGTCGTGAGAGTGGGCTAGTTACAGGTCTGAGGCCGCAGTGTCCTCAGAGAGGGCCGCTGCTCCTCGGACTGGTAGCTCTGGGAGCCGGACTTCTTTCTCTGAGACGTCCTGGGTCCCACTAGTCACTTACAGCGCGGAACACGCGCCCCAAGAGCCAAGGCCTGTAGTCTGAGCCAGGAACATGCAGGGATGATGAATTCCCTGTAACTGCTGCTGAGGGCCCCATAAATCACTCCTGGCTGGTCCCCAGGCCCTCAACCCCACTTCCTGGAGGGTGGTGCAGAGAGACAAGGGAAATCCATTCGGTGCAGGAGAAAGAACCTTGAGGTACCTTACTGGGCAATGGTGGCTCTCTCTGCCCCACCCTCATGGATTAGCAAACCAATAAGCAAAAACAGGTATTTGCTCCGGGCCATCACTAGGTGGTGAGACAGGAGGGCCACAGAGTCATTTAAATAACAGTTGCTCATAATTTGCATCTACGTTATGGTAAATGAGGATGACAGTTAAATTTGCACTCTGTAGTCTAATTATTCTTATGGTACCAACCCTTTTTTGGTGGCCTACTATATGCGTACTAGGTCCTGGGGCAATATGGTGTGCCCCCCCCCCCCCCCCCCCCCCCCCCCAGTCGAGAAACTGACCTTTTAGGTGGAGAGACAAGAAACCACTTCAGTGTGACCCACTGTGCTTGGGCTAACCTGTGCTTGCTTCCTGGGGCCGCCACTACAAAGCGCAACAAAGTGGGCAGCTTGAGCCTCAGAAATCTGTTGTCACACAGTTCTGGAGGCTAGATGTCCCAGATCAAAATGGCTACAGGGTTGGTTTCCCCTCAGGGCTGAGGGAATCTGTCCTGTGCCTCTTTCCTAGTTTCTGGGGGCTCGGGAGTTCCTTGGCTTGTTGATGGAGTTCTCCCTGTGTCTTCACATCATCTTTCTCCTGTAATAGGTCTGTCTCTGGGTCCAAAATTCCCCTTTTTATAAGGACAGCAGTCCTACTGGACTAGCGCACCCCTTCATGACCTCACTTAGCTTGATCACCTGCTAGGAGCCTGTTTCCAAATAAGGTCCCCTTCACAGGTACTGGGAGTTAGGATTTCAATATCTTTTTCAGGGACACAATTCAATCCATGATGGCACCCGTCCATATTTACAAAGCAGAGAGGCGACCACAGAGGTGGGGCAACAGAGCCGGTGGGAGAGTTCCAGGAGGAAAGGAAGAAGGCCCGGAGGGAGGGGTCAGTCACCTGGAAAACTAGACCCTCTGCCCCCCACAAACGGAGCCTCTTGACCACCCTTTGGCTTTGGGCACGTCCCATGCTGGCTTGGTCTATCCATTCTCAGGAGGAGGCCGTGCCTGGCACAGGCACTTCGGATTCTCTGCCCCGTGTACTGGCACAGCCAAGCAGGTCAGAGGGGCAGGTTCAAGGGCTCCGCTGACTGAACCAAAGGCCTATTTTACCCCTGAACACAAAACAGCTAATTGTGTGGCTCCCTAAGAAATCGCTTTTTTCTGAATACCAATCTCTGAGAAAGTCTCTTTTCTAGTTTTCCTCAGTCCTCCCCTCCAAAGTCTGACTTCCTCTTTGCTATTTTTTTTTTTTAATTTAGAATTGCTGATTTCTTATAGAGGCTCTTGGTGATCTGATTCTTCCTCAATGACCCCTGCTCCTTGCAAACACCCGCAGTCCAGCCATGCCTGATGCTGGGTGGCCCTCGGATGCACCCACATCCTCCTGCCTCTGTGAACTGGGGCCCACTGCCCTTCCTTTCTTCCTCACATGCTCTTCCCATCTTGTATCTGCTAAAAATAAAGTTCCACAGCAAATAATAACAACAAAACAGTGGCTCACGTGGGATTTATTGTGTTGCTACATGAAAGCAGGCTGGAGGCAGATAGGCAGCCCTATGGGGGTTGGTGACCACACAGGCCATTAGGGCCCTGGGCTCTTGGCCTGTCTACACTGGCCTCTCTTGCTTCCTTTCTCCATGTTGCAAATGGTCAACAGCTGTCCCTGGCCATCTGGGCCATCACATCCTCCTGGCCATAAGGAGGAGAAAGGACAAGGGTTAAGGGCACACTCACTGAGGCTGCTTTCCCTTCAGGAGCTTTCCAGAAAGTCCAACCAGTAGCCTCCACATACATTTCTATGGCCACCCCCATCTATATGGCAGGCAGGAAAAATGTACCACCTGGCCAAGCCCATTATGACCCCCAATAAAACTCAGGCCCACTTCTGGGGGAAGACAGGGACACTGGATGCTGAGTGGCCACTGGCAGTTTCTGTTCTGCTAGCACCAGTCTTCAGGTTTGACTCAAGGGGCACCTCCTCCAAAAAGCCCTCCACACCTTGCACAGGCTCAGATATGTGCCCTTCTCTTTGATCTCTCAGTGCCCTCTTCATGACTCTGGTTCAGCAGTTAGTTGGTACCTTGTAAAGGTAGGGTTTCTTGTCCATCTCTCCTCAGCAAATGAGCACCTAGGGGACAAAGACTGCTTTATTCATCCCTGGGTCCCCAGCCTTCCAGCACCTAACAGGGCTAAGAGTAAAGTTCCTTTGCATGAATTACTATTTCATTATGGTAGACTAATAGTGGACCCCAGAGATGTCCACGTCCTAATCCCCAGATTCTGTGAATGCTGCCTTATATGGCAAAGTCTCTGCCCATGTGATTGAGTTAAGGATCTTAAGATGGAGAGGTTGTCCTGCATTACCTGGCCCTAACTACAATGGCATGTATCTTCATAAGACAGAGGCAGGGAGAGATTTGGCACAGGCGCACAGAGGAGAAGTCATATGAAGGCAAAGTGGGGAGACAATTGAGCACGCTGGCTTTGAAGATCGAACCTGAGAGACACAGGTGGCCCCCAGAAGCCAGGACAGGGGAGGAAGGATTCTCCCCCAGAGCCTCTAGACAGACACATGCCCTCCTGACACCTGGATTTTGGCCCAGTGCTTCAAATCTCAGATTTCTGACCTCCAGAACGGTGAAAGAATATCGAGTTTATGGTGGTTTAAATTTGTCACAGCAGCCCTAGGAAAATACTACATTTATTTACCATTAAAGCACCCATAAATACATGGATGTGTGTATATGCATCTTAGTTTGGGCTCTCCAGGAGCAAACTCTGAGACAAGCACATGAACATAAGTGGCTTATTTGGCAGGTAAACTGAGGAAATGCCAGTAGGGGAGTAAGACACAAATGGAAGACAGCCATGTGAGATGCGTGTGTGAGCTCACTACCACCATGGGCACCTGGGACACAGTTGCCCTGGGGACCCATTGGGAGATGTGGGACACACCTCAGAGTTCTCCCCTTATGAAGGAGGAATCTGGGTATTTTTCCCCAACTTCTGGTCATCGTGTGGCAATGGCTGCCCCTTGGGGCTGAGTCACAGACACTTGCAGGATGAGGCATTGGCATGTTAGGGAACGGGTGGGTGGCCTGGGGATGTGGGGGTGGGTAACAAATAGGCGGTCCCCCCCACACACGGGCAGGAGGTGGCCACTGGGCACAGCGTGTGACCGCAGGGTCTCGGGGCCCAGGCAGACCTCACTTCCCAGTCTCATCTGTAAAATGGGAATAGCAATGCTGCCCAACTCGTGAGATACTTGGGAGGAGTGAAAAACACATATAAATATAAAACTATGTATAAAATATGAATACACACAATATTTATTAACGCGCTTACAGTGATTTATTTATTAAAGCGCTTACAGTGATCCCGACGCTATCCTAAGTATCTTATACAAATGACTCATTTAATCCTCAGTAACACTAACAGGCTTGTGGTCTTCTTATTCCTATTTGCCTATGAGGAAATTGAGGCATCAGCTAGCAAGTCGAAGAGAGGGGATTTGGTTGGTCTAGTGCAAATTCCTAATCATGATGTAGGATCGCTTGCTTTCAATGAAATAATATTACCTGATTTGGGGTAATAACTACCTGGTTGGTAATGAACTCTCAAAATAGTATTATTACTGCAGTCGTTGCTGTCATTATTGTTTATGGCTGCGACCGAGAGGCACGTGTGGTGACCACAGACGTTCCCTGAGGGCTCTTTTCCAGCCACGTTGGTTTGAGCCCCCTGCTGAACCCATGTGATATCAGAGCGGTCCCATGGACCTTCACGGCCTTGGAGGCCAGGCAGGTGAAGGTGATCAGAGCGCCCCCTTGAGGCTCCGCCGGGAGCAAAGGTCCATATGGCGTATGGCCGGGAAGTGCCGCTGACATGAGGGCTGTGTTGATATTGACACTCAGATGAATGCTAGCCCTACTGGCTTTTAAAATTCAAGGTTCTAATGCCTAATGAGACTTGTAAAGATAGATGCATCTGCAGAGTTTTCCAGTCCCCAGGTCAGTGGGAATAAGAGGCTAGAGATGCATCTCTTCTCCATCTGGGGCAATAACGGGTCTCACTGGCTCAAGCCAGCTGCGCCGTGTTTATTCAGTCTAGCCGTCAGGATCCTGACGCCAAGAGGCCTGCAGAAGCCTGGCACCCAGTCTGACTGACTGCAGGGCACTAGTCCCTGTGGGTTTGTGAAAGGAGGAGGGGAGGGCCCCTGGCAGTGGTGTAGTGTCGCCGCACAGAACAGAAACACACATGGGATGGAGCTCCAGCTTGGGCTCCTTCTGATATCAACCCAGGTCTAGCAGAGCGGGGAAGCAGAAGGGCTGCCTCAGCTTCCTAAGAACCCGGGCAGGAAGGTTCTGTGAGCTGAGCTGCCCCGTGCCTCAGTTGTTTTATCTCTAGAGTGGGATTGATGATAATTCCGGACACATGGCTTTGCTGTGTGATGATGCATGTAACGTGCTTAATGTGACTTTTGGTTTTTGGAAAATGTTGTGTAAATAGTATCTGTTGTCATTTTTATTATAACCATCCCCCATATGGCCATGTCACCATAGCAGTCTCTGTGGGCCTTGTGACAAATGCAGAAAAGACACCTAGGAAGTTAATCAACTTGTCTAAGTCTCACTACAGACTGGGACAAGAATGGAATTCAGGGGTGTTTCTTCTACATCCTTTGAGATCATAGTGTCAATACGTGTAATCAGTGGGAAGAGCCGGAAAGCCTAGTCTTTCCTGGTGGATAAGATGGAATGCTTTGAAATGAATCAGGCAACCTAAAGGTGCCAGGGCTTGACCAGTGGGTTAGTCAGAGTTCTCTGGAGAACAGAACCAATTGTATCTATTTACCAAAACAGAGAGTGAGAGAGAGAGAGATTTATTATAAGCACTTGGCTCATGTGACTGTGAGAGCTGTCAAGTCCAAAGTCTGAAAGGCAGGTGGAAGGCTGAGACCCAGGAAAGAGTTGATGCTGTGGTTGGACTATGAAGACAGTCTGCAGGCAGAATTCCCTCCTCTTCAAGGGGAGGTCAGTCTGCTCTCATTTAAGCCCTTCAACTGACTGGATGAGGCCCACCCATGTTATCAAGTGTAATCTGCTCTACTCAAGGTCTACCGATTTAAATGTTAATCGTAAACAGAGGCACCTGGGTGGCTCAGTCAGTTGAGCATCAGACTCTTGATTTCAACTCGGGTCATGATCTCCGGATTGTGAGATTGAGCCCGGTGTCCAGCTGCACAATGAGCATGGAGCCTGCTTAAGATTCTCTTTCTCCCCCTCCCCTCTCTCTCAAATAAATAAATAAATGTTCATCTTAACTGCCCCACCCCCAAAAATACTTTCCCAGCAATATCTGGACTGGTGTTTGACCAAATACCCGAGTACTTGGGACTAGCCGAGTTGACACCTACAATCAACTATCATATCCAAAAAGATGAAATCCCTCAATATGACATATGACGGCTCCCCAGCAAGCACCCACTTCTGCTAGATCTTTATGAACAAATAAACATAAAACTTCCTCCAGTTGTCTAGAGCAATCTGAGCAGCCTGGTGCTATGGGGCGAGCCGAGATCTGGGTAGGTGAGAGAGAAGGAAGCCCACAGACTAAAGCACTACCTTTGTAGCGCTTTTCCCCACACCAGCAAGTCTGCTCCCCTGTTTCTTCCTGCTTGTCCACTTCCTGCTCCTTCTCTTCCCAGAGGTCATTTCCTCCAGTAAGCCTTCCCCAATGCCTGGAGAGGATGTTGGTTTTCCTGTTAAATATCCTCTGGCCCCCAGCACTTCCCCCAGGCCAGGGCACATAATTGCTTAACAACTTGTCAGTTTCTCCTTCTGAATTCCTTCTGTTGTTGTTTTCAGAGAGAGTGAGTGAGCCAGTAAGTGTGTACCCGTGCACCCGTGCATTTGCAGAGAGGGGAGAGGGAAAGGGAGAGAGAGAATCTTAAGAATCTTAAGCAGGCTCTATACTCAGCACAGAGCCCAACACCGGGCTCGATCTCACAACCTGGGCCAAAATCAAGTCAGACACTTAACCCCCTGAGCCACCCAGGGGCCCTAGTCCGACTGAATTCTCAGTGTCTTGGGGACTATGCTCCTAAAACACTTCTTGCATGGATGGATGTGTGTTACGGACTGCGTGGTTGTACCCAACCCCCGAAACTTACACACTGAAACCTAACCTCCAGTGGGGTGAAATCAGGAGGTGTAATCTCTGGGGGGGGGGGTAATTACATTTCGATGAGGTTGTCAGGGTGGAGCCCCCATGATGGGATTCGTGTCCTCACAAGAAGCGGGAATCTAGCGCCCCCCTCTGCCGTGTGAGGATACAACAAGAAGATGGCCATCTGCAAACCAGGAGGACTCTCACCAGACACCAGTCCTGCTGCACCTTGATCTTGAATCTTGATCCCCAGCCAGTGGGAAGGGACCCTGGACTCTCCCAGAACTGTAAGAAACAAATTGTTTAAGCCGCCAGTTTCCTGCATTCTGTCACAGCTGCCTGAACTAACCAAGAGAGAAAAGCAAATGGGAGAAGGAATGACTTGTCAGGCTGAGTAGAAAGGCTTGTTGTTACAGAGCTGGCTGGAGGGGTCTCGGAAGCAAGACCGCAGGAATGATGTTCTCCATGCCTTTGTCTATTTGGACTTTGATGACAAAGGACCACAGACTGGGCATGTCATAAGCAGCAGGAATTTATTACTCCTAGATCTGGAGGCTGGAGGCCAAGTCAGGGTGCCAGTGTGATCGGATATGTCCGCACATGGCAGAAGGGGCTGGGGAGCTCCTCAGAGCCTCTTGATTAAGGCAGAAATAACTGGACATTTCTAATAAACACATGTTTACAGTAATCCCACACCCGATGGTTCCACTCTCGCGACTTAAACACCTCCCAAACACTCCACCTCCTAATATCATCATGTCGGGCATTGCGATTTTAACATATGAATTTGGAGGGAATGAAAACATGCAGACGAAAACATCTGCATTCCCTGGCCCCAGGTCTGGGGCTTTTTTCTTGCTCCCTACACCATGGAACCCCACACTCGACCTCTCCCTTCCTCAGCTGCACGACAGTATCACCATGTGACGCTGAGGCCAGCTGTATGTCAGGACCTGGTCCCGGGGCGGGCTCACGGGCTCCATCTGGGACCAGCCCATTGGCTTTAGCGTGGACGGTGCCCATACAAGGGCCATGGGCTCTTCTCACTTCCCAGCAGCCCCCGCGGGAGCCTAGAAGGCATGAGGGGGCCTCTGCCCACAAGCTTGCTTCTGCACCTGAGAACAGACAGTAGCCTCACCTTTCTAGCCCAGGAGAGGCTCAACACCTTCATTTGCTGCCTGCGCTTCAGCCTGTGAAAACACCCCAGACTTGCTCTAATAGTGTTCACACCCTGTGTGTTTGTGTGTCACCTGCAAAGGCTTTTGTGTCACTTGAGCCTCAGAAAATTCTAGGGCATGCCTGTTTCTAGTCCTGGGGCCTCAGACCGTGTTCTTAGCACTCAGGTGCCTCACCATGTTGCTCCTTGGTGCAGGTGTGTGTGTGTGTGTCTATTTGTTTGTGTATACACACCCATGTGTGTCACAAAGAAGCATGACATTAAGGAAGGCGTACCCTGGGCCCCTAGTGATTCTGTGTCATGATAACAATCATTATAATCATTATAGTGTTAGCCACCCGCTGCTCCAGAGCGCCTGTCAGGATTAATGGAACGCTTAGTAAAGTGCCACGAGCCCTTGGGGAGAGCTCTTTAGCAGGCACTGGAAACTTCTTTCAGATGGAGAAGAAAATATCAACTAGGAACGGAGCTCTGTCCTGCCCACTGCCCCGCCATGCCTTAGCGGTGGGGCCTTAGGCCAGCTAGACCCTCTCTGACTCTGTTTCCTCATCCATGAAATGGGTGCACAGGGCTTGTCTGTCCTTTTCTCTGGGGATTGGGGAGGACAAAAACATCAAGTGAGTGAACAGCCTATGAAAACTAGCATTTTCAACTCTCGGGCCAAGTTTCTGCATCAGCCAGCTTGAGGATCCACTGACAGCTCTTTCTCAGAAATCCCTATGTTTGTTCAAAGGTGATGTACTTTCTTTCCACATCCATGGGTGCTGGGAGGTGTCCTTTGGATGAGTGGCTTTGCCAAAAAGGAGCACATGGTGATAGTCTAGCTCTATTCACTGATATGTCCTCAGTCCCCATGCCCGGGTGATGTGTTCCTCCCCAGTCGATAGCTAAGGACCCTGGAAACCCATGGAGTACCTTTCCACAGGGTTCCAGTGTGGCGTAGTGCTCAGGCCCTGAAGATTCTCCCAGCAGGACCAGGCTACACCTTCTCTGGTTTCCCAGAGGCAGAACCGCCTTCCCTTTGGAAGACTTTCTCCACAGCAACTTCTGAGCCCTAGGTCAGTAGAGGCTGATACATGTGAGAAACAGACGTGAAACCCCAAAGCAGCCAGCTCCCAGAGAGGACGGGCTTGGGAACTCCTGGAAAGAAAAACTGGAGCAGGAGACAACAAAAGCAGTCATCTCCTGTCCCACACCAGAGCCTCACAACCCTGAAATCCAGAAGTGGTCTTCTGACACACAAAGAAAACATCAGCCATAAGGTTTCACTTAGAGGACATGAAAGGTACTTTTCCAGAATATCTATTTTTCCTATCAACAAAGCCTGGTTGCCAGTTTTTAAAATCTAGTTAGGCTGAAAACATTCATTTCCTTTAAGAAATGTCCATTTCTGGGCTCCTGGGTGGCTCATTTGGTTAAGTAACTGCCTTTGGCTCAGGTCATGATCCTGGAGTTATGGAATCGAGTCCCACATCAGGCTCCCTGCTCAGCAAGGAGTCTGCTTCTCCCTCTGATGCTCCCCCTTCTCATGCTCTCTCTCTTTCACTCTCTCTCAAATAAGTAAAATCTTAAAAAAAAAAAAAATTAAAAAGACTAAAAAAAAGAAAGAGAAAGAAACGTCCATTGCTGCCACCATGGCCAGAGTACCAGCTGCTAGCGTCCTTCATCCCCTCCCACTGTTCCTGCTTCACTAGGTTCAGAGAATCATCGTCATCACCATCACGGCACTGAGCAGTCACTACTCTGTACCAGACAATGTACCAAGGTATATGACTCTCCCTTTTAATTCTTGAAATTACCCTATGACAGAAATTCTATCACTGTCCTAATTTTACAGGTGAAGCTCAGAGAGGTTAAGTAATTTTCCCCAGATGGCACAGCATATGAGCAGCTGCCCTGGGACTCAAACCCAGGTCCCCAAAATTTATGCTATTAGCTTCTTCCCTACTTGACTTCTCTTGGGCAGAAGAGAATAACTCCTTGATCATGTTCTCCTGGATGCCAACCAGAAGGATACAGGCATGCAAGCTGTGTATTGTTGTTCTTTCTGACTCTGTGCCTGATTTCTGGAAACTCTGTCCCAGGCCCTTTTAGGTCCCAAATGTGTGGACCCTCATTTTAACTAAAAGTTCTATGGAGACAATGAACCAGTGGTCCCCGAGGAAATTTGTTGCCTCTTATCTCCAGAGCTGCCTGCAACCGAATCAGTAGATAACTCACAAACAAATTTTAGCAGGAGAATTTGTTCCAAGGTATCGTTCTCACAGAGTATCAATTTTAGACTCCCAACAGTGGCAGAGTATAGCAACATAGTATTTCTCTAAGGGGGTTGCCTCTGACTTCAAACTTAAGACTGTTGAAATCAACCAGCTCCAGGCACCTGCCGGGCTAAAATTCCAATCCTTCGTTGGCCGGTGTCTGAGCATTTTTCTATTTCCAGAGGGTGATTTGCTCTGATTCCAGGACACATCAATACCCCACGTCTAAGCCACTAAACACCAGCTGCTGGTAGCAGCGTTTGAAAAATGCCTCCCAGATTTTAAGTATCCAGAGTGGTTTGTGGCAGCACTACATCAGCTCGATAACACACGCAAGAGTCGAGATATATGTGAGCTCCTGGTGCAAACCATTCCTCACCCAGGCGCCATGCAAAGGCTCACTCTGGTGCCAGGCAGTTCATCCATCCATTCAGCCGACTAGCCATTATAGAGCAACCCTGATGCACATGAGACAGGACTGGGCCTGCTTGCCCCCCACCTTCACCAGGAGGTGCAGGCTGGGCTGAGCAGGTGGAGGACACTGGCATCTCCTAGGGGAAGGTGCAGAGCTCCGTTTCCTGGGAAGGTCCAGAACAGAACACTGGCCTCTGTGGGCTAAGCTGAAGGCTGCTGTGCTCCCCTGGCCACGGCCCCCGCCCTGGCTTAGGAGCTTTGGGTGCCCTGGGTCTGGACGAGCTCAAGGAGGGAACAGGGGCAGCTCTGAGCTTGCACTGTGGATAGAAGTTCTAAATGGAAGGGTTTAAGGTTTTGTTTATGCTCTGTTTCCTCTCCTTCCTACTCTCTCCCTGTCCCCCAGCACGTTTTTTAAAAATAACATTTTTCTAATTACAAAACCAGTACATATAGGGGCGCCTGGGTGGCTCAGTGGGTTGAGCGTCGAATTTTTGGTTTCAGCTCAGGTCACGCACGCTCAGCAGGGAGTCGGCTTGGGATTCTGTCCCTCTGCCCCTCCCACTCAAGCTCATGTGTGGGCACATTCTCTCCCTCTCTCTCTCTCTCTCTCTCTTAAATAAATAAACAAATAAATCTTAAAAGAAAAAAAAAAAGCACATATAGAAAACCACTAATAAACCACTGCCTGTACTCCCACCCAGGGAGAGCCACAATTAACATTTCAGTAATTTGGGGCAACCGGGTGGCTCAGTTCGTTCAGCCTTTGGCTCAGGTCATCAGCCAAGGGTCCTGGGTTCCCTGCTCAGTGGGGAGCCTGCTTCTCCCTCTCTCTGCCCTTCCCTGCACTTGGTGTACACTCTCTCTCAAATAAATAAAATCTTAAAAAAAAAAAATCTGGTATTTGTACTTCCGGCACCATTTTTAATGCAATATATTTGATTGTATTTTTCTATAAGAAGAGAATTAAATAGTGATATGCCTATACAGTCTTACCTGGTTTTTAAAAAATAATATATCATAAACACTTTACAAGGTCAGAATGAAGGTAGGACCTTCTGGGGTAAGCACTTTGGGCTCCTTTTAGCCCTATATTTCCTGATTGGAGTCTCTGCCAGGCCAGTGGAACATGGGCGGAATCACTGACACTCCAAGCTGAGTGTCCCCTTGCAGTCAGGAAGCCGCTGACCCTGCCCGTGGTCCAGAGCCACACCCGGCCATCTGTATGTGAAGCCCAGCTCTCCACCTCCAGTGGGCACACACCATTTACCCAGAGTGTTTGTCACCACGTCCAGAGATACTCATTTCCCAGATCTACACACGCAAAAAACATGTCCAGTACTTGCAATGATTTCCAAACAACAGTCTATGAATTTCCACCATAGCCTTAAGCGTTGAATGAAAATGATGGAGTCCATTTAAAGGTCTTGGTTCTGTGGAGCCCCCAACACGCCCATTCCCCACCTTAACTCCTAGCAGCTCAGCCAATTACCTTAAGGCAACAACTGCTGAAAGGTCAAAGGTCATACAGGGTCTCCTCTGGATTTATGTCCACTTCAGGACTCATTGACCCTCATCGACTTCTTTTATGAGTCAGGACCAGGAAGGAACCATCAATATTGTTACAACTGGGTTGGACGCCCACTCATTTCCCACCGAAGCCAGAAACAGGGCACTCTGGCTTCAGATGAGAAATGGGTATAAATCTTGAACATTGATAATTTGAGGTATGCATTAACTGTAACTGAATTTAATGTGTATCTTAGGTTCCTGTTCCATCCAGAGTGGGAAGTTTATCTTAGCCAACTTGAAGATTCCCTGCTTTTGCCCAGAGGTGTATCCAAGTTTGGAGGGCCCAATGAAGCGATATTCTGGTAGATGTTTGACAATCAGCTTTGGGGGCGGGGGGCAGGGTTGGCAAGGAGGTATGCTTACGTAGACATATATAGGTTTATTTTAGATTTTACTGACATAAAGGATGTGTGACACAATTTTAAAGTAATAATAAAGACTATACTTTCAGGGATCACTTCTATAGTTTGTTCAAATAATAAAATATGCAACATCTTTCATTTTGAATTCCACACAGCCCCACAGAATGCCTTCACTGGTTTTGCTGAATTCTTATGCCCCTAAGCAACCTATAGTTGTAATTCAGCCATTATTTAACAGAATCAGATTACAACAACACATCACTGATGAATGTGTGTGATTTCCATATGAATGTTGGCTGATACTTTCTTTTATGTTAACAAGATACAGATGAAACAACAAAGGTAAATGCCAGAATATTACTCACTCATCAATGATGTGAATAACATCTTGGCTGAACAGGGTAATAACTGTTAAATATTAAAAGAATATTCCATCAATACTGTGTGCTATCTAACACAAAGTAACAGCTACCCACTGACACCCCTTTTTTTTTTTTTTAATTTTCTTTGAGAGAAGAGAGAGCGCATGTGCACGAAAGAGCTTCAGGAGAGAGCAGGGAGAGGGAGAAGCAGGCACCCCGCTGAGCAGGTAGTCTACCCTGGGGCCCAATCCCAGGACCCCAGCAGAGGGCAAATGCTTAACCCATCAAGCTACTCAGATGGCCACACACAACACACTTTTAATTGCCTTACTAGCATTTTCTCCATTGCTTTTTCAGTCTACTCTAGATAGTAAAAAAAAAAAAAAAAAAACCAAGAAATTAAGCTCTGATTCCCAGCATTTGTCAATTTCCATGGTGTAAATGCTCTCCCCATAGCTAATAATGCCAAGCTACCAACATCACGTTGCTCTTGAAGTTGGGAGGAGATGCTTACCGTTATTTAGTACTTCCACCATACAGATACAAATACAGATTTATAGATATGTAAATAACCTCAAGAATATATGTAATAGTAAAATAATTAGGAAGTGATGAGTTTGGGGTATTTATTACCTTTGTTCTTAATATAACTTATCTAATTGCCAATTTACATAATTTTCACAATGGCTGTATTCAACAATCAGCTCTCAAAATTCCTGAAACTTTCATAATTAGCTCTTGTGAGCTGATACATACAGGTCCTGAGCACTGTTAAGTGGTTGGACCTGGTGGGCATTCTTTCTAGCTATTGTCATCTCTCCATAATGACACCTAGTAAGAGTTCTCGCTGCCATCTGGCCTCCGGTCATTGCTCTAAGCAGGTCATGGCTATGTCCTGATTTCTCTACACACACTGTCTTCTCCAAGTCCATAAGCTCCCTCTCAGTTCACTTCTATGGATAAACGGAGATGCAGATTTTAAAACTTATTAGGATGGCTGGAGAATCTTCTAATGAGATGCAATGCTTTCTGATCCACTAAAAGTACTAAACAGACCCATACCTATTTAAATTTACTTTTAGACTCTCTGTGCTGTTCCATTGGTCTGATTGCTTTTTCACGAGGCAGAATTGTACTGTTTTAAACACTATAACCGATTCTGTGTTTTGTAAGTTGGTCGACTGGTCTTTTTAACTGCTGCTCACTTTTCAGTAATATCCTAACTATACTTGCATGGGTTTTTTTTTTTTTAATATAAACTTTTTAAATCACCTTGCTTGGTTGTGTTCTTTGACCTATGGGCATATTTGTGATGATCTTGTTAAATTTATGGCACGTCAACATATTTATAATATTGAACCACCTTATTCATGAATAGATTATACTTTTTACTTATTCAATTCTTTGTGTTCTTTGGTAAAATTTTAAACTTTTTTTTTTTCTTATAGCTTGTGAATATTTCCGGTAAAATTTATTCCTAGGCATTGTTTTTAATGTGTATAACTAGTTTGTGTTTGAATATAATTATTAACTTATATTTATTAAACCTAGGCTTTACTGAGTTCTTTAATATTTATAATAATTTTCCAGTTATGCCTCTTCTTTTCCAAATCTTTCACCTCTTATTTCTTTCTCCTATCAAATTGCATTGGCTACTTCCTGTGGAATCTTAAATAATAACAGTACAATGAGCGTTCTTGATTTGTTCTTGATTTTGGTGATGCTTCCAAAGTTTACCCGTTATAAGTACTGCCTGCCTACTTGTTCAGAAAGTTTCTACCTTGTCCTATTGTTAGTAAGTCTTATTGAAAGATAATTCATATACCTTCTAATGTATATAATTCAGTTGGTTTTTGTACCTTCACAGAGTTGCACAAAAATTTTACCACTAGATAATTTTAGAAAATTCTCATCACTCCCAAAAGAAACCCATACGCATCCAAAACCAATCCCATTCTCTCCTCCCCCCAGCCTCTGGCAGCCGGAATCTATTTTATAGGACTTTGCCTGTTCTGGATATTTCATAAATATGGAATCACACAACTTATGTCTTTTGGGAATGAAATCTTTCACTTAGGATAATGTTTTCAAGTTTATCTATGTTGTAATGTGTATTAATACTTCATTCCTTTTGTTGTCAAGCAATATTCCTTGAGTGGATATATATATATTTCATTTATTCATTTGTCATTTGATCGGCATTTGCTTTTTTCCAGGTTTTGGCTATTATAAGTAATACTGCTATAAGCGTTTTTATAAATTTTTTTGTGTGAACATCAGTTTTTGCTTCTCTTGGGTATGTACTTGGAGCGGATTATATGGGAACTCTATGTTTGAACCTTCTGAGGACCTGCTGGAATGTTATCCAGAGCCATTGTACCATTTTATATCTCCACCAGCAGTGTATGAGGGTTCCAATTTCTCCAGACTCTCACCAACACTTGTTATCTGTCTTTTTTTTATTTTAGCCATCCTGTGGGTGGGGGTGGTTTCTTACTGGGGCTTTGAATTGAATTTCCCTAAGAACTAGTGATACAGAGCATTTTTTTATGGACTTATTGGCCATTTACGTAGCTTCTTTTGAGAAATACATTCTCAAATCCTTATCCCTTTTTATTTTTTTTAAGTTTTCATTTAAATTCTGCTTAGTTAACATTCTGGGTAATACTAGTTTCAGGTGTACAATATAGTGATTCAACAATCCTCCTTTAATCCATTTTTAAATTGGGTTACTTGTCTTTTTGTTGATGAGTTGTATGAGTTCTTTGTATATTCTGGATATAAGTCCCTTACCAGATGGATATTTTCTCTCACTTTTCACTTTATCAAATGTTTTTTGACACCAAGGAAGATCTTTTTAATCTATTTAAATGGTGAATCTTATTAATAGCTTTCTAAATACTGAAACATTCTTAGATTTCTGATATGAACCCTTTCTAGCCAAGGGATATAAATCTTTCCATATGTTGCTGCTGTATTCCATTTGCTACCATTTTGTTTAGAATTTTACAATGATACTCATAAGTTAGATTAATCTATAGCTTTCTTTTTCATTAAATTTTATTATTTTATTTAAGTAGATCGTTTATTTGGTAAAGAACCCCTCTGAAACCATCTGGTCTGGTGGTTGCATCTTGGAAGAGCTATGGGAGAAGAGCGCCAACTGTCTCTTGCTTCTTAGCAACTGATGTGTTTAGATTTTCTATCTTTCCTGAGAGTACTTTTGTTCATCCTTTTTTTTAGAGAAAGTATACATATATTCATATAGACTGAAGCAAAATTCAGTTTTATAATTTCTACAAATTTCCTCTCTGTACTGATTCTCATCCCATATGTTCACATTGTCCTTTAATAATGGTTCAAGTTGTTCTTTGGGATGGCCCCGTGCTGAATGCAGAACTTAGAGTACCCGGGTACTTTCATGAGTTTCACCAAGGCCTCTGATCTCTGATTTAGAATATTGTATTATCCCTCAGCATCTCCCCCCCCCCCCCCCCCCCCCCCCCCCCCCCGCCTATTGCAAGACATGAACTGTGGCTCCTAGTAACAGCAAACGTGGTTTCCCTGGCTAGTGTGTGAATACATTTGTTGAGAATTATCATAATGATCCAGAAGCTTTCTCCCTGTTCTTTTTCCCCGGGGGCTACACTCCAAGGTCCAAAAGAAAGATTAATTCAATAGCTCTTTCCCTGCCTCACCCTACCTAACCCTAGGACCCTGCCATCATCAGTTCAGGACCCAATGGCTAGAAAAACTATACTCCTGTCACCCTGACACTTTATTGAATTTTCTTACTCTTTGTACTAATTTTCTGGTGGATTCTCCTGCATAATATCCCAGTCCCTAGACAAAGCATTTTCCCTTCCTGCTACCTGTATCTCCCAGAGTCAGCACGGACAGGCACCATCTCTACCAACACTCAGCCTCACTGCCCCTTAATGTTTTCATCTACTGGCCAAGACCAATGCCTGGAATGTAAGGGAACACCCACAGCAAATGTTATCAACTGGGCGGCTGGTTGACCTTACCTATATTCAGGATTACCTGAAACACTAGATATGAAAATGCTTTTTAAAATGCTAGTGATGGTTCAAGACAATAGTTCTTGACTGGAAAGATGGCGGAAGAATGAATAATGTAACATGTTATTAAATATATGTGGAGCCCCTGCTGTGTGAAAGGCTCTCTACACACCCATGTAACAATGATGACAATTTGTCATAATTTTTAGTCACTCCTATTAGGAAGCATTCAACAGAGCCTTTGTGTCATGGTCATAGATCCAGGATATGGGACAGATCAGAAGTGTTTTGAAGCCCTCTCCTACCACTCCTGTCCCCGGCACCCGGCCCTGTTTTCAAAGCTCTCAGTAATCAGGGTGTCCTGTTCCCACCCAGCCTCGGTTCTTGGTCCTGGGCTGAGGCCTCACCAGTCAGGTAAGCCCAGCTCCTGTCTGTTCAAGAGGGTCCCCATCCTCCAGCAGTGCTCTCCCCTCATCCTTCTACCACCCAGTCCTCATCTATTGCTTCTGGCCCATTTCTAGAGTCTCCGCCTGCACAAGCCTTTTCCTACAGCTCAAGCCATTCGATATTGAAGAGAACACAGCCTGCTTAACTCCATGAACTTTCACACTGCAGAAACATATGGCTTCACATATGGAAGGGGCTGGTGAGCTCCCTGATGGCCAAAATAGCAATGTCAATGGCCACGTCTCCTCAAAACATCACACAGCATCCAGTATATTCTAATTGCTCCACAGGCAAATGCTAATTGTTAGAGACTTTGAGAGAAGATGGCTCTGAACCTACAATCAAAAGTGGACACAGCAGAATCTGCCCTTATCATGGGATAGGGGAATAGTCATGGGAGTGGGGCCTTCTCCCTCTGTCTGCCATGAACATGGCACCAGGAGAGGTCAACCACAAAGACGATATTTGATCTTATTACCAATTCAGTCCCCGTGGAAACCCTCACCAGGGCCCTTAATTTCTTGTGTTAAAACAACAAACGAGGTGACCCCAGCACAATCTCTAATAGGTAGCATGGGTCAACAATTATTCATTTGTACTAGTGCTTTTCGCATGACGGGCTGAGATGAAAATTTGTCCTCTTCCTGGCAAGAGCTATAAATTAGTTTTATGCTACTGTTAAACCCAGAGGCAAAAAAGGGGAAGGGATTGGGAGTGGGTGAGGGGCAGCAAATAAGGCCTAACCACTTCCAGCAATGAAAGCTACTTCTTGGACTGTGTAGACAAGGGGGAGGGGAGAGCCAAAGATGATGAAATTGGGCCAGTGAAAAACACTGATGCAGAGTCTCTGACACAAGACAATGAACTCTTCAAGGATCTGAACGGAATCTTATTTTTCTTTTTAGCCCTATATCTGGCAGATTTGCTGAATGAACAAACTAGTAAATGAGGGGACATATGCAGCAAATGGGTCGCTCTTAGCCAGATCCAAACAAAACCAGTTAGGTCGCATCCCTACGAGTTTGTGAGTTCTCTAGGGCCAAATGGAGCCACTTAAAATGGTGGTGTTTACCAACATTTTTTACATGTATTGTTCCATAAGACATTAAGTGGAAAAAAAAAAACAGCTTATAAGAATTTGCATGTAGTGTTTAGTTATTAATGTTTAAAAGGCCTTGAAAAAAGGTCACACCAAAATGTTAATAGTGACATTTGTCAGGACAGTGGCATTCTGAGTTTTCTATTCTCTTCTTCATACTATGCAGAATTTTCTAAAATTTGTGTGATGAGAATACTTGCCCTTCTAATCAGAAAAAAAAAGTTTTGTGTGGGTGTGTTATTTTTTTAAATCTACCATCCTCCCTTAGTTATCTGCTACAAAAAGAGAATAGTGGTGTAGATCATCTAGAAGATGGGAAAAATCACCCATGCTTGACTTTGAATCTGTTACATACATTTTTCCCCCAGAAGATTTATCTTCCTAATTATGCTTTGCTCTTTACTTAATATTAGGATTAGTTCTAAGTCCCTGAGCAACCTTGCCAACTAATGAGCTGAACTATATGGACGGAAAAGTCAGCTTGGAATAAAAAGAAATATGAGCTGCAGATAATCCACAGGCACTTAAGTGAGCGTTGGCTGCAGACACAGAGAGGGGTGGGATGCTCTGGGGGGCTCAGCTCCCATGGTCGAAAGCCAGACTCCTTAGGCTCAAAACTGAGTTCCACTACTATGAACCTCAAGGTCTTAGGAAAGCCCCTTAGCCTTTCTGTGCTCTCACTTCTTGTTTCTTCATTTGCAAACTGCTAGTGATGACAGTCTCCACCTCCCAGAGCCCAGAGGAGGATTAAATGAGAGGAGGCGTGTAATGCATTTAGCATGGGCCCTCGGCAGGTGTCAGCTAGATCGTCTGTGTGTTGGGCACACCCTGCCATGATCTGTGTCCATACGGTACCTCCTTCCAAATGAATTTCACTGTTTATAACACATTTTAACATATTCCTTGTATCCTCTAGGAAGGGAGGCCGATTTCATCATTCTCATTTTACAGTTATAAAAACGAAGGCCTGGAAAAGTGAAAAGAGTTGCTCTTGTTTTTGTAAGGAGTGGAAGGATGGAGACCACATCTCAATTCTCTGCAAGCTGGCTTTGCCCTGCCCTGCCATTGCCCATAATCTATGCCTCTCCTCCCTTTCTTAGCCAACACACGGAGATGGAGGTTTCATCAAGACATGGGAAGATGAGCCAGGCAATTACTGTTAAGTGCTTGGCCAAGATCAAATGCAATGCAAATGCCCAAGTCTAGTAATGCGGAGAAATTGAAGAGACTTCCGTTCATTCTGGCTCCTGGACATGAGGCTTATACGTTAGAAGGGCTAGGATTGAGGACTTGTCATTTCTGTGTTTTATGGAGGAAGGCTTCAGTGCCATTAGCAATTTATCTTTCTTCTGAAATATTCTCCAATATTGGTTTCATGGAAGAATTTTTTGGCAGTGGTGGAGTGGGGGAAAGCATGGGGAGGAAGATAACATCCTTCCAAACTCCCCTTCCTTTACAGGTAGTTCATAAAGAAATCAATAATTTTCCAGACCCTTAAAGTCCATCCTAGCTCCTTTGTCGCCTCCCATCCAACACTTCCTTCTTTCCTCTCTTACCTTCCTTCACCTCCCATTAGATTCAGCATTAAGAGAAGAGAAAGTGAAAAAAGACGGGGCAACTTGCATTCAACCCTCTGAACGAAACTGGGCAGGATGCCGCCCCAACCATTCTCCTAGAAACCCCTCCCTGACCTCTGACCGCCTCTGCCATCCTCACCAGAAAACCCCGCTTTGTGACAATAGGGACCATATTTGCTTCGTCCGCCAGTTTGTGCCCTGCACCTAGTAACTGCTCAACATACATTTGTTAAATGAATGAATGAGTGGACAAATGAATGAATGATTTCACTATATAATAGCAGAACAGTGTGGAAATCATTGGATGCTGTTGAGGAAAGTGCTGTTTGTTTATGCGGTACTACTGAAAACGGAGAGGAGGGGGCACCTGGGGGTCAGTGGGTTTGGCTCAGGTCATGATCTCACGGTCCTGGGATTGAGCCCTGCGCTGGGCTCTGTGCTTGGCAGGGAGTCTGCCCCCCCGCCCAACACACATACTCTCACTTGCATGCCCAGGCTCTCTCTCTCTCTTTGAAACACATAAATAAATCTTTAAAAACACACACACACACACACACAAACAAACAAACAAAAAACAAAAAACCACCAAGAGAAGGAAGCTGCTTCTAACTTCTGAACATGAAAATCCAATTAAACTAAATAGTAGGAAATTGCAGGCAGTCATAAAAATGAAGAATTTATTGGGGTGCCTGGGTGGCTCCGTGGGTTAAAGCCTCTGCCTTCGGCTCAGGTCATGATCCCAGGGTCATGGGATTGAGCCCCGCATCAGGCTCTCTGCTCCATGGGGAGCCTGCTTCCTCCTCTCTCTCTGCCTGCCTCTCTGCCTACTTGTGATCTCTGTCAAATAAATAAATAAAATCTTTAAAAAAATGAATTTATTTAATTAAAGCTAAGCTCTCTGAAAGAGTGAATTTCAATACTTTGAAAAGAATTCAGAAGCTAAAGCAACTTGCCATTCTGTGCTTAAAAAAATTCCCTCAGAGTTATGCTTCCCTCCTGCCCCTCCTGTGAAATCAAGTTTATGTTCCAAGTTCTGTCTCGCCATGGGGGCTCTGAGGACTGACAAATTACCGGGTGTCTTGTGGATCAGGCAGCCCTACTGCCTGTGTTACAGAGGTACTTTGGAACCTGCAAGGAGCGGGGGTTGTTAAAGAACCAGAAAGTGAAGAGGAATGTCTGAGATCTCTAAGAATCCTCTATCTGATTGCAAAACCGCTGTAAGTAGGCGGGAGGAGGACAAGCCTGTATAGCTCCACCTCCTCCTCCTCTAAGTGCAGTCTGTGACCCCGTAGCTCTGATGCTGAGAGGTTGGTGAGGAATATGGAGCCTCAGCCCCAGCCCAGCCCCGCTGACCCAGAGTCTGCACTTGCCCCAGATGTCCGGGGCACTCATGGGCATACTGCCGTATTTGTGGCGCGCCTGGCTGACCCACTTTCTGTCCAGCAGTAAGAGGAGTTTTGCAGCTTGTGATATACTACAGGGGACATTATAGGATTTACGCAAGTGCAAGGCACAAAACCAGGTGCTTTGGATTATTCTGAGCTTTACATATGCCTTTCCTTCTAAACATTCCCCAGGGCATGGGGAAAAGCAGACAGACAGGAGGCAAGCCGAGCCCCTGGGGTGATCCTAGAAGCCAGGCAGCAGGTGTGGTAGGTGCAGGCTGCAGCAATCCTGGCCTACAGATGGGGACCCAATCTGCTTCCCCTTGGGCCGGCTGGAGGGCCTGGAATGCCAGTAGAAAGTGAGCACCCTCCGCTGGGGCACGGGGGATATGTGAACAAAACAGGCCCAACACTGAAAGGTAGCCATGGTGAATTCTGGAAGGAAATGCACTTATGGGAACAATTTCAACTGCCTTGAAGTACATTGGGCTAATTATCTTAGCGGACACTAATAAACGCTGTTCCTTAGAGACACACGGTGACTGTAATAACTCAAAGATGAATATTGGATGAATGAGTTATTAGGGACTGGCCAGACCGCTAACCTCCCAAGCCCAGGGGGGCAGCTCTTCTCCCTTCTGCCTTCCTAGGCCTTCCCCTGAAGCCTAAGATTTTTTATTAAATATGTGCCCAGCTACTGGGAGAGCTTTAGAGTCAATAAAACACCTGCCCCTACTTCGCTTATGGGGATTTACTTGGAGCCGGCCACTTCCCATGGTGGTACTGGTCCTCAGTCCTCGACTGGGGCCGGGGGGGCGGGGGGGCGCACTGCAGAGGAGGAGGGAGCTTTTATTCAGCCAGGACTCAGCCCAAAGTTACAGTTAGCCTCCTCTAACCCGCTGACATGCACTGGTATTAGTTTCAGTCCTCAGCCGCTAATCTCATCTCAGAGAGTGACTGCCACCCCTAGAACCAATGAGCTGGCTACCCCACTCCACGCATGACTGGGAATTCCCTCCCTCTACTGCCTTTCCACCTGGTTCCAGGCCCCGCATCTCCCTGGGAGTGTCAGCCCACAGGACTTTTATGTACCCAGAGTTTGTCCCTGCTGTGACTCTCCTCCCCAAACTCCAGTCCCCTAGGTATTAGCATCACAGGCAACCAGATCTTTGCACAATGTGCCCATTTAATAGTGACCTAGAGACAATGGCCACATATGCCACTCCCCTTCTTTCCTTTGTTCATTTAGAGCTGGCAGGAACATAGAGCATAACAATATCTCTATGGACTTACACATGTGTGTGTGTGTCCATAAAACCACTACCTAGATCAAGAGTTAAAATATGTCCAGCCCCCAAAGTGTCCCTCAAGTCCGTTCCCAGTCAATATGCCTCCCCCCACAGTCTCTTTCAGCATAGATCAGTTTCACAAGTTTTTGAACTTCATAGAAATAGAATTAGTAAGTATATACTCCTCTGTGTCTAGCTTTTCTTTATTCAACACATTTTTGAAGTTGAGCACACTGCTGTGTGTAGGAGGGTTCATTCTCTGTTACACCTGTGTAGCATTGCATTGTGGGAATTTACCACAATGCATCCATTTAAAGGACATTTCAGTGGTTTTTAGATTTGGAGCTATTACGAATTGATCCTTCTATAAATATTCATGTGTATGTTTTTTCCTCACATAACGCTCATTTCTGTCAAGTGTTGAATATAGCCATTAAGGGTCTGAGGTTTTATTCTACTTGTAGGCTCACAAAGCAGCCGCCCCAGTTTCACAGATGCTGGTGGAAGACACAAGACTCTTGGGTCAGAGATGCAGGGCAGTTTCTTAGCCCCAGCAATAGAACCGCTAAGGTATTTGCCTTTTGGCTCAAGTTCCTTGAAACCCAATTCCCACAGGGCAGTGTAGAGAGGGCAGATGATGTCTGCACACACAGTAGGTTGCATTACAAAAGCTTAGACACCCAAATCTCTTCTAATGTACAGTAAGGGTGCCTGCCCTTCACTCCAAAGGAAGATATGGTGTCTGTGTCCCAAGGCTATAAGCAAACCTGTCCTTTGCTCCAGAGAAACTCTCTCTCTATTCAAGGGTGTTCATTACAAAAACATCCTTGAAAACATGGTCTGGAATAAAGGACATTTGAGGGCCATGCTTGCAAGATGTGCAAAAAAGTGCAAGAGATCAATGAGATTTGCTTCCCAATAACAGTATGCCCAGGAGTGGAACTGCTAAGTCAAAGGGGCTGGCGAATATGTAGCTTCCATAGATACTGCCAAAAAAAAGATTTCCCAAAGTGATTGTATCAATGTGCACTCCGAAGAGCAGTGTATGAGAGTTTCAGTCACTCCACCTCCTTACCCACATTTGGTGTTGCTGATCTGTTTCATTTAAGTCATCCTGATGTGACCATACCTCCCGTTTTTTTTTTGTTGGGTTTTTTTTTTTTTTTTTTTTTTTTTCTGCTTCCACAAAGCAGGGCTGCTAACAAGTTATTGACAATGATGGTTCAAATCATTATGAAAACCAATGCTGTGGGCAGTGTAGATCAGAGGCTCTGGGGAAGCAGACAGACACACAGGGCAAACTTCTCTCAGGAAACATGCTTTAAAGGTATAGAAAGTACAAGGTAGTTCCTAAGCAGGGCGGCTGGTCTCAAGGGAAGGTACTACCTATGCAATGCTCTCCAGGCTCGCCACCATGGCTGAGGGACCTCAAAGAGGAAAAAGGGGTGTGCAGGTGGGGAACGTGGGAGGGCCAATGACCTGACCTGATAGAGGATTGCTTAAACTTTCTAGCCGCACCATGCTGGCCAAAATGCTGGGGAAGGATGCTGAAAATGAATGATGATGAAGGTGATAGTCATCACTTACTGAGTACTAACTATGTTCTGAGCCCTAAGCTAGGCTCTTTACCTATATTAAACCACTCCGTACACTGCAACCACTCTCCATTGGCCAGGGATGAGATGGAACCAGTCCATAAAAGCCTTTTGCTAGCGAAAACATTGGTCTTGAGTGAGACTTGTCAGGGAGCTTTAAGGGAGATTTGGAAAGGCTTTGGTGTTTTTATGATTTCATCTAATTCCAGTATGAGCCTAGAAATTATACTGGGTGAATTGCCTTAGCCTACTTCTCAATCAACTAGCTGGTCAACAAGAAAGACAATAATAGTAGTGAACACAACATTAATGGTAATAATATCTTCTTACTCTGGGCAAGGTACCACATGACGTGCTTTATATCTCATTCAGTCCTCGCTTCCACCCTATGATATAAAGTAATTCCCACTTTATAAAGAAACGAAAGCTTCAACAGGTTAATTAGTGAATCCACAGTCTCACAGTTTTTAGTAGCAAAGCCAGGATTCATTTCCAAGTTTGTGTGACTTCAAATAGGTTTTCTGTCTACTCTGTAGCCCTCTCATTCCATCTCCGCTTCATCGAATGACACGGTTTCTATTTTAAGGACAAGCTTATAGGAAGGCTTAATTTGCTGAAGAAAATTATTTGGGAATTTAGCTTGCTGTTGAAAGATGGTCTTTTGTGTGAAATGACCTTGTCCTCTGCTGTAGGTTTGGGCCTTTCTCGTGTTAGTATCAGGATGTGAGTTGATAACCATGCTGGATGGACTAGAGGCCACATCCGTGCCTGTGTGCAGACATGGTGTTTGCTGACAGTGAAGCCATCGCCAGTCTTAATCATCCAGGGAAGAGGCGAGTCCTCAGGCCGGAAACCAGGATCCTAACAGGGGGTCCAAGGGGTTTCTCTCAGAGCCTGGCCACGAAGGAGAAGGACAGTGTGCGACCATGAATTCATCAGTGTGGAAAACTTGGAGACTGGGAGCCAGGACGGACAGACTGTAAAGTCCTAGAGGACAGGCCTAATATTATATACAGTAAGCGAGTCCTGACCCTAAGCCCTGGTCCGCTTTGAAAGTGTAGTCAGAGTGAACTCAGGAATGCTTCTACTACATTCGATTCTGAATCAGCAAATAAAGAGTTCAAAGATACAGCCAGGATCAGAGACACCCATGAATGAACACCTCTTGGCATTGCCTCCCCGGGTCCCTAAAGATACTAGAAATTCCACAGTCCCAGCAGTCACAGGCTAGGTACCAAAGGCTACTCTAGGGGTCGGGGATGGGAAAGGTACAGAACTCTGGCAGAGAGGGCGGAATTTGTAGTTCCTGGTCATGATGTCTTAAAAAAACAAAAAACATGGATGGCATATGGCCTTAGAGCAGTCTGGCCGTCAGAATATCTCACCCAGGACACACCTCTGCCCCCTCACAGCTTTGAAGTTTCCATTTGTAAATGTAGCCAATTGTAACCACCTGCACACTCTCCAGGGTGATGGCACGGACTCCTTGCAGGGCTCCTAGCGTGCATGAGCACCCCCGCCACCCCAACCTGCGCTTGTCCACGCCACCAGAAGTGGTGCTCCCAGCAGCTAGGCACACCCCGCTCAAAAACGTCCCTCCCTCAGTCTTAGAGTCATCCAGTGGACATGCTCACAGCACCGGGGCTCCAATTCATTTATTTTTCACCTTTAAACTGCTCACATGAGCACCAGGTTTCACTCACCAGTTGCAGATAGAAAAATCTGACGACACAAAAAGTTGCTTTTAAGAAAAAAGTCTTTCATCTAGAAGACTCGTAACACTCATTAGCAGGCTCAAAATCTCACAGATGAAAGGCAGAGTCCAAGAATCAATGAAGACTGGAGTAGCACTCCTCTGACTCTGTTTTTGGACCACAGTCCTCCCCTAACATTTGTAGGGTTCAAGGCAAAAATGCAAATGGAGGTCCACATCCTGACAAGTCCAGGTACTTACAAGTAAAAATCGAGGTAAGAGAGAGACTCTTCAAATATGATCCACCCTCCCACTGTAATAATTGTGCCTTCATAGCGATCTGCATGGCCACAGTCCCAGCCAATGACCTGTCTCACTTTCTTCCTAATGAGGCTTAATCCTGCACCGTGAGAGGTCTCAGGCAAAGGCATGGGAGGCCCCACCGGCCACACATCCAAGGTCTGTGTATATCCCCCCAAAATAATCACCCATTGGCCACATCTCATGTTTAATGGTCCACCTTCTGGATGTTGGATCCCAGGAATAACTTAGCTGTAGGAAGCTGACCTAGAGCTATTGGGCAGAGAATTCCAGGATTCCAGATATCTGGAGTGTGGGTTACAAGGCCCAGTTCAGAGGCTCTGGGTAGGTACAACCCATTAGTGTCTCATCTCATGAGCAGGGGTACAGCTGGAGGAGGGCCAATAAGCTTTGGCTGGACTGAAGTTACTTCCTGGTGACTGCAAGTAGAAAATAACTAATAAGGAAGTATGGGTGCATTCAGCCTTTTGTTAAGTCAGCAGTCCCACCGAGGCATGGGAGGGGAAAGTGGGTCTAGATCTGTCTAGCAGATAGGCAGATTTCCTGGGTTGATCCAGCAGACTGTTCCTCCAAACAACTTGTAAAAAGCAATCTGCTGTCGATCAAAGGAATGCCTGAAGCTCAGAGTAATCTTCATAAAGAGTAAATGCAAATAAAGTACCTCTCTGACGTGAAGAGTATGTTCAACGCTTTCATTTTACTTCCTATGATGACAGCTAAGCACACCTCATTGCCCTCCTCCTAGCCAGAGCCCAGTGCACACTCTATGTCCCATCACTGTCGGGTTCTGGGCGAGGAGCCCCCAGGAGACCTTTCTGACATGCACACTGCTGTGGACGCACATGGACACACACACCCACACTCACCCCAGCCATTTCTGTAGGACCTGAGAATAGAAAGTAGAGGACAAAGCCTCCACTTGAAAACAAACAGCTTTCCCATGGATAGGGTCCAGAACAGGGTTCCATTTATAAGTCATGCATGCATTCATTCACTCCAGCAACAAGAATTTATTGAGAGTCTACTAGATGCCACACATGGCAAAGTGCCAGATTTGCCCATTGCTGGACTAGGTGTGAGGGAAACTAAACACAGCGCCTTGCCCTCTCAATGGCTTGCAACTGAGTTGAAGAGAGAAGGCCATGAGCTAGTGATTTTCAGTGTGAGCTTCAGGAAGTCTTCGCTGCTGCTTGAATTCACTGGGCAGGGAGAATGATGGCATCCATCTCACAGAGGCTGATGGGTCTCCCACAGACAGCACCTGTTGGGACTGTGGCTGATATAAAGGACAAGGACCAGCACGATCCTCATATGTGAAGCTATCACTAAGACACCGATGGGCATGACAAATATGTAGCCAGACCTGTTACATGTCAGGTGCCGTGTTAGCAGCGAGGACATGTGAACAGTAAGTCCCCACCCTGAAGGCTCTCAAAAGGCAGGAAACTATTCAGCAGCAAATCACCGGACCCTGGGCAGCCAAAGGCCGGGATCTAGGAACTAAAAAATGTCCCTGAGAGCTCAAAGACTGAGTCATATCTTTTGTGTTAAAAATGTCACCCCCTTAGCCCTTCCCAGCCCCTCACAGAGCAATACTGTACTGTATTTATACAATCACCAGGTTGGTCAAGAGGTTTTTGAAGTCATAGCAATGGTATCTGTGTAGACATCCATAGGGACCCCTCTAGTTGCTCTCTGCCCTTGGACCTTGGTTTTAAACAGTTTTGTCCACCAAAATTGTCATGTTCCTCTCTTCTAACTGGTGAATGTCATACATATCCCAAGACCTGAGGCTTTTGTGCCCTTGATAACTGATATCTCCTTGCTCAACTTAAACATAATGTTGATCATCAGTCAAGAAACTACGGGGCACCTGGGTGGCCCAGTGGGTTAAAGCCTCTGCCTGCGGCTCAGGTCATGATCCCGGAGTCCTAGGATCGAGCCCCGCATCGGGCTCTCTGCTCAGCGGGGAGCCTGCTTCCTCCTCCTCTCTCTGCCTGCCTCTCTGTCTACTTGTGATCTCTCTCTCTGTCAAATAAATAAAATATTTAAAAAAAAAAAAAAGAAAGAAAAAAACTGTGTATGCAGCGGTATAACAGAGGCAAGTAATTAGAATCTCTCAGAGACAGTCCTTGAGGCTTGGCAGCCAAATACAGGAAAATCTAGGGAATAAGCTTCCAGGCCCATCCCTAAAGTAAAGAATCCCTCTGAAGCATTTAAACCCATCTTCATGGCTTGAAAACCACAAATTTCATCAAGGCGAGTCCATTTCTAGCATTTATTATTCTGATTAACTCACTACTAATTTTGCCAATGAAAACCTCTGCGAAATGTTAATTAGCAGCATCTGGTATAGATCAGAAATATGGATACTAATTGAGGCAGTTGGAGTCATTATCTCTGGAGTGTGGCCTTCCTGATAAAATGCTGGATGATCCCCTCAAAGTGTGAATTCCTGATTGGGGAATTGACAGCCCCTAGAGTGCAGGTTAAAAAAGGTATACATTCATATCATATTCCCTCCTCTAAAGTACTTTAGAGAAGAATACAGACATTATCATGCTGTCCCTAGGAAGATCCCATCCATCTGTGGACCAAGTATAACTAAGTCTGGGGGAAACAGAGCATGACACACATTTGCTAATGAAGATGTCCCCACCCAGGTGACAAAAGCCCCACCATTGTTTTCTATCTCAGCTAAACTTTTTTTTTTTTTTTAACAGTTTGGAAGGCATTCCAGAGTCCTCCTGTGTTTTGTGGGCACATGTACAGTTAGTCTAGGTTTTGAGGAAAAGAGGTGAAGAGCCAGGGCGTCCCAGGAAAATGGAATAGGCAACACTCAGCCTTCCACCTAGACCATCCTTCCCGGAAACAATGAAAATTTGTAAGCACTACAGAGTGGGACCTGGGAGTAGTTATAATCATTCCCTCATTTTAGCAGACCAGATTCTGGACTTGACTTAGGTCTTGATCTTATCCCCAAACTCCGATGCCTGCCTGGAAATGTTACGCCCTCCCCCATCTGCTCTTCCTGTGTGTGAAATGCACCTCTAGGGATAACCTCACTGCCTTTGCCCCTTCGCTAAGCACCAGAGACCCTGGTTAAGGCATTCTCACAAATGAGGGCATGAGCAAACACAGAGCAAACGCCTGTCATTTGAAACTGGGTACAAACCCTCCTTCAGCTGAAACACCATAGCAAGCCTTGCTGCTCAGAGACAGCAGATGCTAGGGAAAGGGTCACGCAAATTTCCAGGGGCAGCTTTCC
This sequence comes from Lutra lutra, assembly GCF_902655055.1. Classification (NCBI taxonomy): domain Eukaryota; kingdom Metazoa; phylum Chordata; class Mammalia; order Carnivora; family Mustelidae; genus Lutra; species Lutra lutra. The sequence continues at coordinate 143,907,435 of NC_062280.1, forward strand.
TCTTTGGAGGCCAGGATTTGGAGGGATAGCCATTACCAACCATGGAGTGTGGCTGATCAAATTAAGGCAGGCGTTTTTTAAATTCAATTACACCCTCAGTGGAAATGGACTCACTAATGCTTGGGGAAAGAATTATACCCAGTCCATAAAGCCTAACACTTCTAAACCCAATTTTGTACATTATTCTAAAGGTTAATTCAAGATCTCTCTTCCAAACGGGAAGTTAAATACAGCCAATGGGAGGAAGGCGTCCGCTGACTGACTAAGGAGTTTATCAGTCTGTAAGAGTTCATTAGTTTTAATTAGTGTAATCACTAATGTTGCATTAACAGTTTAGTGAAGAAAAGTAATTACTCACACATCCACTGTATTAGATGGGAAGATTAGAATTCATTTTCCAAAATGATTAGCATTTTGCCAATTAAAAGAATCCTTTTCTCCCTGCCAGGAGCCCTGTGACCTCAGTCACCCCAGGATCATTTCAATGAAACATATTTTACATCAGAAAATGGAGCAGGACAAAGTGAAGAATTAAGGCAGTGTTTATTCTCAGAGCCTTCTAAGGGCACAGCAAGTGCCCGGGCTCGCTGAGTTTATAATGTCGTGCTCTATTTGCACAGTCATTCACTTCAGTCGCTTTGGATGATGCCCCCGGCTTTGTCTGCCTGCAGCAATTAAAAAATGAAAATAGGCTAGTGGAAGATGAGGCCAAAAGGAAGCAACAGAGAGTCCATGTGGAACAGCCATTGGTAAGGTCCTGTGCTTGGACAAGTGTGGGGTTTTGCCACCGGCCCTATCCTGAGCGCACAGGAGAGCTCTGAGGCATGAAGCTGTGTCTCCCAGGTCCCCCTAATGCCTTCCCCTGAGCACTGGTGCCATCTTGGTTTCTCAACTGCTCTCCAGCACTCGGGCCACCTCTGCTCCGTCTCTACCAGCCCCCATCTACCCATCCACTTGGGACTTGTCATCTCTGCTGATTGCCTCATCAGCAAACTTTTGACCTATTTTGTTAGGGCATCCACTCCACACCTTGCCCACCATAAATGTCATTTCTCCCTGACTGGAACAACTACCTCCCCTACTTTGTACTCAGAGCCCCACCCCCACCCCTGTGTCCTGTAGCTTTGCATTCCATATTACACAAACTCAGAGTGAGCTATTGAGGCAGGAATATGGGTCTTACTCCGTCAGGAATTCTCAGCCCCTTGTGCATATTAAGGGCTGCGTACGTTTTTATCAAATGCCTAAATGAATTGTAGGCACGCAACCATCTCCCCCCTCTATCAGCCTCATCAAATTTCAGCCTAGGAGGCCCAGCCTGGTCAGATCAGCAAATACCACAGAGGAGGGAACAGAGACATTTGCGTACAGGTGGGCATTCCCTCTTCACCTGTGCGTCTCACCCAGCACCCTTTTCAAAGGGAGCCGGTCCTTGTTGAGTGCATCTCTGGACTCCCTTCTGGTAGGTCTCTGATTGGCTTTGGCCAATGGGAGGTGCTGGCAGGAGTTTGGAGGGAGGGAAGAAAGGGACACCAGGGTCTTTCTTCCCTACCCTCTCCCTACTCTGAGTTCATGTGTCTGATATTAGCTGTACAGAGCAGGATACAGGAAATGGAAAACGGATGAGAAGGACTTATAAAGAATAATGAGCTCAGAGACCCGTTTCTGAGAGAGGAATTTCCGGATGGTCTGTTGTCATGGGTCCGTGTTGTGACAGGAGACCTCAGGGCAAGCTGATGCTGGGGTCTCTGAGCCCTTATGTTGGCCTGTGCTCAGCCCAGAGTGCTCCCCAAGTTCAAGGATCAGTGGACCAGGGCAGACAGAGGCAGGCATGGACCAAGGCAGAAGGCCACCAGAGTAATCACCCCAAATCACATCTAAATGGAAATGCCATCTTGATGTAATCCTTGATGTCCTTATTAAAGTTATGTCACAGGCATTATTTCATTTGATCCCCAAACCACCCTTGGAGAGAAATATTTTGTTGATAGGGAAACTGACTTAATCGGGCCTGCTGGACAAGTAAACAGCAAAAGAGACCGAAGTCGGCTGACATCCAGCCTGTGATCTTTCCAGTCTGTGATCTGTGTCACCTTTGATATGGGCTATATTCCTGGCTGCTCCCCTTATGAGCCCTGTGACTTTGGGCAAGTGATTTAACCTCTGTGTTTCTTCATTGGTAAGACAAATGTAGTATGTTTCTCTAGTGATTGTTGTAAAGACAAAGTGAGAAAGAGGAGCTTTTTAGAGGCTGGAAGAGGGGACAGAGCTTGGGGCTTTCCCTGGGAGGCTGAGACCAGGCCCCCTTGAGCCTAGCTGCCAGGCCTGAGTCTGCTAGAAGGATCTGGGCAGGGGCTGGCCCCTGGCTGACAGAGTATGTCAGCCCTGGGCTTTGTACAACCCCAAGGGATGGGAGGAACTCCTCCTCACCCACAGATTAAATGGTACATGCCACCAGCAGGCAGGTAGGAACTAAGACAGATTTAATTTTATTTTTTTAAAGGAAATTAAAAATTAAATGAAACAATTATTTTAAAAAACACCAATTTTTTGTTGCCTAATTCTTAGTAGTGGCTATATCCTAGTAGAGTTCCCTTCCTATATTTAACCCTAAAGGTAAGTCAGATTCATCACTAGCAGGATTCTAGAACACAGCCTCGTCCTCCATGGCCCTGGTAGGCATGCAGGATGGGTGACAGCAGGCTGCCCATTAGCTTCTGTCCAGAAACTGGGAGAGGACTCCTGAAAGGGACCCAGGAGCTTCCAGTCCAGGTCTACTGCATTCCCTGGGGCAGAGCATGGAAGCAGAGCTGGAGCTAACCACTCCAGGAGCAGAGCTAGCTTGACCCCCCACCTACCTCCAGATCACCTCGGCCCCACGGGGACCAGCCTGGTGCACCTTGTGGGTGTGTGACTGCCATGGACGGGGGGAGCCCCTGATGCCCTAAAGAAAGAGAAGCTAGCCAGGCCTCCACCATCAGCCATGCCTGGAGCCCAGGCAGCTATAAACCCGGGCAGACCTTCACCCTCACCCTCTACATGCTGGAGAGGGAAGGAAATGAGGGGAGGAGGCAGGGGCCCAAAGGTACCTGTCGTCCTTCTGAAAAGTGCATGGAGCGCTAGAGCAGAAGGGAACCGGGGCTGGAGGCAGGGATAACCACAGGGAGGGGAAGCGGGGACAGAGCTGCTGTGTGCCGAGTCAGGAGGTGTGCAAATGGACACCAGTCTTTCACTTATGAGCCTTGGGACCTTGGGACTGTTACTACGGGAACATGTTTCTTCAGCTGAAATCTATGAATCGTAGTCCTCCCGTCACAGGGAGGACCCTCACGAAAACCACAGTTAATGATATGCATCCTAATGTCTGTGGCTCCCACAGCCAGAAATGTGGTTTGTTTTGCTCACAGCTGTACCCCTAGCACCCTCTGGTCTGGCCATAGAAGGTATTCCATAAATGTCTACCGATGCCCAATCAGAAGGAGCCCTCTCAGCTCCTCATGTTTATGAGGGCATTCGTGGACACACCGCCATGAGGAGCAGGTCAGGAGAGTCTGAGGGTGGAGGGCTCATTGCGTTGAGCCCCCAGGAAGCTGCTCTGGGGCTGTGAGCTTGAAACAGGGCAGAATGTGGTGGTGAGGTGAAGTCCCAGGAATCAGAGTGAGGCTCCCTCCCTGGGAACGGCAGCCCCGTTGCACCTAATCAGCTCTGCACCCCACCTCAGGGCCTGGGAGAAGGGCACCCAAGACAGCACAGCCCCTGGCCGCATGGGAAGGACAAACGGGCACTTACCAAAATTTTGTTCTAAAAATAATAACAATGATGGGGCGCCTGGGTGGCTCAGTGGGTTAAAGCCTCTGCCTTCAGTTCAGGTCATGATCCCAGGGTCCTGGGATGGAGCCCCTGAATTGGGCTCTCTGCTCAGCGGGGAGCCTGCTTCCTCCTCTCTCTCTGCCTGCCTCTCTGCCTCCTTGTGATCTCTGTCTGTCAAATAAATAAATAAAATCTTTTTAAAAATATAAAAAATAAAAATAATAACAATGACAAGAAAGGGAGGCAGAAATTCCCCTGACCTCGAATGCCTGTGCAAAAATATTAACAGTATCAAAAACGAAAAAAAAAATTTTTTTTTTTGCTTTTTTTTTGTTGTTGTTCTTTATGATTAGTGACCATCATAATGTATGTTGAGGGGGACATTGCCTATTTGTTTCCATATCTTGTTAAAGAATCACTAAGACATAAATATTGTATTTTCTTGGACTGAATATTCAGAATCGCAGCCACCCAGGGCACCTACCTCAATTTTTTTTTTTCAATGTACTATTATATTTGGAAAATCTCTTTTTTTCAGGAGGAGTCTTCTATAGGAGCTTCTATTTTTTTTTTAATTGGAAAAAAAATCTAGATTCTATACCAAAATGAAATATCATGGAGAAGACTTTACAATGTCTCAGCATCTAAATCTGGAAAAACACTCAAAACAATTAATTGTGTCTCATAAAAGCATTTGTCAAATCAGATAATCACGAGTATTGGCAAGGACGTAGAGAAACTGGAATCCTCTTACATGGCTGACAAGAACATGGAAACCACTCTGGCAGTCCCCTCCGTTTTTAATAAATGAAGCTTTCTCTGGGCACCTGGGGGGCTCAGTTGACTAAGCATCAGACTCTTGATCTCTACTCAGGTCATGATCTCAGGGTTGTGAGACTGAGCCCCAGGTCAGCCTCTACATTCAGCACGGAGGGTGCTTGAGATTCACTTTCTCCCTCTCCCTTTGCCCTCCCCTTTCTATAGAAGGAAGGAAGGGAGGGGGGAGGAAAGAAGGGTGGTAAGGAAGGAAGGATGGGGGGAGGAAGGAAAGAAGGAAGGAAGGGAGGAGGAGGGAGGGAGGGAAGCGGGGAGGAAGGGAGGCAGGCAGGGCATGAAGGGGGGAAGGAAGAGGGGAGGAAGGAAGGGAGGGAGGGAAGGAGGGAGGGTGAGAGGGAGGGAAAGCAAGCAAGCTTTTTCTACCTGCCCTGGGACGTCTGTTTTTAACCCTTGGCGTACCTGGGGAGCCTCAGCGATGCCAAGAGACTGGCCTCAGCCGCTAACCCTCTGCTCTGTCTCTCACAGTATGTGTCCAGCCGCCGTGCCATCGCTCAGAGCGCGCCAGAGCAAGGCAGCTTCCCCCCCCACCACCTCACCCACCACCACCGCCATCACCGTCCCCACCATCACCTCCGCCACCACGCTCGCCCGCACCACCTCCACCACCAGGAGGCAGGGCTGCACGCTGCCCAGGTGACGCCCTGCATGTGCCCCCTGTTCTCCTGCCAGTGGGAAGGCCACCTGGAGGTGGTGGTGCCCCATCTACGGCAGATGCACAGGGTCGACATCCTCCAGGGAGCAGAGATCGTCTTCCTGGCCACGGACATGCACCTGCCCGCACCAGCCGACTGGATCATCATGCACTCCTGCCTGGGCCACCACTTTCTGCTGGTGCTTAGGAAGCAGGAGAGGCACGCAGGGCACCCCCAGTTCTTTGCCACCATGATGCTGATCGGGACCCCCACCCAGGCCGACTGCTTCACCTATCGCCTGGAGCTCAACAGAAACCATCGGCGTCTGAAATGGGAGGCCACCCCCCGGTCTGTTCTCGAGTGCGTGGACTCAGTGATCACTGACGGGGATTGCCTTGTCCTCAACACCTCGCTGGCCCAGCTCTTCACCGACAACGGCAGCCTGGCCATCGGGATCGCCATCACGGCTGCGGAGGTCTGCCCGTCAGAAGCCGAGACGTGAAGCCGGGAGCCACTGGACGTTTGGGCACAGCCATCTGCCCCCAGACGCTCTACCTGTGTCCCTGGGAATCTCCGGAGGCCGGGACCCCAGGCTTCTTTTTATTCTTCTCCCTCCTTCCCGCCTTCCTTCCTTTCTTTTTTTGTCTCAGGTACTTTGTGGTATTTAGTATTTGTCCGCCGTGGGCATTAGAGTAGGTAAACAGCCTGTGATTCACGATCTTGGTGCGAGGCTCGTCCTGATTTGTCCATATAGCTTCACAGAGCATTTGTAACCCGATGCAGTCAGAATGGTGAGTTCCCGCACCCCCAGTGCCCTTCTCCACTGCTTCCCACATAAGCAAAAGCCACTGAGACCACGAAGCAGACTGTTGGGGTTGAGAGAAGGTTTAGCGTCTGAATCCTTTCTTCCTTCTCTCTTCGTCTATTTCCAACCGAGCTACCTCTGAGATGTGAGGACAGCAGGTTGGGGAAGGCGACCTGGCCAGCTCAGAGTTATGTTTCAGACCAGCCAGACACAACTCTGACACCTTCCCAGGAACCTTAAGGTCAGAGCTAAGCTGCCTGGATGTGAGGAGACGGGATCTCCTCTGAAGGCCAGGGCACCAGGCTGCCAGGGTCATCCCATCATGAGGTTGCCAGGGGGACCTCTGTTGGCGGGCTGCCAGGGGCTTGCCATCAGCCTGGGCTGTCCTTCCCTGCACTGGGTCAAAGCCCTCATGTTTATGGTGCTCTTCTAAAAACCTCTTTGCCCTCTGTTGAGCAAGTAGGAGAAAAGAACAGGCAAGATGTAGGGGAAGAGAAGCCACTGAGAAAAAAGATAAATTAATCTCCCACCTCTGGGAGGGCGTTCTTTCCTCGGAGAGTTTCATTATCAAATTGTAAAATCCATCAATCCTTTCACTGGGGCGGAACTCTTCCCTAACACGCGAAGAAACCCACTTTACTCTTGATATTCCGTAAAGCAGAATCATAACTCGGCATCAGACCCAAGGAATTGGGAGGGTGTGCCAGGACCTCTGACCTCTGGAGGTCAGAGGTGACTCATACACCTGGGGCAGGGGAGAGGAGGTCCTCTTTCTTTTTCTTACAGAATACAAACATTGTCACTGGTCAGCTATTGCCAGCTCCCTGTTGCAGTGCGAATGGAAAGGTGACAAAAATCCATCTTGCCTCTACATAGACTGCTTCCTCATGTTTGCTTGTCAGAACAATTCAACACCTTCTTGTAGAAGTTTCTCTCGTATATTTGAAGAGAGTAAGCATGTTTAAATGGACTTTGTCTCTTCTGTTCAAAGGTGAACACTGTTCAGCCTTCCCAGTATACCCTCTTCTCCCTCCTAATGTTTGTGTTTTCTTTGGCTATGCTTTGATTGCTGAAGAGCCTGGCACCAAACCCCACACAACACTCAGCAGAATTGAGTGAGCCTTCTGCCACGCAGATGTGGCTCTCAGGCCTGTTCCCTCACCCCAGCTATCTCGGCTGCGTCTGGGCAGCCCTCCAAGTGAGTACTTAGTTTCAGGCAACTTGCCCTGGTTCGCCATCAGCAGTCTTTTCCCCACTAAAAATAATTGATCCCGAAACACAACACCCTTCCCCCCGATATTAGATCATCCTCCAGTCACCTCTGCTGCCAATCCACACCCCAAGCACCAGAAGGGTGGTGCCAGTCAGTAGAAGATTCCCTAAACCAGCCCCTTCTAGTCACACAGCAATCGCTAAGACCAAATTGTGGGGCCAAACTTTGGTCAGGTTAGAGCCCTGAGGGGGCCCATAAACATCGTATCACTGACTGAGGCAAACTTCAGGTCACGGTCCCAAGGAAAGGGTTGGAGTCTGCTCACTCTGTCAGAACATCCTACCAGGGCACCAGCTCTGCCCTTGAACCACACAGACGCCTGGAAACAAGTTGAGGCTGGCTGGACAGCACAGGAGAGACAGGCTCACTTAGTTCCTTCCTTTATCCACAGGCCCTTCCCCAAAACCTCAGATCTCCTTGCCTGTAAGTCATACTTCAAGAAGCCACAGCTCCTCCCCTGGTTCCTGATACTCAGCTACTCTGAAACATTTCTGTAGCATCACAGGTGCCCCAGACAAACCAACAGACAAAACCTCAATGAGAATATAATTATAGTCCACAGGGCCTTAGAATTCCTGTAGACATCACCTCTGCCTTCTTCTTGTGCTGTTACCTGAGCCAAACTGGGAATAACTTCAGGTTATTATTGCACAGAAGACTGGATTATGAATGGGGGACCCCAGACAGGAACTTGTATTTTGGGTACTTAGGAATGTCTAGAATAAAGGGTAGGAATCTTTCCTTTTCATCCATCTATGGTGCTCCCCAGAAGGCCTCCCTCTTCGTAGCCACACGTGAGGAATTAAAGAAAAAAGAGCAAACCAAAAACAATCACGAGAGAAGAGAAAACAGCACCAACAGTGTGCTGTGGTGAGCTTTACCGCTACAAATGGCTCCCACATTCCAGTCTCGGGTTAAGTAAATCCTTGACGACATCCTCCGTTTACTAGAAAAAAATAGAGATTCAGAGACACGAAATGACCTTCCCAAGGTCACACACCAAGTGGTTAGGGCCACGATTAGAACCCAACCAAATGACTACAAATTTGGTGTTCTTGGAAAAGGAAGACTGACCCCAAATATTCAGCAGTGTTCCCTCCCACCTCCTCAGTGGACTAATGGTCCCAAGGGTCAACCGTTCTTTGTTCTGGGATATCTGAGGGATCAGGGAGAGAGAGAGAGACTGGAGTGCATTTGCTCTTAAAGGCAGCTCAGCTGGAAGAACTGGTCAACCTAGAAGCAGAGGGTGGGGTGGTGGGAGCGGGAACTGGCTGTGGAGTCTTCCATGTCCTCTGGCTCCAGGATCCTCATTCTTAGATTTCCCAGAGTCTGGAGTCTATTGGTGAAGAGCTCTGGGATCTCATGACCTCATTCATACCCAGGTGCTGACTTAATGACACACCCTCTGAGGGGTATATGGATTTTAAAAGTAGGCCTAGGACGAGAGCCCCACTTAGAGCGAGAGAGGAGTCACCAGTGCTTAAACTCCAGGCATCTGTGAGAATGATTCTTTTCAGGGGGTGTGGACAGTCCTCCTTGGAGGCTGTGTCTACATAAACAGTCGTTGCTGAGATGGAGGTCGGCCTGTACAAAGAAGGTTGTCTTGAACAGTCTTGGCATGAACCTGCATCTGAAATAGATCCCATCACTCTCCGTGGCTACTTTGGACATTTTAGAAATGGGCCAGGTTAATAATAGTAACAGTACTCATGGCTCCCATTTATTGAAAGTTTAATGTGTAACACGGTAGGTTGAATGCTTTGAATAGATTATTCTCATTTCATCCCCATAACAACCTTATGAAACAGGTACTTTTATTGTACCAGTGAGAAATTTGAGCTGAGAGAGTTTGGACCTTGTTTAAGGTCACACCGCCAGCAAAGAGTAGAGCTGGGTCTGGAACCCACATGTCTAACCCCGCAGTCCCAGGCTTCTGACCGATACCACCTTGCGCTATTTCTATGAATTCGTGGACCCTGAATGGCATAGAGGCCTTTTGGGGCTAACTGTGCCCTTTTGTTTCTCCTATTTCCCCACTCTTCTCCCAGCCCAAGACCAGGCTGCTGGGCTAGAGCTGGTTTTTATACCAGTTGTCAAACATTTTAGGAATTCTACAAGCTGACTAAGCACAGCCATCACTAAAAATTAAGTTATATAAATGTACAATTAGTTATAATGAAAACAAAGGTAACAACTATTCAAAACTCCTCACTTCCTAATTGTCTCACTACTCCCTTATTTTCTGTGCTCTTGAGACTACTTACATTTACCATAACTGTATGGCAAACATACCGCACAGTGATGCCCCACGGACTCCATATTGGATGATGTCACAGCAAAAGCTTAAAACTGGCTGTGGTGGTAGTGTTTACACTCCTGGAAGTAGGCAAACGTGATAAGCCAGGGCTTTTCCTCTTTGGAGAACTAGCTGTTAAATGTTTACCAAGACATCTCTTTTACAGACAGAGTGTGGAGGACAGAGGACTTTGGGAGGAGAAGTAAAATTCTGTTGGCCACACTAACAGGAACACAGATTACAGCCAAGCTAGTGGAACAGCAAATTATGGGGAAATCACAGTCTGTTCTGTGGAAAGGAGTGTGGGGCCTCTAGGCAGCTTCAAGGGTATTCCTTGCCCTACCCCGTACCCAGCTCGATTGCTGTTAGTGCAAGAAGTTCTATCTGATGACTTTCATGCAAAAGTCACAGCTCCACAAAACCAACATATTAGCCATCCCAGTCCAGAAAGTAAAATCAAGTTCTACAGGAGTGGATGATACTGTTACTTGTTCTTACAGGTCAACTCTCTTATCTCTACATGTAGACCAAAACCCCATCTAAAGAAATATTTCACTTTGGAAAGAAGAAAAGAAAAAGAAAGAAATATTTAACTTGGAAATTAGTGATTGGAAGTATCCCACATCTGGAAAGGGCACCATGAACAGTGGTGTCAAGCATCACAGAAAATGTGTTACCACTGAAGTAGGACCCTTACACCGCACAAAGCTGAGGGACAGAAAAGGTAATGAGTCAAGGGACATCATGTAAAGAACAGAGCCCAGTACCTCATTTTCCTACTCTGGCTCCTTCACTCCACTGCAACCCAACAAAGGATCCTGTTCACAATCTATAGCTAAGTCTCACCAATACTCTTTCTAAATGAAGGGCATGGTTCCCACTAGGGTAAAAGTCACGGGAAACTCTGGGCTGTGTTTGGAAGTAGGCAGAATCTCAAGGTCAACAGCAAAATCAGTTACTCTGACCCCAGTGGTTTCACTGTGAGGGATGGAAGGAGTGAGGCTTGCTGAAGCTTCCACTTAGATCTCATTTCTGGTAGAAGGAGAAGGGACTATGGACTGGACATCACAAAACTACGCTTTGATTGAAAGTTTAGCTACAAATGACATCGAAAATAGCGTCTCCCAGTAGATTGTTGGACCTTCAAATTATTTGTTCTGAAAATTTCCTTCAAGAACTAGTGAGTTCTCTGTTGGGCTAACCTGGGGAATGGCCACCCAAGAAAAACCTCACCGAAAAGAGATCCAAGAGATCTATTGTAGATAAGCATTGATCCTTTTCCCCCAAATCAGGCTATCACGTGGGTTACCTACATGAGTTAGAGTTTGTCTTTTCCAGTATTGTATGAAAATATTTTACCTTGAGTACTGTAAACACCCCCCTTTTTTTTAACCTTTTTTTAGGGTATTGACATAAGAAAGAGAAAGGAAATTGAGAATCATTTCATTTACCCTGAATTGATGTATATATACTTTTCTAGGCTTTCTTATGATGTTAAAGACAGCAAGAAGCAAACGTTAGAATGCTACTTTACCTCTATTCTGTCTCCCATGAAGAGTGTTATTAAAGTGCAATTGATATTGTTTTCCTGAATACTTGGAGTTGTTTTTTGGTGGTGGTAGTGGTTTTTTTTTTTTTTTTTTTTTTTTTTTTTTTTTATTGTCTCCCTACAGGCTACTGTACAACATGCGGGAACAGAAATGAAATGCTACAAGGGAAAGCAATTATCAGAAATTCGCCAGCTGCCATATTTGACTTATGTTTCATTATCTTCCTCCCCTTTTCATTTTTGCCTCTATTTTAAAGTCGTAATTGGATGTAAGGAAGAGAGTGCTATAGAGGTGAATAAAAGCCTTGGCAACTCTAGCTCAGTGCATGGTTCAGCCCCAGGGGGACCAAAGCCGCTCTCACTGGATTGCAAAGAAAGGGAGAGGTGTTTGCTCCCCTTCTCTTTTCTTCCTGCCTTCCTTCCTGGACCTCTTATCTCCGCTTTCCCCTCCTTCTGCCTGACAACAGTGTCCCTGAAATTTACTTCTGGGCCTATCAGATCAGTTGTCAAGGGAGCCTTCATGGTTTAATTCTTTAATTTCAGGCCACTGTTAGTTACTCGCAAGATCGGGATTGAGCGAGAGTGCTAATCCTATTGCCTGTCAGTTCACGTTAACCTCTATCTTCTTCCCTACCTCCTTATTCCCAGAACCTGTTTCCCGCTCTCACAAAGCCTTACAGACATGGCCTTGAATTGATCTGAGTGATCACACAACAACATGGCTGGCATGAATATTCATGAGCCAGGTGACTTCTCAGGCCGTGGCCTCTCTTGGGACGATTCTGCATCCCGTGCTGTTCCAGGTAGCTGCCCCTTCCCTCCAAAGGCCTTCAAATACATGCACGAAGGTTGTTCAGTGCTAGAAGGAGACTCCACTGAAAGGAGGGAGAAGCTGACCTGCCTGAGTGTGACCAGAGAGGGAAGCCCTGCCCCGGCCCCACTCTGGGATCTGGGGTTTTCATTCCCAGACTTTAGCATGCTTAAGAAATATCAGAGCTTAATTTGGGGGCCCCAGAGCCAAAGATCTCTGATTAAAGAGGTCCAGAGTGAGACCCAGGATTCTGATTTTTAAAACTCTCTTCTCTGGAATTTTGCTAAGGGTCCGGCTGACCATTAAATTCTCAGATCCAGAGCTGAGCTCGCTGGCGACAAAACCACAGAAAACCAAGGAGCCGATAAAGCTTCCCGAGGAAAAGAACTGGTCCTTCCATAAGAGCGAGGAAGGCAAGGAAAGAGGTCATGGGGAAGTGGCCAACATTTCATTCTGGTGGAGAAGCAGTAACCACTTAAATAGAGATCAGAAAGGATCTAAGAAGGGAATTCAGTAGGGGTTCCCTATAACCAAATGGTAGAAGGGACCATTCTTGCATCATTCAGGGATGGACACAGAGTGCTGTGGGGACTGACATGGAGGGCCGAGGGACCGAGGAGCAGGAGAAGTGTCTGTGTGGGCAGGATGCCAGAGCTCATCAGCCACGACCTGTGACCCAGGGCTAGCTGAGGGAGGCCAGCCCAGGACAATTCCCAGTACCGAGTGTCACCCAGCAACCACCCCTGCAGCCTGGCACCCACGAGAAAGGACTGTGTAAATCTTCCCAGGAGCACAGAAGGGGCTCATCTCTAAGTCCCTGCCAAGTTGGAATGATAATTTATATTTAAATCTCTGCCCCCAGCGCTGACAGGGAGTTACCTAGCAAATCCCCAGCGAGGCATTTATTTATCCTGCAAATCTCGCCAGGATGCCTGGGCAGGGTCACCGTCTCAAGGCCCTCCTTGGGGAATGTAGAATTATCAGCACACTTTCTGAGGCAGCTCAGACCTAAGCTCCATGTAAGCCCTGCCTACAGGGTGAGAGAAAAGGAAATCACTGAACTGCCTTCTTATTAGCCTGGAGGAAGACAAGATATCCTCTGCACCCCCTCTGCAAGAGGGCCAATGGGAAACACATCTATTAAGGATCCAAACCAGGGGCATGGATTATCAACCATGTGGGAGGCAACTATCTCTTCCATTCTCTCCTCCTCCTGGGCTCCGGGTCCACTTTCTTTAATACACAGGAGATAGACATTTTTTAATTTTTTACACTGGACCTAACAGACAATTCTGAGAATTACAGATATTAAAAAAAAAAAAAAAGAAAAAGAACAGAACAGAGACGCCTGTGTGGCTCAGTTGGTAAAGCGTCTGCCTTTGGCTCAGGTCATGATCCCAGGGTCCTGGAATCGAGTCCCACATCAGGATCCCTGCTCAGTGTGGAGCCTGCTTCTCCCTCTGCCCGTGACTCCCCCCCAACCTGCTTGTGATCTTCCTCTAACAAACCAATAAATAAAATCTTTAAAAATAATGAAATACTCAAACAGGAAATCAAGCACCCCCAAAACATCAAAATGCTTCTAGATCCTTCAAAAGGCAAACTCAGTTTGCCACCTCATGGTCCTGCTTTCAGCATACAACGACAGAAGGTCTAGACTGCTGGGCAAAACTCAAGGAAATTCCCCTCAAAGGCTCGAGCTTTCCCTAAACACCCAGCTTTGCTTCTATAGACAAGGAGAATTGGAAAAACCCTTACCGTGGGGCAGGTTTAGAGTAGGAGTCACACCTGGAGGAGGCTCAGTTGCAGAATGGGCTCCAGTGAGGAGACAGCAGCAAACAGGGCTGTGTAACAAAGCAGAGGACACCCAGTTAAATTTGAATTTCAGATAAACAGCAGCAACAAAAAAAATTTAGTATATCTTTTGCAATACCTGCAATACATAATATACATACTTATACTAAAAAAAGTATTCATTATTTATCTGAAATGTGAATTTAACTGGGTGTCCTGTATTTTTATTTGCTAAATCTGGCAAACCTAGGAGGGAAAGAGTCCATAAAGGACCTTCATTTTACTGAGAGTACAGGTTACTATCTAGAGCAGGTCCTCAGGGAGGGAGGGTTCCCCCTCCCTTACAACTTTGCCCCTAATCTGGGGAGCCAAGGATGTGGACAGCTCTCTCCGGCCGCAGGGCTGCAGGCTGTGCTTCTAAGACCCTGCTGCCGCATCCGTGGCGGGTTTGCTCTCTAGGGGCACACTGGTGGAGGGAAACTGGAATCTGCTTCTTAACAAGACCAGTTGGATTCAGATCCCAGTCTCAGACACCCCCGAGCGGAGGGAAGCCATGGCAATTTAGAAATAGTTCCCAGTCTTTGTGTCCCACTAAGAAGAGTGTTTCAGGACGCAAAGTAGAAGTATCTTTAGCTTGAACAACAAAATCCTGTTGAATGCCTACTGTATGCAGGGCTTGCTGGAGGATACCAACGGAAGAGAAGATGTGGGCCTTGCCCTTGAGGAACTTCTCAGTGCACTCGAAGCAACAAAACAAATGCACTTATGCTTGCATCAAACAACGGTGCAGCGGTCCTGCAGCTCCCAGGCAGCTGGGCAGGAAGAGCGGCGGTGGGGCTGGTGTGCAGCCCTCCATAGATTCGGCCATAAGGAGGCAATGAGCCCAAATGGGCTTAGAAAGTTTATTATCTGCAGCAATAAGAACATTTTGGTCCAGGTTCCTTGGGCCCTAATTCTCACAGGATGGTATGGTGAGGGTCAGGTGTTGCCTGCAAAGTTGGGGGTACATTATATAAACCCTGAGATTAGGAGACTCTAATCTTATATGGGGTTGCCAGCAAACCTGCCTGTTCTCCCTTCTGGAGAGAGAGATTATTGTTATTAGCCTGGAATGTAAGCAAATCGCTCTGAGAAGGGAATGCATCCCTTTTCACTATCCAGGAATGTAAATAAATTTGCTCTAGGAGGAGTTAGTGCCTCCAAGCTTCTATTGACATTCCCCAAAAGAGTTCTGGAGCAAATTGGCTGTTCATGCCTCAACTTGTAAAAACATGAGATATTCATGAACAGTTGTCTGCCAACAGCAACACAGAGCCTTATATAATGAAGAGTCAATCAGAGGATTAAAACTTTACAATGTGGTTTGAGGAGGAGCTTGACGGTACCTAATATGATTAAAAATGCTTCAGGAAGTGGAAGCATTTTGTTTGGGGGCTGGCTGGGTAGCTCAGTTGTTAGGCGGCTGCCTTCGGCTTGGGTTATGATCCCAGAGGCCTGGCATTGAGCCCCACATCGGGCTCCCTGCTCAGCAGGAAGCCTGCTTCTCCCTCTCCTACGCCCCCTGCTTGTGTTCCCTCTCTCGCTGTATCTCTGTCAAGTTAAAAAACAAAAACAAAAACAAACTTCAAAACAAAAATGGTACTTGGGTGGCTCTGTTCGTTAAGCATCCAACTCTCAGTTTCAGCTCAGGTCATGATCTCGAGGCCTGCATCAGGCTCTGCACTCAGTACAGAGCTTGCTTGGGAGTCTCTCCTTCTCCCTCTGCCCCTCCCATGAGTCGTATGTGCTCGCTCTCTTTCTCTCTTGCTTGCTCTCTCTCTCTCTCAAATAAATAAATAAAACCTTAAGGGGGAAAAAAAAAAAAGGAATGCTTCACGGAAAAAGAGGAACTTGAAATTGTCCTTGAAGAACTTACAGATAATATCCAAGACTGCAAGCCTCTTTCATCCATTAGAAAAATGGTTGGCAAACTCTTTATATAAAGAGCCAGACGATAAATATTCCAGGTTTTGCAGACAGTATACCCTATATTACAACTATCCAACTCTGTCATTGTGATGTGAAAGCAGCTGCAGACAGTACCTAAATAAATGTGGCTGTGTTCCAATAAAGCTTTATTTACAAAAACACGCACAGCAGAATGATTTTGTCCCATGGGCTATAGTTTGTCAACTTCTAAACCAGAATACACAATGAACACTCAAACAGATGCAGTGGATGATCAATTGTTAGAAATGGTGGAAGGGATTCATTCAAGGGGAAGAGAGTTGGATAAAGCACTGAATAAGGAAAAGAGTAATAGAGGAAATACTCAGACTCGGTGACTTCTGGGAGTTCTTTATCGCTCTGAAATTCTGTAACTGTTTAGGGATTTGGTAGAATAACTACAGACTATATAGGCATAGTGAGCTTTCTCTCAAATGTAAAGATGAAGTTAGAGTGCTGTTAGAACTTTTATGTATTCATCTCCAAGATTTTAGAAGAACCAGAAGATTCTAGAAGGGCTCAGGCAGCCTTGCTCATATGATAGCTACTGGGTCCCCTGAAATAAGTGATGGAGGGGACTTTGAATCTGATGGTCAGTGGCCTGTCCCTAACACTGAGATTAAGCTTCATCCTCACAATAAGGGGAAATACAATGATGGATAATTCTGCAAGTAACTTCCCTGAGGCAGAAACCAGTCAAGATACAAAGGTTCTCTTGTGGGAAATCCAGTTCCTCATAAAGGCTTTGGAATATGACAGTATGTAATACTGCTCAAATACCTCCTTTCCCAATTTTTAAAGAGGTACCAGGATTTGTTTTAATCATGTGTGGTGAAATGACAGGCTTGGAGACAACTGCCTTTGAAAGAAAAATGTACTGCTTATAATTTCCAAGAGAAGGAGGCATACCATGCCATGCAGGGCTATATAAGGTAGCCCCAGGGCTGACTGGAACACAGGAGTCATGGAAAAGCATGAGCAAGAGTTTTGAATGTGGGTTTTTTATAGGAAGGAATGGATGTGGCAAAGTAAACATCTGAGCAGGTTTAGAATTGGGTAGTTTCAATCATTTCAGTGAGCTCTAGGAAAACAGCCTCTAGAATTTATCTGGTATTTGGTACTGGGGTGATTTAGGACAGGGGGATAGTCTCAGACTTGAAAAGCCTGATAAAAGAAATAGGGTTGGGATGTGGATTCAGGATTGGTTGGTTTGCATGCTGAGGGCATGCTCACTGGCAAGTTGTTTGCTATCTCTAGGAATTAGCTGACTTTGGGAGGGGCATTCACCTCCCCAGGTGCTCAAGACCTCAAGGTATCAAATCATCCTAAGCTGCAAAAAATAAAAACATGATTAATATGCCCAGCCCCTGGACAATTTTCTTCTAAGGGTCTGTAGAGAAGAAAGTACATCCTAAAAGAGCTGTAATCTCTTGGAGAAGGTCATGTGGGCTGAAAGAATTGTATCTTTGTGCCGCACCCGCACCAGCGACTGTGCAGCATGGCAAGCAAATCGCTTCAATGGCTGCTAGTCCAGGGGTACGTGCCTGAAGTGGCTAAGCCCTCTGGTATTGGGTCGCAGAAGCTCCCAAGAAGCTGTGTTCCACTCCTGGGGACCTGCTGGGCCGCATTCAGCACCTGGGTGTTTCTTATCACCATTGCTTTAGGCTTATTGTTTCTTGGCAATCGCTCTCAAACAACAGAACTGTTACAAATAAAGACTCTGATCTAGGTCAAGCTTTAATCATTATGCTTAAGAATTCTTCGGGGTCTTTTGGGGAAATTTTAGACGCCTTACAAAAGTTAGAACTAGGAAGACTTACAAGAAATAGGAATAAGAGATCCACACAAAGTGAAACTAAAAGTAAACACGATAAGGATGAAGATTATTATAAACATTTAGGATTAAAAGTACGTCGGGGAAATCACACATTGCAAGTAAAGATTGAGGGAAAATGATGGACGCCTGGCACGTATACAGGTCCTTATAAATTGCAACCCACTAATGCACTAATTCCTTACACAGGAATATATGATTCAAGCCTCACGCGGTGGGTTACTCATAAGGGAAGGAAAGTAAAATATAGTTCCCTAAATAGATGGACAAAGGTACAATTAATCAATATCCGTTAGGTCGGTTCGCCCCGCTGAAGGGACTAAATAGGCAATAGGAAACTAGTCAAAACCACATGTCCAGCAAGTATAACCTCAGGCTGAATAGCTATTGTTTAGGCTAACTTCAGGCTAATACGTAACCAAATGTTAGGCTATTCTGAGTAAGAAACATCATATTTGATCCTGTGCCAATGTTCCATGTACAATGCATATAAAAATTGATATTCACCGCAATAAATCGCAGCAGCTGATACACGCCTTGAGTGTGCCTCTCTGTCTGTCACGCCGAATCCACCCCATACCTGCTTATCCAAGGATCCCCCCGCAGACTCACCGCTGACAGTCCGCGGCAGCTGGCGCCCGAACAGGGACCTTGGGACAGGTATATTCTTTTTCTCCTATTTCAGGGGTGGATAGGATCTCACCGAGGGAGCTGCAGTCCCGCCTGATAAAGAAGGTATAGCAGGTTAAGGGTGAGTAATAAAGGAATATTAAGTGCATCATGGGCGGCTCAGGATCAAAAGGTCAGAAACTTTTTGTGTCAGTTTTACAACGCCTTCTCGCTGAACGGGGGTTAAAAGTAAAAGAGGGCACAGCTATAGAATTTTATCAGTTCCTTATGAAAGTTTCCCCATGGTTTCCTGAAGAAGGAGGTCTTAATTTAGAAGACTGGAAACGGGTCGGGAGAGAAATGAGACGGTATACAGCAGAGCATGGGGAAGAATCAGTCCCTCGACAGGCTTACCCCATATGGTTACAAATGAGGGAAATCCTAACAGAACAATCAGACTTGGTATTGTTATCAGCAGAAGCTGCCTCCATAACAAAAGAGGCTACAAAACTTTGTGGAGATAATAAAAAGAATTATGGTTCCACTCATGGCAAAGATTTGCCTAATACTGATAGTGATGATATTCTTTCTCCTGAAGATGAGGCTGATTTAGAGGATGAGGCAGCACCGTACCATGAAGATCAGGATGATTATGTACTAATGGCTCGCCCCAAAGTGAAACATAAAAGGCCAGTCCCTGCCCCACGTCGAAAGTATATGCCTCCTGTGGGATTTGCAGGAGCCATGGCTCAAGCAAGAGATGAAGGGGATACCTCCTTCGTTTTTCCAGTAGTATATACTGGAGATAGTGATGATGAGGATTCTCCTGTCTGGGAACCATTGCCTTTAAAAACTCTAAAAGAATTGGAAGGAGCTGTAAAAAATATGGGGCCTTCAGCACCCTATACCATACAGGTGGTTGAAATGGTTGCTAGCCAATGGTTGACTCCACACGATTGGCATCAAACAGCAAAATCAACCTTAACACCAGGGGATTATGTAGTATGGAGAACAGAATATGAAGATAAATGCAAAGAAACAGTACAAAGGTACTCAGGTAAACGAGGCTTGAAGATAACTTTAGATATGCTGTTAGGCACAGGAGCTTACCTTACCCCTATGTCCCAGATTAAGCTAACAAAAGCTGTATTGAAGGAAGTTACTACTAATGCAGTTCTAGCATGGAGGGCTATTCCTCCACCAGGGGCCAAAAAGACTGTCTTGGCTGGAATAAAGCAAGGTAATGAAGAACCATATGCAGATTTTGTCTCCAGACTAGAGGAAGCCTTAAATAGAATGATGCCTCATTGCGAAGGCACAGACATATTATTAAAACAATTAGCATGGGAAAATGCCAACTCCTTGTGTCAGGATCTTATAAGACCCTTGAGACGCACAGGGACTGTGCAAGAATATATTAAAGCATGCATAGATGCTTCCCCTGCAGTGGTTCAGGGGATGGCCTATGCAGCCGCCATGAAAGGACAGAAATATACTGCCTTTGTGAGACAAACTTATGGTAATGGGAAAAGACCCAATGGCCAAGCAAATCAAGGGCTTACATGTTTCTCCTGTGGGAGTTCAGGTCATATGAAAAAGGACTGTCAAAAAGGGACAAAAGAGGTCAAAAAACCCCCACCAGGTGTATGCCCCAGATGTAAAAAGGGAAAACATTGGAAGAATGAGTGCAGATCAAAATTTGACAAAGAAGGAAATAGACCTTAACCTTAATCAGATTCAAAATATGCGGCTGGCCTATTTCCTGCTCTGGAAACTGCAACCGTTTCTCCTCGAACAAAAATCACTAAGAAATTGAAAGAATTAAAACTATTGATACTGCAAAGAGTCAATAAATATCATGTTGCACATATAAGAGGTCATACTCAATTACCCGTACCTCTTAGTCAAGGGAATGCTCTTGCTGATTCTTATACAAGAATCATGACAGCTTTAGAAGAAGGAATTAATAGTCATGCCTTGCATCATCAGAATGCACAGGCTTTAAGGTATGAGTATAAATTGACCAGAGAACAAGCTAGGGAGATAGTCAAACGATGTAAACATTGTCCAGAATCAAATAGTACACAGAAGATGGGAGTCAATCCTAGAGGATTAAGACCTAATAACATTTGGCAAATGGATGTAACACATATCCCAGAATTTGGAAAATTGAAATATGTGCATGTGACAGTAGATACATATTCTCATTTAATTTATGCCTCAGCTAGAGCAGGAGAAGCTACAAAGGATGTTATACAACATATGATAGCCAGCTTAGCATATATGGGTCGCCCTCAACAGATAAAAACAGATAATGGCCCTGCTTATACATCAAAAGGATTCCAAAGATTTTTGGATAATTGGCATATTCAATGCAAAACAGGAATTCCTTATAACCCTCAAGGACAAGGAATTGTGGAACGGACTCATCAAATTCTTAAAGCACAAGTGCAAAAATTAAGATCTGCTAATTCATATTATTCTCCCCATCATATTTTAAATCACGCACTATTTGTACTTAATTATTTAAATCACAATGATCAAGGTACAACTGCCGCAGAAAGACATTGGAGAAAGCCTGAAAATGATAGGCATCCCTTGGTAAAATGGAAGGATCTTTTAGAAGGAGTTTGGAAAGGGCCCGATGTGTTAATTGCCTCTGGTCGAGGCTATGCTTGTGTATTTCCACAGGATGCAGAATCCCCCATCTGGATCCCAGATCGGCTCATTCGGCACTGCTCAGCAGAAGCAACGACAGAAGCAAAAACGAAAGCACAGACGACAAATAGCAAGTTCAGCCGGATGCAACTGGAGAAGAAAACAAAAAGAAAAGAAAGTTCCAACCTTCACTCAACTGCGAACGCTAACCCAAGAGGCAAAAGCAATCCTGACGAAAACTCAGACACCTGATCAACCTATGTATTTGTTCTTGGCAATGTTAGCTGTACTTAACGGTCAGATGACCCTGGCCGATGCAGAGAGTTTTTGGGCATACATCCCAAAACCTCCCTTATTACACCCTGTAGGTTGGCATGAAGGAGAACATGTTAAAGTAATGACTAATATTACTGAAATTTTAGGGGGATCCCCTGATTTCCACATGGGCCAAAATTCTTCAGGGTATGTAAATTATCAAGGGCTCTCTGATGCCCTGCCCATATGTCTCACACTTAAAGGAGTCCCACCTCCCGGATGTCTGTCAGTCAGCTATAGAACCTTTCTGACAGACACTCCAGAGGCAAGCAAGGAATCAGGACAACGTAAGAACGTACCAGAAGGTAAGAGACATATATGGGAAATTCAACTACAGACTTTGGGATATTATAATTATAATGATACAGTAGATCCTAAAGAGAAAATCCCTAATCATTTAAAACACTGTCCTCTTAAATATAAAAAAGATTATTACTGGGAAGGATATGAAGATGAATATCCTCATTGGCTTGATTGTGGCTTTATGTATAAGGGATGTAAATACCATCCTATGGGGAGTAAAGAAGAGATATGGGATTTCTCTATGTCTTCCCCTGACTACAACTACAATGCTTATTTGATAAATAACACCAATAAATTCAATAATTACCAGCCACCAGCACAGCAGCCCATTAGTAGATGGTATTCTGCAGGATGGGTATCACCCATTTGGTTCTTAAAAGATATAATGAATGATAAATTCTTTCCAGGGCAAAGTGATCTGTTTAGATTAACTGCTGCAGCTAATATGATTTTAGTGAAGGAACCTAAGAGTACTGCTTATACAATTCATGCTGCTATAGCCTGTGTGCCATATCCTTTTGCTCTTTTAATAGGATCTAATAAGATGATACATGTGAAAAAATATGGTAATTCATATGAAATTCATTGTCCTGCTTGTATTTTATCAAATTGTATTGATTCTAACTTTGATAAGAACCTATCTACTGTAATTGTGGTCAAAAGACCTGCTTACGTATTAGTGCCTGTAGATTTAGGAAATAAGACATGGTATGAAAATTCAGCCTTACAAACTTTGAAGACACTCAATGAATTGATCAGACCTAAACGCTTTATAGCAGGTCTCATATTAGGTATCACTGCACTCATTGCTATCATAACATCTTTTGCAGTTTCAACCACAGCGTTAGTAAAAACAATGCAAACTGCACATTATGTGAATAAAATGCATAAAAACATAACCTTAGCTCTTTCAGAACAACGTATTATTGATCAAAAACTAGAGATCAGATTAAATGCTTTGGAAGAAGTAGTATTAGAATTAGGGCAAGATATGGCTAACCTAAAAGCCAGGCTGTCCACCAAATGTCATGCAGATTTTAAATATATCTGCGTAACTCCATTGTCATATAATGCTACTGAAGACTGGAATAGAACTAGAAATCACTTACTAGGAATTTGGAAAGACACAGATATTTCCTACAACCAGAAAGAATTGCAGGATAAAATAACAGAAATGAGCAATGCTCATCTCAGTTCCTGGGACATCAGTGGACTAGCTTCTTCCCTCACCGAGAAAATCAAAAATTTGAATCCATGGACATGGATTCAATATTTTATATGCCTTGGTGTAGGAGCTTTATTAGTGCTCATTGTCATTATTATCTTTCCCATTCTTTTTAAGGTGTTACTGCGGTCCCTAGCAAACCTCAAGGAGGAGGTAGCTATCATTCGTCTAAAAAATAAAAAAGGAGGAACTGCCGCACCCGCACCAGCGACTGTGCAGCATGGCAAGCAAATCGCTTCAATGGCTGCTAGTCCAGGGGTACGTGCCTGAAGTGGCTAAGCCCTCTGGTATTGGGTCGCAGAAGCTCCCAAGAAGCTGTGTTCCACTCCTGGGGACCTGCTGGGCCGCATTCAGCACCTGGGTGTTTCTTATCACCATTGCTTTAGGCTTATTGTTTCTTGGCAATCGCTCTCAAACAACAGAACTGTTACAAATAAAGACTCTGATCTAGGTCAAGCTTTAATCATTATGCTTAAGAATTCTTCGGGGTCTTTTGGGGAAATTTTAGACGCCTTACAAAAGTTAGAACTAGGAAGACTTACAAGAAATAGGAATAAGAGATCCACACAAAGTGAAACTAAAAGTAAACACGATAAGGATGAAGATTATTATAAACATTTAGGATTAAAAGTACGTCGGGGAAATCACACATTGCAAGTAAAGATTGAGGGAAAATGATGGACGCCTGGCACGTATACAGGTCCTTATAAATTGCAACCCACTAATGCACTAATTCCTTACACAGGAATATATGATTCAAGCCTCACGCGGTGGGTTACTCATAAGGGAAGGAAAGTAAAATATAGTTCCCTAAATAGATGGACAAAGGTACAATTAATCAATATCCGTTAGGTCGGTTCGCCCCGCTGAAGGGACTAAATAGGCAATAGGAAACTAGTCAAAACCACATGTCCAGCAAGTATAACCTCAGGCTGAATAGCTATTGTTTAGGCTAACTTCAGGCTAATACGTAACCAAATGTTAGGCTATTCTGAGTAAGAAACATCATATTTGATCCTGTGCCAATGTTCCATGTACAATGCATATAAAAATTGATATTCACCGCAATAAATCGCAGCAGCTGATACACGCCTTGAGTGTGCCTCTCTGTCTGTCACGCCGAATCCACCCCATACCTGCTTATCCAAGGATCCCCCCGCAGACTCACCGCTGACAGTCCGCGGCATCTTTGTAGAAAATTCTCCCTTCATACATGGGTGGTTCATGTACAGATTGAGGAGTGAGAACCAAACAAGGTAGTAGGAGCAGCAGAGCTGAGTGATAGCCAAGAGGCTTTCAAGAAGACAGCAATTTGTAAGGAAATGTTGTTCAACCTATTTGAATGGTGTCCTTCATAGTTGTGCAGTGTACAATCTCAACAGCTGTACACAGCAGCCTTGAGTGTGAACCATGCAGGACACATAGGAAAGGGGAGGGTATATCAGCCAAGTTGCAGACAGTAGAACCTAGTTTAGCTAGTTTAAGCAGGAAGAATAAGCAGGAAATTCACAGAAGGTTCAGAGGGAGTCACACAGTCAGAAACAGAGCCAGAGAAAATTCTTGGCTACAGTACAGAATTCTTCTAGCAGAAATACCACTGTAGTAGCCTTCTGCTGCTTGACACCTTAATGCTAGGGACCAAATACTAGACTCAGAAACTCTGTCACAGCTGCCCCCGAAGAGGGAAGAGGAGCAGAACAAGCCACTCCAAAATATGCCTATAAGAGCTGAGGACATGCCACCCTAAAATATCACCTTGGTATACTGATATTTTGAGCTGTGGGTGGTTAAAAAACATGAAATGCAGGGAAAGGCTTTCTCTGAACTCCCTTACAGGTCCTCTAAAACGAACTCAGTTGTCATAAACATCCTCCCCGAGAGCTTCAACAATGGGAGAAGACTGACTCTTACCATGGAGAGGAGACTTCAAGTTAACACCGCACTCAGACAAACTTCGTCACAAACTATCATAACTCCCTACTACTTTTTAAAGATTTATGTCTTAGTTGAGAGAGAGAGAGAGAGGGAGAGAACATGGGCAGGGGAGGGCAAGAGGGTTGGGGGTTAGAGAGTCGTAAGCAGATTCCCAGCTGAGGGCAGAGCCAGAGGCGAGGCTCAATCTGACGACCCTGACATCACGACCTGAGCCAAAACCAAGGGTTGGACTCTTAACTGACTGTACCACCCAGGAGCCCCTCCTCCCTACTACTTTTCTAAAAGCCCATTCATCTTTATGAAAAATCATTCCCTTTTCTTAAGAGGCCTAAGTCCCTCCTTTCCTTTCCCTATGAAGATGGTATTTAACCCTGAATTCTACAGCCGTCTCTTCAGCTTACCCATACCTCCTGAGTATCTCCCAGGGAGACATGAGGTGTACATATTAATGAACTGCTTTTCTCTTGTTCATCTTTTATTCCAAGGGTCTCGGCTAAGAACTCAGACGGATAGAGGGAAAATGATTCCTCCTCCCCCTGCAAGAGTCGATGTCCCTTCCTCCATGCCTGCTTAAAGATCAGATCCCTAAACTCTACGAAGAGCCCTAAACGCCAGGAAAGCTACAAAGGAGAGGTCTCAGCTTTCAGGCTCAGATTTGGTCAAGAAGGCAAACTGAAAGGGGACTGGTGTCTGCACTAAGCAAACCAGCCAAAGATGTCACAGTAAAGAAGGACAGAGCTTCAGGAACAAAACGGGGGATACGCAGCAGCACCGGAATGGTCATCTGAGTTCTGGACTGTTCCCATGCTGGTGGGGCCCTGGGGATCAAGGGGTTAATAATCTGCCCTAAGAAGCACCAAAACCCTTTAAGTAGACTGCATTTTGCCAATAGATCTATTCCTGAAACAATGAACGAAATCACATTCTAAGTGCCACATATGATATTTATTACTGAAAGAATCCCATTGTGAATCCTTTTGCAAAGTGAATAACCGCGCTTCTATATTTCTTTCACGTGAAGTGAGATTGAATATATTGAGCTTTCTTAAATCAAGGTATACCATCCCCTTGGAGCCTTTAAAAGAACGGAACATCACAAATCTCATGAAAGGAGGCTATAAAAAGTCACAGTTTTGACATAACAGGCATGCCATAACTGCAGATGGAAACTGGCAACTGTCAATGCCATTGTCAGCTCCCTGCCTTCCAAATTAAGAGCTGGAACTCATCAGCTTGGACATGGAAGGAAAGCTCTGCATGACTCTAATACCCGGCAGTGTCCACTCAGCAGCTAAAATCCTTGGGAGTACCAACTCACATGCAGATCTCGGGCCCCACATGTGCGCCATAAATACCAACGTGCTGGATGGGAGACATTGATACTTAATGCTTTCATAAAAAGCAGCATGCAGATGGTAATTAATGCCTCCCCCTGTCCCCAACACACAAAGCAGGATTTCTATAGTGGCAGCAACCCGGATCCCTGATTTCCTTTTAAAAATTTCTGCCCAGAGAGCTGGAGGCCAAAAGCGGTGCATTATGAAAGATTTCTCTGCCAGCTCCCTCAGACCTCAGCTCATAATGGAGATTGGTTCTTGTTAATAGATTCATGTACTCCTTTCCCCAGTGCCTTGTCAAATAATAGCACAGTCAAAGCAATGAGAGAGGAGTCCACACTCACACACAACTCACAAGTCCAACAGTGGGAGGGGGCTTGTTTATCACCCTGTCTGGAGCAGAATCAAATTATTTATGGACCATTTAGATGCAAATGTATCATTCATTTAGCAAACACGCTGCATATGCAGACAATTTAGCCAAACAATGGATCTATAAGGACATCCCCACTAATCTCAGAATATCAACTGTGCCTTTTCAAAGGGGATTTGGATTTTCTCTGAATTGATCAAACTTGACAAGTAATTTCTACCTAATGTTCAGGCTAGCCTCTTTTCTCTTCACCATCTGTAGGTGAGAAATCCTATTTTCTGCTAGTGACGAGGTAATGCAAAAGGCTACAGATGCAGGTTAAAGAAGAGGAGGAGATTTTGTGCCCACAACTATGTCTCCACAGAAAATAAAATCATTCTGAAGGAT